>NC_053490.1:162146653-162874153 GCF_905171775.1 Rana temporaria
CACGACTGCTATGTCTTTTTTTGGGATAAAGGGAGTGAGTCTGTGGCAGTGTCATTGATTATCTGTTCCCTGATATAGGGAAAGACGATCAATGATGTCACACATCCAGCCCCGCCCCCTACAGTTAGAAACACATATGATGTCACACTTAACTCCTACAGTGCCCCCTAGTGGCTAACTCCTAAACTGAAATTGTCATTTTCACAGTTAACAGTGCATTTTTATAGCACTTTTTGCTGTGAAAATGACAATGGTCCCAAAAATGTGTCAAAATTGTTCGATGTGTCTGCCATAATCTCGCAGTCATGAAAAAAACGCTGATCGCCACCATTAGTAGTAAAAAAAAGTATTAATAAAAATGCAATAAAACTATCTCTTATTTTGTAAACGCTATAAATTTTGCGCAAACCAATCGATAAACGCTTATTGCGATTTTTTTTTACCAAAAATATGTAGAAGAATACGTATTATCCTAAACTGAGGGAAACATTTTTTTATATATATATTTTTGGGGGATATTTATTATAGCAAAAAGCTCTATTTTTGTTTATAGCACAAAAAATAAAAACCGCAGAGGTAATCAAATACCACAAAAAGAAAGCTCTATTTGTGGGAAAAAAGGACACCAATTTTGTTTGGCAGTCACGTCGCACGACCGCGCAATTGTCAGTTAAAGCGACGCAGTGCCGAATCGCAAAAAGGGGCAAGGTCCTTAACCTGCATAATGGTCCGGGTCTTAAGTGGTTAATGTCTGCTGATTGTTAAGAATTTTAAAGTGACAACAGGAGTATTTCTTTGTCAGTGATTCATAAAATCAGAACTTTAGATTTACATTTACATTTTTTTCAGCTGCAATATCGAAAATCATAATTTGCTATTATATACTTTAGCAGTCTTGCCCTTTATTCTCACACTTTATTTGTAGACCCGTTGGGAGAGTTAAAAAGGGGCAAATAAGGGTCTCTTCATGAAAATGTCACAATGCATACAATACACACTTTTCAACTCTACTGTGATGTGCTTCTCAGCACTCTGGACGTGGGACCCAGCTCATGCTCCTCAACAAGGAAGTAAACTGGTAAATGGTGAAAATATGCTCTTTAGAAATTAAGTAGATCCATGCATGTAAAGCCAATTATGATCCATAGAGAACTGCATATCAGTGATAGTGGCTCCCATCCATCCTAAGCACACTTCATCTCCACCCTGGTGGCCATGGCTGAGAATTTTGGCTATTTCCCTCCTCTATCCCTGCAGGTGCAGAGCAGCCATCTTCCCACAAGTGCTTCTAGTGCTAATGTGCTTCCTTTAATCAACTTCCGCTAATCCCACCAAAGCACAAAAAATTGGTTATCAGTAGAGTTGAGCGAACCCGAAATGTAAAGTTCGGGTTCGGTACGGACTTTGGGTTTTTCCCGAACCCGGACCCGAACCCGAATAATTGCTGAAAGTTCGGGTCCAGGTTCGGAGTTCGGGAAAAAAAAATGTGCGGAAGTCCCCCCAAATTCAATAACCAGACCCTTTAGGTCTGGTATGGATATTAAGGGGCTTGTCTGGGCTGTCCCAGTGACGTAGCAGAGTGTGCGTCAGAGGGGGACGGGGTCACGTGACGCGTGGCCGCCTCCCCTATAAAAGAAACGTTAAAGCATCAGCGCGTTATCCGCTGAGCTGTGCTCTGAATGGATGGATGTTCTCATTGCTGGACCAATCGCTGGACACATCACCCGTCGCTGGACACATCACCCAGCGCTGGATAGACAACGGTGGAGCAGCGAGCAGCACCGATCGTCTATTTTCACCGCTGGATTTTTATTTGGTTTGATTAATAAAGTAATGGGGACAAGGTGGGGACAAGGACAAGGTGCTTTGGGGGTGCTTTGGGGGGCACCCCAAAGCACCCTCCCAATGTTGAGGGCATGTGGCCTGGTGCGGTTCAGGAGAGGGGGGCCGCACTCTGTCCCCCCTCTTTTCTGCGGCCGGCTAGGTCAACGTGCTCGGATAAGTGGTCTGGTGTGGATTTTAGGGGGAACTCCACGCCATTTTTTAAAAAAAAATAGGAGTGGAGTTCCCCTTAAAATCCACACCAGACCTGAAGGGTCTGGTTATGGATATTTAGGGGGAACCCCATGTCATTTTTTTTTAATTGACGGCGGGGTTCCCCTTAATATCCATACCAGACCTGAAGGGTCTGGTTATTGAATTTGGGGGGACCTCCACGCATTTTTTTTCACTAAAAGTCTGTGTCCCATTGACTTCAATGGGGTTCGGAGTTCGGGTTCGGGTCTTTTTTTTTAAAGTTCGGGTTCGGGTCCGAACCCGAACATCCAGGTGTCTGCTCAACTCTAGTTATCAGGAGTTTGCGGAATTACAGGTCACTACTATCCTTAGAGCTAGTCCATAGGTCTTTCTAGTGTGGGCCTTTGGAGTAAAAGGAAACATTTCCCCAAATCACCCCCTTGCCCAACTTCTTAATGGAAGCTTGGCAGCACTGTTGACTTTACAGCTTCTCCCATTTCAGCTTCTATGGCCTGTGGAAGATACCCAGGTACCCCATCATACCCCTCATGGAAGAGTTAGCTATAAAACAATTTACAGTTTTTTTTGTTGATAGAAAATTACTTAGAACCCCCAAACATGATATATATTTTTCCTAACACCCTAGAGAATAAAACAATGGTTGTTGCAATACATTTTGTCACACCCTATTTGCGCAGGGTCTTACATGCAATTTTTTTTTAATTCACATTTTTGAATAAAAAAAATAAGACAAAGTTGCGCCAACAATTCTATAGGTTGCATGTTTTGAGTTACAGAGGAAGTCTAGGGCTAGAATTATTGCTCTCACTCTAACAATCACAGCAATACCTTACATGTGTGGTTTGAACACTGTTTTCATATCCGCTTCTCACGTATACATTCTCCTTTGCACGCAAGCTTGTTGGGACGGGACGCGTTTAATATATATTTTTTCTTATTTATTTTACCTTTTGTTTTAAATGTTTACACTGTTCTTAAAAAAAAGTAACTTTTTTGCCAATTACGAGGAATGTAAACATCCCTTGTAATAGAAAAAAAGCATGACAGGACCTCTTTAATATGAGATATGGAGTCAAAAAGACCTCAGATCTCATATTTACACTAACATTCAATAATATAGTTTTTTAATGTAATTTAAAAAAAATGGCCCTTTAAAATCATTGGGCGGAAGTGAAGTTTTCATGTCACTTTGGCCCTGCAATGATATGGAGATGGGTGGGAGCCATCTTCCCCTCACTTATCTCCATACCTAACAAGGGACAGCATCTGATCGCCTCCGCCTCTACCAGTGGCTCCAGTAAGTGGTTGAGGGCACCGGCGGGAGGGGAGCCGCTTTCCCATCACCGATAAAAGTGATCTTGCGGTGAATCTGCTGCAGAGATCACTTTTATCTTGAAGTGGACTGCTTGCTCTTGAAGAGGAAACCAGGGTTATGGTAGCTAACTGCTGCCATAACAATGATATTCCTCTTCAAAGTATCGACGTAAAACGACAGTGGGTGGTCCGGAAGTAGTTAAATTGATTATTGGCATAAAGACCTGTGAATACAGGCAGAGCACATAACAGAATGTACTCCAGCACTGCAGTTCAAAGAACTTAAACATAGTTTGTCAAAGTAGATGTAAACTGAATCACTACAATTTCAAATAAACTTTAAAATAATAATATCGCTTGGAAAGTCTTGGAAAATAACAGCTGGTGATAATCATAGAAAGGTTCTTGTTTGGACATGTTGTGGTATTGAGTGAAAACACTCTGCCCCTGTCTCCCATATTCTCCTCTCTGTAAATCACTATATCACTGGCTCTCTTAAAGAAAACCGTAAGCTTTATGCACTTTGCTCAGACAGGCGTCACTGTTGTCCAAATGTGAAAAAACAGCCTGTGCAATAAAACAATAGCAGCCAGAAACACTGAGCTAATATGTTATGTGGAAAAAACACATGCAGCTTGTTATCATTGCAGTGCACATGGACAGGGGCAGGCTATAATGAGCCTTCAAGACATCAGCAGCAGCTTTAAGATGCAACAATTGATGAAACATGGTAAAAACCTTTACCTCTCTCCACCTCCAAATTCTGCAAGATATGCTGCTTTTGGCTGCCTACAGAATATTTAGTAATGGTTTAGATTTACTTTGATAGACCAAATAGTGGCTACAAGCAAATACACTAAACTCCCCCTAAGCACTTTATAATTCTCAGCAGCTTTTCCCATGCGTTCCCTATCACAGCTAACGTAAAATGGCAACATGCAGTAAACCCACCCTTTGATAGTGAGGTAACTGGATTATCCAAAAGGCCCTTTATTGGCCCTTCTAAATCAATGGACCTAAGTTAAAAGGCCAGGCATTGTGGATAACACAAATAATTGAGCGCACTCCTGGAATGTACTGACAAACCTATTAAAGAAAGGGTGGGGGGAGGAAGGATAACTGGAAAAGAGGGAACAATTGGGAAATAAGAGGATAACAAAGGAACACTTCAATCATAAAAACAAATAACACAAATAATTGAGCGCACTCCTGGAATGTACTGACAAACCTATTAAAGAAAGGGTGGGGGGGAGGAAGGATAACTGGAAAAGAGGGAACAATTGGGAAATAAGAGGATAATGTGGATAATGTTTCCAATTTAGTTTGGTTGGTTAACAAACTGTGTCCATGCATAGTTTGCCTTAAAGCTATAGTAGACATGGACTTCAAGCTCATCCCTGCCTATCAGTGATGGTGATATATATATCAGGTGCAAGGTAGTGTTATTTCATAGCAGAAATATTGTATATAAAGGCCATCAGGCTTAGGCCCCTTTCACACAGGCGGACCGTATGTCCGCTTTTTCATCCATCCGTGTACGCATTAAAAAGGGACATACATTGGTCCCTATGAGATCGCGGATGTCAGAGGATGAACATCCGCTGACACCCAATCTCACCCACCTCCGCATTCCTCCGATTCTGCAGATGGAGGAAAACCCTTTTTTTCCTTCCGTCTGCGGATCGGATGAACACGGACAGGCGGTCCGTGTTCATCCGATCCCCCCATAGGGCAGAGTGGAGAAAAGACAGGGCGGTCCCTGCACAGTGTGCAGGCACTGCCCTGCCATCCGCTGGCTCAGCGGGGATCAATGGAGCGTTCCCCGCTGAGCAAGCGGAGGTTCACGGGGCGGATTATTACTGATCTGCCCCGTGTGAAAAGGGCCTTTTTCAGTAAAAGTGTGCAAGTAGCAAAGAACAAGCAGCCAAATCTGCTTGTCATCTACCTGTGTGTACTTGTTTGTGAGTGCAGAAATTATAAAGAAAATGTGTGTTCTGTCTCCAGAAGTGTTTGTATTCCTTAATGTAGAAAAATGTATTTTATCTAAACAAATGTTATTTCAGTATTATTATTTTTTTCAGATTTTAAAATCATACATGCTCCAAAATTCCACTTTAAAAGATATTAATTAAAGGTAATCTTTGGCATTGTTATTATACTACACAAAAGATTAAGAGAGGAGATAATGGATTGTAAGACACATAATTATATTGGAATTTGAAAAGGTCAGATAATTGAAATTAAACACACATAATATTGGAAAGCACAGAAAGGCAAACAAAACATAATAAAAATCAATGTGTCATTGAGTTGATTTTATTGAAATTAATCAGTAGAAATATCCCACTGAAACCTGCCTATGTGTGCTTTTCCTAATGAGTAGGATAGAACTCATCATGTACAACCAAGGATACTTAATGATAATTTTTCTTCCCTTAATTTATGAATGTAATGACATATGAAAAGTCAGACAGCTTGGACAAAGTCCAAATTACTTTTTAGTTAGAAGAAAAAAAATGACAACATAAATATGCAAATTTTCATGAGCCACCCGATTTTAAATAATGCTTACTATTATTTTATTTATACATGAAATATAGCAGTAACTCTTTCACTTCCACCTTTTGGCAACAAAGATGTTCCTGCCTGCCAGTAGCTCTTTATAAGCTGCTCTGACTGAGGACTACAACAAATGAAAGTTTTATGTTTGTTTTTTGTTGGCCAGAAAAATATTATATTGTATGCAGTATGTTAATGTTAAAGTTTCCACTTTTAACAGAAGATCATAAAATGTATTATGGTTCAGGAGATAGCAGCAGCAAAAAATGGAGAACCTGAAAAGATCAAACAACCCCTATTTCACCACCTCAATACTGGATGCTTTCACCCTATTCTTGCCCAGGCCACAGGTCACACTTTGAATGACAAATACTCAGGCCCCGTACACACGTCCGAGGAACTTGACGGGCAAAACACATCGTTTTGCCCATCGAGTTCCTTGTGAAGCCGCCGAGGATCTCGGCGAGCTGAAATTTCCCATTGAACAACGAGGAAATAGAGAACATGTTCTCTATTTCCTCGCCGAGGTCCTCGTCGGCTTCCTCGGCCGAAAGTGTACACACGGCCGGGTTTCTCGGCAGAATTCAGCTCCGACCGAGTTTCTGGCTGAATTCTGGCGAGAAACTCGGTCGTGTGTACGGGGCCTTAGTCATGCAACACTGTCCCCAAATGAATTTTGTATCTTTTTTTAAGAGACAAACAGATCTTTCTTTTGGTGGTATTTATTAGAGTGAGTGAGTGAGTGAGTGAGAAACTTATATAGCGCAACACATGCAAACTGAATCGCCTCAGGGCACTTAGTATCCATTCCCTGAGTAAACTTTTTTGTGAGTGTTCCATAGTCTAGGTCCTTGGACTGCAAATCTTTGTTCTCCTTTGCACTTGTATCTGGCTTTAGGTATTAACCACTGTGAGCTAGATTCAGAGAGAGTTAGTCCGGCGTATCAGTAGATACGCCAACCTAACTCGGAATCTGCGCCGTCCTAAGTTTAAGTGTATGCTCAAACTGAGATACACTTAAACCTAGCTAAGATACGTCAGCCTGCGCCGTCGTATCTTAGGGTGCAATATTTAGGCTGGCCGGTAGGTGGCGCTTCCATTGAGTTCGGCGTAGAATATGTAAATGACTAGATACGCCTATTCACGAACGTACGTGCGCTCGTCGCAGTAAAGATACGCCATTTACGTAAGGCAATTTCAGGCGTAAAGTTATTCTAGAAAATAGCTGGACTGGTCAATGTTAAGTATGGCCGTCGTTCCCGCGTCGAAATTTGAAAAATTTTCGTCGTTTGCGTAAGTCGTCTGTGAATGGGGCTGGACGTCATTTACGTTCACGTCGAAACCAATACGTCCTTGCGGCGTACTTTGGAGCAATGCACACTGGGATATGTACACGGACGGCGCATGCGCCGTTCGTAAAAAACATCAATCACGTCGGGTCACAAGTAATATACATAAAACACGCCCCCCACATCCTCATTTGAATTAGGCGTGCTTACGCCGGCCCTATTTCCGCTACGCCGCCGTAAGTTAGGAGGCAAGTGCTTTGTGAATACAGTACTTGCCTCTCTGAGTTAAGGCGGCGTAGCATAAATACGATACGCTACGCCGCCCTTAAGTTGCGCGCCCGTACCTGAATCTAGCTATGTGTTTTTTATTTTTAGCTAAATAAACATAAATGCCCCACAATTTTAAGCAAAATGTGTTTTTCTTTGTTTCTGTTATACAGTCATGCTCAAAATTGTTGGCACCCCAGGAATTTTTCCAGAAAATCAAGTATTTCTCACAGAAAAGAATTGCAGTTACACATGATTTGCTATACACATGTTTATTCCCTTTGTGTGTATTGGAACAAAAAAAAAAAGGGAGGAACAAAAGCAAATTGGACATAATGTCACACAAAACTCCAAAAATGGGCTGCTCAAAATTCTTGGCACCCTTTCAAAATTGTGGATAAATAAGATTGTTTCAAGCATGAGATGCTCCTTTAAACTCACCTGGGGCAAGTAACAGGTGTGGGCAATATAAAAATCACATCTGAAAGCACATAAAAAGGAGAGAAGTTCACTTAGGCCCCGTACACACCATAGAATCCATCCGCAGATAAATCCCAGCAAATGGGTTTCAGCGGATAGATCCTATGGTGTGTACACGCCAGCGGATCTTTTTCCGCGGATATATCTCCCCTGGGATGGATTCCAGCAGATCGAATATTTGCTGACATGCAGAACATATCCATCTGCTGGAGTCCATCCCAACGGATGGATCCGCTGGTCTGTACAGACTCACCGGATCCATCCGTCCAAAGGGATCCCCCGCATGCGTCGTAATGATTCGACGCATGCGTGGAATTCCTTATATGACAGCGTCGCGCACGTCGCCGCGTCATAATCGCGGCGACGGCGCGACACGTCATCGCCAGAGGATTTCGGCGCGGATTTCAATGCGATGGTGTGTACACTCCATCGCATGAAAATCCGCCGAAATCCTCGAGAGGATTTATCCGCGGAAACGGTCCGCTGGACCGTATCCGCGGATAAATCCTCCCGTGTGTATGGGGCCTTAGTCTTTGCATTGTGTGTCTGTGTGTGCCAAACTAAGCATGGACAACAGAAAGAGGAGAAGAGAACTGTCTAAGGACTAGAGAACCAAAATTGTGGAAAAATATCAACAATCTCAAGGTTACAAGTCCATCCCCAGAGATCTAGATTTGCTTTTGTCCACAGTGCGCAACATTGTCAAGAAGTTTGCAACCCATGGCACTTTAGCTAATCTCTCTGGGCGTGGACGGAAGAGAAAAATTTATGAAAGATTGTAACACAGGATAGTCCGGATGGTGGATATGCAGCCCCAAACAAGTTCCAAAGAAATTCAAGCTGTCTTGCAGGCTCAGGGAGCATCAGTGTCAGTGCCAACTATCTGTCGACATTTAAATTAAATTAAACGCTATGGCAGGAGACCCAGGAGGACCCCACTGCTGACACAGAGACATAAAAAGTAAGACTAAAGTTTGCCAAAATTTACTTGAGTGAGCCAAAATCCTTCTGGGAAAACGTCTTGTGGACAGATGAGAACAAGATATAGCTTTTTGGTAAAGCATTTCATTCTACTGTTTACCGAAAATGGAATGATGCCCACAAAGAAAAGAACACAGTACCTACAGTGAAATATGGTGGAGGTTCAATGATGTTTTGGGGTTGTTTTGATGCCTCTGGCACTGGGTGCCTTGAATGTGTGCAAGGCATCATGAAATCTGAGGATTACCAAAGGATGTTGGGTCGCACTGTAGAGCCCAGTGTCAGAAAGCTGGGTTTGCGTTCGAGATCTTGGGTCTTCCAGAAGGACAATGACCCCAAACATACGTCAAAAAGCACCCAAAAATGGATGGCAATAAAGCGCTGGAGAATTCTAAAGTGGCCAGCAATAAGTCCAGATCTAAATCCCATGAATATCTGTGGAGAGATCTTAAAATTACTTTTGGGAAAAGGCGCCCTTCCAATAAGAGAGACCTGGAGCAGTTTGCAAAAGAAAGAGTGGTCCAAAATTCCGGGTGAGAGGTGTAAGAAGCTTATTGATGGTTATAGGAAGCGACTGATTTCAGTTATTTTTTTTCCAAAGGGTGTGCAACCAAATATTAGGTTAAGGGTGCCAAGAATTTTGACCAGCCCATTTTTGGAGTTTTGTGTGACATTATGTCCAATTTGCTTTTTTCCCTCCTTTTTTTTGTTTTGTTCCAATACACACAAAGGGAATAAACATGTGTATAGCAAAACATGCGTTACTGCAATACTTTTCTGTGAGAAATACTTGATTTTCTGGAAAAAAATCCTCAGGTGCCAACAATTTCGAGCATGACTGTATAATGTTGAAAATAAGTAATCATTATTTATAAATTTAGGCCAAACTATATACAGTGCTGCTACATTTCTTTGGTAAAAATAACCCAAATTAGTGTATTTTATTTAGTCTGCAAAAAAGTTAGAGCAGGCATGTCCAAAGTCTGGCCCGTGTTCGGGTTTTGAATGGCCCGTCAGGTTATTTAGACATATATATCTTTTGTGGCCCCCGACGATCTCCCAGCGCTGGGGCCACAAAATATGTATATTGCCGCGTACGCACCATCACTTTATGTGATGAAAAAAAATGACATTTTTAAAAACGTCAATTTAAATGACCATGTGTGGGGGAAAACGTCGTTTTATGTCTTGTGAAAAACGAAAAAAAAAATTGAAGCATGCTTCAATTTTATGTGTCGTTTTTCAAAATGTTGTTTTTTGTTTCACAGAAATTGACCGTGTGTAGCAAAAAACAACATTTTTAAACCCGCGCATGCCCAGAAGCTAGTTATGAAGCTAGCTTCAATGGAAAAAAGTGGTGAACGTAACCTCGCTTTGCTAGAGCATTGTGAAAAAACAATGGTGTGTAGGCAACTTCGTCTTTGAAAATTGAAGTTTCAAAAACTTTGTTTTTTACTTTACAGAAAATGTCGTTTTTTTTCATCACATAAAGTGATGGTGTGTATGCAGCATATGCCTTGGAATGGGACAGGGAGGAAGTGGGACAATCATGGCTGCCGTACACACACAGAATTTCCTGTTTACGGTTGGCCTCTGTAATAGAAAGTCCCACATTGCCATTAGACGACTGTTCTGTCCATCAAAGAAGGCGGGACTTTCTATTGAAGAGATTCTCCTGTAATTAAATTTTGGCACTCGTGAGTGCATTCCTGGCAAATGATGCTGCATTCCTGGCAAATGGTGCTGCATTCCTGGCAAATGGTGCTGCATTACTGGCAACGGTGCTGCATTCCTGGCAAATTGTGCTGCATTCCTGGCAAATTGTGTTGCATTCCTGGCAAATTGTGCTGCATTCCTGGCAATGGTGCTGCATTCCTGGCAATGGTGCTGCATTCCTGGCAATGGTGAGTGCATTCCTGGCAATGGTGCTGCATTCCTGGTAATGGTGCTGCATTCCTGGCAATTGTGAGTGCATTCCTGGCAATGGTGCTGCATTCCTGGCAATGGTGAGTCCATTCCTGGCAATGGTGCTGCATTCCTGGCCATTGGGAGTGCATTTCTGGCAATGGCAGGTGCGTTCCTTGCAATTACAGGTGCATTCCTGGCACTGGCGGGGGCATTCCTGGCAATGGTGCTGCATTCCTGGCAACGGTGGGTGCATTTCTGGCAATGGTGAGTGCATTCCTGCCAATGGTAGGTGCATTCCTGGCAACGGTGGGTGCACTGACCCTTATTTTGCTTCACAGTTCTGTATTGAAAAAAAAATCATGAAACTTTGCTCTTAAAGTGAAGGCATGTGTTATTCACCTATAAATATGGTATATCCAAATAATACGCCCAAGCTCATCTCTTTACTCGCAAACAGCCACAAAGGCAATAGAATTCTTGTTGGACAGTGTATTAGTGCTCGGAGGAACACACTTAGACCGAATTTTAATGGTTCAAAGAATGTCAGGCAAAATGGTCGCCCCTCACGCATGTTCACTTCATCAAATCTGGCCCTCTTTGAAAAAAGTTTGGACACCCCTGGGTTAGAGAGTCCACAAACTATAGTAGCCCATCTCATTTCTTGAGGCTCTAAAATGCGGGGACAGTACAAATAACCCCCAAATTACCAATTTCTGGAAAGTAGACAATCCAAGATATTTAGTAAGTCATGGTACATTTTTTGAAGTTGTAATTTTTTTGTCACAATTTTTTTGTCACAATCACTTTTAATGACTTTATTCACAGTGACTGGACAGAGAAAGAAAAAGTGAAACACTAGTGATCTCATGTCTCTGTTACTCTCCCCTCTCCTCCTATTGGTATGCTTCTTTCACTGCAAAGCACCTGTTTGCTCCTTGTGCAGCTCCCTTTCTAAATTCTGCAGCACAGGAACTGAAGGAGTCTGATCCAAGTAAAATTCAGCACTTAAACTGTTTACATCAAAAAATACATGTAAATTTTGATTGAATATAAAGCTTCATTGATCTGGGTATTTTGCATCTGCCTGAAATACAGCTTTAAAGTATTACAAGGATTCTTCCTTAAAAAGTAAAATTCACACATTAGTGTAGCTACAGTGTAAATTATCAAAAGCATAGCACTTTGTTATGCTCGGCTATCACACTGCAAGTCCTATTAATGAGTTATGTTAGGGATAAGGAATAAATTAGGTGAGAACACCAACATGATAGATGTGAACAGAGCTTTGCAAAGATAGTACATGCCATTAAAGACTAATAGTATGTCCCCTTTTCCTTAAATTGATTTTCTGTTGTTATAATTTTATTTAGAATGTGAAAAATATGGAATGGGAACAACCAAAGAAGTCTACAGCATTATACAAGAGATAAAAACCTAATATGGGAAGAAATCTCTCCAAAATGAGGGAAATCCTCTCTAAGGCTTGGTTCAGACATGGTTGCTGCTGCAGGACTTCACCGATTCCTGCACCGGCAACCACCCCCAGGCAAAAATGTGATGCCATTCAGGAGATGCATGAGGTACCATTAATCCATGAATTAGTATGTATGGGATGGCTGAGCATGAATGAGTTTTGCTGGGGATGGATGGGGTGGCTGAGCTTGAATGAGTATGGTTAAGCACGAATCAGAATGGCTGAGTATGGATAGGATGGCTGAGTATGGATGGATGAATGAGTGCAAGAATGGTCACAGAGCAGCGCTGTGGGCACAACAGATCCAGCCCACAGCACTGCTGCAACTGCTCTCTCCCCCTCTCCTTTTACACTGTACCGATCGTTATGGAGAGGGGAAGAGCTAAGGCTGGCATGCACCGGCTTGTTTACAAGTGACTGCTCCTTCATTTGGAGGAGCAATTACATGGTAAAGGGCCGCTTTCACTGGCCCTTTACCGTGATCTGTGATGCACCAGGTCCTCGGGACCTTGGGGTCATGGATATTCCCAGGTGCAAGATTCTGGGAGGAATATAAGGGATCAATGATATGTCACCTGATAAATGTGGCGAAAAGTTGCATTGCAACAAAATGGAAAGACCCAGAGGCACCTCCAATATCTATGTGGCTGGAAAAAGTAAGGAAAATAGGGATAATGGAGAAACTCCTCCCAAGAACAATAGATAAGAAAGAGCAAATCAAAATGATATGGGCACCTTGGGAACTATTTGTACAGTCAGAGGAAGGTAAAAAGCTACTAGGAGAACAGGATAAAGGGTAATAGATGGAAGAAAGAAGGGAAATAGAAGAGAGAGCATATCGCACACGGGGGGAGGACAGCGGAGGAGAGGAGGGGAGGGTTGTCTTATGTTTTTTTTTTCTTATTCTTCTCTCCGTCCTGAGGATATAGACGGCCGGAGGAGGGGAAGATGGGGGTCTAGAGGTAGGGATAAGGGGGGAGGGAAAGAGGGGATAAAATGAGGAAGGAAGTGCTACGGGGATAATGAGGGAATTAGTCCTTTAGATAGAGAATATATGGATACTTAGGGTGAGATGGAATACTCGGGGTAGTCTGAAATTTAGTTAAAAAGTAGCAAGTATTTGGTTTACTATATCTCTCTTAGAGGAATGGATTGAAATTAGTAGTGATACAGATATTATAATCTCCTCTGGTAGTAAATTATGAACAGTAAATAGAGCAGAAGAGAGAGAAGAAATATAATATCCATATATATGTTGATGTATAGGACTGTGTTTAGTCCTCTTCTTATGTTTCCTGTATCACTTTCTTGCTTTTTGTTTTTTGGAAAAGAAACAAAATAAAAAAAAGTAAAAGTAAAAAAAAAAAATATTCTGGGAGGAAGTCATAGTACTCCCTCCCAGAGTTATCAAGCAGCACTGTAGTCATCATTCAGCTATGGCATGGTTGTTAGGTGCTTAGAAAGAGATTTCAAGAATGACCCATTCAGCAGAGCTTTTTCCTAGTCATTCACAAAGGATATGGGTAAATATTACTCAAGATCTGACCTTTTTTGACAGGTATTATACTAGATGTCCTATTTTATACTTGTCCATTAGCCTTTTTTTATAAATCAAGAAATATGTTTGCTAACTCTAATTTGATAACTGAGAAAAATGTCTATTTTAATCTTATGAGTTTTTATGGCAATATATGTAATTTGTTATCAATAAAAGTTTTGTTTTTATTACTGGTGCCTGTAAAGTCCATAATTATTCCCAAATGTACATTTTCTAAGTATGGGGAGGAGCAGATCCTCCCAAAATAATTTTTCAACAAGGAACTGCTGAGATTTGTAGACTTTAATTAGTAAACCACAATAAATTACTTACGCAAAATTCATTATAGAAAAAACACCACACCTTCCTCCACCACAGTATTAAAATAAGACTAGTCTAAACTATGAACATGGGTGGCCAGCCGGTCTGTCATACACACCACAACCACTCTCATTACTCATCCATCCAGTATCAATCTCAGATAAATGGCAATGTAAGCTGTAAAGTCCTCATTCAATGAAGGTAAATTAAAGCTGGCCCAATGAATTGAAAGTGGTAAGGGGTTTGTTGCATGCTCAGTCATTGTTAGTACTTTTAATGTACAGGTAAGGGCATCAAGATGCTATTCATACATATATAACCATTTAAAACATGCTTGATATAGTCAAATGCTGTGTAGGTCCCACTAAAATCTGAAATGGACATGGCAATAAAAGAAAACCGGCATACAAAGCAGACATAATGGGAATAGAAGAAAATAGATTATTGCAGCTCACTGCCTGACATTTTCAAAAGCCGAACAGCCCTTCAGTTATGTATCCTCAAGCGCTGGAACAGTTGCTTCATAAGAGGAGACACTTCCAAGTCCCAGGACAAATGTGGTCAAATCCAGCATAAGATGTCAGGGTGCATTGGCATTGATCTGTTCAAGACAGCTGATTTGCAGGAAGTCCATATAGTTAGCTGATGGTAGATCTGTATTCAAGCATAGAGTGGCATTGGTGCCGTGTCAACTTGGTACTACCCAAGGATGGGGTTATTGGTCATATTTGGAGGTGGTCAGTTGCTTGGCCATGCAGGTGGAACACCCATGTTCAAACTACAGCAAGTGTACTGGCAAATTGTGTATTGTTTGGTTTAAAGAAGTTACTTTGGATAAGATGTATTCCCTGCTAAATGTTAGTACTTTGTATAGGAATCGTGTTTCAGAAAGCTATGTATATTTTCTTTCTAGTGTCAGTGCTGTATCACAAATGCTCTTTACAAAGACAGGCATGGAAATGAATTTGTTACTCATACTCATTAGAGTCCCCCTTTGGATCGTAAGGTAGAAAGGTTCACTTAAAGTTTTCCATCATAATGACAAGTGAACAGACAATGCCAATGTTCTATGGCTGTTTTCATTAAATTAGCTTGCTCGCTTTGCCCTTCTTCCTTTTTTCCCTCTTCTTCAAAGAAATAAAGGATTGCAAATACATAAAGTGGCAAAACGAAAAAAAAAAATGCATATGTTTTCCTGATCTGCCACTTAAAATAAACTTGTTGTGTTTTAAAATAACATATATTTGAACAGGAATATCAGATCAAAGGATAACACACTTCTTATATTCAATCTTTTGTCTTTGAAAAGTAAGTGTTCTGACAGATTTTCTCCAAATATAACGGTAGACATGTCAGCAGGATTCTTAACAATTTGCATTGTTAGTTTAAGCAGACTGTGATAGCTATAGAAAGGTGCGTATAACATCTGATGGTTCCCGTTGTTCTACAAATTGCTAGAATATTTTGGATAGAGCAGTAATGAGCAGAAGCTTTCAAGCTGAACGTACAAATAGAAATGAGTGATATTTCATATGAAATGCTCATGCATGGAGCCTATGAATATGAAAACCTGAGTGACTTTTGCTATAAAACTGTGCATTAAATGTTTTACTTTTTAGTAGTGTGATTTTGGAAGAATGTATTTTATGGGTAACTGTTTAAATAGTAGACATCAATTCAAACTACCTTTAATCCTGCTGCTATAATAAACATACCTAAAAATAGGAGTAGACTAAAGAATATAATGCATGCAAAATAGTCCACCCACCACCGTAAAAGTAACAATATTACAGGATACCAATGAAGTTAGTGGCTTCAAGCTGTGCTTTTTCTGCAAACATGGTTTGTCAACATATCTAGTATACAAGGTAAAATATTCTTTATAATTCACAAGTTTTTATTATTGCTAAAGAAGGCATGCGATATTGGTTTAATAAAATATTAAGCAAGGCAAACTTGGAATGTGGTATTCAGACTGAGGAGACTGTTTTCAACTTATGGCCTAAGGTAATTTCCACTGAAGATTCCTCATGAAGGTGGAAGTGATATAGATTATTCTGGTACATGATGTTTGATTCTTTCTATTATGAAACATGAACATAGAAACAGGGGGCCAAATTCTCAAAAACTCTGCGTAACTTAAATTTCAGCAGTTAAGTTACACTGACTTAAAATTTCTACCTAAGTGCCTGATCGTCAAAGCACTTAGGTAGAAATTACACGCTGTGTAACTTAAGTGCCGCCGTCGTAAGGCGGTCCTCCTCTCCTGGGGGCGTTTAAAATTTAAATGAGGCGCGCTCCCGCGCCGGCCGTACTGCGCATGCGTGTGACGTCATTTTCCCGACGTGCAGCGCGCGAACGTAATTAACGCCGGTCGGCTTTGAGAATTTCGACGGGACACTAAAGTTGCGACGGGTGAAAAAAAAAGACGCGCCGGGAAAACAAATAATTATAAAAAAAAATGTCAGCGTCGCTCAGCATGCATTCCTGAGAGGGAGAACTCCATGCCAATTTTCAAAGAAAAAAACGGCATGGGTTCCCCCCCCAGGAGCATACCAGGCCCTTAGGTCTGGTATGGGTTGTAAGGAGACCCCCCCACGCCGAAAAATTGACGTAGGGGGTCCCCCTACAATCCATACCAGACCCGTATCCAAAGCACGCTACCCGGCCGGCCAGGAATGGGAGTGGGGACGAGCGAGCGCCCCCCCCCCCTCCTGAGCCGTGCCAGGCCGCATGCCCTCAACATGGGGGGGTTGGGTGCTCTGGGGCAGGGGGGGCGCACTGCGGGCCCCCCCACCCCAGAGCACCCTGTCCCCATGTTGATGAGGACAGGACCTCTTCCCGACAACCCTTGCCATTGGTTGTCGGGGTATGCGGGCGGGGGCTTATCGGAATCTGGGAGTCCCCTCAAATAAGGGGGCCCCCAGATACCGGCCCCCCACCCTAAGTGAATGGATATGGGGTACATCGTACCCCTATCCATTCACCTGTAGGCAAAAAGTAAAATGTAGTAAACACACAACACAAGGCTTTTTAAAATATTTTATTATTCTGCTCCGGAGGCCCCCCCTGTCTTCGTTATTAGCTCAATTACCAGGGGGGGCTTCTTCTTCCGCTCTCCGGGGGTCTTCTCCGCTCTCCGGGGGTCTTCTCCGCTCTCCGGGGGTCTTCTCCGCTCTCCGGGGGGGCTTCTCCGGACTCCGGGGGGCTTCTTCCATCTTCTCCCCTCTTCCGCTCTTGACTCGGCGAACCCCGGTTCTTCTGCAGCTCTCCGGTGCCTTCTTCTTCAGCGCTGGCTGCCTGCTATGTTTGTGTGTTAGCTCGATTTCAAACAGGCAGCCGGCGCGGTCTTCTGTGGCGTCAGGGTCTTCTGGTCTTCTGTTCTTCCGATGTTGCCTCGTCGCCTGTTGTCGCTGTAATGATGGAAGCGCGCCTTGCATCACATTTATATAGGCATCACCGTCCCATCATGCTCCGGTTAGTACCCACGTGGTGGGTGCCTACCCACGTGCACCCACCACGTGGGTACCTACCGGAGCATGATGGGACGGTGATGCCTATATAAATGTGATGCAAGGCGCGCTTCCATCATTACAGCGACAACAGGCGACGAGGCAACATCAGAAGAACAGAAGACCAGAAGACCCTGACGCCACAGAAGACCGCGCCGACTGCCTGTTTGAAATCGAGCTAACACACAAACATAGCAGGCAGCCAGCGCTGAAGAAGAAGGCACCGGAGAGCTGCAGAAGAACCGGGGTTCGCCGAGTCAAGAGCGGAAGAGGGGAGAAGATGGAAGAAGCCCCCCGGAGTCCGGAGAAGCCCCCCCGGAGAGCGGAGAAGACCCCCGGAGAGCGGAGAAGACCCCCGGAGAGCGGAAGAAGAAGCCCCCCCTGGTAATTGAGCTAATAACGAAGACAGGGGGGGCCTCCGGAGCAGAATAATAAAATATTTTAAAAAGCCTTGTGTTGTGTGTTTACTACATTTTACTTTTTGCCTACAGGTGAATGGATAGGGGTACGATGTACCCCATATCCATTCACTTAGGGTGGGGGGCCGGTATCTGGGGGCCCCCTTATTTGAGGGGACTCCCAGATTCCGATAAGCCCCCGCCCGCATACCCCGACAACCAATGGCAAGGGTTGTCGGGAAGAGGTCCTGTCCTCATCAACATGGGGACAGGGTGCTCTGGGGTGGGGGGGCCCGCAGTGCGCCCCCCTGCCCCAGAGCACCCAACCCCCCCATGTTGAGGGCATGCGGCCTGGCACGGCTCAGGAGGGGGGGGGGCGCTCGCTCGTCCCCACTCCCATTCCTGGCCGGCCGGGTAGCGTGCTTTGGATACGGGTCTGGTATGGATTGTAGGGGGACCCCCTACGTCAATTTTTCGGTGTGGGGGGGTCTCCTTACAACCCATACCAGACCTAAGGGCCTGGTATGCTCCTGGGGGGGAACCCATGCCGGTTTTGAATTTAAAAATTGCCGTGGAGTTCTCCCTCGGGAATGCATACCAAATGCCGTCGCTGGAATGGGCCTTTACAAGGTTTGGCTAACTTTCCACATTGTAAAACCAGCCCTAATTTTGCGCCGGCAAATTCGGAACTTAGGCAGAAATCAAAGTGCTGAAATGCTTTGAAAATCTGCTTAAGTCCTCATTTGCATACGCAAAGCTGGATTTCAATGAGAAATGCCCCCAGTGGCGGATGCGGTACTGCATCCTAAAATCTGACCGTGTAAGTGTCTTACACATGTCAGATTTTCTGCCTAACTTTGGAAAAAGCCTTTTGAGAATCGTTTCCAAAGTTAGGCACAGAGATACGCAGGCTGAACAGCAGTTAAGTCTGCGTATCTCTTTTGAGAATTTGGCCCAGGACTTCCCTTGAATATGGCTGCCTTTTTCTGGTATGCACGTAGCTCTGCCAAATCCTTGGAACACTTATTTGATTATAATTATAATTACTGCAGTTCAAAAAAGTTTTTAGTAGTTATTTTGGAGAGCTTGGTTCTCACCAGGAAAGAAAGAATTGTGATCATAGTAACTCTTGCTTCTACATTCATATCCCATAATGGAAAATATTCAACATCAAGGGAACCTAGAGTTAGACACTACACTTGTAAAAAGATTGTTGTGCTATGCACATCAGTGGTAAATACAATTATAACCTTTTGGCAAAAATAACTTTACAGCAAATATAATTATAGCATTTTAGGATACTGATTTTTATAAAGTATTCCACAACAATTAAATGTCAAGGTTATTATTTTTCAGTATCTTTTAACCAAAATCTGACTTTTTTATGTACAGTAAAATAAAACTTGTTTTACGCTGTCTTACTAAAAGTATTGTAATTCCAGGAAAAATATATAATTTAAAAAAAGTCTTAGAAAGAGTATTAGACATTTCTAAAGCAGAAATAATTAGTAATTAGAACAGGATCATATTATTTCAGGAGCTAAATTTTCCATAAAAGCCAAGGAACCTGAAACATCTGCTCTGTAATCAAAGTCTTGCACTTATGAAAGCCTTCATGCTTATTTTATGTTATGTGATTCCAAAGGCACAATCAAAAGTAGATAAATGCTTACATTAATTGTGCTGTATAAAAGAAAGTTCAATGTATTAAATAATTTGGGTTTCTCATAAGCACAAGTTATATCTTTGCCTAAAGGAGCAACAATAAAAGGAATAGAGGACTCCCTTTGGGAAGACCAGTAACTAGAGTGTGCATTAAATATGTAAGAGCACATTAGGAATGATTAAAGATTAATTCCGTGTCACTGATCCTGCTCAAGATCACTGCAGGTCATGAAAATGTCCTAATGATTTTGTTTATTGTTTTTATTTCATTAGTGACTTTCAAACTACCAATTTAGGGAAGGATATATGAGATCTGAACCATGAATAATAATATAACCATTCAATGTTCATTATCCATAGGGAACCATGCCGAATATTTTCACCCACAGCTTGCATGCATGTGTACATATAAGCATTCATTTTTTGTAACCTTAAAACTACAAACTTCTGTCTTTGTTACTTCTAAAATTATGTGATTGTTGTACATCCTTTATCTTTCCATTATGTTTTCAATTATTCACAAACATTATAGGAAAACTGCATATTTTTTGCCTTAACAGGATCAGCTTAATCCTGCTGGACCTTTGTGGTTCTAGAGTTACTTTGCAGTAATGATCATCAGTAAGCTGTCTCCTGAGATCTTCCTGCAACATTGCACTGCTCTTTGAGAATAAATAAGGCAGTGAAATGATTAGTACTTATGAAAGCTGACTTATGTGTAGCATGTACTTAAAGTCAAATCACTGGAAGCCCTCTAATAGTATTTATTAAATCGGCATATGTAGCAACTAACTGAAGACTAATATAGTATACACATCATGTTCCTTTGTGAATTCTCTTTTCCAACAGGTAACAACTAATTAATGGTTTTAAAATATTTGAGGCTCTCCCGTAATAAATACTATTTCTCACATATATATATATATATATATATATATATATATATATATATATATATATATATATATATATATATATATATATATATATATATATATCGCCATATAGAGTAGACTTATACAATTATCTATATATTTACAGATGGCCATGCAAGTTTACATATTTGTTTTAATCATTTAACTTAAATGACTGAAAACACCCCCTCTAACCTCCGGTTTCTATTAATACTTAATTTTCAGCCCTTCTCTCTTCATTTTTAGCAGAACATTTAGCAGTTTAATGGTTTAGCAGATTTGACATCCTTAAGATGAACAGCCATGCCATGTTTGTTATACCTTTTACAAGCGCTACCTGTCAATATTCCACAAACATACTTTTGGACTGTTAGGACGATGTTTGTTAAATAAGTTTGACAAGGTAAATGGCCTCATATTAGGAGAACCTTTTTGCCGCAACCTAAACTTAAGTTCTGAGTGGGCCTACCTGACCCAAGCTGTTAATACATTGCTTTACATATGACCAGGGTAATTGACTGGTGCAGACATGCTTCTCACAAATTATGGGTCTCTCTAGAACAAACCATTATTCTCTTTTCTCTGGTGGGCCTTCCTTGGTCTGGCCCTCATCACTTATCACTCTTCTGTTTTCATGCTTTAATAGGACCAACAATACCTGTACTGGACAAATATTACAAACTGGCAGCAACTTCAAGTTTTCCATCACCACTGACACCAATTTCAGGCCACCCAGACTTTGCTTTGCTCTTGGGTTAATAGACAAGCCATTCTAGCTTCAAATTGGCTGTGGCTTCTTAGGGCCTCTACTTTTCAACTTCTGGCTGAGCCCACTATCCAAACTGATTCATTTCCCCCTTGGACAGGTGGAGACAGCTTCAACTCACCATTTTTTTCATTCCTTTCCCAAAATCTGCATGCTTTTGTAGATGCCTAATTTCTTTTAGGGACTACTGTCTCTCTCCTCCCCTTACCATACACTTCCAGACTTAATCTCCCAACAAGATCCCCAATGTCTGTCTAAATTGGAAAGAGACCTTAACATTAATTTTTCCAAAGACCAAAAGAACAGTATACTTTTCATTGCTCATAAATCTTAACTCTGTAGCAAATACTAAAAAACAACATATAACATTATTTAACTTGTTTAATCAGATATGACATGGACTGGACTGGATATACCATTAACCTCCCTGGTGGTATTCCCAAGTGTGGCTCGGGTTAAAATTTCAATACCATTAGCGGTAACCCCTGAGCCAAACTCAGGATTGCATCTCAGGATCCTGGTGCAGTGTACTTACCTTGTCACCAGAATCCTACAATGTCCCCCCGCTGTGTCTGCGTGCTGTGTCCTCCACCTGATGGGCTCCATTCCATGTGAGTGTTGTGATGCATGGGGGTGGAGCCCGGCGGCAAATTCAAAAAGTTCAAAATTCATAACACATACAGTACACTGTAATCTTATAGATGACATTACTGTATGAAATCATTCCACATCCCTTTTGTCCCTAGTGCTTTGTCCAGTGCCCTTCATGCACTTTTATATTATATACAGTGTATATACTGTTATTTCTGCCTGGAAATTTGAAATTATCCATGGCAACCAAAAAGTGTTCCTTTATGTCAAAAGTGGTTTGAGACAGCTAGAAAACAGCGATAGTAAATTAGAACACTTGCAGAATTGAGCGATAGTGAATCAGTTTTATCATTATTATATTATTATTTTTATTATTATTATTATTATTTATGATTTAGTGTTCCAAACATTATCATACCTGGGCTGTCTACTAGACATCTTGTTTGGATAGATTTAAGTGTGTTATTACTAAGAATTACAGACCTAAAATACACTTGACGTGATTGTAGCCATATTAGTGCAGGCCTAAAATATAAAATGCTAAAATTCTATGCAAAACAATGTAGCACTTTGAGATGCAAAAATCGGAAATAATAATACCGCTAGGGTCGTTAATCAAGATATTCTAATTTGGACATTGAGTTGGGAAATGTTCCTCCTTGGCATTTATCAGCTATACTGCATAGCAAACTGAGCAGTTTGTCTTCAAAAACAAAAAAGAAAGGTGGGATGCAGAATTACACAAGTCCATGTGCACCAAAAATGTATTTAGAAGGTGGAAGTGGTTTAGTGGTTTAGTGGTTCAGTGGTAGGGCATGATAAGTGGAGCTCGGCAAGATAGAACGCTTACTTTAGCAAAGATTTTACCTGACACACAAAAAAAATCTTGTTTTTTCTAGTGGATCAAGGACTAAGATAAACCGTTCACACTCAAAAATATATTACTCTCAGATCACTTGGTAAGTCCCTGGGCATGTGGGCTTAGAGAAAATGACACTAAGAATACAAAATACTTTGAATGATACATGGGGGTTAATTTACTAAAGCACTTTGCACTACAAGTGGACTTGAAAGTGCACTTGGAAGTGCAGTCACTGTAGATCTGAGGGGGACATGTAAGGAAAATAGAAAACAGCATTTTATTTGCACATGATTGGATGATAAAATCAGCAGAGCTTCCCCTCATTTCAGATCTTTCCTTCAAATCTACAGTGACTGCACTTTCAAGTGCGCTTGTAGTGCAAAGTGAATTCACCTTTAGTAAATAAACCCCATTGTGTCACTGAAAACATTGAGAGCAAAAATGGTATTGCATGTAGTTAAAACAGAAATAATAACTAGCAAAAGTGAGAAGTGGTTGTTTTGTCCTCACTGTTGCTGTCAATGGTGACAAATTGTATCTGAATTTGGAGACACCAGTCCATAGGAGAGTAGAAGGCTATCTATTGCACCTCCACCCGTATACTGCTCATACAGGAGTGGTTCTTATACATGGAATCCCCTGTCCCCTTTATTGGTGACTCAGGGGTGTTCTGGATTTTATATATGCAAATACTATCATCTCCTTTGGATACACATGTGTGTCTGGAAAATTTTCAGATCATCTGCATGCCTCTTGGCCTGCTTTGCTATTACCATTGACAGCCACAACAGTGTGTAGGGGAACTGCACCCATTCAAAGGTTCACACCGGATGTGGATACTGTTTCAGGATTTCCTATGTCCTCCGGGGTGGGTTAGCAATTCACCCAGACTTACCGGGAGCCTTGGTCACCGCCCCCCATGTCTCATGACAACCTTTTATACATCATCTGACCAATTGTATGTATGAGTAATGCTCCCGAAGAAGCGGGCGATATAAGAAACCGCAAAACATGTCAAGCTCTTCTCAATAAAAACTAGATGATGTTGACATTCTATCTATAATGACAGAATTTTTTTTTAGGCACTTTATAGTTGTTATGACTAAAGAAGTTTATTCTATGAATATGCAAATTATGTATATGTTTTTTTGTAATAAAACCTTCGTTTTACTTTTCTAATTTTGACTGGTAATCAGTTGATATATGGTACCATCAAAGTCCAAACCCCAGCCTCCTCCCAAATACATATTTCAAATCTTGATGGGACGAAGGTACCGTGTGTAAAAAAAATTATATTCAGCACCTCTCCATAGCAAAAAATAAAGCAGATTAGCAAAGTAAAAGGCTAGATGTACTATATAGATAAGAGCAAGACAAGGGTAAGATACGTTTAGTGCCTGTATAAAAGTCTGGAGGTCTGCAGAATGTAATAGTTTATGATGGCATCATTTTCTAATAGCATCACTGAAACTGACCTCACTGCCAGCATTTATTGCAATGTTCCTAAGATTTCAAAGCATTTCATACATATTAATAAAATGCATTTTTCATTATTATACTCTTAAATACTTATTAATGCTTTTACAGTATTTTTAATCCATATTTCAGACGTTAAAATATTGAAATTATAGAAGGTCGTGAAAAATTAGTTATATCATTTTGCATGGAACACATTAATGTAACTCTGCAATTTCATTTAATTTGAGCTATCTCTTTGATAAAGAAGGTCACAGTTCAAAAAGGCACACAGTGCATACAGTAAGATGTATCTAGTGAGAGATGCAATTTGGGTAATTAATATAAAAAACACAAACTGCAAATGTTACCAGTGCATATAAATTAGGATTCAAGCTTACATGTGCACAATGCTTTTGTAATCAATTATTTCATTACATTGTCTTACTAAATTATACACTGCAGTGCATGTAAGGTATACATGAGTGATAACTATAATGTAATGGAAAAAATTGAATAAAAAAAGAAAATACATTAAAAACTTTTGAAGACATGGCATCTATAATCTCTACAGATACACTGCAGGAAAAATGTGCTGAATTTAATTTTAAGACATTTAATTATTTAACATTCTGTAAGAATATCACATTTGTGTTTTATGCATATTAATGAAAGTAAATTATGGACAGTCTAATAAAGTAAATTGTGTTCAACTTCCAAAATACAAAGAACACAGTGGAGCAATATACACTATTTTTGTCTTTCCAATGACATAAGAAATAGGCACAAGAGGCATGTTACATATATAGACTCAAAGAAAAAACACTAAAAAAGACTATGCTTGGGAGAGTTCCTGAAAACTATATTGCACCATAAACACGAAATTAAACATTTAAAGTTTGCTATTTATTGAAACATGTCCTTTCCTTTTGTAGTTTCTTTGCTGAGACTCCAGTGATGTGAGCATATGTTGACTAAATGTGAAAATTGTGGTCTTTGTGGAAGACCTGTTTGCTCTTTGACAATAAATCCCATCAGTGAGCTTCACTAAAAACAGAGAACTGGAAAGCTATGCATCCACTGCACAAAATGCATATTAGAAATCAATTATAGGTGTTACATCTTAAAAATAGAACCCTTCTAGTTTGTGGATCTTTTTTGTAGGTGGAGCTGAAATTAAAATTCAAGGTGACACTTTATCATAACCTCCAACCCCTAGGCAAACACACTACAGTTGACCTAAAAATTAATAAGGAGAAATAGCATCACCCAGTCTCATTGCAGATCCTAGATAAGCTAATGACATGACATTTTGCATTTCAGCCAGGTGCAAATAGGGGGCTGGGTGAGGATCATCTTTTTTAGGCTTAAATAATCTTTTGTTTTTTTTTACATAGGGGGCTAGGTAATAGCAGAATATTATATTTTTATTTAAGGTCCGCTTTAAATAATGACGTTATTTTTAAAAGTGACTTCCGCTTAAGAAAAATAAAATATAACATGTAGAGACCTTGACAAATCAAGTCTTATTCACCTTGGGTTTAACTCACTAAGGACAGCAGCTGTAAAATATTTAGTAACCTGCTAAAATGGATGGAGAAATTAAATAAAGGAGGTAAAACCCAATTTTCCTATATGGCAGGTACATTTAAAAGCATAGTTAAAATGATTAGATAAATATGCATAGAGCACACAGTTAAATGCTATGAAACTAAAGCTTATAAGAATAATGTAGGCAAAAAAGAAGGCTTAAAACAAAAAATAATATTTAACATTTCCTAATAAAGTAGTACATAGACATGTAAAAGAGTTGCTGATATAAAGCAGGTCACTAGGAAGTGTTTCTAAATCTCAATAACCACTATCAACACTTGCATTATTTCTTTGCATTTATTTAAAAAAATAAGTGTTAAAGAGTTTTACAAATATATATTACATACATCTATAAATCTTTTAGGAGCAGATGTGCTTTGGTAATATATCTGTTATCATAATTAAATGTTATTTAATGTTTTGTCTACATTTTTTTTCTACAGGGAGACAAAATGGCAGACCCCTATCTGACTGAAACCTGTTGTATTATGAAAACAAGAACAAACACAGCAACATTTCATTATAATCCCAAATCTTTAAACCTCTCTTCTTTAAGTGAATGGAAATGTAAGGGATTAATTGCCACAGTTTATAACTTACTGAAATGTCTAAACATGTTAAAAGAAATACAAGTGTAATAAACCAAACAAAGAATAATAATAACATTCAGCATGTTTTATTATAATCTAAGCCCCAATCCTTTAAACAGTGCTTGCCAGAAGCTAACAATGTTGCTGCTAAAAAAGAATATCTGAAAGTGTTGTCTGATTTTAAAACTCAAAAAAAATAGCTCAGCACGAGTGATGTTTGAAGGCCTTCAGAGCCAATATCTCAGTAGTCTATCCAAATTAAAACCCTTGAAGGAAAAACACAGAACACAACAAAATTGGTAGAAAATATTTTACCCAGTGGTCCTTTAACTTTCACTGTAATAAAGTAGCAGTTTAAGAACATCAGAGCCTTTGTTTCCTCAAAGGAACTATGAAGATGCCTCAAGCAAATGGAAAAAAAAGACACAGGAAACAAAAAAGCTTAAAGAGGTTACATAAAAAAACTCACTTCAAAAGAGCAACAGTAGTCCCATTGTGGTCCTGTTCTTTTAATCACCTAAAGTGCCTTTTGTTATAGATGGGGGGTTTGATAAAGTCATATGGGGTTTAGATCTGTAAAATTATCAAACAGGTTTTTTATATGGGTGTTTAATGTCAATGGTATATTTTAGAGTTTCATACATTGTATCCACTTGAAATGCAACATGCTATCACAGTAATGTATTTACCAAAAGGCAGTAGTGGGCCAGGACAAGATAAGACACACATTAGCAATTTCTTTTTGTGTTTTCTGTTCACTGCTGTGTTTGTTTTAAGTAAATATGATTCTGCTAACTGAATTTAATGAGGTACAAATAAATATGCTGCTCTCAGTCACAAGGATCTCAGAAGTTCAGGAAACCGGTAACTATCTCTTTTTATATAGATTTTAAACTTGCAGTAATTGTATAATAAGTACGCTTTTTAAATGATTTTTAAATACCGAAGTTAAGCCAATTATAATCTTTGGATTTTGAAAACTTGCGGGACTAAGCATTTTTGCTAATGATAGACTATATTGATAAATGTGCTTATTTATGTATAGGGGACCCAGAAAAGCACTTTTACTTACCTGGTGTCCTGCTCCCACTGGCTTCTAACAGGCTTATAGATCGATCTCCCAAAGTTCATATCCTATGGGTCTGCATTGGACAAAAGGATGCCAAGCAACAGTCCAATGCTGAAGTGTAGGGTAGTATTAGGTGCCGAGATAGCTAGCATCAGGTGCATACAAAATTTCCTCAAGCTCTAAGAATCAACTTTATTTATGCATGAATAGCTCCTTAAATCTTAATATTGTCATCCATTTTGATATTAAATAAAATTAGCCCCAACAGTGACAAGTAAATATATTTGTCACACTGGTACATGAGCAAACCATTAAAATACTGTGATGGTGTATGAACTTCTATTATTAGTAACTAATGGAACCTCCTTTATTGGCAGGAACTTTAAAGATTTTACAGTGAAGAATATTTTTCCTAAAACTGCTCATATTCTTATTCACTCCCTGTTCTAATTAACAGTGAGGCACATGTTCTGTAACAATGTTGTCAAGTTTGACAAACTAGAAATTCTATTTTAACGTCTTGACACAATGACAGTAGAATGAGTGAAAAAAAATATCAACATTTGTCTGAAAAGAATAATATAAATTATAATGTGCTTCATAACTTTTTGTGGCATATACAGTATAAATAAGGCATCTGAGTAAAGTAATGTATGGAAATATATATTGTACTAAATAATGACATGGAATTCAGTCAAACTCTATATTGTATAATCAGGCAGATATAAAAATAGAACATGAGGGGGCTTTATTTAATATACAAATAACCAAATGTACTTAGATAATGCTGAATACATTACTTATGTTAAAACGTTTGAATTTCTTGGTGAAATTGTTGTTGTTATTATTAGAGCACTATACAAAGAACACCTAACTACAACTTAATATACATATCAGTGACACATACTCAAATACTAAGGCCAGATTAGGTAACAGGCTTTGATTCTGTCATATTTTTTTTTTCAGGTCTTGGCTATTTCATGCTTTAACAATATGGTTACCCAGAAAAGTCACAAACAAAGGATTACTATAAAAAAGAGAAACTGTTTGCTTAACCCCCTTATCTTTGATAGTTTGTTAGATAGCAGTAACATGTTGTAATGTGTTAGCTATAGATAGAATTGTTGTTGTATGCAATCGGTAAGTAATACTCAGTCAGGTTATTTCTGCAGTATTTGTCTATTACCATAGAGTTCTGTAATGTTACCAGAGGCTACTGCTATGTTTCAAATAAAAAACATCAAATTACAATATTTAAACCATCTTATGAATGGTGCAGTGGTTTTGCAAACTCAGGATACGCAATCCTTGTGGCTCTGACATTTTCAATTCCATAAAAGGGAAGTCTCACTTTCATAAATGTGTTCTGTTTCCCAGAGAAAAAAGGTACATTCAGTACTTTTTCCATTCTATCCATGTGTTGTTTAAGGTTGGTTATGAAGTCGGACAAGGCACCTCCCCTCTCTCCATGACCATCCAATTTCTCAGCTACAAAGGAGATGGCTGATTTGAAAGATGGCACTTTGCTCTATATCCAAGCACTTGATGTGGAACATTTTAATTAACCATACCTTCTTCCCCTGCATGTCTCATCAGATACATGTCTCAGGTAAATGCTTGGAAATGGAGAAATATGTCATCTGTCAAAGCAGCCACCTCCATGCTAGCTGCTTTGGAAGGGGGAAAGGTGCTTTGTTCAACATCACAGCTTGCCTTAGACAGCACACAGGGATATGGGGCCATACAATTACATGTACTTTGTCCCCTTGGGCCCCTGCCACCAGTTCCTATGTATAATAGAACCAAATAAGCCACAGCCCGTGGAAAACATAAACATATTGGGCCAGATTCACAGAACAAATACGCCGGAGTATCTACTGATACTCCGGCGTATTTTCAAATTTTTTGCGTCGTATCTTAATTTGTGATTCACAAACAAGATACGACGGCTTTTGGCTAAGATCCGACAGGCTTACGACTTTGTACGCCTTCGGATCTTAGGCTGCAATACTTTGGCCACTGCTGGGTGGAGTTTGCGTCGTTTTCCAGCGTCGGGTATGCAAATTAGCTTTTACGGCGATCCACGAAGCTACTCGCGTGCGTAACGTCGTTTTTTCCCATCGCAAAGTTAAGCAATCTTTTTCATGACTTAACTTTACACCAGCCATGTTAAAGTATGGCCGTCGTTCCCGCGTCAAATTTTTTTTTTTTCGGCGTAAGTACGTTCCGCACGTCGCCCTTCACAAACACGTCGGGGCGCCATAATTTCGCGCAAAGCACGTCGGGAAATTTACTAACGGAGCATGCGCAGAACGTTCGGCACGGGAGCATGCCTAATTTAAATGGTACACGCCCCATTTGAATTAGGCGGGCTTGCGCCGGACGTCTTTACGTTACTCCGCCGCAAGTTTATACTCAAGTGCTTTGTGGATCAAGCACTTACGAGAAAAACTTGCGGCCGTGTAACGTAAAGACGATACGTTACGCCGTGCATTTGTACCTGAATCTAGCCCATTGTTGCTGAACACCTTATTGTCTACAGTATATACTGTGGTCACATCACATTGTTTTATTTGTTCAACACTGCACTGAGAAATCTGTGTGCAGAACAAGCAAGGAACCTGCACTGAAGATAATTTCCTTTGTTTTCCCTATAACTGCACAGAGTGGTGCTGTCATGGTCACCTGGGTTGATATCAAAGAAAGAAATTAGCTTTGAATGAAAAAAGACTTACACAAGTGTTAAGCTTGTATTCATTGTGTAAAACAATTGTAATAAAAATCAATAAACCCAATGTGTTGGTGGAGGTATTTTCTTATTGACAGTTCCTGTCACACTTATGACCCAGAATACAATTTTATGCTCTTCATCATTTGGCAGTATTTAGGGAAAAAGATATAAAAAAAAACAATATCAATCAAAATGCTGGAGCCAGCCAGCATGCTGATAAAAACAGTCATAAGGGGCAACTTTCACAAGATAAAGGAAGAAGTCAATGGTTTCTATACAGGGAACTAGAAAATCAGCTGCTATAGTGTTGGCATTAAAGTGACATAGAGACACATAGAGACCCCCCTATAGCAGTTTTACTGCTACAGGTTGGCCGCTGTGTGCAGAATCACATACATATACAGTATACACGTGACCCTGCACTTCTAGGTAGCGGACACAAATAATCACAGCAAGGGCCGATGGGCGGGGACTGCAGACTCAATGTCTGCCAGCACCCACCGATTACTCAGCACACAGGCAGAACGGCATATTGCTGTTCTGTCAGGTGGGAAGACACAAATCCTGTGTTCCTGTAAAGCAGGGAAATAGGTCCATGTCTTTCCTTATTACAAGCACCTCCCCCAGAAAACACCATATAGGCACACATTTAACCCTTTGATTGAGCCTGATGTTTAACCCCTTCCCAGCCGCCAGTGTTATTAGTACACCAACGCATACTTTTAGCACTGATCACTATATTAGTGTCACTGGTTCTCAGTGTCAGTTAGTGTCCGATCGGCAGATGCAATATCACAGTCCCCCTATAAGTCACTGATCGCCATTATTTCTAGTAAAAACTAAGGGCTGGATTCACAAAGAGTTACGCCGGCGTATCAGTAGATACGCCGACGTAACTCGGAATCTAAGCCCGTTGTAAGTTTAAGTGTATGCTCAAACTGAGATACACTTAAACCTAGCTAAGATACGACTGCCTGCGCTGTCGTATCTTAGGGTGCAATTTTTCCGCTGGCCGCTAGGTGGCGCTTCCGTTGATTTCGGCGTAGAACATGTAAATGACTAGATACGCCAATTCATGAACGTACGCTTGCCCGTCGCAGTAAAGATACGCCGTTTCCGTAAGAGGTATGCCGGCATAAAGATAAAGCTGGCCCCTGGGTGGCCCAGCCAATGTTAAGTATGGCCGTCGTTCCCGCGTCGAAATTTGAAAATTTTACGTTGTTTGCGTAAGTCGTCGGTGAATGGGGCTGGACGTAATTTACGTTCACGTCGAAACCAATACATCCTTGCGGCGTACTTTGGAGCAATGCACACTGGGATATGTACACGGACGGTGCATGCGCCGTTCGTAAAAAACATCAATCACGTCGGGTCACCAATCATTTACATAAAACACGCCCCCCTCATCCTCATTTGAATTGAATGAATGAATGTCTTGTATAGCGCAACTAATGCGAACTGAATCGCCTCTGGGCGCTTTTTCCAGCCAGAGTCTGCTTGGCTGGTGCGGTCATTTTACCCCGTAGGATCGTGACACGCTTGGGACACACAGTCATACACACAGATAAACATATATATACTGGGCCAATTTGGACAAGATCCAATTTACCTACCAGCATGTCTTTGGAGTGTGGGAGGAAACCGGAGTACCCAGAGGAAACCCACGCATGCACAGGGAGAACATGCAAACTCAAGGCAGATGGTGTCGTGGTCGGGATTCGAACCAGCGACCCTTTTGCTGCTAGGCGAAAGTGCTACTCACTGCACCACTGTGCTGCCTTAGACACTGAATTAGACGCGCTTACGCTGGCCCTATTTACGCTACGCCGCCGTAAGTTAGGAGGCAAGTGCTTTTTGAATACAGCACTTGCCTCTGTGACTTAAGGCGGCGTAGCGTAAATACGATATACGCTACGCCGTCGTAAAAATGCGCCGATCTACGTGAATCCAGCCCTAAGTAAATAAACGAAAATATACCCTAGTTTGTAGATGCTAAAACTTTTGAGAAAATCAATCAATATAAGCTTATTGAGATTTTGTTACCAAAAATATGTAGCAGAATACACATTGGCCTAAACTTTTCAAAATGTTATTGGATATTTTTTACAGCAGAAAATAAAAACATGTTGTTTTGTTTTTCAAAATTGTATGCCCTTTCTTGTCTATAGCACCTAAAATAAAAAAACGCAGGTTGATCAAATACCGAAGGCTCTATTTGTGGGAAAAAGGACATTAATTGTATTTGGGTACAGCGTTGCATATGCTTTACTTACCAGCTCTGTGTAGTGGTTTTGCACAGAGCAGCTCTGATCCTCCTTCTTTTGGGTCCCCTGCCGGAGCTCCTGGCTCCTCCTCTTCAGCCAGTGCCCCCAATAGCAAGCCACTTGCTCTGGGGGCACAAGTGTGTGTGCACTCCTTAGCCCTGCTCTATAAGTCAAAAGACACACAGATTCATGGCTCGGCAGCACCCCCATATCATGTCTACATGTTTTGTTCCGCCCCCGGAACTTTGCCAGGACCCTGACAAAGTTCCAGGGGCGGAAAAAAAAACAGGGATGGACCCCCACCCCCTGATGCACTGCATGCCACAGCTACTTGTTGGAGACTATTGGTATTCTGATTTATGGAATTTGCTAGCAATTGAATAGCCTGTTGGTTGATTCTGATGTTGATGCTTTATGGGACTGGCTGTCTTTGTACTGTGAGAGCACAGCTTTAGCATGGTCATACAGTGCCATCTGGCACTTGCATTGGACACTTGCCTGCACCAGTATGCTGTATGATACATAAAATCCTGAACATGATTGCACTACCTGTGAGTTTTTCAAGATTTGGGATGCCTGACGACCACTGCAGAATAGAGAGGTCATAAGATGGAATTGCAGCAGTGAGTAACTCTACTATCTGCAGATTGGCCACATCGGCAGTTATACATGGGTACCCAGAGTGCTGGAACCTAGTGCTAGTACTGGCCAAAACCAAATGCAGTTATGGGATACAATTCATGTGTATACTGTCCTTCACCTGTTGTGAATCATGATTGATGCTATCCCATTGTTTTCATAACATGACTATACATAGGTGCGGAGTGATCAGTGGAAGTATCAGTCTCTGGTGTGGTCTCCCATACACACTGCCATAGCAGATTGATTGCCACATGAATTTCCATATTGCTATTCATCTCTAAAATTAGCTACTTCAGGCACTTACCATTACCTGTCATGCTGGGACTGGCACTAGACGCTGAATTAGACGCGCTTACGCTGGCCCTATTTACGCTACGCCGCCGTAAGTTAGGAGGCAAGTGCTTTTTGAATACAGCACTTGCCTCTGTGACTTAAGGCGGCGTAGCGTAAATACGATATACGCTACGCCGTCGTAAAAATGCGCCGATCTACGTGAATCCAGCCCTAAGTAAATAAACGAAAATATACCCTAGTTTGTAGATGCTAAAACTTTTGAGAAAATAAATCAATATAAGCTTATTGAGATTTTTTTACCAAAAATATGTAGCAGAATACACATTGGCCTAAACTTTTCAAAATGTTATTGGATATTTTTTACAGCAGAAAATAAAAACATGTTGTTTTGTTTTTCAAAATTGTATGCCTTTTCTTGTCTATAGCACCAAAAATAAAAAAACGCAGGTTGATCAAATACCGAAGGCTCTATTTGTGGGAAAAAGGACATTAATTGTATTTGGGTACAGCGTTGCATATGCTTTACTTACCAGCTCTGTGTAGTGGTTTTGCACAGAGCAGCTCTGATCCTCCTTCTTTTGGGTCCCCTGCCGGAGCTCCTGGCTCCTCCTCTTCAGCCAGTGCCCCCAATAGCAAGCCACTTGCTCTGGGGGCACAAGTGTGTGTGTGCACTCCTTAGCCCTGCTCTATAAGTCAAAAGACACACAGATTCATGGCTCGGCAGCACCCCCAAATCATGTCTACATGTTTTGTTCCGCCCCCGGAACTTTGCCAGGACCCTGACGCAGTTCCAGGGGCGGAAAAAAAACAGGGATGGACCCCCACCCCCTGATGCACTGCATGCCACAGCTACTTGTTGGAGACTATTGGTATGCTGTATGATACATAAAATCCTGAACATGATTGCACTACCTGTGAGTTTTTCAAGATTTGGGATGCCTGACGACCACTGCAGAACAGAGAGGTCATAAGATGGAATTGCAGCAGTGAGCAACTCTACTATCTGCAGATTGGCCACATCGGCAGTTATACATGGGTACCCAGAGTGCTGGAACCTAGTGCTAGTACTGGCCAAAACCAAATGCAGTTATGGGATACAATTCATGTGTATACTGTCCTTCACCTGTTGTGAATCATGATTGATGCTATCCCATTGTTTTCATAACATGACTATACATAGGTGCGGAGTGATCAGTGGAAGTATCAGCCTCTGGTGCGGTCTCCCATACACACTGCCATAGCAGATTGATTGCCACATGAATTTCCATATTGCTATTCATCTCTAAAATTAGCTACTTCAGGCACTTACCATTACCTGTCATGCTGGGACTGGCACTTTGATCACATTCGTTTCAGGATTGATATCAGCGGGACATCATGTCATTAGTTTGGCTGACTTCAAGCATTACCTGGCATGGTGGGTTGCACTGCATTCATCCCTTGTGTTGAAGGTGCAGAACCACTCCATCCAGGACCTTGGGATGTCACTGGATCTTTTACATTCCTGGGTTTTAAGTTAACCTTAACCTTTGCTGCAGGTGCATAGTCAGTTTTAATCACTCTGTCCCAGCTCTGCAGTGGAGATGTTTTGGAGCCCCATATCATTATTTTAGGGGTTGACGGGGTTGGTGGGGTATGGATTGTGGAATCCCCGCACAGTTTTTTTTCCGGATGAAATTTGTATTCAAAACTGATCTGATGTGTGGTTCAAATGTTTGCATCTGAACCACACCACAGTGCTCAAAAGAAGCACAGGGCTCTTTTTAAAGGCTGCCGGTTCACATATCATGAGAATCGAATGTGGTTCAAAAAACATCCAATTTGCATACATGTGAATATCTTACACAGGTCCTTGCTAATTTTTACATACCATCTAAAATACAAATTCCATTCTTTTGGATCATATATTATTTCCCATTCTTGCAATTTCTTCACACTACCATCTTTTTGGATTATTACATGCATACTATGAAATACTCATTTTTTATTAATGATTTTATTCAGTTTTATCAATATGCAAAGGGTGGACATTATTTGCCATGTATTAACTTGTAATACAGATGTTGACACAGATGACCATAGATAACAAAGTAGTAAATCTACATTAGCATTGGTATAGATTTAAAGTGTTACTTGTAGGGCAAGAGGTGTTATCCCACTTCACCAGTTACCCCATTGGAAACTTGCTGTGACTTGGTGGGGGGACAACACCCACAGGCCCATGTCTCTAGTATATCAATCACAGGTGGGAGATGTGATCAAATGATCCCTCCTGTTTTGTAATAGGTTCAATAGGTCTGGTTTTGTAAGCAAACATTCATGGAGAACTAAAAAAACAAATAAACAAGAATTTAACTTAGAAACAAGAAGAAAAGATAGAACTTGAACCTTAATTAGGGTACAATTACTCAGAACTGAAAAAGATAAATATATGATTTTTGAGCTCAGGATCATCGTCTAGGGATAATTTTCTTTGCCTTTACTGTATGTGTCTTGTGGGTGTTATAACATTCTATCCATGGGTGCCAGTGGGCAAGGAACTTTGCATATTTTCCTTCTATTGACGCCAGCATACTCTCCTAAGTGTAGTGGATGGATAGTATACAAATGTCCTCTTTTACCTTTGGAGGATTTGGATATCGCCATAGTCTGAGTATTACTAATTTAGCTGCTAGAAATAGATGAGTAGTGAATTACCTATGGTGCGGTGGTATGTCTTCAATGCCCACATTTAAAAGGGCTAGGGAAGGAGAGTACTGTATGGGTAGTCCTGTCACTTGGTGGAGGAATGTAAATATGCTGGACCAAAATTTAGCCAGCCTCCCGCAAGTCCATGAAATACGAAAGATAGTGCCTGACTGTGCACAGTTCCTCCAACACAAAGGGGGTGTGGAGGGGTCAAATTTAGCGATCATGTACGGTGACAGCTTTGTGTGACCTTGTGGGAGAGTTCCCAAAGATCGGTGCATTTAGTGGCTGAGTGTGTGTGTTGTAGAGCTTTGTGCCATTGTTCTTCCAAAAAGGAGTAATTGAGATCCCCCTCCCATGCTAGCATGGAGTTTGTTTTCACAAGTATAGACTTGTCATTGAGGAAATTGTAGAACAATGAAATGCCTCCCCGATGGCTTTCATTAGCAGTGAGGTGGATTTGGATCTGCCAGAATAAGTTATATTTGAAAGTGTTGTTGCTTTTGAGATAGGACGCTATGCAAATATAGTTAAATTGTTCTGAAGTAGGTAGTCCATACTCCATTTTTAAAGCAGCAAATGATTTCATAATTTTGCCCGAATATAGATAAAATACCCATTCTATTCCCCATTTTGTCCACCTTTCCAGGTTTAATTCAGGAATTATCAATGCTAGTGTGTATGTGGGTATTGATAGGGAAATAGTAGGGGTTGATAGAGATTTGGATAACACTAGCATTTTCCAAGAATTCAGGGTTGCTAGAACTGGGAGAGGAAGATTTGTGGATTTGGATTTAAGGTAAGGGTAAGCTAAGACATAATCATGTAAGCTACCCCCTGGTATTAGGGCTTTTTCAATGACCCCCCATAGTGGGGTGGTTTGGCTAGGGAACCATCCTCTAAGTTGTGCCAATATTTCTGTTATGTGATAGTCAGCAAAAACTGGTAAACCCACTCCTCCTTCCCTTTTTGCCTTACTAAGCTTGGAAAGAGCACTTCTAGCTTTTTTGCCTTTCCATAGGAATCTAGAAAGTGTTAAAGCTTGAAAGTATTTTCGGGGGATAGGTATAGGTACTGCGCGGTATATCTAAAGTAATGAGTTAAGAGTTACCTTTTGAAGGCTGACAACCTTCCTGACCATGATAATGTATGTTTGCTTAACCACTTACCCCCCGGACCATATTGCTGCCCAAAGACCAGAGTACTTTTTGCGATTCGGGACTCTGTCGCTTTAACAGACAATTGCGCGGTCGTGCGACGTGGCTCCCAAACAAAATTGGCGTCCTTTTTTTCCCACAAATAGAGCTTTCTTTTGGTGGTATTTGATCACCTCTGCGGTTTTTAGTTTTTGCGCTATAAACAAAAATAGAGCGACAATTTTGAAAAAAATGAATATTTTTTACATTTTGCTATAATAAATATCCCCCAAAAATATATAAAAAAACATTTTTTTTCCTCAGTTTAGGCCGATACGTTTTCTTCTACATATTTTTCGTAAAAAAAAAAATGGCAATAAGCGTTTATTGATTGGTTTGCGCAAAAGTTATAGCGTTTACAAAATAGGGGGTAGTTTTATGTCATTTTTATTATATTTTTTTTACTAGTAATGGCGGCGATCAGCGATTTTTTTTTCGGTACTGCGACATTATGGCGGACACTTCGGACACTTTTGACACATTTTTGGGACCATTGGCATTTTTATAGCGATCAGTGCTATAAAAATGCATTGGATTACTATAAAAATGCCACTGGCAGTGAAGGGGTTAACACTAGGGGGTGGGGAAGGGGTTAAGTATGCCTGGGTGTGTTCTTACTGTGGGGGGGGGGGTGGCCTCACTAGGGGAAACACTGATCCTCGGTTCATACATTGTATGAACCGAAGATCAGCATTTCCCCTGCTGACAGGACCGAGAGCTGTGTGTTTACACACACAGCTCCCGGTCCCCGCTCTGTAACGAGCGATCGCGTGTGCCCGGCGGCGATCGCGCCCGCCAGGCACACGCACGGGAGTCGGGGGCGAGCCGGAGGCGCGCGCGCGCCCCTAGTGGCGGCTGGGAGAGAGGACGTCATATTACGTGCTCTCGCCCAGCAGAGCCACCTTGTGGACGTATTTCGACGGTGCGCCGTCGGCAAGTGGTTAAAGAGGAAGTAAACCCCGGGCGATTTGTTTGGTTTTTGAAATTTTATGTTACACATGTGTATCACAATGCATAGTAAATAGATCATTTACCAAAACGAGTCCCGCAAATACCTTTTTTCACCTGTTTTTGTTTCCTCTATTTCCAGGTACTGAAAGCGCCATTCTTTCTCCTGTTTCTTGAATCAATAGCTGACATCACTTCCGCCCTTACGAGTCGAAATCTCGCACATGCGCCATAGCGCAGTGACCAACCCTCGATGTCGATAGCCGTTACCACGGCAACCAATGATACACAGCAATGAATGAAAAAGCAGCAAGAGAAGGAGGAGTATAGCAACGCAAGACTTCTCCTCTGTGCCTGACAGATGGATTATATCTATTAATCGTCTGGTGGAATTCAACGTTTGCCTGCTTTTGGTGAATCCAGATTGATCTGGGTCAGTTAGAGTGGGTAGGATGTCTACCAATCTTAATGCTATCATCTTGGCTTAAAACTTTAAGTCATTGTTTAATAAAGATATAGGTCTAAAATTTTGGGGAACATCCGGTGTCTTACCTGGTTTAGGCAATGTTACTCTCAATGCTTCTAACATATCAGGTGGAAAGGAAGCTGTGGCAGCCAAAGCATCATACAACCTGAGGAGGTATGGTTCTAAGGTTTGTTTAAAATTCTTTTAATATTCCCCTGTGAGTCCATCCGGCCCTGTGGATTTGTTACTTGGAAGAGTATCTATAACCTTCAGTATTTCAGTCAGGGAGAAGGGGGAGTTTAACTCCTGGAGTTGTAAAGGGGAGAGTTGAGGTAATTTGATGGCTGTTAGAAAGTTTTCTACATCTGATTGAGATGGTTGGGTGATGAAGCTATCTTGGTTTAAATTGTAAAGAGACCCACAATAATCAAAAACACATTTTGTTTAGACTTAGGGTTAATGAGATGTAATATTTTGGTTTTAAAGTGTTGTCCCTGCAATTTGCGAGTGAGTGATTTCCCTGTTTTATTACTAGTAGAATAGAAGAACATTTTCATCATTTTCTCGGTTTGTTCAAAAGATTGAAGAAAAGCTAGTCTAAGGTCGTGTCTCAAGGTAGGAAGTTTTGCACTGATGGGCTGGGTAGGTATTTTTTGTATTAAACTTCTAGGGTGCCAATTTCTGAGAGTAGGGTATTGAGTCGCTGCTGCCTCTTCTTTTTAAACCTTGTGCCTAGTTGAATAAACATACCCCTAATATTTGCATTTTGGGCGTTCCACAGTACAAATGGGTTGAAGAGGAATTGATCTGAAAGTAATCGGGCAAGTGACCCTCTAGGGTTTTTTTTAGTTAATGAATTTTGTATTACTTGAGAGTTAGAGAGCTACACATAGGCACTATTGTTGGGATATGTATCCCCTAATGTGAAGAGGACAGAAGCATGGTCCGACCATGTTAAGTTGTTCATTTTGGTTTGAGTTTACCTTTTGTAGCAGCCACATGTCCATCAGAAACAGATCAATCCTTGTGTACGTACAATGTCTATGAGAAAAAAAATGAGAAGTTCCTTTCACTGGCATGGGTACAACACCAGGTGTCAAGTCATACAAATTGTGTGCCCATCAAAAGGATGTTAAAGATGGGGTCCTTTTAGAGGGTGATGACGTGGAGTCCATTCCTGGGTCAGGTGTGATATTAAAGTCCCCGCACACTATAGGGGATCCTTAATTTTTTTCATCAACCCATTCAGGAATCTAACTTGATGCTTATTAGGGACATAAACATTCACTAGTGTATATCAGGTAGCATTGATATCACACACTATATGACCCCCCCCCCTTTTTTTTTTGATGACCTGTTGAGTGCATCTAGGTGGAGCCTTTTGATGAAATTGTGTCTCTTGGATGCATAAAATGTCACAGTGGGAAGAATCTGCTTCTCTTAAGAGGCACACCCTTTTGGCCGAATGGTTTAGTCCATGTGCATTTATGGAAAGAATTTTAACATGACATAATTTGGAGGATATGATAGGTTTCAAGTGTTGAATGTACTTACAAGTAGGCCAGTTGGTGGTTATTCTGCAAAGGTGAGTATCTGTAGCTCCAAGGCGATGGCATCACAGGAATCACTTGAGTCATAAGTTTACCTGATGGTTTGTGAAAAAAGAGTCCCAAGCATGGTAACAAGAACAGTTTCTGAAAAGATAATTGGTAAAAAAGAGGTAAGTAACATAAACTTAAAAGGAGGGTATTCAAATCCCAGGTGCAGAAAATGTCTGCTCAGGTGGGTGGGAGCTTGTATTGTGAGGTAGAGGTTAGGCCCTGCATTAGGGCATCTTATGTAGGTGACAGGGCATCAAGCTGTGTTTCCTATGGCTTTAAGAAGCAGGAACTTGCTGCCACTTTGGAGGTATTCTGCTGGGGTTACTCGAAGTTGGAGATGTAGTTAGTTCACCAGATATAATCTTCTTTTGGAGAAGCCGGAAACCTTTGGTGGGGGAGGTGATCACATGTAAAGACCCATCTTTGGTGAAGATGAGTTTTGTTGGGTATCCCCACCTGTAGCCAAGGTTATAGTTCCTCAGAGTATTTGTGATGTTATTTAGGTTTTTGCAGAGTTGTAATGTAAATTATGATAAGTCTGCATAAAATTGCAGATTACAACTCCCCTTTACGTGTAATTTGCATCATGCATTCCTTAATTTGGTAAAAATGCATACGCAATAGAACATCTCTAGGGTATAAATGAGGGTTTTGGGAGGCAATGGATCCTGTCTATGGACAGCTCAATAGAAGGAAGGTCTGGCATTAAGGCTGAAAGCATTATAGTGGCATACAGACGTAGCTCAGAGGGTTGTACTGATTCTGATATTCTCTGTATCTTAACATTGTTCCTTCTAGACCTGTCCTCTAAATCTGTTAACTTTGCTTTGATCCAAATTTGTTCCTCATCTGCCGTATCATATGCATCTATTAGGTCATTAATTGCTGCTGCATATTCCTCCATTTTGGATTCAATATGATCAACTTTGTCCCCTGCTGCAGTGAGCTCAGAGCTGAATTTTTTCATACATGCCATCATGTCTGTGTGGATAGTGCTTCTCAGTGAGATGAGCATATTTTTTAAGGTTGTGTCCAGGACTGGTTGGTTCATTGTGGAGAAGGCTACTATAGATTCAGGAAGATCCTCTTTGGAATCAGAATTGGACCTTACCTCACACTGCTGCAGTCCCGCGTCTTCCATCCTAATATGTGATTTTGCAGGGCTCCTGTTAAGAGGTGATAAAGTCTGTGATGTCTCCCCAGTGTGCCAAGCATTCCTGTATGCAGAGTTGTCATGGCTCTGTAAGAATCTGCAAACCGTTTGTAGAGTGGATGAGGAGTCGGTGCCATCTTGCCCACGAGGCTGCAGTGGATCTGTGAAGTATGCGTTAGCTTTTTAGGGCGATGTTCTGCCTTGCATCTTCTGGGCATGATGATGGGATGTAGGGGAGTAAATCTGCTGCTGATTGCCTATGATCCGATGATATCAAAACGCCTTGATGGGTGGATGTCAATCTGGAGGAGTGGGTGTTATGTGCAGACCACTCTAGAAGGCGCCAATGTGCAATGCTAAGCTTCCATGTTTTAAAGAACTAAAATCCAATGAATAAAAGGGTGAGGCAAGGGATAGTAAAGCTGTAAAAAAAGATGCTTAGAAGCTAAGTTCACCTTTTTTTCCCTCTAAATCCCAGCTTCCCCAAGCACAAATATATCATTTTTATTTCTGGGGGGGGGGGCACCGGCATATGGGCGCCATGCTCCTACACACATTGGGTGGCATCTGCAACAGTTCTGTCACCTAGTGGCAGTGCAGTTTGTTCTCTTTGATGGACGGGAGTCTACTGTGTTTGCGTACTCCCATTGGCAGCTGACGCCCCCCGGCATCAGCATACCTATCCATCCTCGCATGGCGTTGGGGGAGGGGCAGACCCCACCCCTTTAGGGATATAAGTTAGTGGTGAGACATGGCTGAGATCATTTCCTTTACTTGCCAACACCATGTACATCACAGGGACTTCTACGGCTGCTCAGTGATTTCACACATTAAGGTAAAACATATTTTCCCTAGCACTCACCTGGTGCTTCATCTGCATTATTTGCACTTTTTTTTAAACCAAGTTCTTTTTTTCTTGTTTCACACTATAGGGATTGATTTCCCAGACAAACACACTGCTTCAGGATTTACTTTTTTACCCATGGTCTCTATGTCTGCTCTATTATTGGATCAGGTTAGTCTGTACATGTTTCTATACAAATAACTTTTGTCTACTTTGCTTAGTTAGTAAGGTTTGATATACATACTCATGTCAGAGCATACATGCTCTCACAAAAATACTTTTATACTATATACCTTGACATTTATCTTACTAATTTTGGCAAATCATTGAGACACATACAATTATGTTTACAGCTGATATCTATCAAGTTGCATACTGAGACAATTAGGACCATTCACCTTTACCCATGCCATATCTGCCGCTTGACATCCTCCCTGGGGGTATCTGTGTCTGTTTTCTCCCCCTCAGCTCCCGTGCCACACTTTGGCTGCTGCCGTCCATTTGGGGGTTCAGCAATGGAGACACTGGCTTCGTTCATTGGTAAGTATTGGGCCAGTTTGTTCTGGCCCATTCTGCCATTGTTCTTGCATTTACCACTGTGACACATCTCTTTATCTATTTTAGATACATTCCATCTGCATCCACCCCTGATGAGCGAGAAATGATCTCTTGAAACGTGCGTCGGGTTTTCTGATGCGTGCATTTGTATATACTGCATTGTATAACGTTTGTATCAATTTTAATTACCCTTTATTATGTGCAAATCCATTGGCTGAGCTACCATGCTGTATTATTCATGTATGTACATCTATTTTAATAAAAAAATGTATACTGTTACTATTTTTGTTACTCAGTGACAAACTGTGACCACCTCATTTAAAGTCCCAAGGGCGACTCTTTTTCTGCAATATATCATTCATGTACTTGTTATGCAAAAATATCAAAGCTTTCCATAAAATCTACATCTTACCTTACTGTCCTCCATTCATGATTCCAAACGTATCTATTGCTTCTGTTTTATGTTCGTACAGACTGTAGGTCATGACACAGGAATGAAAAGTTCTGAAGCTTCTTTGGGATGATTGCTGTGTGTAGGGCAGCCCATTCAGGTGGATGGGCTGCCCTATGTGTGATGAGTGAAAATTCTCCAACACCTCCCTACCTCACAAAAAAATGTGGGAATGCAAGTTCCTGTTATGCAGAGATGTGAACGGGGCTTGACAGCTGAGTGTTTCTGTCCACTTCCTTCTATGTACTTGTATAAAGATGGCCATACACTATGCAATTGGATTGTGTATTTAGTGAGAAGGATGATCACTGATTGATTGCATTTCATTTAAAAATGTGCAGCTGGGAGTGGGAAGGTGGATGATGCAGGGTGTGTGATAATCAGATCAGCTGGTCAACTCCTTCCTGTGTCATGACCTACAGTCTGTAAGGACGTAAGACAGAAGCAATAGATATATTTGGAATCATGGATATAGGACAGTAAGGTACGTGTCTGTAGATTTTATCAAATCTTTGGTATTTTTGCAAAAGAGGTGAACTTAGCCTTTAACGTCTACCAGACAGAAAATTATGCTGGCTCTGTCCACTAGAAGCTGACACTGCTGTCCAGGGAAATCAGAAACTCATGGGGCCCCCGGGCAATAGGAGATTATGGGGCCCTCAGGCAATAGGAGATTATGGGGTCCCCGGGCAGAAGGCGATTATGGGTCCCCCAGCCAATAGATTATGGGGCCATACAGTATAGACACACAATATACACACACAGTATACAAACACAGTATACATACACACACTGAAAAGGTATTGGAGAGGCGGTGAAGCTATAATCTTGGGATTTTTTTTTAAAACACAGATTTTTATATACTGTCCCTGGTTTTACTGAGGCTTACAACCCTGATGGGGCCCCCTAGTGGCATGAGGCCATCGGGCAGTGCCCGAGAGCCCGAATGGTCAGTCCGCCCCTGAATATAGCAGAGCAACATAAACAATTGCGCAAGACTGAAAGAAAGATTGGAGTTTAGCTTTAAAGCTTGCCTCTTCAGGAAAACATCAAATCTGCTCACAGTTACTATCTGCATTCACTTCTTCTCCTCCAGAATCTTGTAAATCATGCAGTTCCTATACAGTCATATGCATATATATATATATATATATATATATATATATATATATATATATATATATATATATATATATATATATATTTATATATATAGTTGCCTTACCTTTTGCCTCTGCACCTTCTTCTCCATATTGTAAGCTTGTACAGCAGGTCTCTATCTCTCTCCCTATTTATATCTTATTCTTCCTTATATTACTACATTGTTGATATGCAGTTGTTTTATATGAACTTGGTATTATTATTATTATTATTATTATTATTATTATTATTATTATTATGAATTATTATTATTATTATTATTATTATTATTATTATTATTATTATTATTATGTTTGTATTATTTCTAAAAATAGTATGGTCAGGGTAACAGGCTGGTAGTGATTTAGTTAATGGCATTCAAATGTGTTTAGAGACATTTTAATTAACACTAATTTTGAATATAAAGAAAGTATGATCAAGGGGACATATGTAAAGACTATCTATATGCTCTTTCAATTTCCCATTTAATCTGATGAATTGTAACATTTTGGAATTACCAACATGTTAACCTTCACACTCCTGATTTTATTTGAATTTGATTGTATTGTACCATCTGCTTTGCAAAATGGCATTTCAGAAATGTAATCCTGCCATTCTATGTCTTTTTCATACAGCTTTGTTTTTCTTATTGTTTTGGAGAAAGCAATATGTAGTGATTATTTTTATATGACAGTTCTATCCTTGGTAGCAAGTAAAAATATGCAAAGCCTACTATAAAGGAGCCACAATCAGATTATTATTAACAATGCTTTCTTCTGCTTTTCTGCAAACACTTGAACCGCATTTCATTTCTTTCTTTACAATAGATGGGTGGATCAGCATTTTTGTCTACACTGATTGCAGTGCAGGACATTTTTGATAATTTATTTTTAATGGTCTTGTTTAAGTTGTTAACATTGTTACAATGCAAGTAGCTACAAGAAAATTATAGAATTTAGGGTATCATCCTTAAAAAATAACTTGTCTGCGTCATACTTATATTAGACAAAATATATAACAATACCATTTGTATTTTGAGAAGAAAAAATATGGGCTAATTTAGGAGAACCTATGCCTACAACCCATGGTTAAAAAGAGTGATTAACCACATAAGGACCAAGCCTCTTTTTGAGATTTGTTTTTTACGAGTTAAACATTTTTTTTGCTAGAAAATTACTTAGAACCCCCAAACATTAAGTATTTTTTTCTAACACCCTAGAGAATAAAATGGCGGTTGTTGCAATACTTTATGTCACATCGTATTTGCGCAGAGGTCTTACAAGCACACTTTTTTTGGAAAAAAAATACACTTTTTTTAATTACAAAATAAGACAACTGTAAAGTTAGCCCAATTTGTTTTATATTGTAAAAGATAATGTTATGCCAAGTAAATTGATACCCAACAAGTCACGCTTTAGATTTGCGCCTGCTCATGGAATGGCGACAAACTTTTACCCTTAAAAATCTCCATAGGCAACATTTAAAAATTCTACAGGTTGTATGTTTTAAGTTACACTGAAAGTCTAGGGCTAGAATTATTTATTTCGCTCTAACAATCATGGTGATACTTCACATGTGTGGTTTTAACACCGTTTTCATATGCGGGCACTGTTCATGTATTTGTTCGCTTCTGCATGTGAGCTCGGTGAGATGGGGCGCTATTAAAAATGTTTTTTTTTCCTTATTTATTTTACCTTTAATTTTTTTATTTTTACACTGTTCTTTTAAAAAAATTGTGTCACTTTTTTTCCAATTACAGGGAATGTAAACATCTCTTGTAATAGAAAAAAAGCACAACATGACCTCTTAAATATAAGATCTGGGGTCAAAAAGAATTTTTAATGCAATTAAAAAAAAATGTAATTTGAAAAAAAAATGTCTCTTTAGGAGCAATGGGCTTCCACCCTGCAATGGTATGGGGGTGGGTGGGGGCCATCTTCCCCTTACTCATCTCCATATCACACATGGAAGAGGATCCGATCACCTTCGCTGCTACCGATGGCTCTGGTAAGCAGCGGAGGGCACCACCACTGCTAAAAGTGATCTTGCGGTGAATACACCACAGACACCACTTTTATGTGAAAGCAAACCACCCGCTGAAGAAGAGGATACTGGAGTTATGGTAGCTAGCTACTGTCATAACAACAATATCCCTCTATAAAGTACAGAGGTAAAACAATGGAGGGCGGTCCATTGGTGGTTAAATATACACCATTTTACTTCAGTGGGACTCTCCCTCCTGATTAACTGAGACACATCAGCACCTCTGGCTCCCACTGCTGTCAATCAAAGTCAGTTAGCCAATCAGTAGAGAGAGAGGGGGTAGGGATGGGTGCCCCAATAGCAAGCTGATTTCTGTTGGGGCACTTGGCAGGAGGGAGGGGCTAGTAGCACCAGAGTGGGACCGAGAAGAGGAGGATCTGTGCTGCTCTGTGCAAAACCTCTGCACAGAGTAGGTTAGTATGACATGTTTTTTTTTTTTAAATGCAAGACAAAGGCATAATGAGCTAGTATGCATAGCACACTAGCTCATTATAAATCTTTTGATCTTTTGTAGACCTAGCAACATCCCTGGGTAGATGTCAGAAAACAACGCCAATAGTCAGCTTCTTATGACTAAATTCAATTAATAAATCAGCCCTAATATTTAGAAACATTAATAAAATCGGCCCATATGTTTTACTGTGTAATATATATCTAAAAAGGTTTAACCACCAAATGTATTTGACCATCTTTTCAACCTTCTCTGTCCACAACAGAGGATGGAAAAACATATATTTTTTTTAAGTTCAAGGTACCCTAATGTAATAAAAAATTATGTTTTGATACAGACTGAAAATATAAGGTAAACCACATACAAATGAACATATTATCTGTTTATTTGTGCAATCCTAGTATTCTTGTGCAGTCAAATACTCTAGTACAAGAATTGATATGTCAAAAGTCACATGATGTGTACTATTTTGTGAACTATAATAACCCAGGTATAGCACTACTTGTATGCTTTTAGATTCAATATCAGTAGTACTTCCTAATAAACATATCAAGTCTTCTCTAATCCCATTAAAACAATACATTTTATATATAAAGGAGTAAAGATGTTGAAAAAAAAACACTTGATAAGGTTTACTATTGCAGAACAAATACCCTTACTAGTTATTGTACAAACATTTTATGTTTAGCAAAACATGCTTCCATTTTTCCAATGGAACTGAAGCACAATAGTAGATGAGAAACCTTAAAAGCATTAAAAGGTTGAAAAAGGGACAAACTCTCTAATTGCACCATTCCCCTGTTCTTTATTATAGAAAATAATATACATTTTCATGCAATCAGCTTATAAGAAGATATTTTTTCTACTGGATGTTTTTGATAATAGTACTCATGGGGTTAGCTAGCCCACTTTTAGATAGCTTAGAAATAAACTCAATTGATCAGCAATTGCTGCAACATTTCCAGAAGGGCTATTAAGATCTTGTAAGACCATATAAAGTGCAACTAAAAACATCTCCTACTCCCATGTCTGCACTGAGATAACCATTCTTTTGTTGCAAAATCTCCTTCCAACGTTCCTTATGATTCTCATGGGTATGGTATAGTAGGTCTAGTTTTGAAAAACTGTAGTGTAAAGTTATAAAGAATAAGGTAAAACTTTTTGCAAGGTACATATTTACTACCTTTGACCTTGTATTATTGTCACAAAACAATTATTGTTTTCCTTGAAAAATCTGAAAAAAATCCCCCCAAAAAAACTGAAGCATAAAAATGAGCAATAGATCATTGAATTATTTAGAAGAATACTCAAATAAATAAATAAAGAAATAAAGAAATAAATAAATAAATATGATTAATAAGAAACAAGAACACACTACTGTATCAGGTAGAAGCCAATTTGACCTTATTCCAATAATCTTCAGTTAACTCAACCAAAATGTATCTAATTTTGATTGATTTTCTAAAGGCAAATAGGCTGTTCACTTTACAATTGAACTTGCACTTTGTAAGAGGTTTTCATTAGCTTAACCAATTGCTGCCTGCCCTTCATATGATGTTGCAGACTTTGACGATAATGTCTGCAGCTACATGCATCATTCAGATATGTTCTTTTAGAGCTGGGGATTCCCTGCACTATTCTTACAAATACAGTCCCCTCTCCCCTGCCCTCCAGTGCTTTTACCAACTCACCCGTGCGATCGGTGAGTTGCAGAAGGGATCCGCTGGCCGAATGTTGATCATAGAGATTTCTGGTTGGCCAGATGGTCCGCGGAGTCTGTATGATCGTTCCGAGGCCAGGAGCGAAGTTATGCTGTCAATCCCAGCCTATGCATTTTAAAAAATGCCCCCGCCTCAGTTGGGAAGCTAGGATATTTTTTTTTTTTATTTCAGGATTCCCAGCCTAGAGGTGAGATCTGGGGACCCCATACCTCACTGTAAAGAGGACCTGTCCGTAAAGTGTGGCAAACAACAAAAGCACTGATGGGCTATAGGGGAATAACAATTTTTGCCCCTCTCTGGTTTAATCAAAACTTAAGGGAACTAAAAGAAATTGAGAGATATAAAGAATGGGAGAGACAAGGTATAAGCCACTTAATTCAATTATACGATGGAGAACATATGAAATCCTTCTCAGACTTGAGACAGGAATTTAATATAGCAAATAATACATTTTACAAATACCTCCAGATTCGGCACGCCATCCAAGCCCAGTTTGGGTCACAACCAATTGTATGGTCCCAGGCCCCTACCCTCCTTAAAATAACTTCTTCAAACACCACCAAAGGCTTGATCTCCGAGCTGTACTCCAGAATAGGAGCCAAAACAATAAGTAGGGCAGGGCCCATTAAGAGCAGGATAGGATGGGAGAGAGACGTGGGTCAAATGACCACGGAACAGTGGAGTGTGATCTTGAGGAGGGGGGTACTGGTCTCGATCTCCCCATCTCAGAAAGTATCTCACTTGTTCCTCTTGCATAGAGTCTACTACACCCCAGAAGGATGTTTAATCTTGGGTGGAGATGTACTGATGAATGTCCAAGGTGCAGATCATCAGGCAATCTCATCCACATGCTATGGAAATGCCCAAAGCTATTTAGATACTGGGAGGAGGTGGTGGACACAATAAATAGAACCTTTAAAACTAAGTTAAAACCTGAATCCAAGACATGCCTATTGGGTAGTATAGGAGGACAAAGTGCCAGCCGGCTCCCTTGAGGTGGTGCTGAGATGCCTCTTCCAGGCAAGAAAGTTAATTGCATGGAGGTGGCAGGTGCAGATGCCACCCACTCCTAAATCATGGGTTGAAACCATCAACTCAACGATTGGGAGCGAGAGAGTAACACTTACCAGACAGGGCAACTATAGGAAGTTCAAGAGGATGTGGAAACCTTGGCTGGATGAAATAGGATGTCCTATATAAGAAGACGGTAGTTGGCCCTCAAATTTAGTATATATCTTAACTCGTGACCGGACATCCCCTTTTAGGGAAGACTTAATCAATGAAATACACTAATTTAAAAAAACTAGTTTATGGTGTGCGGGAAGGGGGGGGTGGGTGGTTGAGGGTTAGAAGGGTGGGCAAAGGGGTGGGAGTAAACAAGTGAAGACAATTGGGAACTGGGAGGTTTCTTATTTTCACAATGTTATAAAAAAAAAGTATGGTTGTGTATTTAATATGTCAGGTTATGCACGTTGGTGTACTGTTTTTTACCCTTGTTACACAAACAACAATAAAACGTTATTGAATTATAAAGAAGAAAGAGGGAAAAGGAATAAAAAAAAAGAGGACCTGTCACGCACTATTCCTATTACAAGGGATGTTTATATTCCTTGTAATAGGAATAAAAGTGATCCAAAAAAAATGTAAAAAGAAAGCATCAAATTAGAAAGATGTAAGTAAAAATAACAATAAAAATAAAGCGCCCCTGGCCCTGTGTGCTCGCTCGCATGAAGTGAACGCATATGTAAGTCACGCCCCATATGTAAATGGAGTTAAAACCACACATGTAAGGTATCGCCGTGAACGTTAGAGCAAGAGCAATAATTCTAACACCAGGCCTCCTCTGTAATTCAAAACATGTAACCTGTAAAAAAATTAAGCGTCGCCTATGGGGATTTTTAAGTATAAAACTTTGGTTCCATTTCCATGAGCGTGCGCAATTTTGAAGCGTGACATGTTAGCTATATATTTGCTCGGCATAACATAATTTTTTACATAATACCCAAAAATTGGGCTAACTTTACTGTTTTTTTTTTTCAAAAAAAGTGTTGGGAAAATTCCTGTGCAAATACAGTGCAAGATAAAAAGTGTCAATTCTCGCCATTTTAATCTATAGGGTCTCTGCTAAAAAAAAATATATATTATATTTGGGGGTTCTGTGTAATTTTCTAGCAAAAAAAATATGATTTTTACATGTAGGAGAGAAATATCAGAATTGACCTGGGTAGAACGTGGTTAATGAAGCTATGTTAACTTCTATCAGCAAATAATGTGCAAGAGAAATTATATTTATTATATTCCTTGTCACAATTACACATTCTTTGCAAAATTTATTTTCTCCACATTCTTTGAGCTAAGGGAAAATTCCCTTGCAAAATAAAAAAATCTCAAGCTGGCTTGTTTACATCAGGAACCCTAAGGCCTTGTACACGCGGTCGGACCAAACCGATGTGACTGGTCCGTCGGACCGTTTCCTTCGGTTCACCTCTGAAGTGGCCGTACGGCCTGATATGTGTACACACCATCAGTCCAAAATCTGATCGGGTCAGAACAAGGTGACGTCCAACACACGACGTGCTGAATAAAACAAAGTTCAATGCTTCCAAGCATGCGTCGACTTGATTCTGAGCATGCGCGGGTTTTGAACTGATGCTTTTCTGCACTAACCATCGGTTTGGTCCGATCGGGCAGCGGTCCATCGGTTCAGTTTTGAAGCATGTTTTAACATTTTGGACGAAGGGAAACAAACCGATAGCCTATACACACGGTCGGTTTGGTCCGATGAAACTGAACTTCGGTTCATTCTCATCGGTTCGGTCCGACCGTGTGTACGGGGCCTAACCCAGTACGAGACCAAGAGAGTGGCAACCATCATTTAGAATATACAAAGATAGATTTGTGCTATGCTCCTTTCCTTCATAGAGCAGACTAGTCAGTTCTGTCAGTCCAAAAGAAGTTTCAAGGATGTTGCATGAAGAACTGGAGAGTGCCCTAAAGAAACTGTGGTTGTAAATTATATAGAGGTGAGTAATGATTGCTGACGACAGTGGTAATACAACAGTGGATATAAAAAGCCATATTATACCATATAACACAGGTTAAGGTACATCTGGTGGGGTTGTATGGTTAAGATGCATAGTGGTGGCACTATCTAAGCGCTTCATAGTTTTGGTGAGCAAAATAGATGTGATCAAGGATAAAGCACTATCCAGTTTTTTTCCCCCCGTATGATCACTGAGTGGAAGAGATATAGGAAGAACATTTTAAAGGAATAGCATCAAAAAATAAAACAAGGAGGAGATTGATCAAAGGCAATCCAAATGAGATTAAGGGAGTTTTTGGGGTCCATAACAGTGTATAATGCCTTTGACTAGGAGAGGGCACATCTTGAAGATTAGTTAAATAGAGAAAGATACAGTAAGATACAGTAAAATGATATTATGTGAGTAGCACTTGATAGTGAGTGGATTTGTAATATTGGAGGATAAGGCACATGTGCCCTGTGCAAAACCACCTCAAATCACTTTAAGGAAGCATGCAACATTTTGGCCCCTTATCAAAGTGGGCTCTGGAGGCCATAGATATCCTATAATAAAAGGGTACTATGACCAATTTACTGCCACCATCCATAATGAAATCCGAAATGTGGCACTATGACAAAGTGATGTGTAAACAACTAATTTCCTGGTAATGGCTTGATCACCTCTGATGTCCAATGTGGTTTCAATTTACCTGATCCCTAATAGGAAGAGCAGCATATTGATTGGTTTGTGTGAAAGTTATAATGTATATAAATTATGGTATACAGCATATACGTTATATAGTTATATTTGTTATACTAGCTATGGCAGGGATCAGTGACTTAGGCCCCATTCACACCTAGGCGTTTTTACGCCTGAAACGCACTGCTCACGAACGCGGGAGGGCAGATTTAACATTGTTTCCTATGGTGCCTGTTCACACCTGAACGCCTGAACGCCTGAACGCCTGTCGCGCGAAGCTCAAACTAGTCCCGGACCTTTTTTTGTCGCGCGAAGCGCGCGACATAGGCGTTTCCGCGCGTTTTTTTTTACCATAGAAAGTAATGGGAAACGCGCGAATTGAGCGTATCGCGCGACAGCAAGCGTTTTTATGCGCGTTTTTACGCGCGTTTTGACGCCCATACAGCTCCAAAACAAAACAGGAAATGACATATTTTTTTACAGGAACTTGTGAAATCACCATTTTACTTTACTTACAATAAAGAAAAGTCACATTTTTCTCAATGGAGGCCGAATTTGATCGAACCCTTTCGATGCTGGAGCCTGAAAATTTCATCAGGATGGTGAAGGAGCACCCCTGTCTTTATGACAGCAGGGCACCGGGCTACAAAATGAGGACCACCCGTTGGGACGCTTGGTGTTCTATTGGGAGCCAAATCTATGAGAACTGGGCACGGATAAATAAGTCCCATGATAGCAAAGGTAAACTCTATCAAAAAACATAACAGAAATACAAAATGCCACTAATGAAATAATGGAATGATTGTTTGTCGTTACAGTAGGCATTTATTACCGTACCAATATGCTGTTAAGTTTAAAAATGTGTCTTTACAAATATGACTATTGTGCGGTCATGCGACATGGCTTATAAACATAAATTGCGTTCTCTTCTTCCCACAAATAGAGCTTATTAATGGTGATATTTGATCCCCTCTGTGATTTTTAATAATCCAAAAATTTAGTGACATTTTTCAAAAAAAATATTATTTTACACATCTTTAATCTAAAAAAATTAAAAAATTCAATCGACCTAGCGACTACAGCGTCAGGTGGGGACGGGGGCTACACAGGACCTACACTCTGCCTGCAGTGATCAGTAAATATATGTTCACTGCATTCATTGATACTGTGACAAGGGGATGGGGGAGTGGATTGGAGATCCAAAAGGGGATTGTGCCTACGTGTACTGGTGTCAGTGTCATCACTTCCCTCTTCCTGTGTTTACACAGGAGGAGAAAGTGACACGCAGGGGGACACATATAGAGCCACTTAACCCCCGGATGTACCCTGGGGGTCCTGATCGGACCCCCAACCCACGTCTAGGCGGTCACTTACAGGCCCTTTATTAGACCACAGAATAAATACATAAACTAAGTTTACAATAGATAGAATGTCACTAATATAAAATGGCACACAATATCATAGGGCTATTGAACCCAATGATAAAACTGTATCAAAATAAAATTAGAATGAGACTTCTTAAAACATGAATCATTTTTTATTTTTTTTCCACAAAACAGCATAGTAAAGAATATATTTCACAAAATAAGCGTGTCAAAAGCTGAAAAGTTCAATAAATTAAATGGAATTGAGCTGCCAAGGGACCTGCCCTTCAGGAGAGACAAAGTATGCCGCATACTGTTCACGGACATGTGTCCCCTGTGTGTTCCCACGTACACCAGTCCAATGAGCTCTTTCCAGAGTCTCATGGACTGGCTCCTCGTAATCTAGACCATCGCGCTGCCTGACAAAATTGTGCAAGGCACACGCCGCTTCTACAGCACTAATGGCATTTTGCATGTTGAGCACAATCGGTGTGTGGAGAACCCTCCACTTGTTCGCCAAAATTCCAAAAGCACACTCAACTACGCGGCGTGCTCTGCTAAGCCGGTAGTTGAATATGCGTTTGTCTTCGTTCAGATTATGTCCTGAATAAGGCCGAAGTAGGTGTGTGTTCAGAGCAAAAGCCTCATCACCCACAAAGACACTTGGTAGGGGAGGGCCGTTTGTGCCCGGGAGTGGACTATTTTGTGGAAGGTCCAGACCATCTGTTCGAAGTAATTGCCCAAAAGAGGAGTTCCCAAAAATCGCAGAGTCTGCACTACTTCCATAGGAACCAATGTCAATGTAGGTAAAGCAATAATTGGCATCAGCCACAGCCATTAAGACGAATGAAAAGTATTTCTTATAATTGAAATACTGGCTCCCACTAGCCATGGGCTTAACAATTCTGATGTGTTTCCCATCGATCGCTCCCAGACAATTCGGAAAGTTACAGCGTTCCCAGAATACTTGGGAAATTTTTTCCCAGTCCTCTGCTGCCGGTTTTTTAAACACAATGGGTTTCAGGACTTCCCAAATGGCACTGCAGGTGTCCCGAATTATATAACTGGCAGTAGATCTTCCAATACGAAACGAGTAATGCAGACTTGCAATCGATTGTCCAGTTGATAGATACCTACAAAGAAAATAATATATATTATTTTATTTTATTTTTTACAGTGAAAATTCTAAAACTCAGATGGAAGAGTATAAGGGACGCCTACGCTCGCCAGCTGAAGGCACAGCGGGAGCAGCGCCGAAGTGGGAGTGGAGCATGTTCGGTGAGAGAATACGTTCATGCAAAGGAATTGGAGTTTCTGAGACCGGTGCTGGATTTGGGGAGGTAAACCATTATCTGTACTTTGCTCGGTAAACCAAATGTTTTAAAATTATTTTTGAATACATGATTTCTTTTTTCAGTACTGAAAGCTGCTGGGACGAGGCTGCCACAGCTGTAGTAGACAGAGAGAGCGTGGCAGAGAGAGGGGACAGAGAGAGCGTGGCAGAGAGAGGGGACAGAGAGAGCGTGGCATCGGGGGATCAAGCGATGGCTACTCTGGAGCCGGAACCGCAGCACTCCGAGGCATCAAATGCTAATGCAACAAGACCACTTGCAGAGCAGCCCCCAGTTAACATTGCGCATATTGGACCTCCGCGTGCTCTGCGTAGGAGGGCTCCTGCTCCGGATCCAGCCCTGGATCGTATGTTGGACATTATGACCAACATGTCTGACCGGATGAGCAATAGATCGTATGGGCAAAATGTAGCAAAATGTCTGGGGGAACTAATCGACAAAGTTCCCCCAAATCTGCAAGCGGTGGTGCTGTCCTGTACGGCTAGATACATCTCGACATTTATACCCCCGACAGAAGCTGACGATTTATCCGAACCACCACCACCCTATGGCCCATATGCCAATAAACGGACCGAGCATGTCCCAACACCACCCACGACCCATTTCTCCCCACCACCCGTTACCCTTTGGACAGGACCACAGCTTTCCGACCAACCTCCTCGACCAACACCACCACCGACTTCTGCGCACCATCCTTTCACCACCACTCTATCTCATTTACCTCCTGTGCCAACACCTTCCACTCACACTTCTCTGAATCCTTTTCCTTATACACAACCTTCTTCTTACCACCCTCATTCTCCTTTTCCTCATCTCTCAACACCACCTGTCACATACAGTACTCTGCCTCCTACAACACTTTCTTCTTACCACCCACCACCTTCTACTTACCCTGCGTTAACGACTACACCTACATCACATTACCCACATCGACCGAGACAATCGACTTTCAGGAATGCCCCAACACGAACACCACCACCACCACAAGCAACACCACCTTCCAATTGGTCAGGGGAAGACAGCACCACCTCCACTTGGCCCCCTTTTGCCCACGCACTGTCGGTCGCCATGTCACCGCACGGGGAAGAGGACTCCTCCCCAAATTTACAGCAATTGTAAATAAGGATTATGTATAAAACATTTTTGTATATTTTGTGTATTTGTGCACTTTGTGTATATTTTCCTAATAAAAAAAAAAAGACCCAATGTTTTGGTTGATTAAAATATTAAAATAATTTTGTTCCTACAGAATTTTTGTTTGGTTTTTATTACACATATATATATATATATATATATATATATATATATATATATATATATATAATAGAGTGTATTACATTCAAAGCGCTAAATAAAAATTACCTCAGTGTTATGATAAGTCGCTCCACAGGGGGGATACAGTTGCGGAAGTAGGTGTCCATCCTCTGCAATCTGTTGATCAACAATTCCAGCAACTCATCAAAGCTGTAAAGGAAAATGAAATTAAAAATTGGCAATGGATTGGTACTAGGGTTGCCACCTTTCCGGGATTCGCCAGAACAGTTCGGGTTTGGAATCATGTGTCTGGGTTTCAGACTGCCTGACACTCTGACAGATTTTTCTGACCAGAATATGGATTTCCGGCAGGGTTAATGGCTGCAGGGGATGAAAACTTACAACCCAGCAGCCACAGATATACCAGGATGAGATGTGCTATCTGCCAAGGGGTGAGTGAGCTCACCCTCCATCGCTGTCTAACAGAAGCACCCACCCCCTTTCTCTATCCTGCCTCTTGGTGAGTACACTAGGAAAAATCAGAGTTCTCACATTGGAGTCCTCTCCGTACATCAGAGATCTCGGTTTCCCCCTTAGATCATGGTTCACAGAGCATCCCTTATGTCTGAGTATCTTGAGGTCTCGCTTCAATCAGATTATGTTGGTTAACCCATACAGTGAAAGGGAAATCTGGGAGTTGAGATGCAAAAGGGTGACTGTGATGTAAAGGGGGACTCTGTGCACTGTAATGTAAAGGGGGATTCTGTGCACTGTAATGTAAAGGGGGACTCTGTGCACTGTAATGTAAAGGGGGACTCTGTGCACTGTAATGTAAAGGGGGACTCTGTGCACTGTAATGTAAAGGGGGAACTTTGTGGACTCTAATGTAAAGGGGGAACTCTGTGGACTCTAATGTAAAGGGGGAACTCTGTGGACTGCAATGGAAAGGGGACTATTTTTATTATATTCATATGATTAGAAATGTAAAATACTAACAAAATATATGTATAGTTCATAGTATTAAAAAAAATAGTTGTGCACCGCAGAAGTGTACATGTTTGACTTGAAGAAAAGGTGGCAACCCAAATGGTACAATGTAAAAAATAAATGATTCCAGATCATTTTTTACTAACCTTTTTATGGACATTCTGGTGTAGTCCAGAAATTTGTCTTCATGGTCACGGAGGTCTTGGTACATCACCCAAAATTGCCCTCTTTCTTCCCGATCAGCAATGACGGGGTGTATCCAAAATCTGCGTTGCCTCTTCCTTTTTCTCTGCCTCTCGTTTACAAGATATTGGCTAGCAGTGGCTGCTGCCATGAACAAAGCCATCTCGTCATCACTCATTTTCACAATGGAGTCAGAAGCACAAGGATGACCCGGAAGAGGAATTATCACCCAGGAAGAGGAAAAAAAAACCTTTCACATAGCAACAAATGATGACAGAGGTGATCTATTTTACTATTGGTCAAAAAAAAAAAAAAAAACGCTGGACGTCGCTCTGCTCAAACGCGCGCAAACGCGCACAAACGCGCGCAAACGCGCACCAAAACGCGCGAAAAAAACGCGCGTAAAAACGCCTGGTAACGCCAACGCCTAGGTGTGAATGCAGCCTTATAGTAGGACTGTGATAATGTGGCAGGCAGTTTGGCACTAACTGACACTGGTGGTAGCTGACTAATTGACACAGACATCACTAATGACACTAATACAGTGATCAGTTATAATACTATGCACTGTTACTGTACTAATGATACTGGCTGAGGTATTCAAGGGGTTAAGTGTGTGCCTAACAAGTTTTAATGTGTGTATTATATGCTTTTTATTAAAAATCCATTTGTTCCTTCTCCCTGTTTTGCTTTGTTCCTCCTGTACAGAGCCTGTGTTGTTTGTCAACATAGGACTCTGGGCTGTGATTGGACACAGCTGATCAACAAGTCCTGGCCATGAAGCATTGGGCAGGACCTGTTGACAAAATCCCGCTGTGTCTAATCACAGCATGAGTCAGCGGAGAGGGGTGCAGGCCCTGAGCCCAAAAGTAGGCAGCGATGTACAGGCACATCGCTGTGCCTGTAGGAGTCGCCTGTCCACAGTACAATGGATCCTGAAACGGTTAATCTTTTTGCCGCCAGAACCATTTTTGCATTTGTTGTTTACATATTTAAAAAATCATTATAGGCCTTGAAGTAAATGCTAAAATACGGATACCCTCTATTTATTGCATATATGTATTAATTGTCTATTCCTATAGTTAGCTAGTCTAATAAAACACTGATAAGGTTACTGTTGGTAGCACCATAATATAAGGTTAGCTATGAAAATAAACACACTGCTTAGTAAAACAATATCTTATTTATTTCCCAAGAAAATAGGGAAACTGCTAATATAAAACACTACAGAGAATTATACAGAGTATATGACAAAAGAACTTAAAAGATACTTATCACAATGCTTTCCTCAAGATATTGTCTTGTCAGCTGGGCTTAGGATGGCAAAAGAGCCAGAGCCATGAGGCTCACAGAAGCAGGCCAAAAGCCAAAAGGGAAATTTTTTCTTCTGTGTGTACTTTTACACATTCATTCACACCCACTTCATTCACTCCTGTCCAATAAGATATTGCCAAGAGGTAGACCTTTTAATATACAGTATACAAGCATAATTTGTACCGAGAGCATGCTTGTAATCAAAAGCACTTTTATATCAAAGCAAATTTCCCCATAAGAAATAATGGAAACTCAAATGATGCATTCCACAAACTTTTTGTTCATAAGTCCTTCAGTTTATAGTCCATATAAAAAGATTATAGCAATGTGATTTGGTTGTATAACCATTAAATGTCCATCCACAAATGGAAGCCTTCACACGGGGATTAGAAGCAAAATCCAGCATGAGCTACAGGGTATAAAAGAGAAGAGAGATGCCTCTAAGTGTAGCAATACAGTTCCATTTAATTAAGGTACAATATTTAGAAACTCACATGGTTAACGATTAAAACAGGCACATCTAAGTGTGAAGGCATCCGGGGGATAAGCTGTCTGCAATCGTGACCGTGAGAACGTTCTGAAAGCGATGCTTGAAGCGCTCGTGGAGCGCAGTGTGGAAGGGACGATGTCAATAGCGGTGAGGAGGATGGTCTAGGTTGACATCTTTACTCCGGATACCTGCATACTTAGATGTGCCTGTTTTAATCATCAACCATGTGAGTTTCTGACCATGTGAGTTTCTAAACGTTGTACCTTAATTAAATGTAACTGTATTGCTACATTTATGCCCTGTACACACGATCGGTTCATCTGATGAAAACAAACCGATGGATTTTTTCATCAGTTATCCGATGAAGCTGACTTTCATCAGTCTTGCCTACACACTATCGGTTAATCCGATCGTGTCCAACGCGGTGACGTAAAAGACAACGACGTGCAGAGAAAAATGAAGTTCAATGCTTCCGAGCATGTGTCGACTTGATTCTGAGCATGCATGGATTTTGGACCGATGGATTTCCCCACAGACGATCGTTTTTTCTATCGTTTTTTTAACCATACGAAAAATTTAAAACAGGTTCGATTTTTTATCACTGATGGGAAAAAAAATTATGGGGCCCACACACGATCGGTTCGTCCGATGAAAACGGTCCATCGGTCCGTTTTCATCAGACGAACGGATCGTGTATACAGGGCATTAGAGTGGCCTCTCTTCTATTTTATTTAGTTGTGATGTGACATTACTTGTATATCAAGACATCGCTTGTATATCAAGTCAAGATTTATTAAAAAAATTAGCTTGTCTTGCAAAATGCTCTTAAATTAAATTACTCTCAAACCGTCCTGGCCTCTAGGGGCATCATTGTCCATGTACGTGCCTAAGTCTAAGTGCCTGTTGATCTTTTGATTTTTGTCATCAATCATCCTGGCAGCCATGGCTCTCTTTGAAGCTTGCTTGCACACCAGTCGGCCCAGAGCCAGGCCTTTTGCTATGCAGATTCTGATAATCTACAATGCTTTGAATGTAACTTGTTACCTTACTACTTGGCGCTATCTGCCTGTATCTACCAGGAAGTGAAAATCCAGAAATATGATATTAAACCATCTAAAAGCAGACATCCTAGAGAATAAATTAGTTGTAGTAATGATTTTGTAGGTAACATGATATTAGCACAATGGTTTAGGAAATGTAAAATGTTAGTAAAAAATTCCCTAACGTTAGTTATATGACACACACACACACATGCAATATATTACTCAATTTATTGGGTAAAATACAAAGGATGTGGTTACACCAAGTAAATAGATATTCAATATGGCAAGCCTAAAAATTGCATGCACCTGTAAAATGGTGACAAACTTCAGTACCTTATATTTTTTATTAAACTTTTTATTTATCACATAGGGAACAAAAAGTCCCCAATGTGATACATTTTTGGTGACTAGTTCTCTTTAACCACCGCATGCCGTCATATGACATCCTGGTATTGAGGGGGAATATCTGAATGATGCCTGCAGCTACAGGCAGCATTCAAATATCCTTCTTTACAGCCGGCGATTCTGCGCACCATAAGAATGATCATAGCATTAGTTCTGCCGCTTGATTTTTCTTATAGGCGACGGGAGGGGACGTCCCCCCTCCCGCCGCCATACGGTGCTTCTCCAGGGTCTCCCGTGCCATTGGGGACCCGGAGAAGGAATCGGCCAGCGCTGGATGACTTGAATACAGATTTACGGTGACCAGATGGTCACGGTCATCTTTATGACCGTCGGAGGTCTGGCCGTGACATTATGACGTCACGCCCGGGTATCGGGAAGTATACAAAGCGGCAATTGCGGCTGTCGGCATGAGATCATGATTTTTTTTCACAATTTCATGCTTTAAAGCCTGGAGGAGGTACCGTATTTATCGGCGTATACCGCGCACTATTTTGCCCTGAAAATCAGGGCAAAATTGTGGGTGCGCGATATACGCCGATACCCGCTTTCCCGCCACGAGTTTGAATACTGCGCCCGCATATAGCGAGCGCAGTAGACTCGTGAATCTTCGGGCAGTCTCGGCGCCTCTCGTACTGACGTCCTGACGTCCTGAGCGTACAGGACGTCAGTGCGAGAGGCGCCCGAGCCTGCCCGAAGATTCACGAGTGTACTATGCTCGCTATATGCGGGCGCAGTATTCAAAGTCGTGGCGGGAAACGAGCGGGAGGACGCCGCAGAAGGACGCCGGACCCGCCGAAGATGGACACCGGACCCGCCGAAGATGGACACCGGACCCGCCGAAGATGGACGCCCGACCCGCCGAAGAGGACACCCGAAGCCGCAGAAGGACGACGGACCCGACGAGGCCGCAGAAGGACGCCGGACCCGACGAGGCCGCAGAAGGACGCCGGACCCGACGAGGCCGCAGATGGACGCCGCGCAAGACACCAAAACTGTAAGTACAAAAAACAAAAAATCTTTTTTTCCCACAGGATTGGGGGCCACTTTGGGGGTGCGCGGTATACGCCAGAGCGCGTTATACCGCAAAAAATACGGTAAGTCTTGCCCACATATTTAAACACTGTTCAAACCACACATGTGATGTATTGCCGCATGCGTTAGAGCGTGTGCAACAATTCTGGAAATAGACCGTCTCTGTAACTCTAAACTGGTAACCTGTAAAAAAAAATATTGGAGATTTTTAAGTACCAAAGATTGGCACCATTACATGAGTGTGTGCAATTTTAAAGCGTGACAAGTTAGGTATCTAATTACTCAGCGTAACATCTTTCACATTATTCAAACAAATTGGGCTAACTTTACGGTTTTGTTATTTTTTAATTCATGAAACCGTTTTTTTTTCCAAAAAAATACATTTGAAAAATGATTGCGCAAATACCATGCGAGATAAAAAGTTGCAATGACCGCCACTTTATTTCCTAGGGTGTCTGCTAAAAAAATATATAATGTTTGGGGGTTCTGAGTAATTTTCGAGCAAAAAGATGATGATTTTTACATGAAGGAGAGAAGTGCCAGAATAGGCCCAGTATTGAGGTGGTTAATGAGACATTAGGAAAATAAAAGTAAGCCTGTCAAATATACACACACTCCCAATGGCTGTAGACGTAGTTTATCAGAGGCACTCACAGTCAGTGCCTGAACCACATGATTGCTAATTACATTGGGTCCAGGAAAAATGTGAACATACTTTTACACAAAAAAAAATATAAAGAGGAAACCAGACAGTCATGTTTTTCATTTCCTCAAGACTCCATCCCGAAATTATGGGAAAAACATTTAACATAACACACATCAAGGAACAGGAAAAATACAAAAAGCAATGACCATACCAACAAATGAAGATAATTAGATCACAGAGGGTTTAAAAAACATAGAATACAATGTATTCAAATCTATTATACAAATCTATTATACAAGTTCCCATACATTTTCACACCCATGCATTCTAGTCCAACACCACTTGAATACAGTATATTATATAGAATGTTTTCAATTGATCTATCTTAGCTACTGTAAATATATACTGCATATACTGCATAATGAGATATATAACTATAAATGTATGTAATTCATATACATTACTTAACTATTATGCCTCGTAGACACAGTGGGCCAGATTCACAGAAGAGATACGACGGCGTATCTCCTAATACGCCGTCGTATCTCTGAGAGTATCTATGCGGCTGATTCATAGAATCTGTTACGCATAGATAGCCCTAAGATCCGACAGGTGTAATTGACTTACACTGTCGGATCTTAGGATGCAATACTTCGGCCGCCGCTGGGTGTAGTTTGCGTCGTTTTCCAGCGTCGGGTATGCAAATTAGCTTTTACGGCGATCCACAAAGGTTTTCGCGTTCGTTACGTCGTCGCTAGTCGTTTTTTCCCATCGCAAAGTTAAGCCTGCTTTAACATGGCTTAACTTTAGACGAGCCAAGTTAAAGTATGGCCGTCGTTCCCGGGTCGAATTTCAATTTTTTTTTTTTTGCGTAAGACGTCCGGGAATACGAAAGTACGTTACACACGTCGCCATTCAAAAAAATGACGTCACTTCGCGCAGAGCACGGCGGGAATTTCAAAACGGAGCATGCGCAGCACATCTGTCGCGGGAGCGCGCCTAATTTAAATGGTACACGCCCCATTTGAATTAGGCAGGCTTGCGCCGGACATCTTTACGTTACTCCGCCGCAAGTTTATACTCAAGTGCTTTGTGAATCAGGCACTTACGAGGAAAAATTGTGGCGGGGTAACTTAAAGACGATACATTACGCCGCCGCAGTTCTTTCTGAATCTGGCCCAATCAGTTTTTCCGACAGAAAAACCGTGTTTTTTTTTCAGCAGAAAACGTCTGAAATTTGTCTTGCATACACACGGTCACTCAAATCTTGGCTGAAATTCAGATTGTCAAGAACGCAGGGACGTACAACAAGTACAATGAGCCAAGATCAATTAAGTTCAATAGGCAGTTCAGCTATTGTGCTTTATTTTGAGCATGCACTTTTTTTTTGCGCGTCGTAATTGCATACAGACGAACGCGATTTGCAATAGGATTTTTTCCTGGCACGAAAATTAAGATGCTGCTCTCAATCTTTTCTTGGCAGGAAAACTGACAGAAAAAGTGTTATGGAGCATACACACGGTCAGTTTTCCTGACAAAAACCTCACATCGCACTTTTCCTGTCAGGAAAATCGATTGTGTGTACGAGGCATTAGGCAATTTAGACAAATAGGTGAGTAATGCTTGTGATCCTATCAGTCCCAGGCAGCCATGCGTTGGTCTAAAGCAGGAAAAAAGAAAACAGCAAGGACACAAAGGAAACAGGACCATACAATCAATAATGTGATCATACAACCTACAGCATCAGAAAATGATCCACCCAGCCGCTGGGGGACCCAGTATAAATGATCAGCCAATATAAGGAGCGCAACACATTAAAAGTGGTTCTGAAGGTGAAGGTTTTTACCTTCATGCATTGTATCCATTAAGTTAAAAAACCTTCAGTATGCAGCTTCCCCCACAGCTCCCCCTAATACTTACTGTACCTAAGTCCAATCGTAATCTGGCAAGGTGCAATCAGGTCTTTGCCTCCTGATTGTCAATCACAACCAATAAGGAGGGAGCAGGAGGGGCAGGGCCTAGCCCTGTGTCTAAGGCCCCGTACACACGGTCGGACAAAACCGATGAGAATGGACCGAGGTTCAGTTTCATCAGTCCAAACCGACCGTGTGTATAGCCCATCGGTCTGTTTTCCCTTCGGTCCAAAATTTTAAAACATGCTTCAAAACCGAACCGATGGACCGCTGCCCGATCGGTCCAAACCGATGGTTAGTACAGAAAGCATCGGTTCAAAACCCGCGCATGCTCAGAATCAAGTCGACGCATGCTTGGAAGTATTGAACTTCATTTTATTCAGCAAGTCGTGTGTTTGACATCACTGCGTTCTGACCCGATCCATTTTTGGAACGATGGTGTGTACACACATCAGACCACTTCATCAGTGAACCGATGAAAACGGTCCGTCGGACCATTCTCATCGGTTTGGTCCGACCGTGTGTACAAGGCCTCATAGACACACAGAGACATATTCGGGAGCGAGAACACACTGGCCCCTGTGCTGGCCCCTCCTCTTCTCTGAGTGCCCCCCATAGCAAACTGCGTGGGGCCCAAGAGCACCAGCGTGGGGCCCAAGAGCAGGAGGATCAGGGCTGCTCTGTGCAAAACCATAGAAGTTAAGTATAACATGTTTGTTATTTAAAAGAAAATACCTTGACTACCCCTTAACCACTTGCTTACTGGGCACATATACCCCCTTCCTGCCCAGGCAAAATTTCAGCTTCCGGCACTGCGTCGCTTTAACTGACAATTGCGCGGTCAGCGACGTGGCTCCCAAACAAAATTGGTGTCCTTTTTTTTCCACAAATAGAGCTTTCTTTTGGTGGTATTTGATCACCTCTGCGGTTTTTATTTTTGGTGCTATAAACAAAAAAAGAGCGACAATTTTGAAAAAAAACACAATATTTTTTACTTTTTGCTATAATAAATATCCCCATTTTTTTAAAAAAAAAAACGTTTTTTTTTTCTCAGTTTAGGCTGATACGTATTCTTCTACCTATTTTTGGTAAAAAAAAATCGCAATAAGCGTATAGTGACTGGTTTGCGCAAAAGTTATAGCGTCTACAAAATAGGGGACATAATTATGATTTTTGTTTTTTTAGGTTTTTTTACTAGTAATGGCGGCGATCTGCAATTTTTATTGGGACTACGGCATTATGGCTGACGCATCGGACACTTTTGACACATTTTTGGGACCATTCACATTTATAACCACGAACAGTGCTATATATATGCACTGATAACTGTATAAATGTGACTGGCAGTGAAGGGGTTAACTCTAGGGGGCAAGGAAGGGGTTAAATGTGTAACCTGGGAGCGCTTTAATTTTATTTATTTTTTTATTGTTCGTTTTACTTTATTTATTTTAGTTTGACATGTTTTTCCCCAAAAATAAATGTTTTGATCACTTTTATTCCTATTACAAGGAATGTAGACATCCCTTGTAATAGGAATATAGCATGACAGGTCCTCTTTACAGTGAGATATGGGGTCAATAAGACCCCACATCTCACCTCTAGGCTGGGAAGCCTGAAATAATAAAAAAAAGATCCTGGCTTTGATCGTATTGGTGAGTCGGAAGAAGCACCAGAGGGAGACAGGAGGGGGACGTCCCCTTTTGCCTCCTGTAAGAACGATCAAGAGGCGGAACAGCCACCATGATCATTCTTATGGTGTAGAGAATCGCCGGCTGAAAAAGATGATATCTGAATGATGCCTGTAGCTGCAGGCATCATTCAGATATCCCTGCACAAATTCAAGCACGTCATATGATGGCAGGTGGGCAGGAAGTGGTTAAAACGCATTTTTTTCCAGAGTATTTTCCAGGTATTTCAGGGTATTGCTCGGGTATTTCAGAGTATTGGCCGGGGTATTTCAGAGTATTGGCCGGGTATTGCAGAGTATTGGCCTGGGTATTGCAGAGTATTAGCCAGGGTATTGCAGACTATTGTGCGGGGGTATTGCAGACTATTGTGCGGGGGTATTGCAGAGTATTGTGCGGGGGGATTGCAGAGTATTGTGCGGGGGTATTGCAGAGTTTTGTGCGGGGTATTGCAGAGTACTGGCAGGGGTATTGCAGAGTACTGGCAGGGGTATTGCAGAGTATTGCACGAGGGTATTGCAGAGTATTGTGCAGGGGTATTGCAGAGTACTGGCAGGGGTATTGCAGAGTATTGTGCGGGGTTATTGCAGAGTATTGTTCGGGGTTATTGCAGAGTATTGTGCGGAGGTATTGCAGAGTACTGCGCAGGGGGTATTGCAGAGTATTGCATGGGGGTATTGCAGAGTATTGTGCGGGGGTATTGCAGAGTACTGGCAGGGGTATTGCAGAGTATTGCGCGGGGGTATTGCAGAGTACTGCGCAGGGGGTATTGCAGAGTACTGCGCAGGGGGTATTGCAGAGTATTGCGTGGGGGGGGTATTGCAGAGTATTGCGTGGGGGGGTATTGCAGAGTATTGCGTGGGGGGTATTGCAGAGTATTGTGCAGGGGGGTATTGCAGGGATGGCTGAGCAGGGATGGCTGGATTTGTGACTGCAATAGTCATAGATCCAGCCCACAGCACTACTGACACCCTCTCTCTTCTTACACTGTACCGACTGGTACAGAGAGAGAAATGACGCCGGTTTGTTTACATGTGATCGCTCCGTCATTGGACGGATCGATCACGTGGTAAACGGCCGCTATCAGCGGCAATTTACTGCATCGGGTCCTCTGGATATCAAGAAATAAAACTGCCTCACTTCTCCCTTGTATATACCAACATAACTAAGCTGCTTACATACTGTCCAGCAACTGAAAAATGTGTAAACCCCCCAGTGACATAGGTGTAGTTTCTCAGAGGCACTTACAGACAGTGCCTGAACCACCCTGAATCTTCTGATGTCTCAGACACTGCTGTGCCCAATGCCGATCCTGACCTGCCTGGGGCCCTAAGCAGCGGGGGGGGCTGCCAAAAATGACATGTCACATTAAAGTTGACAAGTGGGGGGGGTGCTGCCGACAGTGACATGTCACATTAAAGAATAAAGTTGAGAAGCAGGGGGAGGGGGTGGGGGGTGTTCTGCTGTCGGAAATTACATCTTACATTAAAGTGACAAGTGGGGGGTGCTGACTGCTTACCTCTTCTTCCATGCAGCCAGCGAGTTGAGAAGCGGGGGTGAGGGTCCGAAAATGACTTCTCACCAGACGGGCCTCTAGTAATTTGGGGGGCCCTCCACAGCTTTGCGGGGCCCTAAGCGGCTTGCATAGTGAGCCTATAGGGGGCGGATCGGCCCTGGCTGTGCCTCCCATCAAAGTCACTCCACGGCACTACTTAAATATAGATCTAACATTGGGCAGTCAATCTCTTGCCCACTGTGCCCATTTCATCCTCACTGTGCCCATTGCAGCCCCACTGTGCCCATTGCAGCCTCACTGTGCCCATTGCAGCCTCACTGTGCCCATTGCAGCCTCACTGTGCCCATTGCAGCCCCACTGTTCCCATTGCAGCCTCGCCTGGGCAGAGGAATGCATGGCTGGAGGAATAGGAGGGCCGTGAGATAACACGCTGTCACCGGAACTTACATTATAATTGTCTCCGCTCAGCTCAACACAGCTCTGCACCCGCCTCACCTGCGCCTGTGATAGATAGAACACATCGCAGCATTGGACTGACGTTCTGTCTATCACAGGCGCAGGTCAGGAGCAGAGCGGAGACAATTATAATGTAAGCACACAGTGTGCTAGCCCGCGGCTCTCCTCTTCCTCCATGCTCTCTTTGATCGATGGAAGAAGAGCTCCTGATCAACTTCGCCGGCCGTGTTCTCCCCCTCTCCCAGGCAGCCCAGCTCTCAAGCCCTCATTTTCCACTTGCAAAATGCGAGTAGGCGAGTGGAAAATATTAGGGCTAGTATATGTGACAGGGTAATAAGGAGAAATGAGGAGCTTGCCTTTAGGAGGGAATGGGAGGAAGACCTGGGGGATATATCAAATGAACAATGGAAGAATATCCTGGAAATAGGTCTGTCTGTCACCATCGCAATTAGTGTCATACTTAATGCTGCTGCATAGAGCATATAAGACACCTAAGAATTTTTTTTATATGGGTGGAGGATGAACGCCAAATGCCCAAGATGTAAGGACCCAAAAGGAGACCTAGTTCATATGATGTGGAGGTGCCCCAAGCTAAATAGGTACTGGAGTGAAGTTAATGAAAAAATAAATAAATAAAGTATTTGGAATAACTCTTAACCTAGAAAAAACCCAAAATATGTCTACTGGGTTGTATGGAAAAGGATAATAACATGTGGGGGAGACAAACAGCAATAGTTAGATGCCTTTTTCTTGCACGAAAGTTGAGAGCAAGGGGGTGGCTGGCGTTAAATCCACCAACCCGCATAGAATGAGGTTATTAAACCTGCCTTTTGGAATTATGTATAGTGAATAAATAAACAAATAAAAAAGTATATTATTTTTGATAGGGGAAAAATGAATGGTAGTGCATTATATAAATAAAGGTATGCATGCTAAATGTTGGGGTGGTGGGTTAAAAGAGTAAGTGAAGTATATAGAACAATGTGTATTTGTTCTTTATCTTTTTGTACAAAAAAAATACAAAAACAATATTCTGATTGTGATTTAACAGCCTTCATGATCTACAGACAGTCCCTAGGTTAAAAACAAGATAGGTAACTAAAGTATTTACACACAAGGCTTGTGGTAAAGCAGTATATACTGCCACCCTAAACCAGTACTGGCCTGTGACTCAGCCCCAAAGCATATAGAAAAAATATTTTCCCCAAGGGGGGGAATGAAAAGAGGCTATAAAAGTGACAGAAGGTGCAAACTGCTAATAATAGTAAAATAAAAATAGTTTATTGAAACAATAATATGCAATCATAATACTGTAACCACAGCCTTGACAGCTGACAACATAAGGCATTGCTAAGTGAACAAGCCGGGTTGTGTCAAAGACATACAGACAATACATACAACATATAACAACAACGTCCGAACATATGACTGCTGTTAGTGCATATATGTCACAAAAAAGATAAATCAAAGCAATTTTTGGTGTTGAGGCCCTTTGATGTCAGACTGTCTTACATAGAAGCAGGCTCTTTTCATCTGGTCATACCATCATAAACCATGTCCCATACTGAGCAGGTAAGCGTAAGCAAAAGCTGATTAGTATGATGTTTGATTTAGCTCAAGCCGACAAGGGAGATGATATATTATGTTGTATTAAATTGCAGCTATTTTAACATTTACAGAGGGGGGGGGGGGGCTTTTTAAAACTCACATGGTACAGTACATCATTCACATCTTTAACATGTTTTCATGTAAGCACATATTTCAGATTACTGCAGCATATTAAGCTTTATGTCATTATTGTCATATATCACATCAAAATGGAGAATAAGTATTCAGGTGATATTCACAAATGTTCCTAATATTATGGAAAATACATGCTCTATGTGACAATATCACAGAATTCTCGTCTGAGCAAAGCACAGCACTGCTCTGTAGAATGAGCAGTGCAATCCTGAGATTTCTGTTGATTATCCTCTACCACAGTGTTTCTCAACTGCAGTCCTCAAGGCGTCCCAACAGTTCATGTTTTCAGGCCTTCCATTATTTTGCACAGGTGATTTGATCCTGAATCCTGAAAATGTGACCTGTTGGGGCACCTTGAGGACTGCTCTACCACACTCACTGGACAGCATATTAGTGGGTCACAGTAACAGTATAAAAAATCTTTATAAAATATTCCTTCTTTTAGTAAAAATTAGCCCAATACACATTACATGACTGGCCTTAGTAGGATGATGAGATGGTGGTTGTTTGAGTTTTGTGTTTAAGGCGCATCTACTGCAATACATTTTATCTGTTTATGTTGCCTATTTTAGAGACACATGTACACTGATTGATTTTTTTCTACCCTCACATTGCCAAATGCAGAATTTAGGAAAAAGGATTCCAACCTTGCAAATTATTAAAATATTGATGTATACACTATGTAGACACAATCAATTTAAAGCATATTTATATTACATATATTTGGCCTATACATTATTCCATATAAATTCTACCAATGTGCTTCTAACCCCAGCTTGTTCAATTAAGCCTGGTAAAGAAAAACTGGAAGCTCATTGGTTTCTATGCAGACGTGAGCCTGATTTTTCACTCTCCAGCAATAGTAAATAAACCCCAGTGTGTACTTAAAAGTGGGGTATGCCTGTATAACATACAAGAATCCTAGTTGTGTAAAACACACATTGGCATCAGTGTATTAATCTGTGATATAAATGCAGTATGCATTACAGCTCATTTTCTTTTAAGCATGTCTAAATAATAATGCTCCATTACATAAATGCATAAGTGATTTCTGTTACTGTATGTCAGGAACTGAGTCCTGACACATAGGCAGAGTTCAACAGAAAAACAATCTTATTTCTGTTGCATTTCTCATTTTAGAAATTCTGACACCTGTCTTTGTGGTTTTAATTTACTTTTCTTTTTTTTTCACTTTAGTGAAATCCACATGGAAATGAAACAAATTATGTATTAGTTCTCATTTTGCCATTCAGTGCATTGCATGTTCATTTTTCTGACTTTCTAGAACAACACAGCATGCTACATTTTTATTTTCTCTGTCTGTCAATCTGGAGGAGCCCTACTGAATGTGGGAAAATAGAACTAAAACATGTCTCTAGTTGAGTTAGTTCTGTTGATTTTCTTTATGTTTGTATCTCCATGCAAAATAACACAGAATTGTACATTCATAATTCTATTTGTATGGGGCAAATCAACCCAAATAGACTCTTAATTAAAGAAGTGAAATCTTAAATTTGCGTAAGACAATTATTACCTGCCATGTATCACTTTAAATTGGGAATATACTGTAGCCAACACAAACTTAGAGATAACAATAACTCAAGAGTTTTGGGCATTATATTTTTGACCTTTGATAAACAGACCCTATAATTGAAAGCGCTGTCAAGCATATAATAGAAGTGAAAAATAATCAGATAGTTTGAGTAGCCGGAAAAAGAATTTAAAGAATGCAATTATTATAAACTTGAAATTAAAGATATTAGTCTCAAATCTTATTATCTTATTATCCTTTCAAATATTAAGCTTATGAAGCAAATGCAATTTTTAAAAAGAGTAAAGTAAATATAGGCATTTTAGGAACCAGTGCATTCTTATCTGTTTTAAACTATTTATTATTAAAGGGAAACTCTAGTAGTCAAAATGAATATTGCATTATTGATGAACATTTTTTAGTTTTAGTTTAATTTAGTTTTATTGCATGTAGCTATGCAAATACCATACCAGGGGATCTCTCTAGAAGCTGGAAATCACTGTAGTATGCATTGTTACTATAGTGATATCCTCTAGCTTCTGGTTCCTGTGTCGCGCAGTAGAGATGGGCCGAAGGACCCCCTGTTCCTTTGGTGGCAAAACTTTCAAACATTGCAAATGTTCAGAACAGAATAATGAACCCCATCAAAGTCTATAGGACCTGAACTCTAAAGTGTCCATTTTGAAAGCTTATTTGCAAGTAATTGGGCATACAATGGTCCAGGTACAGCACTGGGGGACAATAAAAAAAGTTTTAAAACAAAACATAATTTTTAAATGAGCAGTGATTTACTGATGCCCAAAGTAAAACCATAAAAATTTGAATAAAAATCAAAATTAAAAATGTATTTTAATATAGTGCCTGGGGCGTCCCATTAGTCTGCCTGTTATGTAGCACATATGTACTGTGTATAGAACACATTGCAACAATAATGACATTTATAATGCCAAAAAATGATATTGAAGCTTTCTTTATTTTATAAACAAAAAACTTGGGGAGCCAGTCTGTATGATGAGGCCACAAGTTTGTGCACTCAAAACAAGTTTAGAGATGTTTTGGATAAATTATTTCACAGACTTTGGATAGAAGTAACAGGTGTGAAAAGGTTGGCCAGTAAAATTGGTCTGTGGGTGTTAGTGGTGACCTCACAGAGTAACCCTATAGAGTTACTCTTGATAAAAGCAAGAATTGGCCTTGCTGTCAAAAAAAATATGATATGCACCTGTCAAACAGGTGTGGAAAAAATGGGTCTTTGGATGTCGGTGGTGCCTTCACACAGTAACCCTATAGAAGTACTCTTGATAAAAGCAAGAAATGGCCTTGCTGTCAAACATTTTAATTATATGCACCTGTCAAACAGGTGTGAAAAAAATGGTCCTTGGGTGTTATTTGTGCCCATGAAACCTATACCAAACATTTTCTTCAAGATGAAATCAACACCCACAAAGCTAGGCAGCCTAGATAGTCTTTCAGAGATTCCATACAGCACTTAATCAGCAACATCGGCATCAGGGGCTTGATAGCTGCTGCTAATCCAGGACTGATTCATTTTGATAAATGTCAGCCAGACTATGGAGTCTGAGGACAGATGAACTCTCTTATCTGTCACAAAACCTTCAGAAGCACTGAATTCCCATTCAGGAAGCACGCTGGATGCAGGGCAGCCCAGCAGCTCAATTGCATACTGGGAAAGTTCTGGCCAGTGGTCTATTCTCATGACCCAGAAACCCATTTGATCATCAAATGGAAAACTCTCCATCTCTGTTTTTGCCCCTAGATCTCCCACCATATGATGCAGAGACTGCCGATGGGATGTGGAAGCTGACAGCCCTGGGCTCCGAGGACTAAAAAAAAATTGTAATGCATCAGTGAAGAGGGAAAAGGAAGAGAGAGAAGCACCAAGCCAATCCTTTAAACAGTTTAGGAATTTATTCAGTATGTAAGTATAAAACAACACTAAAAACTTGTGTGACAAATGTTGGAGCACTTGCAGAGTGCTAGAGCGGGTGGGAACTTCCACATGCAGTGTCACAGGAGCAGAGGAGGGTCGCCGGAAAGTCTCTATTGAGGGATCTACGAGCGACGTGTGTTAGCCACAGCTGGAGCCTCAATAAGCCTCGTGGAGACGTCAGCTGTGTGTCTCTGGATGGGAGTGGTCTGGCCAATCAGAACACGTTTCGAAGGCATGGACTGGGGGGGACCCCATGCCATTTTTTTTCTTTTCATTATCTTCATCTATATTGCCAAGAGCCGACAATACATTATATTCACAATCAAGTTTAAATTACATTTTATCCTTTAGAAATATCATCATTGCTGCAGCATGTTCTATATCTTGTACAAATGTGGCACTTTACAGGGAGACTAAGGCCGGGTACTCACGAACAAACATGTACGGTGAAAGCGGTCCGTCGGACCGTTTTCACCGTACATGTCTGCCAGATGGCTTCTGTACGATGGTTGTACACACCATCGTACAGAAGTCCGCGCGTAAACAATACGCGGGGCGTGTCCGCGTCGTCGCCGCGGCGATGACGCGGAGACGTGGGCGGGCCTGCCATTTAAAGGCTTCCACGCATGCGTCGAAGTCATTCGACGCATGCGAGGGACGGCGGGCGCCTGGACATGTACGGTAGGTCTGTACTGACGACCGTACATGTCCGAGCGGGCAGGATTCCAGCGGACGTTTTTAAAACACGTCCAGGAATATTTGTCCACTGGGAAAAGGCCCGGCGGGCAAATGTTTGCTGGAATTCGGCCCGCTCGCGCCCACACACGACCAAACATGTCTGCTGAAACTGGCCCGCGGACCAGTTTCAGCATACATGTTTGGTCGTGTGTACGGGGCCTAAGGGTATCCCCCATGCACAGTATTTAAAGGAATATTTCATTTTTATTGTTTCACTTTAAGCATCATTATAATCCCTGCTCCTCTAAATTACTATTGTTTTAAAAACTTTTTGTATTGATACATGTCCCCTGGGTCCACATACACTTTTTATGGCAATAACCTCTATATAAGCCTTTAAAATTAGGACTTTTGATGTTCATGTCCCATAGACTTTATTAGGGTTTGCATGTTCGCTAGAACTTTTTACCTGTTCAAGGTGTTGTAGTGTGAACCAAACCGGGGGTTGTTCAGCCCATCCCTACTCAGAACCAAGAACTGAATTAAGTAATGGGTGCTTCATCAAGGGGCAAGTGGCTGACCCTGTGTTCAGATAACTGAGCTGACCCTGGAGCTATGATCAGAGTAGCTGTGGACAAGGAGGCAGAATAAGCAACTCTGGCAGCTGCAATGGACTGCACACTAGTTCCTGCTTGGTTGATAGAGGATGAAGAGGATGATGTATTCCTCCTATTGACACACATGGATGTGGGTCAGTGAGAGGCTTGGAACCCAAGCTGTGCTGTAAGCATTGCGTAATGACGCAACGTGACGGCAGCGTGATGATGCGTTCATGACACGGGCCCCCCATTGGTCTGATTAGCCCTGGAAGGGTACCATTACCAGCTGTTTCAGTTTTAACATAATTTGTTTAGATAGTTATGAGTGTTTTATATGTGCATGGTGTATTACAGCAGGCTCATCCCCCAGTTTAAGTACCTCTTGTACGAAACATGTCAGGTACATAGCCTGCCTGGCTCTAAACACCACGCTTTTTTATTTGATTTTATGATCACGCTGTACACCTATCTTATGCAATGTTTGTACGATTTTATTATTACTAAATGTTTATAAGCTGGATTTATCTGCACTATGTGGAGCCCTTTTTTTTCTCCTATGATACATGCTCCTTCTTGGCCAACAAAGAAAATCACTGACACAGTAAATATTGTTACCATTGTTGGAGGTTCAGGATTATTGCTGGCTCCAGGGTGTTGGTATATATATACCGTTCCCTCCACAAGAACTTTGGTCGGAAATTGAGTACTTAACTACAATCCATGTCTATTTGACCCACCACTGCTGGTGTGTGTGTCCACAGTCTGGGGTAAGAGTACACATCTCCCCTTCCCAGTGTTGGATGCACGTCCCCTAGGTGCTGTATGTTATGACCACTTTGCATATCGCAGTCGTGTTTTCATGAATACCAACATTCTGTGAATATACCTACTGGATATGAACATGTACCATTGCATGGTCTTTAAAACTTTCTGAGTGGTCACATTGATCCATACAGTAGCTGTGCAGTGGGTTTGTGATATATTTCACTGTGTGTGCTATTGGTTATACACATTTCTTTCTGCTTACTGCTCCTATAGGCTTTTTCCTCACAGGAATGCTTCATATATATTTATGCACGTAGCACTTTAGCACTTTCATTATATATTGTTGTTTATTTGATTGTTCTTTCAATTATCTTTGTTAAGCCCTGACACTGATTCTGGGTTTTGCACATTTCTTTAGCTCTGCATTATTTTCTTTACTATTAATATATTTGAAGAATTTTTGGGGGTTCGTCCTACTATCTTTTGCAATCTGTCGTTCATTGTGAATTTTTTCTGCCTTGATTTCTTTCTTACATATTCTGCTATATTCTTTGTAACATATGACTGATGATGAAGAAAAACAGTAGTAGATGTGGCGCTGTTCTATAATTCAATTAATGAATACATTTGGCATAGTAAAATATTAATATAAAATGTTGATACCATTAAAATGCATGTGTGCCTGTGTGCAATGGTGGAAAGTGCCCAATGTTGCAATAAATCATTTGTGCAAATAAACAAAGTGCAAACAAATGTGCAATCAAATATAGACCACTGTTGTGATCATATACAAGTCCATATGGCAAATAATCACAGAAAATATTCCCACTATGGGGTATGTAAGCGTTCACAGTGTGTGCCACTGTGTAGCACTGTGACGATCAAATAAGTGCTACACTGTGGCACACACTGTGAAGGCTTACATACCCCATAGGGGGTGAAAAATCTGGTGAGTGCAGGCTTTGCAGGGACATGGATTGCAGTGTTCACCTATTGAAGGAGGAGTGTTATTTTTCACAAGGCACCCAGCACGCATCATATCACTCAGCAGGAGTGGGAATATTTTCTGTGATTATTTGCAAAATAAATACAAGTTCAATAAAGTTTATTCATTTACACAAGGAATGTGGAAGTTTTTTTTTTTAAGTTAACAATAAGGTGGTTATCTGTTTATTTATTAGTAGTATACAGTAGGTGATGCCGATATTGTGTCAATCTCGCCGCGATATTGACACCCGCGAGCCCTGTCGCTAGAGCCAGCGCCAAGCCCTGTCGTTCTTCCTGCTCACTGCCCCCAATGGATTTGTATGGATGTGTGGCATCTCGTGGGGGTGACGAGCGCGAGAAGCACAGCCTTGCATCACCGGTTTCCAGCGCGATCCCATCGCGCTGAAAACAAAAAAGGTACTGTAGATTGCAAAATGATTCACCTTTTGCAAAAATTCTTTAGTACCACTATTTTCCAACTTTGGGTTATAGAAAGGTGTGCAGCAGCTGTTTGTAATTAAGCATATTCCCTCACCACGGGTGCAGCATTGTTTATAGAATTTCTCCATCATACGTAATATGCTTTGCATTTTCCCTGTGAAAAGCAATCTCTGATTAGATGAGATCAGCACACCTCTTCACCTCAGATATTTTATTTTATAAAAAATGTGAGTTTAGCATCACTTTTAAAAGAACATGCACTGTAGACCAAAAAGGCAAGCAACAAGTGCACAAAGCAGTCAACATTATCGCCTATGGTCTCCCTTCAGCTAATGTTTCCCCTTTATTGACTGACCATGCATTGTTCCACAACAAGTCTCTGTGAGTAGGCAACTATTATGATAGAAATGCAGGGTGTTTCTTTGCTCATATACTGCCAGTAGGGATGAGCCGAACACCCCCCTGTTCGGTTCGCCCAGAACTTGCGAACACACCAAATGTTTGTGTGAACTTTAGAACCCTATTAAAGTCTATGGGACTCGAACATTTGAAATCTAAAGTGCTATTTTTAAAGGCTAATATGCATTTTATTGTCCTAAGAAGTGTTTGGGAACCTGGGTCCTGTCCCAGGGGACATGTATCAATGCAAAAAAAGTTTTAAAAACTGAAGTTTTTTCGGGAGCAGTGAATTTAATAATGCTAAAAGTGAAACAATAAAAGTGAAATATTACTTTAAATTTCGTACCTGGGGGGGTGTAAAGTTAGCATGTGAAATAGCGCATGTTTCCCGTACATAGAACTGTACCTGCACAAAGTGTCATTTCTGAAAGGAAAAAAAGTCTTTTAAAACCGGCTTTGTGGCTATAATGAATTGTCGGCTCTGGCAATTCAGAGCGAATTCATTCATAAAAAAAAAAAGAAAATAGCGTGGGCGTCCCCCCAAATTCCATTACCAGGCCCGTCAGGTCTGGAATCGATATTAAGGGGAACCCCGCCATCAATTAAAAAAAAAATGATGTGGGGTTCCCCCCCAAATATCTATTCCAGACACTTCAGGTCTGGTGTGGATTTTAAGGGGAACTCCACCGAATTTTTTTTTAAAAAATGGCGTGGAGTTCCCCCAAAAATTCACACCAGACCCCTTATCTAAGCATGTTAACCTGGCCGGCCGCAGAAAAGAGGGGGGACAGAGTGTGGCCCACCCTCTCCTGAACCGTACCAGGCCACATGACCTCAACATGGGGAGGATGTCCAGCAAGGGGGAAGACTGGGCTTCCCCAGTGACATAGCAGAGGGTGTGTCAGAGGGTGTGGTGTCACGTGACGGGTGGCCCCGCCTCCCCTATACAAGATATGTCACAGCTTCAGCAGCTCATTCGCTGGGCTGTGTCCAGCGGTGAGAGGAGGTCGGCGATGCTGCGCTCTGGATGGATGGATCTTCTCATCGCTGGACTTGAGATCACCCGCACCCGTCGCTGGATACAGACAATGTTGGAGCAGGAAGCCGGGAACAAGTGTCACCGCTGGATTTTTTTTCTTTTTTTTTATTAATAAAGGACTTTTTTCTAGGGTGTGTGTGTGTGTGTTTTTTTTTAACTATTTACACTTGCTTCGTGAAATGGTAGGGGTACAATGTACCCCATTACCAATTCACATAGGGGGGGGCCATAATCTGGGGGTCCCCTTTGTTAAAGGGGTCTTCCAGATTCTGATAAGCCCCCTGCCCGCAGACCCCCACAACCACCGGGCACGGGTTGTGGGGATGAGGCCCTTGTCCCCATCAACATGGGGACATCCTCCCCATGTTAAGGGCATGTGGCTTGGTACGGTTCAGGAGAGGGGGGCCGCACTCTGCCCCCCCTCTTTTCTGCGGCCGGCCAGGTTAACGTGCTCGGATAAGGGGTCTGGTGTGAATTTTTGGGGGAACTCCACGACATTTTTTTTTAAATTTGGGGTGGAGTTCCCCTTAAAATCCACACCAGACCTGAAGGGTCTGGAATGGATATTTGGGGGGAACCCCAATTTTAAAAATTGACGGCGGGGTTCCCCTTAATATCAATTCCAGACCTGAAGGGCCTGGTAATGGAAGTTGGGGGGACCCCCATGCAATTTTTTTTTTATGAATGAATTCGCTCTGAATTGCCAGAGCCGACAATTCATTATAGCCGCAAAGACGGTTTTAAAATACTTTTTTTCCTTTCAGAAATGACACTTTGTGCAGGGACAGTTCTAAGTACTGGAAACATGCACTATTTCACATGCTAACTTTACACCCCCCCCCCCCTAGGTACGAAATTTAAAGGAATATTTCACTTTTATTGTTTCACTTTTAGCATTATTAAATTCACTGCTCCCGAAAAAACTGGTGTTTTTAAAACTTTTTTTTGCATTGATACATGTCCCCTGGGACAGGACCCAGGTCCCCAAACACTTTTTAGGACAATAACTTGCATATTAGCCTTTAAAATTAGCACTTTAGATTTCTCCCATAGACTTTAACAGGGTGTTCCGCGGCCTTTTTGAATTTGCCGCGAACACCCCTAATTGTTCGTTGTTCGCCAAACAGGCAATGTTCGACTCAAACCTGAAGCTCATCCCTAACTGCCAGACACAATGACTGGATAACTGATGCCTGGTAGGGAATTATTCAAGAAGCTGTAAGAAGCACATATTTGAGCTCCAATTTTCATGACAGACATCATCACTTTAACTGTATTACATTAAAAAATCTAAGGGATAACTCACTGTTGTGATGCAACTACTGTACACATTATCTACTATGTATTTTTGCATTAATATTTTTTTCTTGCCAGGCTGTAATCATTCTTTAGGTACATTTTCCTTGAAATCTAGTAGCATATTTCTTTTAAATGCTTTCATAATGTAAAAATGTATGATTGAACACTTAATAAAAAACAATCTCAAGAAATTTGTCTACAGCTTAATATCACAGTACGACTAGCCACAGTGGAGTTAGTTGACCTTAGTATTGTCCTACGTATGCAATTACTGTTTAGTGTCATTTCCAGTAACATGAAGCTCTCCAAGGAGGATTAACAAAGAGCAAGTGACATTGGTCTTTTGCATTTCTCAAAGAAAGGCTGACTGAACAGACATAAGGCACAGTGACTTTAAGACTCTTCCAAGTGACTTTCTCAAGAATCTTTGAAATAATACTAGATATCCTGCTTGAGGTTCAGGTACATAGACTATTTTAAATCCACCATTTCAGAAATTATATTTGCAATAATGTTACAGTGTATTTCACTTGCTAATCTGAATCAATATTTAAAAAAAAAACTTTACAATCTCATATGGCCAAGCAGTATAGTAATATGTTCTATAGAATGTCCTGATATATGAATGAACTAAAGGGTCTGTTATTAATAAAGCTATGAATATGTACTGTGTAGTGTAATATTGTGGAGGCAGAGGATAATTTTCCTGCCCAGGCCAGGTACAAATAATATATGTTGGCCTAGAGACCTTAAGTGGAGAAACTCTTCTATTCAACCTCAGTCAGAAAAGGACTGTTAGGTATAATATAGCCATCTGTATCCCACTCAGACTAGCAATTTTTGCACCTGACAGAGGAAAAACTTCCATCACAGATTTGTGGATCTGAGCTGTTACATGACATGACTAAGTGGTTAGCACTTGTGCCTCACATTACTAGTGTTGTCAGTTAAAACCCCAGCTATGGAACTACTAGCATGGAGTTTACATTCTCTCCCTGTGCCTATGTTGGTTTCCTCCTGCTCTGTAAAGGTATGCTGGTAAGGTTAAATAGACCATGAGAGACTTTGGGAATGTACAATATATACTGTATATGTAAAATGCTGTGTAAATTATCTGTGCTATATAACAACCTATAAAAAATCAAAATAAAGTAACCAATGCAGAGAGCTTCAAATTAAGTCAATGCTGAAAGACTGCAACATTTCAAAATGTGCTTTTTAATTAAAGGAATTCAGATAATGAGTGCTACTTTTTATGAACGCATTGCATTTTTAGTATTTAAATATGGTGAATTTATTTCCTTTTCACAGAGCAGATGTTACTGTATATTGTCTAGGTCATTAGGTACATCTTCCTTTACAAAAAATATATACAATATATATATATATATATATATATATATATATATATATATATATATATATATATATATATATATATATATATATATATATATATATATATATATGTGTGTGTATATACTACATACAGTATATTATTAAACACTAAACATATATTTTTGGGCAATATGTTTAACACAATAATCTTAAAATAATAAAGCATAAAATAAACTCAACAATCTCATCAGTCTAGTAATTTCCATTTATTAAAATATTTAGAAAAATGTACAGAAAGTCCATTGGTGATATAGCAAAGTCACTGCATATGACATTTAAGTCCTGCCTTTATTTTACTTTTTTGTGTAAATATTTTGTTGGCTTTATTAAATGTATTGCAAGTGGCTGGTAAAGAGAGAATCTCCAACTGGGTGTTTAAGAATTCATCAACTTAAACCCCAAGTCCCAGGAAGTACTGAAAAGAGCCCCCAGCATTTTAGTTGGAGGCTAGTTACCACATTTGTGGTCCAACTTGCTTGCTTAAGGGCTTTTATAAATAAATTAGGATCATTAGGGCATACATGTTGTGGATTTCTACTCTAATTATGTTAATCAGCGTGTGATTGGTAATCTAGAGGGCTGAAAATACTTATTATGATTTCTGCCCTTTTATTTATGAAAATATATGCTATTTTTAGTGTTTTACATGTAATCAGAAAATTAAAGAATAAAATATAAATTATTTTTGAAATATGGGCTATGCTTAGGAATGATGTAAGGGGTAAATAGCCAATATATTCTAAATAAAGCCAACTCTGACTCCTATAATCATAGTAAAACATAACATAACATAACATGATCTGATGTTGTAAAGCACTGCACAAACTGTTGGCACTATATAAATCCTGTATAATAATAATAATAATAATAATAATAATAATAATAATAATAATCTGCATCCTGTAGTATTTGTATGGATATGGAAACTATATTGTAAATACCATAGGGAGAAAAACAGCCAGATGTTACAGGCCACATTCCTTATATTCAATGGAGCACAATGTTGAACAGCTTAGTTCTCATGAGCACTTAGTGTTCACTACATTAGAGATTCATGTATATAAAAATATCCACATTAATACATAATTTGGTGTTTGACAATCAAGAGGCACAGTTTGTGTAAGTAAAAGCATCCTCATATCCTCTTTGGGTATGAAAATGTGCAAAGCATGCAAGCCAAATAATTGCTATACCTTTCATTATCTTTATTCACCTATGAAAGTAAAATGAATTCAAACTGTATTTTTTATTTTTTTCTGAAAATAATAGGCATAAGGCTCAATTCATAAAGATTTACACAATTATATATCTTTATTTTATCCATGTAACTTTTTTTTATAGCTTTGTCAATTGTACCTAGAGAGCTTTATTTAAACACTGATTTGCTTATTTAAAATGTCAATCCTGAGAAATGTTTACTTTAATAATTCTGGATATAGTGGGCAAGGTTAAAAGTTATTTCTGACTGTCTTCATTTAGCAGATCCATCAAAAGTCCACTTTAATAATGTTGTAGAAAACAGAGTGACAAAACACATAATTCATTAAGAAGTAAGTAAGTGTTTGTACTAAGTTGTTAAAAAAAACAAAAAAAAAACACTAATCATTTTATTTCATTAATGAGCATGCAGCATGATATATTTAGTTATATATTTATAATTTAATTAATTTGTTTATTGTGCTTTTTCTCTGTCTTCAATTTAAAAGAGAGAAAATCAACAAGAGACATTTTCTTGCATTTTAATTATCCAAAGTGACTGTATAAGAGAGAGCCTGTATAACATGAATACAGTAATACTTGAGATCATGAGAAAATTATTTTGCACAAAGGAAGAACATATAATAAAATGTAAACTGTAGTGAAAATAAAAGTAGGTTTTTCTGAACCATTCAGTCTAATGTTATACCTCTTTCTGAGCTGTGATGTATAGAATGCACAGCAGGCTCTTCTAGCTGTAGAACTTAAACATAAGAAATCTTGTATGCTTAAAAAGTAGGTGCTCAACAAATAGCTTTGTGAGGGCAATACATGAGAGCACTTTGTCCCCATGTTCTTTGTACATCAGTTTCAGGTGAAATATATTATGAACTGTTCATTGCCAGAGGAACTGGAAAATGTACTGTAGAACAATGCTTGCTGGCCTTTAGCAGTTTACAACCACCTAGCTGTTCAAGCTTAGAATCTGTATTCTTAACAGATTAAATCCAAATGTGTCACAACCCATATCTTCTCATGTAAGCACAAAGAATACTCTATTCCATGTCCCATAGCAATTTCTATTTCAGCTATTTTATATATCATCATAAAATACATTTACAGATATTTTTATGTAACAGCACTATCACTAACTTATTTCACGTGCACAAGTGCAACAGATTCATGTGTACTTCAAAAATATGTAAAATAAATAAACATGCAATACAAAAAATCTCATTCATACAGTGGGGTTCGAAAGTTTGGGCACCCCAGGTAAAAATTTGTATTAATGTGCATAACGAAGCCAAGGAAAGATGGAAAAATCTCCAAAAGGCTTTAAATTACAGATTAGACATACTTATATTATGTAAAAAAAAAGTTAGATTCTATTTCCATTATTTACACTTTAAAAATTACAGAAAACAAAAAAATGGCATCTGCAAAAGTTTGGGCACCCTGCAGAGTTAATATCTTGTACTGCCCCCTTTGGCAAGTATCACAGCTTGTAAACACTTTTTGTAGCCAGCCAAGAGTCTTTCAATTCTTGTTTGAGGTATCTTTGCCCATTCTTCTTTACAAAAGTCTTCCAGTTCTTTGAGATTTCTGGGCTGTCCATAGATTTTCAATTATGTTGAGGTCATGAGATTGTGAAGGCCATGGCAAAATTTTCAGTTTATGCCTCTTGATGTAATCCCCCGTGGATTTTGAGGTGTGTTTAGGATCATTATACATTTGTAGAAGCCTTCCTCTCTTTAACTTCAGCTTTTTCACAGATGGCATCAAGTTACCATCCAAAATTTGCTGAAATTTTATTGAATCCATTTTTCCTTCTACTCGTGAAATGTTCCCTGTGCCACTGGCTGGAATACAACCCCAAAGCATGAGTGATCCACCCCCATGCTTAACAGTTGGACAGAGGTTCTTTTCATTAAATTCTGTGCCCTTTCTTCTCCAAACGTACCTTTGCTCATTCCGGCCCAAAAGTTCTATTTTAACCTCATCAGTCCACAGAACTTGTTTCCAAATGCATCAGGCTTGTCTATATGTTCATTTGCAAAGTTCAAACGCTGATTTTTGTGGTGAGGACGTAGAAGAGGTTTTCTTCTGAAGACCATATTTGTACAAGTATCTCTTTATAGTGGAATAGTGTACCACAACTCCAGTGTCTGCCAGATCTTTCTGGAGGGATCGTCCAGTCAAACGTGGGTTTTGAATTGCTTTTCTCACAATCCTGCGAGCTGTTCTGTCTGACATTTTTCTTGGTCTTCCAGATCTTGCTTTAACTTCCACTGTTCATATGACTGCCATTTCTTAATTACATTCCGAACAGAGGATATTGACATCTGAAAACGCTTTGCTATTTTCTTATAGCCTTCTCCAGCTTTGTGAGCATCAACTATTTTCAGAACCCATGGTGCTGATTGTTGGGGCAAGGTCAGATGAGTCTGGGCATTTAAAACCTTTGAGATTGACATCACCTGGTCTTCTCAGATGATTGAGAATAATCCATGACACTGGCAGGTCTCAGCTTTGCAAAGGGGGCAGTGCATGCTATAAATTCTGCAGGGTGCCCAAACTTTTGCAGATGCAATTTTTTTGTTTTCTGTAATTTTGAATGTGTAAATGATGGAAATAAAATCTAACTTTTATAAGAATGTTTAATCTGTAATTTGATGCCTTTTGGAGATTTTTCCATCTTTCTTCGGCTTCGTTATGAACATTAATACAAATTTTTACCTGGGGTGCCCAAACTTTCGATCCCCACTGTAAGTATTTAAGTGTCCAGTGCTTCCAATAAAGTGAAAAATCCTCCAAACTAAATGATTGCCTGTCAAGTTCCAGGTTCCCATTAAATCTCAGGAAAATATCGCTGGAAAGCAAATAACAAAGGCTCAATAGCATAAAACCATTCATTTGTTATAAATATTAGGCAATAATAGATCACGCTTACATAGACCAAGTGCATTTGATTTGTCAAATCTGAACCCTACCAATAATTTTTCACTTGATTGATACCATAAACAATCCCACTTGGATCTCTGTTATGTTTTTTCCCTAAAAAGCCTGGAGACACTGTGGTTGAAGTTCAAGCTCTGCATAAAAAACTATTATCTTCCAGGTTTTTCTGCCAAATCTTAATTGAACAAGCAAAGAAGGATGGAGATTAGGGATGAGCTTCGAGTTCGAGTCAAACTCATGTTCGACTCGAACATTGCCTGTTCACCTGTTCGGCGAACAGCAAACAATTTGGGGTGTTTGCCGCAAATTCGAAAAGCTGCGGAACACCCTGTTAAAGTCTATGGGAGAAATCTAAAGTGCTAATTTTATAGGCTAATATTCAAGTTATTGTCCTAAAAAGTGTTTGGGGATCTGGGTCCTGCCCCAGGGGACATGTATCAATGCAAATTTGTTTTCTTAAAAAATAATTTTTTTCAGGAGCAGTGAATTTATTAATGATTACAGTGAAACAATAAAAGTGAAATATTCTTTTAAAATGTCATACCTGGGGGGTGTCTAGTATGCCTGTGAAATAGTGCATGTTTCCCGTGCTTAGAACTGTCTCTGCACAAAGAGTCATTTCCGAAGGGAAAAAAGTAATTTAAAAATCACTCGCGGCTATAATGAATTGTCGGCTCCCGGCAATTCAGAGAAAATTCATTCTAAAAAAAAAAAGCGTGGGGGGTCCCTCCAAATTCAATTACCAGGCCCTTCAGGTCTGGTATGGATATTTAAGGGGGAACCCCACCGTCAATTAAAAAAAAATGACGTGGGGTTCCCCCAAATATCCATTCCAGACCCTTCAGGTTTGGTGTGGATTTTAAGGGGAACTCCACCCCAAATTTAAAAAAAAAATGGTGTGGAGTTCCCCCAAAAATCCACACCAGACCCCTTATCCGAGCATGTAACCTGGCCGGCCACAGAAAATAGGGGGGACGAGAGAGCACCCCCCCTCCTGAACAGTACCAGGCCACATGCCCGTCGCCCTCTGATGCACCCTCTGACTATGTCACTGGGGAAGCCCAGGCTTTCCCTTGCTTCAGAGGGGGGCGGGGTCACATGACGGGTGGTCCCGCCTCACCTATATAAGAGCTGTCACTGGCTCAAGCCGTGTCATTCCCCGCGCTGTCTCTGTTGGAGAGAGGCGGCCGGCGATGCTTGCGCTCTGGATCCTGGACCTGGATGGATCTTCCCATCGCTGGACCCCGGCGGAGAGGAGATCACCCATCGCTGGATACCAACAATGTTGGAGCGGAGATCGAGAGTGGATTACCACTGCTGGATTTTCTTTTTCTTTTTTAATAAAGAACTTTTTCCACGGTGTCTGTTTTTTTACTATTAATTACATTTCCTTAGTGAATTGGTAGAGGTACAATGTTCATGCTCCCCATGTTGAGGGCATGTGGCCTGGTACGGTTCAGGAGGGGGGGGCGCTCTCTCGTTTTGTTTTTTTTTATGAATGAATTTTCTCTGAATTGCCGGGAGCTGACAATTCATTATAGCCGTGAGTGATTTTTAAATGACTTTTTTTCCTTCAAAAATTACACTTTGTGCAGGGACAGTTCTAAGCACGGGTAACATGCGCTATTTTACAGGCATACTAGACCCCCCCTAGGTACGAAATTTAAAGGAATATTTCACTTTTATTGTTTCACTGCTCCCGAAAAAAACGTAAGTTTTTAAAACTTTTTGCATTGATACATGTCCCCTGGGGCAGGACCCAAGTCCCCAAACACTTCTTAGGACAATAACCTGCATATTAGCCTTTAAAATTAGCACTTTAGATTTCAAACATTCGAGTCCCATAGACTTTAACAGGGTTCTAAAGTTCACACAAACTTTTGGTCTGTTCGCAGGTTCTGGTGCGAACCGAACAGGGGTGTGTTCGGCTCATCCCTAATGGAGATACATGGAGGGTCACTCCCACATAAGGCCCTGATCGCCAATAGTGATAGGACTGTTACGGTACCCAGATAAGAGATAATTAGTTAATGAAAAATTAACAATTTATTACAAAAATAATTAACACAGAATTACAAAATAGAACAGTTGACAGTCACAGAGGTGACTAGACACTAAGGGCCAGATCCACGTACATTGGCGCATATCTAGACCGGCGTAACGCATCTCATTTACGTTACGCCGGCTCAATTTAGAGAGGCAAGTACCGTATCCACAGAGTATTTGCGTCCAAATATGCGCCGGCGTAACGTAAATTACGAGGCGTAAGACGGGGTAATTGAAAGTGGGAAAGACGTGGGCGTGTTCCATTGAAATGAGCCGTGACCCCATGCAAATGAAGGGCACTGCGCATGATGCCGACTATGGTCAGAGCCTCTCTGCGCATGCTCAGAACTCGGCCCCGCGCAATCAGTGAGATAGGAACTAGGCCCTGCATACTTATTGAGATACGCCCAGTGCAGAAATAGGCCCAGACCTACGCCCTTCCATTGCAAAAGTACATCCATTTGTTTACCTTTCTGAAGCAAGGTGCTTTTGTTGGTTGTCTGTGGCTGTTTTTTGGTTTGTGTCGTGTCGTGTCGTTGTGGTTTTTGGAGAGTGTCTTTGATCGTGTGTTTTGGAAAGATGAGTGAGAGGAAGAGAAAGCTGAACTACTCCTTGCGGGAGAAGGAGATTATTGTGAGGGCCATTACCAGATTTGGTAGTTTGCTGCATGGCCCTGAGAGTGCCAACACCACCCCGGCCAGGAGGAGGCAGATATTGCAGGATATCACAGACGCTGTCAATGCGTTGGGGGGTGAGACCCGTCCCCCGCAATGGGATACAAAAATAAATAAATGATCTCAGGTGTGTGGTCTGTGGGAAGCTGGCCAAGATGGTGGCTCATGCCAGGGGCACTGGAGGGGGACCACCATGCAATATCAGGCTGACTGCTGAGGAGCGGCTGGTGGCCCAGTGCTTCCACAGGCAGCAAGTGGAGGGCCTGCCTGGCTTTGACTCCATTGAGGAGGCCGTGAGGACAGGCAAGTGATTTTTTTTCTATCTGGTGAGTAGCATGTGTGGGGGGGGAGGGAATATGTGACAAGTGTGTGGATCCTTCAACCTGTGTATGTTTTGTGTCATCCACAGATGTGCAGGAGGGGGCTGGGCCATCTGGCCAGTCTGCAGCCTCCACCGGACATCAGTCTGAGGAAGACACCCAGGCAAGCCCGGAGTCCTCTGAGGAGGTTGAGGAGGAGGAGCTTGAGGAGGAGGAGGTGGTGTCGGGGAATGATGTCACGCTCCATTTGGAGGAGGCTTCCCCTAGGGCTGGCAGCAGTTAGGCCTCCATCAGGGCTAGTCCCTCCCACTCCTCCCCCAACAGGGCTCCCCCCAAGGGGCTCCCCTTCTCCCAGGCCACAACCCTTATCTGGAGGCAGGAAGGCGACCCACAAGACCAGGGGGGTGGCAGAGCTTCTGCCGGCAAATCTTCGGAGGGACCAGGCCCTTCAGACCCACCATCTGGGTCAGGTCACCCAGACTTTGGGCCGGATGGAGGAGAGCCTGGCCTCCATCAAGAAATCAGTTCAGGACATGGGCTGCAACTCTTTGGCAATGATAAACTGCTACAATGACCTGCACACTGCCACAGCAGGCGTGGGTCAGGAGGTGCGTGCCCTGACCCAGGCTGTCCAGGCCAATACGGCAGCCCTCAATGTGGGCCTCACACGGATCACCCAGGCCTTGGAGGGCAGGCCGCCAGGTGGGCAGAGACCAGGGGATGCTCCTTCTTCCCCTGATCCCCCCCCATGAGTCTCCCCTGAGGGGCCGGGGCCGTGGCCGGCCCAGGCGTGGGTCACGCCAGCTGCGTTAACTTTTTCTCTTTTTTTGTTTTCAGTGTTTTATTTTTTTATTATATTTTTACTGTGATTATGATTTGTTTTATGTTTGTGAATGATGTATGATTGTGGGGGTGACATTCCTGTCAGAAAAAGGGGTGTCACCCTCAGTTGTGGTGGAGAAGGGATCCCCAGGACCAGGGAGAAGTGATCCCCAGGTCCGTGTGAATGGTGTATGAATGTACAGTGACATAATTGGAGCCTTGGAGTGGCGTTGCTGCTCCCAAGTCCTGCATGGTGGGCTTGTGCTAATCCAATTAGATGAGGATGTGATGTGTCTGTGCTAGGGACCACAGTGGTGTGCATGCATGCATTCTCATTGTGCCATGATTAATGTGTGGGTTTAACGTGCAAAGATGCCTAATGCGAGCTGTCTCCTGGCTGCTCTTCCCTCAGAAGACGGGGTAGCCTCGGTTAGGGGGGGATTGTCTGATTCGGGGGTCAGGTCATCACGTATGTCAATCTCCAGGCCCCTTCTCACGGCGAAGTTGTGCAGCATGCAACATGCACCGATGATCTGGCACAGGAAGTTTGGGGATTACAACAGGGTACCCCCAGACTTATCCAGGCATCGGAAACGGGACTTCAGGAGGCCAAAGGTGCGTTCCACCACTCCACGGGTACGTGCGTGTGCTTCATTGTATCTTTGCTCTCCTGGGGTTTGGGGATTCCGGTATGGAGTCATGAGATGGGGTCCAAGTGCATATGCAGAGTCACCTGGAAGGGAAAAGACAGGAGGATGTTAGTCGTGCATGTGCCCCTCGTGATGTCTGCATCATGGGGGGGACAGACATGCCTGACACCCATGTCACTCACCAACCAGCCAGCTGTCCTCATACATGTTCTGTTCAAATTCCATTGGGATTGGGCTTTGACGGTATATGTAGCTGTCATGGCTGGATCCTGGGTGTTTGGCACGGACGTGCCATATGAGGCATTGGGCATCGGCTATCACCTGTATGTTGATGGAATGCCAATGCTTCCGATTGCGGTATAGGTGCTTTGTCTTATGGGGGGGCTGTAGTGCCACATGTGTGCAATCAATGGCCCCCACAGTGCGTGGGAATTGTGCAATTCTGTATAAATCACGCATTGCCTTCACCCGCAGGTCCTCCTGGGTGGGTCTGATGATTTGGTTGGCCATGCGTCTGAGGATTGCGGGGATAACCTGGTGCACACATCTGCTAATGGAGGATTGTGCCATACCAGCCACGGCTCCACTTGTATGCTGAAAAGAGCCACTGGCAAGGAAATGGAGTGTTGCCAGTTGCTTGACCAGTGGCTGCACTGCATGTGAGCGGTGTGTTGGGCTGGTGATGTCATCTTTCAGGGTTGTGGTTAATTCCAGGATGGCATGAGGGGTGAATCTGAAGATGCGATACACCTCAGAATCACACATGCCAAAGACGTATATGCGTGTGCGGTAATATCCTCTCCTGTGCCCTCCTCCTCCGTTCCCTCCTCCTTCTGCGCGCATCTAAAGCCAGTAGTATAGCAATGACCATGGATGCCCCTGGCATGTTGGCATACAGATTGTTGTCCTGCAAGTGTGGCTGCTCAGCTCGTCCCTAATGGTGTTGCTTTAGCTGACCTGCACACGTCTGGTGCAAAGTTAAAGCTGCTTTTATAAGGGGTAACTTTAGACTGGACGTACAGCGGATGCGCACAGAGCGTAGCCTGCGCCGGTCAAACGTACTTTTGTGGATCGCCGTATCTCCCTCATTTGCATATTTGCATAGCAAAACAATGGTGCGTCTAGCGTATTTTTGCACCCACGATGCGCCGGTGTAATCTTTTTACGTCGGTCGGAAAAATCTGGTTTTCAGGCGTATCTCGTTTTGGGGATACGGCACATAGATACGCCGGCGCATATTTACACTTACGCCGTGCATCTCGAGATACGCCGGCGTAAGTGCTTTGTGGATCTGGCCCAAAGTTTAAAATTATTACAGCTCCACAGGTGTATAGAGCAAATTTGGATGCGGCTATTGACAGTTCCTCGACATGTTTCATGACAAGGTCACTTCTTCATGAGGCATGTCTAGCTCTAACATCTTGAATGATATATAACATAATCTAAAACATTCCATAAATTGTGAATTACTAATATGTCCTTAATTAGTGCACAGTGATTAGCAGGATTCCATGCAGGGAAAAAATCACTATCTTCAATCTGAATGCTAATCCAGCCCTCCACCGCTGTGATCAGATGATACAGGCACTCACAGACAGGGATTGCATGAAAGAAAAGAGAAAAACCTCATTGCGCAATATTCGATGACAGATCAAAAATATAATCAGAGCATTGACATATGCACTCACGAATCCCCGCTTTCAGTAAAGCATGAAAACGCCACTCAGTATGCTATTTCCTCAGCTCTATCCGATGCACTCGGATTTGATCGCAGACTCCTCCCATAGGGAGTGTTCTCCCTGATTAGTTTTCTTTGTACGTTTTATCACCTTTTAAGTTAATATTAGCGCATCTATATTTTATATGTTTCACTGTTTGGATTTGGTATCACTCAAGATAGCAGCTATATTATTTGTTTTTTTATTTAGGTGCACGTGGAATTGATTATTTAATTAGCGCTGTAGTATATTTTTCACATAATCAAAAACATGTTGCATGGTAGGTAAGCTACAGTTAATAATACAGTTGGTTTGAGGAGTATTATTAAAAATTGAAGTACATGACTCACCCAGGTAGGCCGAAGAAGGAGGGGAGGGGGGAAATGGGGAGGGGGAGGGGTATACTGGGAGGTGGAAAAAAGGGGAACGGGAAAGAAATAAGAAGGAAGAAGAAGTAACAATAAAAAGGAAGAAAAAGAGGGGGGAAGAAGGGGGTAGGGGGAGAGAGAAGAGGGAAAATAGAGAAGGGAAGAAGGGGCAAGGAGACAAGGAGGGAAAAGAGTGTGGTGAAGGAAAAGTGAAGGGTGAATTAAGAAAACAGATTTAAAAATACTGGGGTCCCCAGGTAGTGCTAGCGGGTGGCCAAACTAATCCACAAAATAAGCTTGAACTGGGTCAGTCTGATCAGGCCCAGTACGCCAGGGAAGGTATGTCTTACTCCAATATATCTAAGTGGTAAAAGGAGCAACACAAAGCAGAGAATGTTAAGGTAATCCTATTGCAAGGTGAGCCCAAGACCCCTAGATATAAGGGGAGAAAAAAAAGAGGGTGCACCATGGTTGCAACATATTGAAGTAAAGAAGGTCTGGGCATAGATACATAGGAGGATGCATACCTGGTGGGTAAAAGGTTGCTGTGAGATCCCGGATGTCCACCATCCACGTTAAGGGTGGTCGAAGGCAGTTTTACGGCGGAAGTTCGGCTCGGCTGCGCAAGATAACGTAATATTACGTCATCTCACGAATCAGCCAATAGGGGCGCGTGCCCAGCGGGCACGATCACCACCGGGCACCCGCGATCACTCGTTACAGAGCGAGAACTGGGAGCTGTGTGTGTAAACACACAGCTCCCAGTCCTGTCAGGGGGAGAAATGCCTGATCATCTGTTCCTACAATGTATGAACAGCGATTAGTCATTTCCCCAAGTCAGTCCACCCTCCCTTTCAGTTAGAACACACCCTATAAAATCGCTATAAAAATGCCAATGGTCCCAAAAATGTGTCAAAAGTGTCCAAAGTGTCTGCCATAATGTTGCAGTACCAATAAGAATCGCTAGAGGAAAGGAGTCACTGCTCCAGGTGGATCTTGTAAGCAATTAGGAACCTCTCAGGAAACCAAGGTGCTGGGAATGCACAAGGCAAATGAAGAAGATTCGAGAGAAAATGGACAGCCGCACTCCAGATGAACTTCGGAAAGTTGTCTTCAATAAAAGTGGGCATACACAGCAAGACACAGCCACATTCTGTATGCCTACTTTTATTAAATAAAGACAATTTTCCGAAGTTCATCTGGAGTGCGGCTGTCCATTTTCTCTCGAATCTTCATAATAAAAATCGCTAATCGCCGCCATTACTAGTTAAAAAAGTATTAATAAAAATGCCATAAAACTATCCCCTATTTTGTAAACGCTATAACTTTTGCGCAAACCAATCAATTAACGCTTATTGCATTTTTTTTTAAGAAAAATATGTAGAAGAATACGTATTGGTCTAAACTGAAGAAAAAGATTGTTTTTTTTATATATTTTTGGGGGATATTTATTATAGCAAAAAGTAAAAAATATTATTTTTTTTCAAAATTGTCGCTCTATTTTTGTTTATAGCGCAAAAAATAAAATCCGCAGAGGTGATCAAATACCACCAAAAGAAAGCTCTGTATGTGGGAAAAAAAGGACGCCAATTTTGTTTGGGAGCCACGTCGCACGACCGCGCAATTGTCAGTTAAAGCGACGCAGTGCCGAATCGCAAAAAGTGGCCTGGTCATTTACCAGCAATATGGTCCGGGGCTGAAGTGGTTACGTCCTCCAACCGCGACGATGTAAGCACGTATTCAACAACGTTGGGTGCCTATGTCATCGGGTCCGTCGCTACCCACTGCTCATGCGCTGAAGAAAAGACAGGCGCAGGACTCTCTAAAATAAGACGCTGAGCATCATGAGGGATAAGCGGTGGGCAGTACTGGCTGGGAGGGGAGTCCACCCACCACTGAAGATATTATTTAGCTAGGTCAGTGCATCTGTGCAATGTGGTAAAGAAACTCCAATGAAATAAGATTGACAAACTGCAGGACAGGCTGTCAATATAACAAATCTGGGAATGAATGTCACTGAGCACTCTATCTGTTTCTACATGCTGTTTAGGTCTCTTTAGATTCCTGTTATGTAACAGGGACATTGTCTTAAAAAAATCACTTATCATTTTTTGCCAATTCATCAAGTAAAAATGACCTTTGTCTAAACAATGATTATAGAGCAGGGACGTGCAGTCAGGGGAGGCAGGAGAGGCAGCCTCATCTGCCATGAACATAAAAAATACATAAAAAAAAGAACGAGCTTTGAGGGCCATAGCTCGGCGAATTAGGGTAGGTAGCTGAAGCCCTACTCCACCACTGGGGCTCCTGCCACATATGGTTCCGGAGATACGGGGCTTCTTGTGCAGCCTGTCAGAAGCTACATACAGAGTGGCCAGTTTAAATGCAAGCTGGCACACTCTGTTTGCAGCAGGCTGAGAGGATGAGCTCACAGTGCTTCTCCTCACTTCTTGTCAGAAGCACTGAACTTAACCACTTCCCTACCGTTGGACGTCATATGACATCCTGGATTTTTGGAGAGATATCTGAATGATGCCTGCGGCTACAGATATCATTCTTTGCAGCTGGAAATTCTGTGCACCATAAGAATGATCATAGAAGCAGTTCCACCACTTGAGTATGGCAATACCACATGTGTGAGACTTTTTCATGGCCTGGCCACATACAGAGGCCCGACATCCAATGAGTACCTTTAGACATTATAAGTAAAAAAAATATTATTTTTGCTATAAATTACTTAGAACCCTCAAACATTATATATTTTTGTAGCAGAAGCCCTAGAGAATAACATGGTGGGGTTTGCTAAATTTTAGGTCACACAGTATTTGCCCAGTAGTTTTTCTAACACACTTTTACACACTAATGCATGAATACATTTTAATACATTTCAGTGCACACAAAGACAATATAATACCCACATTTTTGGTAAAATATAGTGTTGTGCCGTGTTAACAGATACCAAAAATGTCACGCTTTAAAATTGTGCATGCTTGTGAAATGGCCCCAAACTTTGGTATTTAAAAATCTCCATAGGTGATGCTTTATAAGCCTTTATTGGTTACCAGTTTAGAGTTACACAGAAGTTCTTGTTCTTGCTCTTGCTCTGACATTTTTGATGATACCTCACATGTGTAGTGCGATCGCCACTTGTGTATGCGTACAGGACCAATATGTGCATTCACTTTTGCATGCAAGCAAGGGAGGATGGGGGCACTTTATTTTATTTATTTTTATTTAGCGGTGGGACACTGGTACATTAGCAGATGTTTTTGTGCACTTGTACACATTGACAGATGTTGATCGTCCACCTGCAGACACTGACAGTTGTTGATGTTGTAATGGAACACCATTGCACTATTGTAGATGTTTTTGTGCACTGGTACAGATTTGATGGGACACTATGAGCTTCGGTGTACATATATTCCACTAGACATTGGTTGTTCAGAATAGATATTAATTCTGAGTTTCCAATTACTTGTGATGGCTAGGTGGGTAGCTATGAATACATGGGAGATGACTGTGTGTGAGGACCAGGGCCAGTTAGCCAAGTCCATGCCCAATAGTACTATCTTACCTGATGCAAGAGGGGCACATGAATTGGTAAGATGGAGAAAAGCAGCTTGGAGAGCATAGTCCAAAAGTTAGTAAGGGTTGGACAGTTACACCAGAGGTGCAGTGAGTTCCTCGGGTTTCCACAATTTCTCCAACATAGATTGGTGGAGGAAGGGTAGATACAGTATGGGCACGTTTGGTTGGGGTAAAATACCAGTTATGATATCATTTCTGAACAGCTTCCTAGTGTGTTATGCACCGTTAGCGTTTCAATGGTGCTTGGAGCGAGCATTACCACTGTTAAGGGGTGTAGAAACAATGTAGTAATTTTTCCCATTGTCACATTGTTTCGGCCTTTGAGTTGAGGGTCCTATCAGAGAGAAGTTTGTATATATAGAAAATCTTATAATGATGGGGGGGAAGTCTGGATGTAGAATGTTATAACGTGCCAATTTGTTAGGTCTTCTGACCATTTGACATAATACGCTGAGCGTATTCTGAGGTACTTGAAGAATTCTTTAGATGCGACATGCCAGGTATCCTGTAATTGCTGGAAGGACATATGTATGGTGCCTCTAAATAGGTTTTCAATAATCAAGATGTAGGCAGTAGACCAATCAAAAAAGGTAATGTCAGGTGTGATAATTTGAAGTGTCGCTAGAGGTATTGTTGTGTGCAATCAATGTGGGATCCTCCATTCCCAGAAGTAGCCTATTAAGGGGAAACATGTTGGAAGGAGATGGGAGCTGTGATGTGATGATCCATACTTGTTGATGATCTCGTAATTGGATTACAATCTCTATTGCCTAAATGTATCCTAGTTGCTGTAAGTGCATTATTTTAGCTTTAATAAACCTTTTTGTAAACATAGTATGTGATGAGTCATCCCTATGTTTAAATCCCACACATACACCGAGTGGAGAGCATCAAGCGAGGCCAGGCTGGAGTGTGCTGGGCTGGGAAGCTAATTAGAAAGCTGCTGGACTGATCCATCAAGGAGGTTGGGTTACATACGGGAGGAATCCACATATCTGTTCACCCTTATGCGATATATGATCTCTTATAACTTGGAGATCATTGGGATTTGGTAAGAGATAATAATATTTAGCAAAACAGATTGACAATATTCTTTCACTGGAAGTGGTTCACTTGATTTCATAGAAATATTTGAACATGGATTAAATTGAAAACACAAGGACACAGGGGGCCAGATTCACAAAGAGTTAAGCCGGCGTATCAGTAGATACGCCAACATAACTCCGAATCTATGTCCGTCGTATGTTTAAGTGTATTCTCAAACTGAGATACACTTAAACATGCCTAAGATACGACGGCCTGCGCCGTCGTATCTTAGGGTGCAATATTTACGCTGGCCGCTAGGTGGCGCTTCCATTGCGGTCGGCGTATAATATGCAAATGAGTCGTTACGCCGATACACGAACGTACGCTTGCCCGTCGCAGTAAATTTACTCAGTTTCTGTAAGAGATACGCGGTGTGAAGATAAACATGCCCCCTAGGTGGCGTATCCAATGTTAAGTATGGCCGTCGTTCCCGCGTCGCAATTTGAATTTTTTTTACGTCGTTTGCGTAAGTCGTCCGTGAATGGCGCTGGACGCCATTTACATTCACGTTGAAAGCAATGACGTCCTTTCGACGTCCTTTACCGCAATGCACGTCGGGAAATTTTAGGGACGGCGCATGTGCAGTACGTTCGGTGCGGGACCGCGCCTAATTTAAATGATCCACGCCCCCTACCCGGATCATTTGAATTAGCCGGGCTTGCGCCGGGGAATTTACGTTACGCCACCGCAACTTTACAGGCAAGTGCTTTGTGAATCAAGCACTTGCCCATAAAACTTGCGGCGGCGTAACGTAAATGCGATATGTTACGCCGCCGCAGATCTACATGAATCTGCCCCTTTATGTGTATATTTTGATAAACATATATAATTCTATTATTTTTTTTATGAACTTTTATTTTTTGTTGAACAATTTTCTGATGAATTTGGTTTCACATTATGTTATTATGTTTGTTTAATCACATGGTGGCAATTGTTGTGTTTATTCACAATACTTTACAGTGGAACCTTGGATTACGAGCATAATCCTTTCCAGGAGAATTCTCGTAATCCAAAGCACTCGCATATCAAAGAGAGTTTCCCCATAGAAGTCAATGGAAACAAAAATAATTTGTTCCGCATTGACTTTAATAACATGCAATACCGCATGTGGCCAGAGGTCGGGGCAGCCTCGGAAATGATAGGGGGCAGCTTGGCTGACCTCGTAAACCCTCGAAATAGCTCAGAAACACTCAGGAACTGTATTTGCGAGTATTTCCGAACGGCTCTGAACGTCTCTAATCCGATCCGCTCGACTCTACTCAGCTCCGTTGCCCCAGCACCTCAGGCCAAATGCAGTACTTCACAGCCCATTAGCTTGAATTCTGCTTGTTTTGTGAGACAACACTCAAGTCAGATTTTTTTTTAAAACGTGCTCATCTTTCAAAATGCCTGTTAACCGCGTTACTCGTAAACCAAGGTTCCACTGTACTTTATTGTTTCTTATGATACAGCGCATATATTTTATATTTTGCGCATCGTATCTTCATCTCCTCATTTTCAAGGAGTAGTAAAAGTGAAGCAGTCTTACCTATATTCAGCGCAAGGTTTTTCTATACTATCAATCGATGTAGGTTGCCTTTATTGGGTTGAATGATGGCTTTCCATTTTTTAATGGTGGCATTGACAGTACTGAGGCATGTGCAGGTCCCTTGGTGCTGTAGTAGTGTTGGTGATTTGTTTTACTATTGTATTCCTGTACTTATTCCCCCTTGGAGGATATGGAAATCTGGTTATGGCCATGTCAGATTTTTTTTTCCATCTGTTTTCGCTATTGGGGAGATTTCCCTTAATTTCCTGTCCATAGCTAAAACAGGAAGTGATAGGAAATCCCTCCAAAGTGAGCAAATCTCAGTGTTTCACCAGGGTCAATAGAACTAGTGTCCCCATTGGAAGATTTCCTCTTTATTAGTGTTCTGATGTCTGATGAAAAAATTGTATTTTCTTTTACTTTCACTTTTGATGATAATGATAAACAGGGCAAATAGAGAGGGTGAATCTCCCTAACCAGGGCACAGGCAGCAATAAAAACTGACAGGTGTTCTAATCCCTGGCAGCTCCATACCAGCATATTCTCCTTGGGGCATTGGATGTGAGGAATGATTCTTGTTCCTAAATATTGGAACAAGGGCATTTTGCTTGGGGGTAGGTTTTCCACCCCTCTTACACTGTACCCCCTATGTTGAAAGACATGTGACCTGGACTAGCACAGAATAAATAGTAACATGCTTACCACCCTTTCTTTACTGGTCACCCAAGCCACATTCCATTTCCTAGATAAGGAGCTGGTTGTCATTTTTAGAGTGCTCAGTTTTTTTAAAACATTTTTTTTTTAAAGAAAGGCAGACTTTTGCTTAAAAAAGGAAAAAAAAACGTAATATTTAGTCAATCATGTTACCAAGTAATGTAAACAAAGCACCAGGGTTCTGTTTATGAAGGGAGTGAGGGGGGGTAAGATCCAGCTGTGTGTCGTCATTGACAATAGATTTACATCACTGGACTACATCAGTGAACATTTATCATTTTTTTATTGAAAGGTAATTATGGATATTTTCAAGGTTTATTTGTTTATTGTTTATTTAGTTTATCTACATTAAATTATCGACAGCGCAATTTGGAATATTTGAATACCTTTTACAGCGTAATACTTTTTTTGGTTGATATGGTTTAGTATTGAGATGTGCAATACAGTGAGTGGAGCTGTCCTCTAATCATTTATAATAAACACCACTCTTAGTGCAGAATATTGTTTTGTAACATTATAGCATAGTCAGTGCCCAGTATTGTTTTTCCAGGAAAATTATTTAGCTGGCTTTAGCTATAGGAAAAATGAATCCAAAAGTAATTAAATCATTATAAGTTTCATTTCTGCCTCAGTCTCAAGTTGTTGTTTAAAAGGGCACTGAGACTTGTTGTTCAGTATGTTTTACGATTGTTGCAATGACGAGAAAGTGACTTAATTAAGAAAACTTCCTTGCTTTTTAATGGCGTGTATAAAGAAATAAAAATATCACACAACATCTGCAGTTCTTCATGATTTAGTTTGCTTTGCTCTGTTTCCAGTTATATTGCCAAATAACATTTTAAATGGAGATTTAGTGAAAAGTTCAAAGCACTTGAACATACTCCCAGATGATAATTACAGTAGCACCAAGGTCTAAATATGGACATTTTCCTACTGTGAAGTATATTTCTGACATTTGCTGTACATCAACAACCATCTAAATGCAGTAAAACATAAGAAAAATGTCCCACGGCAAATAATTAAGACAGAAATATGCTGTGTAGGTCTTCAATACAGTTCTGAGTGTATCTCATGAAATAAAAATTGCATGCAATTCAGACTTTAAATGAAGTCCAGCCACGATATCTTATCTTATCTACTGCATGGATTTGATATATTGAACAATAAATTGTTTATATGATTCTATATCTTTATTAATGGCCCGGTTAGGAAAATTCTAGGTGAGAAGGTTCAAGAGGTCGGAAAGCATATAGGGGGTTATCCACAAAGCCGCGGCGCAACGTAACTTTTCGGATTTAAGTTACTCCGCCGCAAAATTCCCAAGTTAGGTGCCGATCCACAAAGCACTTACCTGGAATTTTGCGGCGCTGTAACTTAAATCCGTCCGGCGCAAGGCGAGTCCCATTTAAATTAGGCGCGCTCCCGCGCCGGACGTACTGCGCATGCTCCGTCGGGTAAATTACCCGACGTGCATTGCGCTAACTGACGTCGCTCCGACGTCATTTGCTTAGACGTTAACGTAAATGGCGTCCAGCGCCATTCACGGACGTCTTACGCAAACAACGTAGAATTTAAAATTCGACGCGGGAACGACGGCCATACTTAACATGGCTTAAGACAACTAGGGCTTAGCCCTAGTTTTACGCGGCGGAACTCGACGTAAACGACGTAGATTTAGAGCGACGGGCCCGTCGTAACGTTCGTGGATCGCCGTAACTGGTCATTTGCATATTCTACGCCGGCCGGAATGGCCTCACCACCTAGCGGCCGGCCTAGAATTGCATCCTTAAGATCCGACAGTGTAATTCAATTACACATGTCGGATCTTCGTCCTAACTATGGGAAACTGAGTCTGTGGATCAGTTCCATAGTTAGGACCAGGCATACGACGGAGTAACAGCAGTTACTCCGCCGTATCTCTTTTGAGGATCTGGCCCAAAATGTTCATGATGCACTTATCAAAAAATAAGAAAATATTTTGAAGTAACGCTAAACTCCAGACAGATATAGAACAAAGAAAAACACCAGTATGCAATTACGTATTCAATCAAAGGCCATTATATGCATTTAAATGCAATTAGTATAAAAACCCGAATTTGACTTATGCCGCGTACACACGATCAGAAATTCCGACAAGAAAACCGTGGATTTTTTATGACGGAATGTTGGCTCAAACTTGTGTTGCATACACATGGTCAAACAAATCTTGTCGGACATTCTGACCGTCAAGAACGTGGTGACGTACAAGACGTATGGCGAGCCGAGATCAATGAAGTTCAATAGGCAGTTCGGCTCTTCTGCTTGATTCTGAGCATGCATTTTTTTTGCGTTTTGGAATTGCATACGGACGACAATCTTTTGTTGGCGGAAATTCCGACAGCAAAAGTCTGATGGAACATACACACAGTCGGAATTTCTGACCAAAAGCTCACATGGGACTTTTCTATCGAAATTTCCCATCGTGTGTACGTGGCATTAGTATTAGTCTCTTGCAATCCCGCATACAGTGAAATTTAGATTGAGAGGATGGGGGGAGCAGCAGTAGTAGCCAGTCAGGTGTGCCGCATGCTTTTGTGTCGACAAAGAATATACTGATTATAGGGCTGATCAGAGTTCCTCAATTTGCTACTCTTTTTTTTGCAAAGGATAGCTAGACTCTAAGGGCCATATTCACTAAAGAGATACGACGGTGTATCTCCTGATACGCCGTTGTATCTCTGTTTTAGGGTCTTCTTAACTATGCGACTGATTCATAGAATCAGTTACGCATAGTTAGCCCTAAGATCCGACAGGTGTAATTGTTTTACACTGTCGGATCTTAGGATGCAATACCGCGGCCGCCACTGGGGGGAGTTCGCGTCGTAAACCAGCGTCGGGTATGCAAATTAGGAGTTAAGGCGATCCACAACGGTTTCTTTGCTTTTGCTACGTCGCTGCTAATCTAGTTTCCCGTCGCAAAGTTAGTCGGCGTTTTTGGTGCCCTAACTTTACACAGCACACGTATGTGCTGTATAAAGTATGGCCGTCGTTCCCGCGTCGAAATTTGAAAATGTTTCCTTCTTGCGCAAGACGTCCGGGAATACGGAAGTACGCTACGCACGTCACCGTTCGAAAAAATGACGTCACTTCGCGCAAAGCACAGCGGGAAATTAAAAAGGGAGCATGCGCAGTAGGTCCGGCATGGGAGCGCGCCTAATTTAAATGGCACATGCCACTTTGAATTACGTGGGCTTACGCCGGAGGCCGCCGGCAGAAGTTTTCTCGCAAGTGCTTTGTGAATCAGGCACTTGCGATGAAAACTTGCGGCGGTGTAACGTATCTGCGATACGTTACGCTGCCGCACTTCTACGTGAATCTGGCCCTAACTTTTTTTGCAAGTGATTACTATTGAATTTTGTTTCCATTTCCTACATTATATTGCTTTTCTTTTGTTAAGATGACAATAGATGAGTCGAAAACCTCACAAAAATTCTCTTTAATTGTTAGGTCATGCGTTTTTGGTATCATTAGTGTATTAGCTGTGACACACAATATTCATGCCACGATCGAAAGTGCCCAATCCAACATGCTGGATTTCTTTTAGAAAAATATAACAAATGATGGCACAATCGTATGCACCATTTTTATTCTTCGATTGACATAATGTTAGGTTTCAGCTCGTCTATGGCCAGCCTTATGCCGCGTACACACGACCGTTTTTCGGGTTGTAAAAAATTACATTTGTAATGTAATTAAAAACGATTGTGTGTGGGCTCCAGAGCATTTTTAACGATGTAAAAAATGGGCATTAAAAATGTAGAACATGCTCTAATTTTTCACATTGTTTTTAACGTTGTCGTTTTTAACGTCGTAAAAAATGGTCATGTGTGGGCTTTAACGATGTGAAGTTATGAGATAGGAGCGCTTGTTCTGGTAAAACTAGCTTCGTAATGGAGTAAGCACATTCATCATGCTGTAACAGACTGAAAAGTGCAAATCGTCTTTTACTAAAACAAAATCAGCAAAAGCAGCCCCAAGGGTGGCGCCATCTGAATGGAACTTCCCCTTTATAGTGCCGTCATACGTGTTGTACGTCACTACGCTTTGCTAGAGTATATTTTTTTTCGCGATCGTGTGTAGGCAAGGCTGGTTTAACGATCGGGTTGAAAAAAACAAAGGGCCAAATTCTCAAAAGAGATACGCAGACTTAACTCCATTTTTCTAATTTTACACGGCGCGTATATTTGCGCGCGATCGTCAAAATGACTTAAGCAAAGTTTTCCGTATTTTCAGCCGTACTTAAAGTAGTTACACCTGCGCATTCCCGGGCGCAAATTACGCTAGGCTCGCCGCTGTTTTTGATAGGCAAAGATGCAAATGAGGGAGTTAGGGCGATTCTCAGAATTAAGTGTGTGTGCCGTATTTTCCGCCCTGTGCGCACCTGTTAGTTTTTCTGACTAAAGTTCCACATTATAAAACCAGCCCTAATTTTACACATGCTGTGGAAGGGTTTGCAGAAGGGAGTTACAGCTCTAGTTGTGAAGTTTGTTGCTGAAAAATGCCAGGACCAGCAATGATTTTGACGGCACTTGCTGCCTTACAGGCACAAAGGAGGAGGAGGGCACAGAGGAGGAGGATGAGGGCACAGGCGCGTGTTTATCGGCCACGCCGTGATATTTGGCAAATGCCAGTTTATGAGGTCATTGGCAACTACCGATTTGATAGGGAGGCCATCCTGGAGATTACCCAACTCCTTCATGAGGATCTAATCGCCCCAACCCTACGTTCCCATGCCCTGACACCTCTGGAAAAAGTTATGGCAACACTGCATTTTCTAGCGAGTGGCTCCTTCCAGCGAGCATCTGGAGGTGTGGCTGGGATGGTGCAGTCCACCATGAGTAAATGCCTACATCAGGTGGTCCCTGCCATACTGCGGCGCATGAGCCATCAGTTTGTCATGCCCACCCAGGAGGACCAGCGTGTGCAAGCCATGACAGACTTCTACAATATTGCTGGCTTTCCTAAGATCATCGGTGCGATTGACTGCACCCATGTGGCACTCCAGCCCCCCCATGAAACTGAACACCTGTTCAGAAACAGAAAAGGGTGGCATTCCATCAACGTCCAGATGATTGTAGATGCCCATGGCCTCATCTGGCACGTTTGTGCCAAGTTTCCAGGGTCGTGCCACGACAGTTTTATTCTACGGCAGACCAAGATCTACCAAGACTTGGAGATGAACGTTTATGGAGACAGCTGGCTGATTGGTGAGTGACATTGGTGTCAGGTATGCCCCCCCCATGATGGAGACATCACAAGGGGCACATGCATGACTAATATCCTCCTGTCTTTTCCCTTACAGGTGACTCAGGATATGCATTGGGACCCCACCTGATGACCCCCTTTAGAAACCCCCAAACACCCGGAGAACGAAAATACAATGAGGTGCACGTCCAGACCCGGGCTATAGTTGAGCGGACTTTTGGCATGCTAAAGTCACGATTCCGATGCCTGGACAAGACTGGGGGTACACTATTGTATTCCCCAGACTTTGTATGCAAAATTATTGGTGCATGTTGCATACTGCACAATTTTGCATTAAGAAAGGGCATGCATGTGGACATATCTCCTGACCTGACCCCCCACCCAGGCAACCCCCCCCCCAAACCCCTCTACCCGGTCTGCTGAGGGCCAGGCAATCAGGAGACAACTGTCTGAAGGCATCTTTGCCCAGTAAATGCATCCTAATACAATTTTTGTTTTTGATTTGCCAAGACCAAATCACAGAGATTATGTGACCTTTAAATCTTTATTTTGTTAAATAAATGCACATTACTTATATGCCAAACAGAATGTTTATTTTGATTTACAAAACGCACATTAATTATCTCACAATGAGAATGCATGAATGCACGTCACTGTGGTCCCTAGCACAGACACATCACATGCACATAGAATTGGATTAGATCCAAGTACCCCCCCCCCCCCCCCCTTTGGTACTTGGGAGCAGTAACGCCCCGCCACGGCTCCAATTATGTCACTGTGCATTCATACACCATTCAGGAACCTAGGATGACTTCTCCCTGGTCCTGGGGATCCCTACTCCACCAAAACTGAGGGTGACACCCTTATGTTTTCAGGAATGCCATCCCCCCACATTCACACATCATTCACACACATAGACCAAATCATAAGTACAGTGTAAAAAAAAAAAAAAAAGTACCCCTGCAAATTAGGGATGTTGCCGAGTGCTCCTTCTGGGCTGCCCACGGGCACGGGCACGGTCACGGGGACGGGCACGGGGACGGCCACGGGGACGGCCACGGCCAACTGGGGGATCTTCACGGGGGGGGGTCTGTGCAGGGGAGGGAGTATTTTCAGGGGGGGGGGACTGTGCAGGGGAGGGAGTATTTTGAGGGCGGGGGGACTGTACAGGGGAGGAAGCAGCCTCCCCTGGTGTCTGTCCTCCTGCTGGCCTTCCCTCCAAGGCAACGGCTATCCTTGTCAGACAGGAAGTTATGGCAGCCGTATTGGCCTGCACAGCCCGGGTATTGGCCTGCACAGCCTGGGTGAGGGCAGTCACCTCCTGGGCCACACCTGTTGTGGCGTTCCTCATGTCCCACAAACAGGTGATGACCCCCACGGAGTTGGTGGCCACGTCACCCAGTGACTCCCTCATTGCACCCAGGCTGCGCTCCACCTTGCTGATAGTTTTTTGTATTGCAGACAGACTGCGGGTCTGCCGGACATTGTCCCTCAACAGACTGACCGGCAGACGCACCAACCCCCCCCTGTTTTCAGGGGTCGGCATCCTACTTGCCCCTGAGGCTTGTGGCCTTGGAGGAGGAGTTGGAGTGAGCCATGGGTGCTGCTGCATGTTGGAGGAGGGTTGGAAGGGGCGACCCATGATGGTGGCCTGACTTCTGGGCGCCTGTGGGGTTCCCTCAGGGGATGATTCAAAGGTCATATCTTGGCCCATCATTATTTCCTGCCCAATCAGAATATTGTCATCTTCCTCCCCCTCATCCTCCTCCCACTCAACATCCAAATTAGGGGAGTTGTGGGCACTCCCCTCCCATGGCGAATCCTGCCCTTCTTGTGACTCTGCATGAGCCTGTCTTGGGGGTGGTGCAGCAGCCTGCCCTGATGGGCCAGCAACCTCCTGACCTGATTGGCCAGCAACCTCCTGACCTGATGGGCCAGCAACCTCCTGACCTGATGGGCCAGCAAACTCCTGACCTGATGGGGCTGCCACCTCCTGGGCTGATGGGGCTGCCACCTCCTGGGCTGATGGGGCTGCCACCTCCTGGGATGATGGGGCTGCCACCTCCTGGGATGATGGGGCTGCCACCTCCTGGGCTGATGGGGCTGCCACCTCCTGGCCATCTGGGGAGGACACAAAACAATCACAGGTTGTTGTATCCACAAACTTGGCACATCTTCCCTTCCCCCACCCACACATGCTAATCACCAGATAGAAATTCAAAAAAATTACCTGTCCTCATAAGAGGATCATTGTCAAAGCCAGGCAGGCCCACCACCTGCTGTGGGTGGAAACACTGGGCCACTGCCCATTCCTCCTCACTCATCCTGACTGGGCAGGGTCCCCCTCCTCCAGTGCCCCTGGTATGGGCATGCAGCGTTGCCAGCTTGTTCCGGGACACGCTCCTCAAGTCATTTATTTTTTTTTGAACTCCAGCGATGGTCCTGGTCTCCCCCCCCCCCCCGCCGCATTGATCCGATCGGTGATCTTTTGAAGGATCTCCTTCCTCCTGGCCGGGGTGGTGGTGTGGCTCTCAGGGCCATGGAGAAATCGCCCAAATTTAAGGACGCCCTGAGCAAGTATATGCTTCTCTGCCGGTGAAAAATTTAGCTTCCTGCGCTTGGGAGCCATGACAGACAACACCCAGCAACAGGGAACTCAGCCAACAAACAAACAACAATACACACACACACCAAAGAAAATACAAACAAGCCAAAATAAAAAATAGACAGACAGCTACTATTAATTCGAAAACAAACAGGCAAAAAAGAAAAACAAAAAATATAAACAAAACCCAAAAAAAACTATTAGTAAAAACAAACAGGCAAACAATCAAAACAAAAAACAAATTAGCAAAAACAAACACCAACTATACCCTCCAACTCCACAAACACTTTTCTCACAAAACAATCTTACCAACAAACACTGACAAACGTTCAAAGCAGAAGCAACTTGCTTTAGGAAGGGAACACAGGGAAATACTTTTGCAATTGAAGTGTGTTTGACTGGGGCTATTTAGCCACAGGGCGATCTTCAAACTAAGTACGCTTGGCCTTTTACCTATCTCACTGATTGCGCTGACCAAAGTTCTGCACATGCGCATTGAGGTCCAGATTCGTGCGCGCATGCGCAGTACGGCCGGCACTTCATTTGCATGGGGTCACGGCTCATTACAATGAAGCACGCCCACTTCAATCCCACTTGCCATAACCACGCCTTAGGCATTGAAACTTAAGTTAAGGATGGCGCAGTTTTGAGCGCAAATGCACTGAGAATACGGTAGTTACGACACCAACTTAGGGCGACCTAACTTAAATGACATAAGTTAGATAATCCTAAATTTACACATGGTTTTGAGAATTTGGCCCAAAGTTTTTTCTAGACCATTAACCACTTCCAGACCTGCGCACGACGATGTACGTCCTATTTTTAAAGACGGATATCTCGGTAACGGCAGCAGCTGCTGTCACAACCGAGGTATCCATCTTTAGTGTGCGCGGTCTGGAATCCGATAATGGCGGTCTCCGCGGCGGATTCACCGCGAGATCGCCGTTATCGGTGGCGGGAGAGGGCCCCCCCCCTCCCGCCGCTCTCCCGCACCCTCCGCCGCTTACCTGAGCCGTCGGTAGCGGCGGAGGCGATCGGATGCTGTCGGCTGGTGAGCGGGGACGAGACTGAAGGAAAAATCTCCTTCGCCCGTCCCCATAGCTCGGCTGGGCGGAAGTGACGTCAAAACGTCAGTCCCGCCCAGCCTCTTAAAGAGACAAATTTTTTTTTTGGTCATTTGAAAAAATGACATTTTTTTTTTTTTTTCTATTTTTTGCATTTAAGCCCAAATATGAGATCTGAGGTCTTTTTGACCCCAGATCTCATATTTAAGAGGACCTGTCATGCTTTTTTCTATTACAAGGGATGTTTACATTCCTTGTAATAGGAATAAAAGTGATAATTTTTTTTTTTTTTTCAGTGTTAAAAATTCTAAAATAAATAAAAATAAATGCGAAAAGCAAAAAAAAATTTTTTTAAAGCGCCCCGTCCCGACGAGCTCGCGCGTAGAAGCGAACACATACGCAAGTAGCGCTGACATATGAAAACGGTATTCAAACCACACAAGTGAGGTATCGCCGCGATCGTTAGAGCGAGAGCAATAATTTTAGCCTTAGGCCTACTCTGTAACTCAAAAAATGCAACCTGTAGAATTTTTTAAACGTCGCCTATCAAGATTTTTAAGGGTAAAAGTTTGACGCAATGCCACGAGCGGGCGCAATTTTTAAGCGTGACATGTTGGGCATCATTTTACTCGGCGTAACATTATCTTTCAAAATATATAAAACAATTGGGCCAAATTTATTGTTGTCTTATTTTTTAATTCAAAAAAGTGAACTTTTTCCAAAAAAAGTGCGCTTGTAAGACCGCTGCGCAAATACGGTGTGACAAAAAGTATTGGAATGACCACTATTTTATTCTCTAGGGTGTTAGAAAAAAAAATATATAATGTTTGGGGGTTTTAAGTCATTTTCTAGCAGAAAAAACTGTTTTAGTCTTGCAAACACCGAATCTGAAAAACACCTAAGGTCTGGAAGTGGTTAAAAATGTCATTCTTTACATCCCGAAAAATGGTCATGTGTATGCGGCATTAGTGTTTCTATCATTTAATTATGCTGGTTACTGAGAATAACCGCAATTGCTGGTATAGTACTGCCGTTGCCTATTATTATTGCACAACATACTTTCTCTGTTTTAGTATTGAGCATTGCTTACCAAATCTAAAAGCATTCATACATGTTTACAGTATGTCTCTGATTACCATAATCTACAGAGGCACATTCACATTTATGAAGGGACAACATCATCCCCCCATGAGGATTTTTTCTTATTTGGACCACTTAAAACAACCCTTCTACAGAGGAGAATTGTACAGTGCTTATTACACTGCTTGTAGATTACACTGCTTGAGAAAACACTGCAAGATGCAAAAGACATAGAATAACACCATGAGAGAAGAGAAGAGCTGGACATCCAATGTTATAAACTCCCACATCATGTTATTCTTTACTTTTGTGTGCTTCTGCAGCTTCTGGCAAACCTACTGCCTGTTATACCTGCGGCACAAATCTGAGGGAAGTGCTCCATAACCGCTCCTTTTCTCCGGCCCATTGCACTTTGCGCCTTGCATACTCCTGTCCTTTCCACCCCAGACCCCTGTGCTTTTTGTTTTACATACTCTTGACCCCTGCACTCTGTACCTTACATAATCCTTCCCCATGCACCATATGCATTTTGTAGTGCTGCCTTATGCGTATTACATACTTCTGTCCCTGACCTTTGTGCATTTTGTATGGGAACCTTAACTCTTTATGCTATATTGTACAGTATATACACCTGACCAAAGTGTTCAGAGCCTCATCAGTTGCTAGTTGCTAAGTTGTCCCTAAGTGTTTTAATTATGTTTTTTTTAGGTTACCTCTTTGTCCGTATTCTGCATGCAGAAAAACATATATAATAGAAAAGTGTTTTTCAAAAAGAGTTGTGCTGAGGTTTATATACTGTATATTTGTGAGACTCACATGTTTGGCACAGTATTTAAAGCATATTTTGTGAGTACAAGGGCGGTGGAAAATGTTTGCCGTGTATACAGGGAATAGAATCAGATATCATTTAACCATACCCATGTTAAGCCCCTCCCACTTTTAGTGAAATTTGGCCACATTCATTCATCAGTATAAGGTATTATTTAACCATACCCCTTTAAGCCCCTCTCACTTTTAGTGCAATTTGGCCACATCCATTGATCAGTATCAGGTATTATTTACCCATGCCCCTTTAAACCCCTCCCACTTTTAGTGCAATTTGGCCACATCCATTCATTATGCGTTATATTGCAGTTCCTCTATAGTCAGCAAACTTCACTCAGATGATAACATCAATCTCCTCCAATAGTGTAAAAAAAAAACATTAAGGTAACCTTTTATCTTAAAGTAATGCACTTACATCATAAAACATCAGAATTGCCTTTAAATAAGCAATCTCATTCATGCCGGGTGCCACTTTGATGCAATTTCACCATCCCATCGTATGCACGCCCAGGGTCACCGTCTCGGCGTTGCCGTATCACCATGACCAATGCATTTCATCACATCTGACTTCATCACAGGGGGTGATATTTTTTTTCATGGACACCTATTTTGTTTTCACAAAGTGTTCTAGTGCGCCACTGTAAAACACTGTTAATAGTATACTTTGTGGCTTCAACATATGAGTGTATATTTAAAGGCATAGGGCCAGATTCACGTAGATCAGCGGATCTAGATCTAGATCTATAGATCCGCTCGATCTACGTGATTTAAGATCCGCTCCCGCAAGTTTGAGAGGCAAGTGGCTAATTCACAAACCACTTACCTCCAAACTTGCGGCGGCAGATCCTAAATCCCCCGGCGGAATTCAAATTCCGCGGCTAGGGGGAGTGTACTATTTAAATCAGGCGCGTTCCCGGCGTGCATTGCTCCCACTGACGTCACTAGGACGTCAGTGGTTTCGACGTGAGCGTGACTTGCGACGCGCGTGTTTGTGAATCGGCAAACGACGTTAGAAAATTCAAATTCGACGCGGGAACGCCGGCTATACTTAACATTGGCTGCGCCTGATAAAAGCAGGGGTAAGTATACGACGGGAAAGCCGCTACGGAAACGTCGTAAGAAGACTGCGTCGGGTCCGCGTACGTTCGTGAATTTGCGTATCTCGCTGATTTACATATTATTTAAGGTAAATCAGCGGGAACGCCCCCGGCACCATTTTTAAATCGAAAATAAGATCCGACAGTGTAACACATTGTAACACTGTCGGATCTAAGCCCTATCTATGCGTAACTGATTCTATGAATCAGGCGCATAGATAGGACCAGTGTAAGTCAGAGATATGATGGTGTATCTGTAGATACACCATTGTATCTCTTTGTGAATCAGGCCCATATTCTGTATTTTTAAATCTTCAGGTTTAATAGAAATAATAATTGGTGATCACTCCATTAAGGTTTTTGATCTGGAACTTCCTGTTACACTGTAACGCATTATGCAGACACTTCCCACTATGCTCACTATCAAGAAACCCACCCTAAAAAATCTCATGCGACCATCACTGATATGCATGTAGACAGGAACAACTGCGAAAAGACCAATAGATCAGAAGCTATGGAATATTAAGCCTCATACACACGGTCGGACTTCAAACAAACTTTTCCATGGATTTTTGTTTGAAGGGCGTCGGCTGTGAACTTGGCATGCATACACACGGCAGGACTTTTTCAACAAACTTTCCCAAAATCACATGGTTTTTCAGCTCTTGTCTGCTTTTTACTGCCATCCTTTGGTCAACTTTTGCCATTGTTGGTTGATTTAACATTGGTTCTGAGCATACGTGTTTGTACTTTGGACAAAAGTCCGATGGACTTCTGTACACACGATATGACTTTACACCATAGGACTTTTGTTGCCGAAAAGTTTGTCCATTTGCAGAGCGAACTTTTGTCCAATGAAAACCAAAAAAGTTTGTCCAATGGGTCGTACACACGATCGGATTTTATTGAAAACCTGATCATTTTGTTACCAAAAAGTCAGACATGTGTATGGGGCTTAAGAAGGGATGGAAAAATGTGCACAGTTATGGTTTACATCATGGCTGCTCAACCTGTGGCCCTTCCAGCTGTTGCGGAACTACAAGTCCCATGAGGCATTGCAAGCCGCTGACAGTTACAAGCTTGACTCCCAAAGGCAGAGGCAAGATGGGAATTGTAGTTTTGCAGCAGCTGGAGGGCCACAGGTTCAGCACCCATGGTTTACATCTATGTAAATGGAGAACTGTAGATCAAGAACAGCTACAGAAGAATGGAGCACTAACAACTACTATATAACAGTTATTCTGTGCTTTATAGCTGATATCATATGAGTAATCATTATGGTGCTTTGCTGATATTTACGATCAACAAAGGTGTCATAGACATTACAAATAACTTTTAATAATTTTATTCTCAGCACATTATTAATAGTATTTATATTCCATGAAATTGTTGCATTAAAATACCCAAAGTTACAATATACACAGGTGAGGGAGTCACCTGTCTTACCTTAATTGGTATGATTTTTAAAAGCAGCAAAGAGCAAGTGACTAGCAATGGAGGTCTGATAAAAGTTCAATGCATCTTGTATAATTTTGACAGTTACAGAAGCTGGTGTCTGTGATACCAAATTGGTAATAAACGTTTGACAACTTGACTTTCTCCTGATTCAAAATTAGATTTGCCTTAAGCATAAGAAAAATATATATATTTTTTCATGATCCAATTTATTCTGCAACATTTTTTAAACAATTCCCTGAATACCATACTGTGGTTAATTAATTATTAAAAGCTAGACATTTATAATGCAAATTGAATGAGATAAAATCTATTCTTCATTTAAAACTAGCTAAATAACAGAAGCCATAAAATATTGTTGTATACTATATGGGGACTTGCAAGCGATCCTGAACTTTAATATGAACTGCTGCACCTTCTTTTTTTTCCAGAAAGTATAGAAATAAAGGTCATTTGTGTTATTTTGAAACAATATCTAAAAAAAATATCATTTTCTTTTTTGATAGAATCACCCTGTGGCATTCTGCCACCTTCACGCGGCTATCCATAACTCTTCTAGTGTTTGGAACAATCTCCCACTTGCCACTCTCTTTAATGACTTAGATACCCCCTGATGGTACTTAACATTTAATAGTACTGTAGCTCCACGTTTGCCCAAACAACCTTTTCCATTTACCTTACCTCAATGGCCTTCTAATTTTTCTTCAGAGACAGAAATCCTTTAAGCCCATTGTATCCTAAGGCTACAAATTTACTGAGATTTAGGTTTCCAATAAGAGGGTTGAGAATAAATGCCACCTTCTCATTTATGAGTCAATTTTTGGCCATCGGCTTTTCACTGTTATTACTTTTTATTTTATTTCGCACTTAAAGAGAGGAGAGATAGAAAAAACATACATACAGGCATCCTTGTACTCATGCCGATGTGCACTTACACAATGTCACAGAGATAAAACATTGAAGTATGTGCATTTGCTAAGACCATACAAAGTGCTCGGTCATTCAGCCTAAGCATGATGTGTACAATATACCATTCACTGTCTATTTACCCTTTACTTTGCTTGCATTTAAAGTTATTCTGTCATAGTACTGGTTCAGTTAGCCTTGAGCTGAATTGTTGTAAGTTTTCAAAGTTAACAATTAATAAAATAACTTCTTTCAAAAAATAGAACCTCAAGATAATTGTATTTTTGATATAGCAAATTTTCCTACGTAATAAAAGGAAATGGTACAGAAGCTACAACATGTTTTTCTATTACTACTACTCACATAATGTATGTTTATCATTTATCCTGATGCATAACTGCGTGGGATATACTGTCACATTTACCCAAGTTGCAGCATAGGAAAACCCTAACAAAACAATATTTAGTTTTATAAAGCACTTGCATAACAAACTTATTTTTTAATAAAATACTTGTTTTTGTTGCATTTCAGGGCTGACCTCTTTGCCACTACTTCTGAATGATTGCATTATTGTGTGTTGAAACAGCTACTTGCAGTTTACATTAGAAGTGTGTGATAGGATGACAACAAAACATATTTTAGAGACAAGGATACCCTATGACAGGGAGTACCTATACAAGAACCCTTATGACAGGTTCACCAGGTATTATTTTATTGAAAGTTTACCAATTAAAAATATTGACATTTTTGAAATTGTATTGAAAGCATGCCAAAGGCTACATAAAAATGTTGTGATTGGGTTTAGATAAACTTTATGAAAAATTCATATTTTCTTATACTTAAATTGTACTGTACTAATATGTTACACAGTGATATACAGAGTAGAAAAAATATATAGGTGGATTCAGAGAGAGTTAGGCTGGCGTATCAGTAGATACGCCGACCTAACTCGGAATCTGCATCGTCCTAAGTTTAAGTGTATTCTCAAACTGAGATACACTTAAACCTATCTAAGATACGATGGCTTGCGCCGTCCTATCTTAGGGTGCAATATTTAGGCTGGTCGCTAGGTGGCGCTTCCGTTGAGTTCGGCGTAGAATATGTAAATGCATAGATACTCTGATTCACGAACGTACGTCGCAGTAAAGATACGCCGTTTACGTAAGCCATTTTCAGGCGTAAAGTTATTCCATCAAATAGCTGGACTAGTAATGTTAAGTATGGCCGTCGTTCCCGCATCGAAATTTGAAATTTGAAATTTGAAAAGTCGTCCGTGAATAGGGCTGGACGTAATTGACGTCCTAGTCAAAACCAATACGTCCTTGCGGCGTACTTTGCCGCAATGCACACTGGGATATGTACACGGACGGCACATGCGCCGTTCGTAAAAAACGTCAATCACGTCAGATCACCCCATTAACATAAAACACGCACCCTCAGCCTAATTTGAATTAGGCGCGCTTACGCCGGACCCATTTACGCTACGCCGCCGTAAGTTAGGAGGCAAGTACTTTGTGAATACAGTACTTGCCTATCTAACTTAAGGCGGCATAGCGTAAATACGATACGCTACGCCACCTTAAAGATGCGGCTGTCTTTATGAATCCAGCTAATAATATCAGACTTTAACCAAGAGGAACTTGTAGTTTAATATATCCTCAATAGTCATTCAAGCACACAACTATACACCCTATAGGAACAAATTGGTAAATTCTATTCAACCTAGTCATATAACCTATAGTATGTTTTTGTAAGGAAATATTTGGCAAACTGCAAATAGTGTATTTAGCTAGAGGGTTCTATATAGGTCCAAGGCTGTGGTCCATCCCTACGGCACCCAGACCCTGAAGACCCCTCTGAGGACATGCCCATCATGATGAATGAAGCCTGCACTTTGGTGGTCCTACAAAAATTCATCTTAATTAGTGCAACCCCTACAAAAAAATTAATTCTAAAGTACAAATATATAAAAATGCATAACATATAAATATATACAAGTTGCTGCTAACACTACAAAGTGTTTTCACCTCACTCTGTATAATACACTAAAATCAAATATGTGTGCAGCATAACATACCTATAACATAAAGTACTTTTAGTGCAAAAAGTGCCAAAATATCATATCAAATTAATACCACATTTAGACATTGTGGGGCAGATCCTTGTACAGCGGCGCATTTATGTGCCGGGCGTAGCGTATCTAAGATACACTACGCCGCCGTAACTTACTTTTTTTTAATCCACAAAGAATCCGCGCTGTAAGTTCTGACGGCGTAGTGTATCTTTGGCGGCGTAATGGCGCGGAATTCAAATGGCTGTGATGGGGGCGTGTTTTATGTAAATACGTCGTGACCCAACGTAAACAACGTTTTTTTAACTGCGCATGCGCCGTCCGTGGGGGTATTCCAGTGCGCATGCTCGAAATTAACCCGGAACAAGCCAATGCTTCCGACGGTGATGTCATTCTACGCAAATCCCTATTCGCAAACGACGTCAAAATTTCAAATTTCTACGCGGGAAGGACGGCCATACTTAACATTGAGTACGCCTCATAACAGTAGCTTTAACTATACGCCGGAAAAAGCCGAACGCAAACGATGTAAAAAAATGCGCCGGCCGGACGTACGTTCGTGGATCGCCGTAACTAGCTAATTTGCATACTCGACGCGGAATTCGATGGAAATGCCACCTAGCGGCTGCCGGAAAATTGCAGCTTAGATCCGATGGCGTACTAAGCCGAGATGCCGTCTTATCTTGTTTTGAAGATACAAAACAAAGATACGACACGCAAAATTTGAAATTACGCGGCGTATCAAGAGATACGCCGGCGTAATACTTTTGTGGATCTGCCCCAAACTGTGCTAATAAATCCACTAAAATGTGTATAAATAAAAGTGTTCATATATCTTGATACTTGAGACTTGAAACTTGATATCAATAACAAAAGTACATAAATCTTAATGTTCCACCACTGTGCCTAAAACACAATTTCTTAGAAGAGCAAAATTCATAAAGTGCCCATGCTATCCTCCACCTGTGCTCACTGGCCGCTCATCTCACGTCATAACAAGCTGTTCTCCTTAAGGGATATGATCGGATCAGAATGGCCTACTATCCTTCCGTTTTCCTTAGTCAACTCCCAGCATCGTGGATGCACACAGGGGATGATGATATATAAAAATAGAACACACAACATCTAGTGCTCTCTGTATGATGCAAATATATTGCCACTATAAAAATGTATATATACTCTCACATAAATGGCACTTTAGCCATGCCAGCTATAATAGGCTTGTATACTCATGTTGGCTTACCGCTGAGTAGTGAAAGATGGCCTCAGGGTGACTTTAGATATCAGGCTCCTCCACTCATACATGTTACATCCTGGGTGTGGAATTCCTCAGTAGGGATCAACTCTGTTTACTCAAAGTTGCAACTTTTATATTTGACCCTAATATTCAGTGTAAAAGCTATAGAAACCAGATTTGTCAACTCTCCAGAATGTCTTTACTTTTCCATCAGGTTCCTTCCCTCTTTAAAGAGGGGGTTCACCCAAAAAAAAAAATAACATTACATTCAGCCGAGTTGTCAGAATGACATTAGGCTGTTTTTTTTTATTTCATTGCCGTACATACCGTATTTTCACCGCCGCTTCCGGGTATGTTATCTGCGGGACTGGGCGTTCCTAATTGATTGACATCCTTCCGACCGGCGCATACAGCGCATCACGAGTTGCCGAAAGAAGCCGAACATCGCAGTCCGGCTTCTTTCGGCAACTCGTGATGCGCTGTATGCGCCTATCGGAAGGATGTCAATCAATTCGATCGTTAAGAACGTACCAGACCCTCCGCAGAAAATGACAACATTCTTTGACCATAAAGGATTTTATGGATGCGGGAAGTGCAAACCGTGCAAATTTACTAACAAAACAAATAAAAAAGTTCTGGAATTCCAATCAAACACCACAAAGCAAAAATATAAAATTGAGAAATTAATAACATGTCGGAGTACACATGTGACCTATCTTTTAGAATGTAGTTGCGGACTACAGTATGTGGGGCATACAAAAAGAGAGCTAGCAGTAAGAATAGGGGAACACGTTAATAATATAAAAAAAGGGTACAAGTACCATAGCGTTTCCAGGCACTTTAGGGATGTACACCAGAGAGATCCTAAGCACCTTAAATGTTATGCCATAGATAAAATAGAGAAAAGCTGGAGAAACTCAAATATGAGGAGGGAAATCTCACGCAATGAAACATTCTGGATATTTAAATTAAATTAAATACAATGAAACCGTATGGGATGAACATAGAGTTGGACGTCAACTGTTTCATAGACGATTATTAATTTATTTTTTATTTATTTATATTTTTTTATTATTTTTATTTGTATTTTTATTTTTATTTTCCTTTCTTTTTTATTTATTTTTATTTTTATATTTATTTTTACTTTTATTTTTATTTTATTTTTACTTTTATTTTATATATATTTTTAATTTGTTATATATATTTTTTCATTTATTTTCATTTACTTTGATGTCTAGCTCTGTGAAACCGTTGAAATCCACATAAATAGGCTCTATATACATGGACAATCTATTCAGTATAATGGGGGGGTACATATTTGTACCCGAATATATTATATTCATTACCGGCTCATATATATCTTTTTAGACACTTTTAGAATTTTTATAATTTTTATAATGTGTTAATGTAAATATATTGTAAAAGTGACCCAACTACGTATGCAATAAGAGCTATTCACAAAAGGGCATCAAGAAGGGCAAAATAGGCCAGGAATCAAAATGGACATTAGAAAATAAACATATATATAAACCATGCATGTTCGTCCTTAATTTTAATTTCAATTATAATGAGGGGGGGTGGGTCCATGCTACAAAGTTTGGTATTTAGATTCTGCAATACACACAGTTCCTTAAGTATAACAACCTAAACGGGGACATTTCAAATGGTGACAGGACAGCCTCCGGGTAGGCGGCGTGATTACACTCGGCGGGGTCCAGTAAGTGGCTTCTGCACAGACGGACGAAACACCAACATCCGGCCGGATGTGAATAATCGACTGTAAGGGAGTACTAAGATGGCAGAGAAACTATATCTGGTCCGGCGGGATGTCAACACCTGGTCGGACGTGAATAGTGATCTCTGCGGTGGGGAATGGCGAGCGGACATCGGGTGCACAGTGCTCAGTAACCTACAGGCATTTCAACTATATATAGTAGATCAAGGATTATAGAACACGCTCCATGTATGAATGAAGGGGAATCAAGTTGGAAATAATTGGGCATAGGTTCCAGAATACAATATGGCGGTGGAGGCGCTTCCAGTCCATGCACTTCCGGGAGGAAGTGGGGGCGGGAATTTTCAAAATTACAAACAAATTCAGAGGGCTATAAATACAGAGGCATTATAGAAGTACAGCAGCTTACTGAGGATGCAACACTGATTGTGAAACGCGTATAGGCTGATGATACCCACAGAACTGTGCGCTAATCGTGAGGTAGGCGCTGGGGGAACCTGAGAGGAACAACTTTTACCTTCTATTTTGGCTTGGCTTTGCATACATGGTTAGAGAAGCTTGGTGCCGGCATACGGGCACATTTAAATGTGAGTGCAATATTTGTTTGATTTTAAGTAGCCAATACATTTTTTTTACGTATTACACCATGAGGGGCACTTCTCTTTTTTATGAGCTATTGTAGGAGAGATAGAGACCCCATTGGCATATTCAAGGCATCTGGAGATTGGTGAACAGACGTGTAAAAGGAGTGGTTATCCTGGGAATGAACCAAATGCATTTTGATTGATTGTGATCTGGTGAGTGGCCATTTCTAGCGGTGATGGGAATATCACAGAAAGTGGTGTCATTATCGTTGTATTACAAACTCACGGGAGAAGCACTTAAATGAATATCTAATCAGCACATTGGGACTTTAATGAATAGAGGATCTATTTTGAAATCATCCATTGAATTGTTATATATATGTGTTGTTTCACCATATATATTGTTCTATAATATTTTTTTTTGTTTTTTTTGTATAACACTTGTTTGTCTTCGGGTGGGCAGTCACCTTTAATATACTGGATAAGGGCACTATAGCATTATATGAACACTATGTTAACCGCATAGATTCACGCAAGTTGCATATAGGTTTACGCCCCCTGGGGTGCACTTGTATTCCCAATGAGAAGAATATTAGCACATTTGTTGATTTAAATAGAGGTGTTATGCATTGATGATTAATAATCTAATCAGTACCTAGAAATAGGTGGTGATAAATAAAGGGAAAAAGAAGGGGAGCGCAATTCTTCTTCTGACCCTTTTCTTCATTGATTGCAGCAAACCCACTATAACAACATAATATAATATATATTTTTCACTTGCGCCAGGAATATTTTTACCGCAGATTACATACCCAGAAGCGGCTGTGAAAATACGGTATGTATGGCAATGAAATAAAAAAAAACAGACTAATGTCATTCTGAGAACTGAATGTAATGTTAAAACATTTTTTTGGGGTGAACCCCCGCTTTAAGCTCACCAGAGCACCAGTAGGTGGCCCATTCTTATGGAGGTGATGGGATGGACTATGGACAATTACCTTGACTTAAAAAAGAGATGTCAAGAGATGTCAAAAATTATTCGTTCTCATTACCTTATCCAGGGATGCACAATTATTCCTAATATCTGCCCTCTCCCTTCCTCTATAGTTCTTCTCCATTTCTACGCATTTAGAAAAATCCTTAACCCTATTTCCCTCATAATAGGCGTTTGTCTGCTTTTTGTACTAAGGAAAGAATTTCTGGGCTTACCAGCACCTATATTTAAATTAAAATGAAGCTGTGACATTTCTTTTATTGGTGAGGTGGGGCCACCCATCACGTGACCCTGCCCCCCATCAGTGCCCGTCAGTGCCACCTTATCAGTGTCCATCAGTGAAGATTTTCTGTATTTTTTTATTTGTTTAGCAAAAACAGCAGAGGTGAATACCACCAAAAGAAAGCTCTATTTTTGGGAACAAAATGATAAAAATTCTGTTTGGGTACAGTGTAGCAATTGTCATTTAAAGAGCGACAGTGCAGAAAGCTGAAAATTGGCTTGGGCAGTAAGTGCCTGGTATTGAAGTGGTTAAAGTATTATTTGTCCCAAAAAGCATTGTTTTTCACCTCCTAAAATTACTTGTTTTGTTGATCTCTTCTATAGACAAATACTAAAACTGTTACTTTTCAACAGCACTATCCTCACCCAGGCTAGTTCTTCACTAGACTTTGGGTTTACTGGTGCCATCTTCATAACTGTAGGCAGCCAGCTATGTGGCTTTCATCTGCCCACTTTGCATGTGCTTTGTGAATGGGCCTGCAGTCTTCTGGGACCTGTGATATGTCCCAGAAGGTACCTTCCCCCCTCCAAAGAAAAAAAAATGACATGCCTAATATAGCAGAAGTTGAGGGGAGGAGTTCTTTTGGGTGAAGTTCCACTTTAAAAACAGCAACTAAGGCTTTTCAAAATACTAAGTTTATTATGCTTTAATGGATTTGGCTAGGTTCACACCTATGCGAATTGAATGCGGCTTTCCCCGCATTTAAAAGCATGAGAATGTGACCATCTCTCTATAGAGTCGGTTCACATGTCTTCGGGTGGCTGCAGAGCGCACGTTTTTGCTTCTGTTTCAGGGCATAATTCAGGTAACATTCTGCCCTGATTCGTCCCTGAAATGGAGAACAGGGACGGACAGCGTTGTTGTGTGATCCACGGCCGGTTTCAGTGTGAACTGAGCATAGGCCATATTTCTTTGTGAGAAATCAAATAAATGTATACTTTACCCATTCCTCATGTATGGAAAAAATTTAATTTCCTGACAAAATTATAGATTTAAATTAAAAAAGATAACTTTTATACTGCTAAAATATTATCAAATACTATATTATAAGAAAGTTAAATATACATGATATTACCAAAAGTATTGGGGTGCCTGCCTATTGAGTTGGCCCACCCTTTGCAGTTATAACAGCTTCAACTCTTTTGGGAAGGCTGTACACAAGGTTTTGGAGTGTGTCTGTGGGAATGTTTGACCATTCTTCAAGAAGCGCATTTCTGATGTCAGGCACTGATATGGATGAGAAGGCCTGGCTCGTAGCCTCTGCTCTAATTCAACACAAAGGTGTTCTATCAGGTTGAGGTCAGAACTCTGTGCAGGCCACTCAAGTTCCTCAACCCAAAACTCTTTATGGACCTTGACCTCCGTCCAGCCAACAGCCTAAAAACACCTAGCAATGCCACTAAAGCCTCGGGTTCTCACACAACACTGGGCAAACAACCCAGGAATTCCTCGGCTTCTCATCTGTCTGCCATTGGATCCATTAACCTCCCTGGCGGTATGATTCTGTCAGAAAAAACATGCTAAAAGCGGTACCATTATTTGCAAGGAAATTTGGCGTTTTATATTGTAGGTCTGTAATTTTTAGAAATAACTCACTTAAATCTGACCAAACAAGATTCTAATAGGCATCCCAGGTATGACATTTTTTTAAAAACAAAATTATAAATTATAATATAATAAATAATTATAAATAATTATAACAAATAATAATATAATTATAATAAAAATTATTCAATAATGTAATCAAATCAAAATCACTGAAATTTGCTCAGTTGCAGAATTGTTGCTGTCATTATTTTTTTTTTTTTATGACGAATTTCCCCACAAATCGCTATCGCACAATTCTGCAAGTGATTATAATTTATTATCGCTGTTTTTTAGCTGATCTAAAACTATTTTTGACATAAAGGGACACTTTTGGTTGCTATGGACAATCTACAGTTTGCAGGGAGAAAGAAACGTTTTTATTATATAAAATGACATGCATGACACAGGACAGACCACTAGGGACAGGGGGTGTGTGTTTTTTTTACATACAGTACTGTAATCTATAAGATTACAGTATACTGTATGTAAGGTGTTTGTTTACTTTTTTGAATTTGGCGCCGTTCTCCGTCCCCGTGCGTCGTAACGTCGCAGGGAACGGAGATCGGCGTCACACGGAGGCACTGTGTGAATCGAGCGAGGTCCCGCTCGCTCACACAGCGCGGTGGCATCGCTGGATCCAGGGACAAGGTAAGTAACTTGTGCCTGTGGATCTAGCGAGGCGAGCCCGAGTCTGACTCGGGGTGTCCGCTCGCAGCAGGAAAATCTAACCCCGAGTCAGACTCGTGAAGACCGCCAGGCAGGTTAAGCGGTACCTCACCACTGAACAAGCCAGTTCTAACACACGGAGCGTGCAGGCCAGAGCCTCAAGGCCGATTATCTCCCCCTCTTCTCACGCCGCCTCCGCTCGTGGGAGCTCTCCCGGGCATGTTCCACAGCATGGAGAAATCCACTAAGAAGGAGATATCTGCAGTGAGGGCAGACATGTCACATTTACTGGTTAGGCCTTGTACACGCGGTCGTTCCAAACCGATGAGAATGGTCCGACGGACCGTTTTCATCGGTTCACCGCTGAAGTGGCCTGATGGTCTGATGTGCGTACACACCATTGTTCCAAAAACTGATCGGGTCAGAACGCGGTGACGTCAAACACACGACGTGCTGAATAAAACGAAGTTCAATGCTTCCAAGCATGCCTCGACTTGATTCTGAGCATGCGTGGGTTTTGAACCGATGCTTTTCTGTACTAACCATCGGTTTGGACCGATCGGGCAGCGGTCCATCGGTTCGGTTTTGAAGCATGTTTTAAAATTTTGGACTGAAGAAAACAGACCGATGGGCTATACACACGGTCGGTTTGGACCGATAAAAATGAACCTCGGTCCATTCTCATCGGTTTTGTCCGCCCGTATGTACGGGGCCTTAGAGTTGAGGATTCCCATGAGGCATCCATTAAAGAACTACAAGAGACTGTTACTCAATTGGCATTTGCAAATCACGCCTCCCTCTATAAACTAGAGGACCTCGAGAAACGTAATCGCAGGAACAACCTGCGCATCAGGGGGTTGCCATAGGCAACCAGAAATAATGATCTAGAACCCTCAATCCGCGGTATCCTTAATACCATTTTGGGCAACCCTGTCACTGACGGACTAAGACTGAGACTGAGACTTGACCGAGTACACCGTGCTCTGAGACCACGCAATGTCACATCTGACCAGCCCAGGGATGTCATATGTCACAGTCAAGAATGCTATCATGACCAAGCTTTTTGATGGAGCCATTATCAACATCTTCCCTGACATCTCCAAATAGACTCTTGATCGACGCAGGGCCCTAAAACCTCTCGTAGATCAACTACAAATGGTGCTTCCTCGCGTGCTTGATAGCTACTAAAAATGGCTCCTTCACACTCTGGTTCCCTGAGGAGCTCTCAACCTTCCTCCAAGAATTGAAAATGCCGCAAATGGAGCTCCCAGGCTGGCAAAAACCCTATACCTACCTTCACGGCTCCCCGGGCCTCCCAGTGACGGAAAATTTCATCCAAGCAGAAGCGCACTACGACTCTGGGCTCCTCACATAAAAATGGGTGAGATCCCCCCTGCCATTGCTACCATATCTGCCTATGCTGACCGTAGCTTTTACCTCACTGAATCACCCCTCCATTTACTGGTGATATCCCTTTGTGCTGAACATCCCCAAGTTCATTTTTCCATCCTATTCCTGTGACTATCTTAGGTGTTGTTCTGCTTTTTATTTCTCATTTTACTTCTCGGTTGTACTATGTTGTTCTATGACCCGCTCTGTAAGTTTTATTTTGTGTATGTTTTGACATTGCTAAAGTTTAACATTGTTCATACCTTTTACACAGGCTGCATGCTGACGGAGCATAATGCTCCCTGTCTATGGCTATACTCTGGCGTATATTTCTTGCCCCTCTCCTCCTGGGGTTGGCGAGAGTTAGCAGCCCACATGTCTTTCTTCTTGGTCTCTTTCTAGAGATCTTGACAGCTGCTAGCTCTCCCCTTCCCCACAAGGACCACCGCAGATTTCTGTGTGCATATCTTCTAATTCCCATTAGTTTTACAGATTGTAAACAATTTCTCATTATGTGTTCTTTTTTCTATTCTTCTCCCTTCTGGTCTATCTTCACCCCCCTTACTCCACACTATACCTCCTTTTTTTTGCTGGCATGCATGGTTGTATAAGATGACAGCCCACTCATCACTGACGTAATGGCTACTCTAACAATTCTCTCGTAAAATGTAAGAGGCCTTAATGTGTCCACAAAAAGGCATCAAGTGTTAAGAGAATTAAAAAATTCATCCTGCTTGATTGCTTTTCTTCAAGAGATGCACTTGACTCACTCAACCTCCATTAAACTATACTCACAATGCTTTTGACACTGGTATTACAGGCTTTCTGATACCAACAAAGCCAAAGGAGTAACCATTGGGTCCAGTAACAGTGCGTCCTTTCGTCTCACTGATATATTAGCGGACGATCGCGGTTGCTTCCTCTTTCTCAAGGGTTTTATAGGTAATACCCAATGCACCCTAGCAAACGTTTATTGCCCTAACCACAACCAACCCTCTTTTTGTACCCAACTTCTTACAAAACGTTCACACTTTGCCAAAGGTTTTGTTATTCTTGTGGGGGACATAAATATGCCATTGGATCCCACCATTGACACCTCACAAGGCCGCTCTACAACCCCATTCAAACGTCATCAAAAAAGACTCCTACACCTGCAATTAATGGACGTCTGGCACAAACTCCACCCTAAAGAAAAAGACTATCCCCCCTTCTCCAAAACGCATCAATCCTACCCCAGAATAGACAACATTTTCTTAGATCATTTTCACATCCCTCTCCTACGCTCCGCCAACATAGGCACTGCATCCCTTTCAGACCATGCACCTGTCTCTATACGTTTGACCATGCCCAATTTGCCACACCGCACCAATAGTTGGAAGCTCAATGACTCTCTTCTCTCCATCCCAACCAAGGTCTCCATGTTATCCACTTCCCTAACTCAATATTTCATAGAAAACACATCCTCAGAACCTTCACCCTCTGTTCTTCTGGGAAGCCCACAAATCTACGATGAGAGGTAGACTTGAACTTGGGGCAAGGAGAAAAAATGAGCATGGTCAGCAGCTCAAACAGGTCCTTTGTGAAATTGCTGAGCTTGATAAACAGCACAAACTATCATTGCAAGCCACACACCTTGAGGCTCTCACGCTTAAAAGAGAGGAACTCAAAACTCTTCTTGACCTAGACACTAAAGCCCTGTACACACGATCGGTTTGTCTGATGAAAACGGACCGATGGACCGCTTTCATCAGACAAACCGATTGTGTGTGGGCCCCATCGGTTTGTTTTCCATCGGTGAAAAAAAATAGAACATGTTTTCAAATTTTCCTATGGATAAAAAACTGATAGAAAAAAACAATTGTCTGTGTGGAAGTCCATCGGTCAAAAATCCATGCATACTCATAATCAGGTCTAGGCATGCCCGGAAGCATTGAACTTCATTTTTCTCAGCACGTCGTAGTGTTTTACGTCACCGCGTTGGACACGGTCTGATTTTTGACTGATGGTGTGTAGGCAAGACTGATGAAAGTCAGCTTCATCGGATATCCGACGAAAAAATACATCGGATTAGATTCCATCAGATATCCGCTCGTGTGTATGGGGCTTAAGAGGAAATTCCACTGCATCTCACAAAGGGTCTACTAGTGGGGGAACAAACCAGGCAGACACGTGGCTAGTTCCCTTAGAGCTAAGAAGACCTTATCTTTTATATCCAAAATTAAACTTCAATCGGGCGAATTAGTACACGCTACCCCCCAAATCTCCAAAGCATTTCGAGATTTTTATGCTGATTTATATAATGTTGAGGGTGGCCTAGCCACCCTGTCACAATTAGAAAAACTTAAACGTATACTCACCTACTTAAAATCTGCTAAACTCCCCAAATTATCAAGGACAGTCCTTAAAAGCATTAAAATCCTCACCCTCAGACAAAGCCCCTGGACCTGATTGAAATCTTATATTATAAAACATTTAGTTCCAGTGAAGGGAACATTTAAGGCATCAGCTTGCCAAGACATTTTTGACAATATCTTTCTCCCAACTTTGTGTGAACAGTTTGGGGATGGTGACTTTCTGTTCTAACATGACTGTGCACCATAGCACAAACACGGTTCATAAAGACATGGATGAGTGAGTTTGGGGTGGAGAAACTTGACTGGCTTGCACAGAGTCCCCTGACCTCAACCCAATAGAACACCTTTGGGCTGAATTAGAGGGGAGACTGCAAGCAAGTTCTTCTCGTCCACATCAGTGTCTGACCTCATAAATGCGCCTCTGGGAAAATGGGCAAACATTCCCATACCCACACTCCTAAATATTGAGGACAGCCTTCCCAGAAGAGTTGAAGTTGTTATATCTGCAAATCATGGGCAAACTCAATATTTAACCCTATGGACTAAGACTGGGATTCCATTAAATGTCATGTGCGTGTGAGGGCAGGTGTCACCATACTCTTGGTAATATAGTATATATATATATATATATATATATATATATATATATATATATACCAAAAGTTTGGACACACCTTCTCATTTAAAGAGTTTTCTTTATTTTCATGACTATGAAAATTGTAGATTCACACTGAAGGCATCAAAACTATGAATTAACACATGTGGAATTATACATAACAAAAAAGTGTGAAACAACTGAAAATATATTTCATATTCTAGGTTCTTCAAAGTAGCGACCTTTTGCAGCAGACACATCTCTAGAACTGTTACGAGGAGACTGTGTGAATCAGGCCTTCATGGTAGAATATCTGCTAGGAAACCACTGCTAAAGAAAGGCAACAAGCAGACGAGACTTGTTTGGGCTAAAGAACACAAGGAATGGACATTAGACCAGTGGAAATTTGTTCTTTGGTCTGATGAGTCCAAACTTGAGATCTTTGGTTCCAACCCCCGTGTCTTTGTGCAACGCAGAAAAGGTGAACAGATGGACTCTACATGCCTGGTTCCCACCGTGAAGCATGGAGGAGGAGGTGTGATGGTGTGGGGGTGCTTTGCTGGTGACACTGTTGGGGATTTATTCAAAATTGAAGGCATACTGAATCAGCATGGCTACCACAGCATCTTGCAGCGGCATGCTATTCCATCCGGTTTGTGTTTAGTTGGACCATCATTTATTTTTCAACAGGACAATGACCCCAAACACACCTCCAGGCTGTGTAAGGGCTATTTGACCAAGAAGGAGAGTGATGGGGTGCTACCTATTGAAGATCATCAAGAGAATGCCAAGAGTGTGCAAAGCACTAATCAAAGCAAAAGGTGGCTACTTTGAAGAACCTAGAATATTAAATATATTTTCAGTTGTTTCACACTTTTTTGTTATGTATAATTCCACATGTGTTAATTCATAGTTTTGATGCCTTCGGTGTGAATCTACAATTTTCATAGTCATGAAAATAAAGAAAACTCTTTAAATGAGAAGGTGTGTCCAAACTTTTGGTATATACTCTTTGAATGAGAAGGGGTGTCCAGACTTTTGGTCTGTACTGTGTGTATATATATATATATATATATATATATATATATATATATATATATATATATATATATATATATATACACAGTATGTCAGATTTTGTTTTGCTTAGGCCTACCTGACTCTAAAATGAACTTTCCATGACATATCTATAAGATACACAAACCATTATAGATATTACCTCTTAGCACAATATTTCAATTTTGCTAAACTAACCAGATATCACAGCCTAATGATGTAGCTGTTTTTAGTGACCCTTTGACTTTAATTCTTGTCACTAAATATCAGTTTTGCATTTCTTTATTCAGTAACAATCTGAATTTGTATAGCAAATCTAAATCACATCAACTATAATCTAAGTTAATATTGAATTCACTGAAATGGATCAATCATTTCCATTAAATTGATAATAATATGCATTACAAATGCACTGGAAACAATCTACAATTTTTCAGTGTGTCCAATGACAACCTTTTTGTTTTACTGTGTAACAAGTAATCCAATATTATTGAAAAAGTGTGCATACATGATTTTATTTTCTGTAGATACCATCAGAATGCTATATATAACATTATTTTTTATTCCAAGTGCCTAACAAAACAAGTTATCCAGATTATATTATTGTGTTTATTTATACATCTATCATCTATACATCTATCATAAAACTCTTCCAAATCCCTCTTGCAGTAACTGCAGAAATATTTTTTATCTGGTTGGATCAAATGGTATTGTGTTTTCCTGTGGATCAGCTGCATCATCATATTTTCTTTGTGTATGGCAGAGAATTCCTGTGAGACATCTGGCATGCAGGGATGTGCATGCACACATCATTTCCCACAGAACAGTGGCCTGGTGCACATACACACGGGAATGCATGTGGGTATGCGTGCGCTCACACAGCATGTGCACATTGCATGCTGGCCTATTCAAGGATTCCTCTGCCCCTGCTCAAGTGTTGAATGGTCGTTTAGCTGTTCCCTGTGTCTTGTGTTCTTCATATGTTTTTCCCTTGTTGCTGACCCAGCTTGCGCCTGAACTGATCTTGGATCCTGTTTCTGACTTGTTGTCAGTTCTTGACCCCAACTCTGTTCCTGACTTTGGTTCTGCTTTTGATTTGGTACCCCGCTGCTATTCCTGTGGCCATGCTTCCGTCTCTTATCCTAGCTTTCTGTCCTGCTCGAGTGCCTGTCTGGCTGTCTTCTATACCAGCTCTGCACACCACTGAGTGTCTACTGAGAGCCCCGACAGGAGTAGGAGATGTGGAAATTCGACACTTGGCACACCGATTCCTGTGACAACGGTCATGTGTAATGCATGTTGTATTTTCATTACTGTTAATAATTACAATTTTGTACAGGTTTCCTCATTGTTGGAAAAACTATATGACCAAACATAAACAACATTGCTTGAGAGCTCCTACTCTGCCATTTTATTATTTCTTAATCCTGATGAACCCAGGATTCCTTGTTTAGCCACTTAAGGACTAAACCTATTTCCAACATTCCAAGATAAAATCAGTATTTTTTGCTAGAAAAATAGAACCCCCAAACAATATATATTTTTTTAGAAGAGACGCCAGAGAATAAAATGGAGATTGTTGCAATACTTTGTCACACCGTATTTGCACAACGGTCTTACAAACACATGATAGGGGTCCCATGGTGAATGGATAAGTCCAGTAAGATTTTTCTTCTGACTCACTTAATTTTACTTTTATGTCAGGAAATTATTATTTTTGCAATGAAAACACACTCAGGCCCCGTACACACGACCAAACATGTCTGCTGAAACTGGTCCGCGGGCCAGTTTCAGCAGACATGTTTGGTCGTGTGTAGTTACGAGCGTACAGAATTTCACCGTACATTTGCCCGCCGGGCCGTTTTTCAGCAGACATTTATTTCCAAACTTGTTTTAAAACCGTCCGCTGAAATCCTGTCCGAACGGACATGTTTGGTGGTGAGTACACAAAAGCAACGTACAAAAACCCCGCGCATGCTCAGACTAAATGAGGCCACGGGAGCGCTCGTTCAGGTAAAACTCACGTTTGTTTGGGATATGGCACATTCGTCAATAGAAAGATTAATTCTAGCAATAGAACACTGAAGCAAACTACACAATAAACAACAGTTGATGCCGTCGTTTTATTCATTCTTCTCTTGCTAGAAATAATCTGTTATTTAGCTCATGTTATTTCAACTGAGTTGTTCCATACTGAAAAGTGACATTTGTTGCCTGGGATGTAGTAAGATTTTAGCAATCTTTTATTGGCCCGACGTATCATATTTTTTGTTGTCCTCCACATGTATATCTTTTTTTTTTTTTGGTTTAATGTTTATCTTTGCCACTTTTTTTATGTGTTTATAGTTATGTCACCATTTTCCAATTTCCTAGCAAATTGTTAGGATTTTGCTTTTGTTTGTATATTTTACTGGATTATTTTGAAGGTTGTTTAAATTGTCTACCATGTTGGCACACCAAATGCCCCCCCCCCCCCCACATGAGTTAGTGAATTTTTTAGATGAAACATTTGATTTGTTTGTAATGTTTGATGCCTAAAATAATCCCCACAGTATTACAAACAATAGGCACGTTTTTAAATTAAACAAAAAGGCTTTTATTTTGGCAAATGTTAAAAAGGAACAAAAACAGAATGGCAGCACTTGAACAGCTAGCAAAATACATGCAAACTTGCATTTCAAACATGGTGAAGGATAAACTAGCAAACCTCAGGAGGCACACAAACTAAAATCTGAAGCAGCAGCACATAACACCAAAGGAACCCAAGCTGTGGTAGTCCAAACAAGATGCCATTTGTGGGGGATCAAATGGAAGGCAGGGAATCAACGTCTCCTCTTCCTTGCAACCTTCCTTCCAGGCTGCCTTCCAGCGGGTCTTCCCTGGGCCCTTGCAGGTGGGGATGATGTGGCAGCAGGATTATGGTGTTCAGCAAGCCGGGCCGGGTCACATAGCCCAGTGTCTGGGGTCAGCAGCTCCCTCTCCATCCACCAAAGGGCCTGGTTGATCACGCCCTTTGCCAGTTGCCTCTGCTCCTCCGTGCCTTTGTTTAGATCGTGTGCCAGGGAGGCACTGTAGGCCTCAGTGGGGTTGAGGGGGGCCCTCATGATGGCACTCGCCTCCCTAATCATTTGGAGGCTGGCTTCCTCCACTGCCCCCAATTTCTTCTTTCGGCCTGGTGGCCTAATATGGAGGGGAGGAGCCTGGCTGGTGGTGGTTGTCCTGGGGAGCTGCTGAACGCCACTGGGCCCGGCCTCCTCCTGGCTGCCACTGACCCCTTCGGCCTGGCTGTCAGTGAGGAGAGGATCTGCCACCTCCTGGCTGGTCTCTTCTTCCTGTGTAAAAAAAAAGGGACATGTTGTAATATATTTAGAAATATAATCACTCACATTTTCATGCTTGAATGTCCTTTTTTGGGGCTAATTTAAACTTGAAAACAGACTCACCCTCTGACCCCTGCAGTTGTCATCCCTGACACCTATTTGTTTGCCCACGACTTTTGATTTTTTATTCCCAGCTTGTATTTTATTAACCAATATCAGGTCAAGAATCAAACAATAATTAATATTATTCCATAAATAGTTATGAAACTACTATACCTCATCATCGTAGAGGCGCAGATCTGCCTCTCTGTCAGCCAGGCCCTCTTCATCCGACTCTGCAGGGCTGTGGTGATCTGGGGAAGTCCCGCTGGAAGGTAGCGTGGAGGGAAGGCTGGGAGTCAGACTTGACATTGATGGCCTGCCTTCCAGTTGATCCCGCAAAAAAGACATCTGGCTGAAATACCATAGCTTGGGTTCCTTTGGTGGTCTTGCTGCTGCTCCAGATCTTAGCTGCTTTTGGTGAGCTTTGTACGCTCTCCTATATGTGCCCCTGAGGTCGCTCGTATGTCCTTGTTGTGGTAATGGTCCTGCTTTGAATCCCACAGGATGGGCATTTCTCTAAATTTATCCAGCAAGTGCTGGATAATCTCTTGGGTCTGCAGTAGATCCATTGTAAATTTTTTAGTGTTGTAATTTTATTCTAGATTACAAAAAGAAAAAGAAACAAAAAATACGATTAAAAAAAGGCTCAGCATTTACATTGATCGAATATGTCGCGAAAAAAGTAGGACCTATATAGAAATAAAAACACAGTGTCTCTTTTTTTCAAAATGCTGGCCAGCTCTGCCCCATTGGTTGTAGCTAACATTGTTTTAATAGATGCCACCCCTTTGGTTCCATTGCAGTAAATAAGTGAAATCTAGAACCATACACAATCATTAAAAATGACAGCATTCATCAAGGCACTATTGCATGTGTAGATATCCTGCCCCTCAGCATTGATTACATGAAAGAAACTTCCTAATGACCTCTGTCCAACCAACACAGAACAATACTTGGCCTGATCTGAATACACCCTACATAAATTGTAATGAGTTACAGCATTTTTGACATCTATATTTTGTGATGTCTACAAAAGCATTTGGGTACGAAAATCACATTCTGGTATCCAAGAGACATAATAGCTTAAGAAAAGGGTGCAACCAACAGACCAAACCCCCATCCCATGGCTCTCCATTTTATAGCCCGCTGCTGATCCCATGTTTAAATTTCTTACCTTCCTCTCTCAAAATCCTCGTTTGTCACGCTCGATGAATTACCACGTAACCTACGTAATCACGTCATGCGCCTTTTATCCACTCCGCGTATGTATGAAACGCCGCCCTCGTCACCTTTGCCATGCCCCTAATCAATTGAAAATGTAAATATGGCGTTAACTGTGTAGGTTCTGAAATCGCGCGAATATTCTCCGCGTAACCTACGTCAACACGTTGTTAGCATTCGCGACACTCCGCATATGCATGAATCCCCGCCCTCATCTCCGCCCATGACAGGACATTTCCTCGTTTCCACGCCCCTAATCTCTGTGGGAAGGAAAGATGGCGATGTCACACGAGCGGGCACGGAGCTCTCATGGCGCAAGTGAAGGGACAGAGGTAGGACCGTCCCGATCCAGGCCTAAAAGATATAAAGCCACTAATATGGTGTTTGAAGAAATGGTGGAGTTGGTTTACATCATGAGGAGGAAGGATTATGATGGTGAATGTGGGCCCTACAAAACACCGAACCGTAGAAAGTCACACATAATGGACAAGGTGGCAAGGAGAATGAGGAGAATGTTTGGTGTCACCAGGTCCAAGGAGCAACTCCGGAAGCGTTGGTCCGATTTAAAATTGAGGGAGCCACATCACATGAAGAAGATCCTCAAAATTCTGCGTAAAAGTAAGTCCATATTATTTAAGGGGGGGGGAATGTCTGCAAGAATGTGTTGACATGTAGTTTTTGACATCTGCCTCCTTGGCCTGCTTGTACTTTTGAACACGTGTAGATACTGTATTGTGTTTATGTCAAATAACAACCTTTACCAAATATTGTGAAATAGTAACATGCGTAATATGTCATTGTTTCGCAGAAATGCAAGGTTAGTCCAGGAACAACACACCTGGACATGGCTGACTGGCCCCAAACTTTGTTTGCAAACATTGTTGAATAGCAAACTCGCAGAAATTAAATTGAGTAAATGTGACAGGCAAACAAGATTCATTCTCAAAAATGTGAAGAAAGCTGATGTTTTAACATCTGAAAATGCAAAGCACCTGTGTCTCAACAATCAAAGGATATTTATTTGGAGGGTCGACGAGAATTAATGTTTTGGGGGGACATCCATGTGTGTCACTTCTTAGCAAAAAAGGGGCAGGATCAGAGCTTGGCCTAGAACTACGCCAAAAATGTAGGATTGCTGAAAGAAGAAACAAACAAAAATCCTCAAAAATGTATCGTCTATGCAATGTGTGCGATTTATGCTATACAATATCAGTGTGCTGATGAGTATACCTTTTGTTTTTGATTATTTCTTATAGGGGAAAGAAGACGCCAGCAATTGGAGGAGGCAGAGAGGGCCAGACACCCACAAAATCAAACACCTCCACATGTGGAGGAGGAGGAGGCTGTGGAAGGAAGAGAGGAGGATGTGGAAGGAAGAGAGGAGGATGTGGAAGGAAGAGAGGAGGATGTGGAAGGAAGAGAGGAGGAAGACTTAACTTTGGATTTAGAATTCGGTGAAGATGAGGCGGAACTGGACGAAGCAGAATTGCGTGATTTTGAAGGGGTATTGATGGATAAAGAAGGAGTTCTGGAAGAAGATGGAGGAGTCGTGGATGATGAGGCTGAGGTGGTGGAAGAAGGAGGAGTCATAGAAGATTGTGAAATTGTGGATGTGGAAATTATCAGGCCATCAGGTCAGTGTCACCCCAACATTAATAGGGCCAAAGATATGCACATAGGCCGGAGTAGCACATTTTTCACGTGCAAGTGCTTCAATAATTGTACAGCAGGTAATGGAGTGCAGCACGGAAATGGACAATATGCGGGAAAGGATGGTCGTCATGGAGCAGAATGTTCGAAATGTCATTTCAGAGTGCAGCACGGAAATGGACAACATGCGCCAAAGGATGATAGTCATCAAACAGAATTTCAAAAACATCATTGACATGATGGGCCGTGTCAAAGACTGAAACACCCCCCGCCCATCCCCCGCCCCCAAAACCATTTTTAATTTTTGTACTTTACAATACGCCAAAATTTCAAAATGCACACACAGTGTGCCAATATGTGCTATCTGCCATCACAGACTATCTATTGTCTGTGCTTTGTGGGTACAAACCCCTCCTCGATCCTCAAGTAGTTGAGAGGAAGAAGGGTTTGCTCCCACAAAACACAGACATTGATCACCCATGATGTCAGATAGCACATGTGGCCATTTGTCTGTTTAACCAATGACATTTGGCGAATTCACACTGAATGTGTGCATTTTGAAATTTTGGCGTGTTCCAGTGTGAAAGCACACCATCCATGACTGACTGCTGTTTTTAACAAATAGTTTTTTGTGGTGTTGATCTTGTTTTGGTTGTAAATGTTTACAGTTTCAGATCACAAAACGAACAATAAATATCACCTAAAGAAATAAGTACAATAAATCGCAGAAAATAAAAAATTATTTTGCTCCAAAAATTTAAATAAGGACCCCCAAAAATATATATAAATAGCTATATTTTGATGACAAAAAAATAAAAAATTTTGGTTGTGTTAAAATTTAAAAAAAAAAAAATATACAATAAAAAATACAAAGCACAAAAATGTTTGGGAGAAAAACACTACCCAAAAATGTTTAACTGTAAATACATTTCTTGAAAATAACAAGCAAATCTTAAAAAAAAATGGGCAAAATATTTTTAAAAACACCCCAAAAATTTCCAAAAAAAAAAAAAATCTGGGTTACTGAAAACCAAACAAAATAAAACCTTGAATTTTAGGCAAAACTAGTAAAAATATACGTTTTGAAGTGTGTATATATATATATATATATATATATATATATATATATATATATATATATATATATATATATATATATATATATATATATATATATAGATAGATATATAGGAGACAAGCCAGAAAATTCTTGGGTAGATTTTCACTGAAATAATTATTACATTGTGTTTCGATCAGTATTCTTGCTAATCACTGTCAATAAAGAAAAACAAATAAAAAATTAAAACCAAATATTTACACAACAAAATTACGAAAAAATGTTGGAATCCAAAAATGAAGCATTTTTTGGGGAATAAGGAATAAAATAAAAAAAAAAATTTGTGACATCAAAAGCTGAAAAATGAGTGGCTTCTTATTTCTAGACTGAATACCCAGTTTGTAGATGAGTGAATAATGTGCAAATGTGGTTAGTTAATACATCTGAGTAAGTAAATTTGGCACTAGAAGTGCACTATTTTTGGTGAAAACCTGGAAGACAGAAAAAAAGAGAAAAAGCAGTAATGACAAACAACTGTATAAAGTCCAATGGTCTAATTATTTATTAGTTCTGAGAATATTCCTTTCTTTTGGGGGCCGAATTAGAAAGAAATATGATCTGGCATAGCAATGGCCCCCCCACCCATGAAGTACTCAACATATTTGTCGCGTACCTCACGAGCAGATTGGGGGGCCAAGCCAGCGCGACCAGTGTCCAGCCCAGGAATGTTATCTGAGAGTAGTCCTGCCTCAGAGCCCATGGGGGGTAGGTACGACTGGGAGTGCCTGCGTAGAAAATTGTGCAAAATGCAGCAGGCAAATATAATGGTGTTCAATTTATATTCCGCCAAATGTATCGATGTCAGGAACAGGCGGAACCGGTTGGTGAGGATCCCAAAGGCATTCTCGACTACCCTCCGAGCCCTGGACAACCGAAAATTGAACACCTTCCTCTCTAAGGTGAGGGTCCTCTGGGGAAAAGGCCGCATTAGGTGAGGTCCAAGCCCGAAAGCCTCGTCCGCTAGGAACACAAACGGAAGTCCTTCCACATTATCTTCATCTGGTGGCAATGCCAGACCACCAGTTTGAAGACGATCATAGAAATCAGTCCGTGAGAACACTCCCCCATCTGACATCCGGCCGTTCTTCCCCACGTCCACATATAGAAACTCATACTGTGCCGACACCACCGCCATCAACACAATACTATGATAACCCTTGTAATTATAATAGTAGGACCCCGAGTGGGGTGGGGGCACAATGCGGACGTGTTTCCCATCTATTGCTCCACCGCAGTTAGGAAAATCCCACCACTGGGCAAATTGGGAAGCCACAGACTGCCATTCCTGTGGTGTGGAGGGTAGCTGTGGGGACAAACAAAAAAAGAGATTTAGTACTTTGGCACATAAACATTGCAAACATAATCCTACAAGCATCCTTGTGCAACTTTACATTTTTAAAATAGCATTTTCAAATTATGAAGGGAGAATTTCGGGGCACAAATAGATACGCCCACTTAATTAATAAGACACTCCACAGCCCTCTGATGGGGACAAAAACACTTTGAAGGGGGGGTGGGGGGTGTTTAAACTGTTTAAAAATTTTTTTTAAATCAAATAAAGTGGCAAGGTGTGGGTTGGCCCTAAGATAGCATGCTGGACAGGTTAATATTGGGTAAGGTACAAATATGCAGGTAGGCCAAAATAAAAAGAACATGTAAAGCTGATATCAACATGCATAGGGAGAAAAGGGAACGTTAGTTAAACACACAGCATATCTGGGACATTAAAAAAAAAAGTGACTTGCCACATTATTAAAGACACATTGTGAGGTTAAAATGAGGAAAATTACCTTAATATACTCCTCCTGCAGAACTTTGATGATGGCAGCACACGTGTCCGGTATGATGACCCCAAGCGCCTGCGGAGAGATGCCTGTCGAGAACTTGAGGTCCTGCAGGCTCCTCCCAGTCGCCAGGTACCGCAACGTGGCAATAAGCCTCTGCTCGGCCGTGATGGCTTGGCGCATCACAGTGTCCTGCCTCGTGATATAGGGGGACAGAAGATCCAGCAGACTGTTGAATACGGGGTCCGTCATGCGGAGAAAGTTCCTATAGTCATTAGGATTATTCTCCTGGATTTCCCTAAGCAGAGGCATATGTGAGAACTGGTCACGCTGGCGCAACCAATTCTTGGTCCAGAAACGCCTCCGCCCCCTGTTTCTGGCCAAAGTACTGGAATAATGAACATATCCAGCAGCCATCCCATAAACAGCACCAACTCGCGAAAATTGACGCTGCTGCTCCATCATGGCTTCAAACCGGCCGGCTGGTCAGTCAAGAACACACTCCAACAGAAAGCACAATCAAATCCAGCGGTACCTGCAAAGAACGCACGACACACAGATACGATCGCACAGTACGAAGCTGCAAAGCAGAACGAACTGCACGCCTGTACCCGAATGCCAACTACGTACCCACAAGCACACGCACTGAACCAGAAAATACTACCTGATAAAGCAAGGAGACCGAGAAGCGCGAATCAGCTCTAACCAAACCTTCACTAACACGAGCAAAGCCGTAACTAGCAAAAGCGGAACAGAGGGCGTCGCCATTGACTTTGGCCTTTCCCTTTATAGTGACGTCAAACGTGGTTTACGTGCACGCGTTCTGGTCCGCCGGGAAATATGGTCCGCTGGTGTGTACAAGCCAGCGGGCCAAAAGACAAAACAGCCTTGTACGCCGGAAACAGCCCGTCGGACAGTTTCCAGCGAACATGTTTGGTCGTGAGTACCCGGCCTAAAACGTTTTCCCTGTGTGATTAGAAGATGTTGACCAATGAAGCAATTGCAAACTATAAGCTTAAAGAAAAGCTTTGGTCAAAATGAAAAAAAAAAAATCAATATGTGATGTAACTCTAATTTGTAACTTTTCTCATTGGTTGTTTTGCAAACAACAGTAAGTATATTCATATATCTATCTTTTTCCCCTGTAGCTGAACATTCTCTTACTACAACATGCCGTCATTACATCATTGGGGGAGATGCTGGTATAGTCCATGAAAAGCCCAGACGTCTCAATAAATATAGAAAAACCCATCAAGGCTCTGCTCATTCCCACTCATGATATTCCTGAAATTCCTGCCCACTCCTGCCTATTTCCTGTCTATGCCCCACCTATGCCCACCCACTGCTTTGTTTCTATACAGCCTGTTGCTTGGCTGCTTTATTTAAAAGAAGAAAACAGGCTGAGAGAAGCATACAGATGAGTTGAAAAATCTGTGTTCAAAGTTGGCTGCAGGTAATACATTATAATAATAATATATTTATTAAAAAAATCAATAAAAAATTATATTTATACAATTCGTATAGTACAGGGAGCACATCGATTTTTTTTTCCTGTATCGCATATCCAAATTATATTTTGAAAAAGATATCTATGCTGGCACTTATAACCACTTTGACTCTAGAGCACACTGAACATTCTGTGTCACCTTAGGTTGCTTACTTCTCACAGGGAACACAAGATGATTAGGGCCACAGGATGATCAGAGGTAACGGGGACACAAGATAAATAAAGGCACATGGGTCACAGGTGTGGAGTTTTTTAGGTAGCCCCTTACAATATACAATAAATAGAGATAATATTGAACACAAATATAAATTTAAATTGCAGTCTGTATGACAATTTTTAGATTTGGCTGTGTCATATAAATAGATAAGTAGATAGATAGATAGATAGATAGATAGATAGATAGATAGATAGATAGATAGATAGATAGATAGATAGATAGATAGATAGATAGATAGATAGATAGATAGATAGATAGATAGATAGATAGATAGATAGATAGAGTGTGTGATCTAATAATAATTTATTTTCTTGTCATTGCATATATGCTTAATTAGAGAAAGGTTAAAAATGGCTTTGGGTAAAAGCATACTAAATAATGTTTAAGGCAGTGATTTATTCAAAATGTACATTTCGATAATGAGCCAAGGTTCTAATCAGTGCCCAAAGATATAAAATGATAGATTTAGCAGTGTGGCACAGATATTTTCAGCATAATAACTGTAGGCCTAATGATTTAATTTATCAAAATATACACTAATTGTTACTTTATTTATTTGTTTAATACATGACACTTTAACTCATACCAATCTGTGCAAATGAGAGCTATCACCATATCCGCCAAGTTGAAATCAGATGAACGAGAGCAGAAGCCCAAATTCTTACATTTTCTACTGCCCTATCATCAGGAATGAGGCCTTTATTAATTATCCTTTTAAAAATGTTTCCCTTGGTGATTGAAGGAAATTAATTTAAAAGCAGGATATTTGTGTCATTAGTATATCTTATACTACATGCACTAGCTCGTAAAGGTCATCTTATTCATTCCTTTATCCAGCTGGGTCACTTTGAGTTGTAAGTAAATATTAAAAATAAAATACACAACAATAATAGTATCAACTTGATATATATTGCATTCATTTGTATGTTTTCCCCAAAATTAGCATTGTATAATTTAAAAGCAAGTGCTTATCTATCGGTAAGAAAAATATTTACAAATATGTAAATAAAGAAGTCCTGTGCGTTACAGATTGACAAAATATGCAGCTCAGTCAACTGGATACTAAAAAGGGCCTTTCTGAATAAGTCATTTTGGAAGCTATTTATCCATCTGTCATTAGATTGCCTACTATGTAACTATCAGAGGTTGGACTTGGTGGACCTTGCATGGGATACAGGGAGTTAGGAGTAGTGATGGGCTACAAATAGGCACTTCTATAGATGATGCAAGCATACAGATTGTGATACCATATTTATTGTTTTATGTATGGAGAGAGGAGTTGGTAACAATCAGTGTAGGAAACACTCCTACCCACTAGAAACTAACAATAAAACGACATCCGTGGGAAAACATTAGTACACAAAAAGGTGGCATGGTTATCAGATACATCACTTATTTTATTGTATTTTATTGATAACCCCAAATTTTTGGCATATCATAGAATAAAAAACTGACTTTTAAGCCCTGTACACACGATCGGATATCTGATGGAATCTAACCCAATGGATTTTTTCATCGGATATCCGATGGAAAGAAAACCGATGGGGCCCACACACGATCGGTTCGTCCGATGAAAATGGTCCATCGGTCCGTTTTCATCAGACAAACCGATCGTGTGTACAGGGCTTTAGAGTTTCAAAAAACTGATGGTTGGATTCTATAAGAATAAGCACCTCTTACAATATATATGTAGCGCTACCCCCGAAGCAGCCGCCTAATGTATGTTTGGTTCTGTACTCTGCCTCTCAACCCCAAGAACGGTCTCAACCCCTCTGGAACACCTGCTTGGCACTATTAGTGCAGAACCCAGCAATAGAGCGGAAACACAATAATGATAAACCATGAAGTATATTCACAGAGGCCCTGGGTTCTGTCACATCACCAGTTGTGGTAATAAATAGAAACTCACACACAATATCAATGAACCACTTAGATAGGTTTACTGAGATAACGAATAACAAAATTACAAACATATGAATAAATAGATGAGATGAATGAACACAGACTGTGATTGACAAAAATATTATTCAATGCACATATATCATGTACTTGCAACCCGAGGACAACCTGAAGGGGCATATGTGAACAGGTGCACAGGGAGATGAGCCCGCAATACTTTTAACACATGTTTAGAATACCTTCCCACTGAGGCCTCAGCACACAGACCAATACACAAAGAAAATGCACCAACAGTAAATACAGTAGCACAAGGCAAGTTCTAAATATATCTCACTAAATGGCTCTCCCTAGGTTGCAGTTCAGAGCAGTTCTCCGATGTGGAGCAGTGAAGCTTAAATTCAGTTGTCTTCAGCTAGCTTATATTATACTGCAGTGTTGACTTGTGCACTTATTTATAATCCAAGGGAAACAACAAGAGCAGTAACTGTAGAATAGGATGATATGGATTTTTTAGCTGAAGAACTTTCCCACTGGTAAATTCCCTCTTATATGTGAGTAATACAGTACTGACCTTACAGCACAGGGGAGAAAGGCAAGGCCCCGAAGTCTGGTTGTAAGATGCTGAGGTGTAGCAAATCCACAGCTGTGGAACTACAGGTTTTAGCAGCAATCTGTAGGAAATAAACTCACTCAGCAATACTGCAGTCACTACTTGGATAGGCAGGTGCCCTCTCACCACTGCAGATCCCAGCAGATGTTAGACTTCGTCCAGAATCTCTGTCTCTGTATCTTTACTCTGTATACTGTGTCTTTGCTCTGTATAATGGCAGCCGACCGGTCCCCCCGCTGGGATGATTCACCACTGATGGAGATGCACCTTGATATTCACCTCTGGGCCCCCTCTCTCAGGCAGGATGTCCCAACTCACGGCGGAGGCCTGAATCGCACAGGGAAATAATTTGAGAGCCAGCACCTCTCCCTCAGGTCTGGTCTGGTCTCCCTCATGGCAGACTGAACTTTTCTCTCAGGCCTGTACAATCTCTTCCATTGGCTGTTGTAACTCTGCTCCTGATTAGTTTTCCTCTTCCAGCCATTAGAAGCACAATAGAGACCACTTAGTCAGTGAAAACAGGAAGGAGGAGGGTGGTGGAAAAGCCCAGACATGACAGGCAACTCTCTCCCTAACTGAAACTAGAAAGCCTGTGTACGTTGTTCTGGCCAACTTGACGAGATTTGCGGGTTATAGAGTAAAACACCCGTTACATATATTAAATAAATATACTGGGCTCCATTCACAAGGCAGTATCTTACCGCATCCAAGTATATGCTAAGATACTGTACAGCATTTTTCCAAAACATTTTTGGCATTCACTAAAAAATGCTACCAAAATAACGCACGCGCTCAGATATATATTAAGTCATATGTTATTTTAGTAGTGAAAGCCTGCAGTATTTTTCCACCGGCGGTAGCCGGCATCCTTAACAAAGACTGTAAATAGCTAGTTAAGAAGCAGGCAATTGCCACATCCTTAACAGTCAGTAGACAACATAGTCATTAAGGAGAGGGCCCCTGCTGAATCAACAACCATTGAGTCATCAGATGTCAGCGGGGTTCCCGACTGACAGCTGAATGTAGAAAAAAAATTGCTGGCAATGAAAAATTAATACAAAAAATGGTGTGGGTCCCCTTAATTCATACCAGGCCATTCGTGTCTGGTATGAATTTTGAAGGGAACTCCAATGCCAAAATTGATTAAAACAATTGTGTGGTGTCCCCCACAAAATCCATACCAGACCCTTATCCGAGCATGCAGCTTAGCAGGTCAGGAAGGGTGGGAGGGATGAGCAAGTGCTCAACATGGGGGGGGGATTTGGGGCCAGGGCCTCCACTGCTTAGCTTATTTAGGGCCGGGAGGCAACGGAGTTGTCACATAGCGGGAGCCTTCATTGGGAGCTGAGCTTTTGTTTTGTTTTTTTGTGGCTGCAGGTATCATAATTGACAACAGATCTACACCTGGGGACATTTTTTTTTTTTGTTTTTTTAAAAGACTTGTGAAAGCTGCCTCCTGTATTTTTAGTAGGGGGCCCAGGTACCATGTTTATAAATTAACATGGTACAACTTGTATACAAATAATATATAAACAAATAATACAAATTATATAAATTATGTAATAACTGATAGTGCAATTATTATTGTATCACTTCCATATCACTTCCATAACCTCCATAACCTCAAATGGCCTTGTTTTGCAAATCTTTTTTCCATTATGTGATTTCCACATGCTTTAAATACAATCTATCATTTTCTATTTTACTTTTAATTAATACTTTGCTGTTAATTATTACTCATTATCCATGCTTTTCTGAAATAAAATAAAGCTTCACTTACACTAATGTTTTATGAGATATAACCTATAAAGCCATTCGTTGTTAGTATATTGGAATTTAATAACCAATCAAAAAGCAATATACAGTTACTTAGAATAAATCATCTTAGTAATTATCTTCTAATTTGTTTGTGATAGACGCATAATCCAAATGTGACAGCCAACAATGATTTAGCTCCTTTGTATAAATTAAACAGGATAGAACAGCAATACATGACAAGCTTCCCAGAAGCAAAGGAATAATATGTTATCTTTCATTTATGTTTGGTATCTCTCCCTCAGATATTGCAAATTAATTCAAATTTATTTTTCTTATCAAATCAGTTACACTGGCTGATTTCCTCTCCAATAAGTGTATGTAAAGTATCAACTCTACATGGAATAACACAATTTTAGTGTAAATAAATGAGATAAAATAAATGCTGCAAGTAAGTGACAAATCTATCATGGTACACATTGCAGATAAAAATGACTCAGATAATATAAATAAAACAATTTAAGAAATAGTGTGGTTGGTTTGTGTTGAGACTTTTCACACCATAAAGAAATTGTCTACATTTTACTTATCTTGGCTTTGAGACATATTATATATATATATATATATATATATATATATATATATATATATATATATATATATATATATATATACAGTTGCAAAAAAAGTATGTGAACCCTTTTGGAATGATATGGATTTCTGCACAAATTGGTTAATAAAATGTGATCTGATCTTCATCTAAGTCACAACAATAGACAATCACAGTCTGCTTAAACTAATAACACACAAAGAATTAAATGTTACCATGTTTTTATTGAACACACCATGTAAACATTCACAGTGCAGGTGGAAAAAGTATGTGAACCCCTAGACTAATAACATCTCCAAGAGCTAATTGAGTGTGGTGTCAGCCAACTGGAGTCCAATCAATGAGATGAGATTGGAGGTGTTGGTTACAGCTGCCTTGCCCTATAAAAAACACACTGCAGTTCTGGGTTTGCTTTTCACAAGAAGCATTGCCTGATGTGAATGATGCCTCGCACAAAAGAGCTCTCAGAAGACCTACGATTAAGAATTGTTGACTTTCATAAAGCTGGAAAGGGTTATAAAAGTATCTCATTGGGTTATAAAAGTATCTTCATTAGTCCATGGTAAGACAAATTGTCTATAAATGGAGAAAGTTCAGCACTGCGGTTACTCTCCCTGAAGATGACTGCAGGAGCACAGCGCAGACTGATTAATGAGGTGAAGAAGAATCATAGAGTGTCAGCTAAAGACTTACACAAGTCTCTGGTATATGCTAACATCCCTGTTAGCGAATCTACGATATGTAAAAAACACTAAACAAGAATGGATTTCATGGGAGGATACCACAGAGGAAGCCACTGCTGTCCAAAAAAAAACATTGCTGCATGTTTACAGTTTTCACAAGAGCACCTGGATGTTCCACAGCAGTACTGGCAAAATATTCTGTGAACAGATGTAGTTGAGTTGTTTGGAAGAAACACAACACAGCACACCAACATCAGGCTACTTTGCTGCATCAGGGGCTGGACTAATTGCTATCATCGAAGGAAACATGACTTCACAAGTTTATCAAGACGTTTTGCAGGAGAATGTAAGCCCATCTGTCCACCAGCTGAAGCTCAACAGAAGATGGATGTTGCAACAGGACAATGACCCAAAGCATAGAAGTAAATCAACAACAGAATGGCTTAAACAGAAGAAAATATGCCTTCTGAAGTGGCCCAGTCAGAGCCCTGACCTCAACCCCATTGAGATGCTGTGGCATGACCTCAAGAAAGCAATTCACACCAGACATCCCAAGAATATTGCTGAACCGAAACAGTTCTCTAAAGAGGAAAGGTCAAGAATTACTCCTGACCGTTGTGCACATCTGATCTGCAACTACAGGAAAGATTTGGTTGAAGTTATTGATGCCAAAGGAGGTTTACCCAGTTATAAAATCCAAGGGTTCACATACTTTTTCTACCTGCACTGTGAATGTTTACATGGTGTGTTCAATAAAAACATGGTAACATTTAATTCTTTGTGTGTTATTAGTTTAAGAAGACTGTGATTGTCTATTGTTGTGACTTAGATGAAGATCAGATCACATTTTATGACCAATTTGTGCAGAAATCCATATCATTCCAAAAGGGTTCACATACTTATTCTTGCAACTGTATATATAAAAATAGAGAGAGAGAGAGATCCACCACAAGATTGTTTTCATGCTTTATAGTCATGTGATAGAATGATGCATGTGTGTGGGAAGAACCCTGCACAACCGCTCTGTTTTTAAATTGTGACAGCAAGGAGAAGGTCTGTCAAGGAGGAGGGGATAAGTCAAGTGCTCTTGTGTCCTCTTCATAAAACCTAAATATAGGTGTAACCTTTAACATGTTACTGAAGTTGAACTTATCTCTCTCCCACTGCCACTCAGCCCAGAAGGACTTACTATGAGTACAAGACATTGTGAGCATAACCACAGTACCCTAAATTAAATGTGTAATAATCAATTAGGACCACCCAGTATGGAAAGAGGAGAAGAGGAAAATAAATAATCCTGTGGCATTACATATAAGATCAAAGACTTGGGAAAAGGTGAGTTTAAAAAAAATGAATTGCATACAGCTTGCATGACATTCAGGGAGGTAGCAGGGGTGACTGGGGCAAATGTGTGGAGATTGGATCCTTAACCACTTGCTTACTGGGCACATATACCCTCTTCCTGCCCAGGCGAAATTTCAGCACTTCGTCTCTTTAACTGACAATTGCGAGGTCGTGCGACGTGGCTCCCAAACAAAATTAATGTCCCTTTTTCCCCACAAATAGAGCTTTCTTTTGGTGGTATTTGATCACCTCTGCGGTTTTTATTTTTTGCACTATAAACAAAAAAAGAGCGACAATTTTGAAAAAATACACAATGGGCCAGATTCACAAAGAAGAGCGGCGGTGTAACGTATCGTAGATACGTTACACCGCCGCAATTTTTCATCGCAAGTGCCTGATTCACCAAGCACTTGCGATGAAAACCTACACTGGCGGCCTCCGGCGCAAGGCGGGCCAATTCAAATGGGCGTGTGCCATTTAAATTAGGCGCGCTCCCGAGCCGGACCTACCGCGCATGCTCCGTTTCCGAACTCCCGTCGCGCATTGTGCGCCGTGACGTCATTTTTTTCGAATGGCGACGCACGTAGCGTAATTCCGTATTACCGGATGGCTTACGCAAACGACGTTATTTTTTAAATTTCGACGCGGGAACGACGGCCATACTTTATACAGCAATACGATTGCTGTGTAAAGTTAAGGCACCAAAAAAAAGACTAACTTTGCGATGGGAAACTAGACTAGCGGCGACGTAGCGAACGCGAAAAACCTTCGGAAATCACCGTAACTCCTACCGGAGTTACGGCCGCGGTATTGCATCTTAAGATCCGACAGTGTAAAACAATTACACCTGTCGAATCTTATGGCTATCTATGTGTAACTGATTCTATGAATCAGTCGCATAGATAGAACAACAGATACGACGGCGTATCAGGAGATACACCGTCGTATCTGCTCTGTGAATCTGGCCCAATGTTTTTTACTTTTTGCTATAATAAATATCCCATTTAAAAGAAAAAAAACAGTTTATTTTCTCAGTTTAGCCCAATACGTATTCTTCTACATATTTTTGGTAAAAAAAAACAAAAAACGCAACAAGCGTATAGTGACTGGTTTACGCAAAAGTTATAGCGCCTACAAAATAGGGGACATAATTATGATTTTTTTTATTATTTTTTTTTTTACTAGCAATGGCAGTGATCTGCGATTTTTTTATTGGGACTGCGACATTATGGTGGACACATCGGACACTTTTGACACATTTTTGGGACCATTCACATTTATACAGCGATCATTGCTATAAATATGCACTGATTACTGTATAAATGTGACTGGCAGGGAAGGGGTTAACACTAGGGGGTGAGGAAGGGGTTAAATGTGTACCCTGCATAGTACTGCATAGTACTAACTGTGGGGGGAGGGGACTGACTGGGGGAGGTGACTGATCTGGGTCCCTATGTACAAGGGACACAGCATCGGTCTCCTCTCCCTGACAGGACGTGGATCTCTGTGTTTACACACAGAGATCCCCGGTCCTGCTCAGTTACTGGGCAATTGCGGGTGCCCGGCGGCACACACATCGTGTTCCCAGTAACGCGGCGGGTGCGTGCGTGCGCCGTGGCTGTGAAAGACGAGGACGTCATATGATGTCCTGTCAGAACAATAGAGCTATCGTGCCCCCGTCAATCGAAGGCGGTCGGTAGTATAGTGGTTAAAGTCAACAAAAGCTTTTTCATTTACAATGTTTTTATTACATTTTCAGTAAACAAATTAAACACACAAAGGAGATACAAAAAATACAAAGGACTGCCAACTGGGCACACTTGCAAACAAATGTGTTATAACAGAAAAACATACATAATTAGTAAAGGTTCCTGAGTTCTGAGCAGAAAGCTGATGTTGAAGTCTAGCAAAACTGGAGGGTATATCTCCAGTGATGTGCTATCTAATAACAAGTAGGACCTCGAAAGGTTATTCATATACAATGCAAAGTCTTAAGCAACCATGTGTAAATTGAGGAGACTCCCCAGTTGTGCAGGAATCAAAAGAGAATTTAGTAGGGGAAGGAAGAAAACAAGTATTCCCTCTAAAACTATAAGGAAGAGCAAGCATCCCCTCCAAACCTAGTAGAGATGTTTATAGTTCATCTGGTGACACCAGTCAAATATCAGACTCAAGGATTCCATGTTTTGTTGTTTTGTTTTTTTGCGCAAAGGCCTGTCACTTAAAAGCACAGATAGGCATCATGATCTAAGACATCTTTAACTTTAATAAATCAAATTGGACCATTGTGGAGTTCCATGGTCTATCTATTCTTGTCACTTTAAATATAAATGTTATCAATATATTTGTGGGTTTCGGGGCTCCCTCCACTGGATGATCCAGTAATGCCTGTTGCAGGGATTTGATAAGGTTAACACCATTAAGAGAGTTGATAAAGTTGTATGTGTGTATCAAAAATCTCCAAATGGAAAGTATATTGGTGGGATTTTACAGGCCCAATAAAAAATATAACCATTAAAATATGAAAAGTTTATTGTACATCATAATTAAAAACAGGTACAGACTTTAAAAACGTACATCACTATTGCTGCTAGGCCATCATTGGCCATTGGCCGTAATTTTGGCCCCCATACTGCCCTCCATGTGGTGGTTTCCTCTCAGGGGGACAATAGTTCAGCCCCTGATTGAGGCACAGGTTCATTACCCTGCCCATACAATGTATTGGTGGGACTGACAGGGGGGTGGATCATTACTTGGAGCCCCCAACCTGTCTCCCTATATAATCTAGCTGGGGTACACTTCTGTTTCACTGCCCAGAGGGATTGTGCTGTGATAGGTATGTCTAGATAAATCACTTTTTACTAAACTGTATTTTTTCTACCTGAGCTGTTAACCCACTGCCTATGAGATACCAATCTGTGTAATTTTATGTTTTTTATGTACAAATTATTTTTCCTGTTCAATTGAATGGTATCTTCATTGCTAGATCTTGAGGTGTTTTGCTCCCTATTGGGCTTGGGAAGGTCTCCCTCTGAGATGCACTACATCCAGCTCTAGGTATAAAAATATCATCCTTATAAGGAATTAATATTTTTTTGAAATGTTTTTTTTCACTTTAATACATTGCTATAGTATTTTTTTATTTTTTTTTATATTCAGGCGCACATATTTTTTTCTGGAACCATTACTATAAATATTCCTTGTCTGTGTGCTATTTTTCAATACCTTTCTGACATCCTATCTACAGCGAGATCATTTTTGGTCCTGTCTGAGCTATATGTAAGTTTCTACCCTTTTGAGGGGTTATATGTCCTAAAATATACCTTAATGTTATATCATAGAATGCTCTTAGATTTTTTATTAAGTTATTCTGTGCACTGTGGCAGAGTGTCCCTTGAAATGTTCTACCCCTCTGGTGTGTCTGATCTCCCATGGACATCGGGAGTGCTCTGTACATGGGTCTGCCCTTGTCATCAATATTGTAAGTTAATTCATATAACAAAATATTTTTGTATAGTTCTGTAATCAAATCTGTATATCATTGTGTTAATGCATCAATCTCTTGTAGAATCTGTTCCTTTTGTATTGCCCCCTGAGGAAGACAGCAGAAGTTGAAACATGTTGGAATACTTATTGGGTACCTATCCAACACCTTCTATGTGATTCTTTGGGGTATTTTGTACTCACATATGTGATTGAAATTGTAAAAGAGACATACGTTTTTAAAGTCTGTAACTGTTTATTATAATGTACAATAAACCTTTCATATTTTAATGGTTATATTATTTCTTGGTGCCTGTCAAATCCCACCAATATACTTTTCATTTGTACATCCTTTCTCATTAGGGAGATTATCAACTGTTTGACATAATTTTGTGTCTTTAAAATCTTTTGACTTTTGGACAGGTCCACCATACATGGTGTGCTGAACCCTCTTGACCGCAACCTCTGAAGCAGTGGGACCTTGGACCCACAACGTTATTCTAATGGGGACCATCAGGGCAGCCATCAGGAATTATGGGGCCCCTTACACAGCTTCAGATATGGGCCCTCCTGGAGAAGAGAACCGGGGGGAGGGGTGCTGCCGCCTGAAATTGAGAAGCGGGGGGCGCTGCCACGAATTGAGAAGAAATAAAGAAAAACATATATAAAAAGGGGGGTTGCCATCTGGGGCCCTGGGGACCTCTGGGCCCTTTAATAAAAAATATATATACACAAATAATTACAAATTACAAAAAAAGGGGGGTTGCCATCCGGGACCTCCGGGCCCTTTAATAAAAAAAAAAAGAAATAAAAAACACATTTTATACAAAAAAGGGGGGTTGCCATCCGGGGCCTTGGGGACCTCTGGGACCTTTATTATTATATATATATATATATATATATATATATATATATATATATATATATAAAATATATAAAAAAAGGGGGGGTTGCCATTTGGGTCCCTGTGGGCCCCTTACAGGTGTACTGCCTGTACCCCCCTGATGGCGGCCATGGGGACCATTTACCACCACAATAACTTTGTAGTTAATCTCTATTAAGGAGGTATTAACTTTAGTTTTATAGCCATGCTGTGCCAACCTATGCCATTCCAGCAACAAAAGCTTTTTCATATTGTTACACTGACATGTTCCTTTTAAAACAAATATCTGCAAAGAAGCTGCTTATATAAACACTACAACTGAACCAAATATATTTTAAAATGTAAAAATTTCTAGTCATTTAAATTATAATAGCCTTTTTATATGCTGTGGTCAAATTTAAATGTTATTATTGTTTCAAATGATGCATTGTGCTTCTCTCCTCATGGTGGCTTGCACAGCACTTTGTTTTTTTTGCCCATAAGCTATGGAAACTGCTTCTGTTCTATTTATGCTGAGAACAGCAATTTAACATTGAGTCTATTAGAGCTGGTATGCAAGGTTATTTTATGCCAATTATCAGTGCTTGGGTAACTACATGATCTTCTGAATAATTATGAGCTCTTAAGACAGACACAATTCTATGATAGGATACAACATCAGATTGTATACCTCACTAACGAGTATTCCTTCACCCATTATTATTAGATGACTTGACAGGAGCTGCAGGGCTAGAGTCAGTTCAGAAGGAAACAGATATTTTGTTTCATACACCAGTATTTCTAAGATTTACACCAAGGAAACAGTTTCAACTGCCTGAAGGGGCACATGTCTGGAAACAGCAGTGACAAAATAAGTGTTTCCATATGTATCTAGTAAGTATCTTGGGATTTATTTTTACTGTCTAATCTAAACCTATTAACAATGTAAACTTTATAAACTGTAACAAGGACTTGTTATATTAGTATTAGTATGAATTATTAATGTAGCTAATGTTTTAGATTACAGCAAATAAAAAATAATATTATTTATAACATACTATAAATGTTTAGAAAGTAGGTAGTGAAAATAAAAACCTATGCTTGTGTGACTTACTTGTACATGCATGTATGGCAGGTTTTTGGAAAGTTTTATTGGGAGGCGGGTTCGGGCCTATCCAAAATACACAAATTTGATTTATTTCCCAGATAACCCAGGAATAGCTTGTAATCTCCCTGGAAAAATATCCCTTTGTATACCAAGGCATGTGTATGTCCTGGTATCCAAGGTGTCAAATCAAGTTCATGACTGCTGCTAAAGCTATGAGCTCAGCATTGTTTTTTTTGGGTGTTATGCCTTGTACACACGACTGATTTTCCCAACGAGAAAACTGCTATTTTTTATATTGGTCGTGAAAACCGGCCATGTGTATGCTCCCTAGCAGTTTTCTTGATGACAAAACTGCCCGCAATTTTTTTTAAACCAGCTCTCTTTTTTCTTGTTGTTTCAGGGGCCGCACAAGTGCTGTAAAGCTGGTAAGACGATCAGACCTGGCTGGTTAGCTGTGGAATGCAGTGTGCGTGGCTACAACGGCGCAACAAGGAAGTGACACTGCGTTCCACAGCTACCCAGCCAGGTCTGATCGTCTTACCAGCTTTTCAGCACTCGTGCGGCCCCTGGTGCATAAAGAACGGCGGTGACAGCGGTGAACCCATTGTGTTTTTTCCTATACGTTCATTTACAAGTGTTTTCCTGTACAGGCATCATTAGTGGGAGTTTATTTTCCTGACTGATTTGGGGGTTACTAGTTAAAAGCATATTACACTATTTCTGTGTTATTTTTGTTTTCATGTACCCTCACTGAGATTAACCCTTACATTTACTTGGAGGATTGTGGATGGTGTGATTTAGAAGGAAAACAGCTATACACAACTTTTTCCTGTCTGCGGTAAGCCTGCACCCCGGAGGGGGGAGTAATCCACTTTTTGGTGAATCTTTTAATTGGTGTAGGGTACACTAACACCTTTTTTAGGATCATCCAACACATCACCATATATTTCTCTTATAAAGCTTTATATGGAGCTTGTTTTCATTACTATTAAGCGCTGTTTTATCAACTGAACCACGGTTCTTTTTATATTTGTTACTTTGGGTTATTGTGATGTGCAACATTTTTTTCTATCTGTCACTTTATTTTTAACCTCTCTATCAAGGATGTGCCTGATGCTGAAGAACCTGTTTCTGTGGGGACAGTAACCCGTTATGAGCAGCTGTTTTTTTTTTCCAAACAAAAATAAAAACGAAAAAACACAAAAATGAACCATAACTCAGGAACTTGTAAATAATCCAGTGGAATGCAGAACCTAATAAAAACATACATTTATCTAAAGTTATTAAGTGTAATATCATTGCAATTATATTATAGTTTAGCAGGAGAATGCAGTCATGTAACAATGGGATACTGTACATGTGGTCTATTCTGTCTTACTGCAAAAATATGTTTTCTTCTTTAACCACTTGACCACTGGGCACGAAAACCCCCTTAATCACCAGACCAATTTTCAGCTTTCGGTGCTCTCACAATTTGAATGACAATTACTCAGTCATACAACATTGTACCCATCTGAAATTTTTGTCCTTTTTTTCACACAAATAGAGCTTTCTTTTGGTGGTATTTGATCACCTCTGCGGTTTTTATTTTTTGCGCTATAAAAGAAAAAAGACTGAAAATTCTGTAAAAATAAAAAAAAAATTCTAGTTTCTGTCATATTAGCAGGTTATTTCTCACACACATCATATGCATACTACAAATTACACCCCAAAACACATTCTGCTATTCCTCCCGAGTATGGCGATACCACATGTGTGAGACTTTTACACAGCGTGGCCACATACAGAGGCCCAACGTGCAGGGAGCACCATCAGGCGTTCTGGAGCACCCAGGCCAATTTTGACATTTCTCTCCTACATGTAAAAATCATCATTTATTTGCTAAAAAATTACATAGAACCCCAAAACATTATATATGCTTTTTTTTTCAAATACCCTAGAGAATACAATGGCGGTTGTTGCAACTTTTTATCTTGCACGGTATTTTCGCAGCAATTTTTTGAACGCGTGTTTTTAAAAAAAAAACTGTTTTGTGCTTAAAAAAAACAAAACAGTAAAGTTAGCCCAATGTTTTTGCATAATATGAAAGATGAAGTTACGCCGAGTAAATAGATACCCAACATGTCACCCTTCAAAATTGCACACGCTCGTGAAATTGCGCCAAACGTTGCTACTTAAAAATCCCCATAGGCGACGTATTGCAAGGTATTGGAGTATTGAGGGTAATGCAGAGTATTGGGGGGGTATTGCAGAGTATTGGGGGGGTATTGCAGAGTATGGGGGGGTATTGCAGAGTATGGGGGGGGATATTGCAGAGTATGGGGGGTATTGCAGAGTATGGGGGGTGGTATTGCAGAGTATGGGGGGTGGTATTGCAGAGTATGGGGGGTGGTATTGCAGAGTATGGGGGGTGGTATTGCAGAGTATGGGGGTGGTATTGCAGAGTATGGGGGGTGGTATTGCAGAGTATGGGGGGTGGTATTGCAGAGTATGGGGGGTGGTATTGCAGAGTATGGGGGGGGTATTGCAGAGTATGGGGGGGGGTATTGCAGAGTATGGGGGGGGTATTGCAGAGTATGGGGGGGAGTATTGCAGAGTATTGCACTCATACTTTAGCGCTTATCATTATTTTTTATATTGCAGAGTATTGCGCAGGGATGGCTGGATCTGTGACTGCAATTGTCACAGATCCAGCCCACAGTGCGGCGGCTGCTGCTGCCGCCCGCTCCCCCCCCCTCCCTCTCCTCTCACACTGTACCGAACGGTACAGAGAGGAGAGGGAGGAACCGGCGTCATTACATGACGCCGGTTTGTTTACAAGTGATCGCGCCGTCATTGGACGGCGCGATCACGTGGTAAGGAGCCGCTTCCATTTGCTCCTTACCGCGATCCGTGTTGCTGCGGGTCCCGTGGACCCAGCGAGCGTCGGTAATCGCGTGTGCGCGCCCGCTCGGGCGCGCAATTCTGACTCTCTGGGAGGACGTATATTGACGCCCTCCTAGAGTTAGGGAACCGCCTTGTAGCCGTATTTCGGCTATAGGGCGGTTACCAAGTGGTTAAATTCCATCTATATTGTATGATGTGAAAATGCTAAATGCATTTAAAGTGGTTGTAAAGTCAGAATGTTTTTTTTATCTTAATGCATTCTATGCATTAAGATAAAAAGCCTTTTATGTGCAGCAGCCCCCCTCAGCCCCCCTAATACTTACCTGAGCCCCTCTCTATCCAGCGATGTCCACAAGTGCCTCCGAGATTCTCCATTCTGATTGGCTGAGACACATAAGCAGCGTCATTGGCTCCCACTGCTGTAAATCAAACTCAGTGAGCCAATCAGGAGACAAGGGGTGGGGCCCAAACTGCAGCTCCGTGTCTGAATGGATATACAAAGCTTCAGCTCGGCTCGGGTGCCCCCATAGCAAGCTGTTTGCTATGGGGGCACTCAACAGGAGAGAGGGGCCAGGAGCTCCAACCAGGGACTTGAGAAGAGTAGGATCCAGGCTGCTCTGTGCAAAACCACTACACAGGGCAGGTAAGTATAACATGTTTTGTTATTTTAATAGAAAAAAATCAAGACTTTACAATGACTTTAATTGATCAGATTTTATTTTAAAAATTAAAAGCTGCTATTCAACTAGTATGTTCTCACTCCTGTATCTTGCCCATGCCAACCCTCATTTAAAACTCTAAAAGTAATTTGGTTCTTTTTTTACACTACCGGGAATAAATACTGAAAATGCTTTTGATCAAAGGAGTATGAAGGAACAGGATTTTCCAAGGAAACATGGTAGCTACCTGTTGTCCCCAGCTGTTACCTTGTTTTAAAAATGCTTTTGATTGTCCTGCATTGTACCAGTGAGAGCATATCTAGTACTTGAAATACTATTCCTTTTGAAAATTGCAGTAATTGCTAAGCATATACTGTAGATGCTGACATGGGTAAAAAAAAAAAAAAAAAATGAAAATGTCTTTACTGAAAGATATAATTGCACTACAATGTTAAATGAGAGGCAAAAGCAGAAAAAAATATTAACTCCAGTCAATGCTAGTTCTTTTAAGCTGAGATGGTTTTCAGCTGATTGGATGATGAAAGTGAATACAGGTTCATGGCATTCATTACACTAAGTAAACATGTTCTAGCCCTTTAGTAAATCAATCTCCATATATTTTTTCATACAAAAAGCCTAAATAGACTTCAGGGTTTACCTAGTTATGAAGAACTACCCAATTAGCAACATGATGGTATTTTCTGCTATTTTTATATCTTTAAACAAGTTTTCTTGTACTTAATCTTCTAACATGAAATATTCAATTTGATAGCATATGCATGTTTATGATTTCCATATACATACTAAATATACCACATTCATGTGTTATATCCTTGAACAAAGGTTTAAAATTAACTAAACATCACAAATAGAGTTACATTTTAACACCTCAGAAACAAGCTGTATTTGTCTGAAGGTGATAGACAGCAGTAATGGGTACATAGCTGTTGCTGAACTATTTCTAAGGAATGTCGACTTGACAGTGCACTTAGGGAGTTTCTAAATGATTTTAATGGAGGTAACTACCATATATTCCTCAGTAAAGGTTTGTCATTTTACAATATTATGGCCAATTTCTGAACAAATGATAGCAGTGCACTACTGTTTGCGTGTTTTCAATTTTATATAAGTAAAATGTTTCCAGTTTTGAAAGAACACACACTACCTAAGCTTTGCAGATAGTAATGCTGGTCCCTGAGTTATAGGCACCATGGGCCAAATTCTCAAAAAGTCTGCGTAACTTAAATTTCAGCAGTTAAGTTACACTGACTTAAAATTTCTACCTAAGTGCCTGATCGTCAAAGCACTTAGGTAGAAATTACACGCTGTGTAACTTAAGTGCCGCCGTCGTAAGGCGGTCCTCCTCTCCTGGGGGCGTTTTAAATTTAAATGAGGCGCGCTCCCGCGCCGGCCGTACTGCGCATGCGTGTGACGTAATTTTCCCGACGTGCAGCGCGCGAACGTAATTAACGCCGGTCGGCTTTGAGAATTTCGACGGGACACTAAAGTTGCGACGGGTGAAAAAAAAAGACGCGCCGGGAAAACAAATAATTATAAAAAAAAATGTCAGCGTCGCTCAGCATGCATTCCTGAGAGGGAGAACTCCATGCCAATTTTCAAAGAAAAAAACGGCATGGGTTCCCCCCCCAGGAGCATACCAGGCCCTTAGGTCTGGTATGGGTTGTAAGGAGACCCCCCCACGCCGAAAAATTGACGTAGGGGGTCCCCCTACAATCCATACCAGACCCGTATCCAAAGCACGCTACCCGGCCGGTCAGGAATGGGAGTGGGGACGAGCGAGCGTCCCCCCCCCTCCTGAGCCGTGCCAGGCCACATGCCCTCAACATGGGGGGGTTGGGTGCTCTGGGGCAGGGGGGCGCACTGCGGGCCCCCCCACCCCAGAGCACCCTGTCCCCATGTTGATGAGGACAGGACCTCTTCCCGACAACCCTTGCCATTGGTTGTCGGGGTCTGCGGGCGGGGGCTTATCGGAATCTGGGAGTCCCCTTTAATAAGGGGGCCCCCAGATACCGGCCCCCCACCCTAAGTGAATGGATATGGGGTACATCGTACCCCTATCCATTCACCTGGAGGCAAAAAGTTAAATTTAGTAAACACACAACACAAGGCTTTTTAAAATAATTTATTATTCTGCTCCGGATGCCCCCCCTGTCTTCGTTATTAGCTCAATTACCAGGGGGGGCTTCTTCTTCCACTCTCCGGGGGTCTTCTCCGCTCTCCGGGGGGGGGGGTTTCTTCTTCCGCTCTCCGGGGGGGGCTTCTCCGGACTCCGGGGGGCTTCTTCCATCTTCTCCCCTCTTCCGCTGTTGACTCGGCGAACCCCGGTTCTTCTGCAGCTCTCCGGTGCCTTCTTCTTCAGCGCTGGCTGCCTGCTATGTTTGTGTGTTAGCTCGATTTCAAACAGGCAGCCGGCGCGGTCTTCTGTGACGCCAGGGTCTTCTGGTCTTCTCCCCTCTTCCGATGTTGCCTCGTCGCCTGTTGTCGCTGTAATGATGGAAGCGCGCCTTGCATCACATTTATATAGGCATCACCGTCCCATCATGCTCCGGCAGGTACCCACGTGGTGGGTGCACGTGGGTAGGCACCCACCACGTGGGTACCTACCGGAGCATGATGGGACGGTGATGCCTATATAAATGTGATGCAAGGCGCGCTTCCATCATTACAGCGACAACAGGCGACGAGGCAACATCGGAAGAGGGGAGAAGACCAGAAGACCCTGGCGTCACAGAAGACCGCGCCGGCTGCCTGTTTGAAATCGAGCTAACACACAAACATAGCAGGCAGCCAGCGCTGAAGAAGAAGGCACCGGAGAGCTGCAGAAGAACCGGGGTTCGCCGAGTCAACAGCGGAAGAGGGGAGAAGATGGAAGAAGCCCCCCGGAGCCCGGAGAAGCCCCCCCCGGAGAGCGGAAGAAGAAACCCCCCCCCGGAGAGCGGAGAAGACCCCCGGAGAGTGGAAGAAGAAGCCCCCCCTGGTAATTGAGCTAATAACGAAGACAGGGGGGGCATCCGGAGCAGAATAATAAATTATTTTAAAAAGCCTTGTGTTGTGTGTTTACTAAATTTAACTTTTTGCCTCCAGGTGAATGGATAGGGGTACGATGTACCCCATATCCATTCACTTAGGGTGGGGGGCCGGTATCTGGGGGCCCCCTTATTAAAGTGGACTCCCAGATTCCGATAAGCCCCCGCCCGCAGACCCCGACAACCAATGGCAAGGGTTGTCGGGAAGAGGTCCTGTCCTCATCAACATGGGGACAGGGTGCTCTGGGGTGGGGGGGCCCGCAGTGCGCCCCCCTGCCCCAGAGCACCCAACCCCCCCATGTTGAGGGCATGCGGCCTGGCACGGCTCAGGAGGGGGGGGACGCTCGCTCGTCCCCACTCCCATTCCTGACCGGCCGGGTAGCGTGCTTTGGATACGGGTCTGGTATGGATTGTAGGGGGACCCCCTACGTCAATTTTTCGGCGTGGGGGGGTCTCCTTACAACCCATAACAGACCTAAGGGCCTGGTACGCTCCTGGGGGGGAACCCATGCAGGTTTTGAATTTAAAAATTGCCGTGGAGTTCTCCCTCAGGAATGCATACCAAATGCCGTCGCTGGAATGGGCCTTTACAAGGTTTGGCTAACTTTCCACATTATAAAACCAGCCCTAGTTTTGCGCCGGCAAATTCGGAACTTAGGCAGAAATCAAAGTGCTGAAATGCTTTGAAAATCTGCTTAAGTCCTCATTTGCATACGCAAAGCTGCATTTCAATGAGAAATGCCCCCAGTGGCGGATGCGGCACTGCATCCTAAAATCTGACCGTGTAAGTGTCTTACACATGTCAGATTTTCTGCCTAACTTTGGAAAAAGCCTTTTGAGAATCGTTTCCAAAGTTAGGCACAGGGATACGCAGGCTGAACAGCAGTTAAGTCTGCGTATCTCTTTTGAGAATTTGGCCCCATATAATGTTGACTTACAGCCAAGTACTGCTTAAAAGTACACTGTATAGTGTTTACAAATTATTCTTCCTACAGTATCTTCTTGGCTGTTCTCATTCCTTTACTGTGTGTATTATCAATATGCTTTGCACTAGTCTATTTAGGGGAAATGTACCTAACTCCCTATGATAAATTGGTCATCAAAATGAAAATTCTCAGACCAAATTTGACAGCAATGGCATGTGTTGGTTAACTTGATTAAATAAACTTTTTATAACAAATTTTGTATTTTTTTAAAGACCCATGCAGCCTTTATTTTGAGCATTTTTGAAATCCTTTATCTACCAAGCGCTTGAACACAGTTTTTTTTTAAATACCCTGTTTTTTGTTATTATATGGCCGATAAAAAGAAGGAGTTGCGCTAAAAGCCTTATGGGTATGATAACCATAAGATCATTCATATGTGTAGTCCCACAGTGATGTGAACACACCAAAATCAATAAAATAGGGAATGTCCAATATAAAAATAAATCCCAATCTGTTGATGTTGCTGGGACAATGGTTGGATTGATTGAAGTTCAAGCTGACCCTTACCAGAAATATAGATCCAGAAGGATCAAGCTGGGCAAAAGGTAGTAACCAATACGAGGTCCAGACCAGATATACTTCAGCCAAGAAGCTCCAACATCATTAAGTCACAGCATAACATGAGAAAAAAAGAAAAAAGCAAAATAGTGCAAAATCATATGGCAAAGGACATGAACACTCTGACTTTTCCCCGTGAGAACTTGACAAACGATGTGAAGTGAGATAGGAGACCACCACCATAGGAACACACTGACTCTTACCAGAACTTAACAACCCTCAAGGGATCAATCAAACATGGAAGCAGTGTGATGCAGCTGTCAGCAGTGTAGCATTCCAAGCGCGTTATCCAAAACAGGGATCAGATGGCCAAGTACCAATAAAAGATAAACGGGCTCACATAGTGAAATACCATCAGGAATTTATTATAAAAAGTAAGTAGAAAACTTACACTAAGATGTTTTTAAAAGGCAATAAAATCTGGCAGCCGGCCGGCAAACAAACGAGGTACGTCCTCGAACGCGGTGACGTCAGCCTCCCAACGTTTCGTCTTCAGGAAGACTTGGTCACGGGGATGAGGATGCGTACCGCGTCACTGCGTTAAGTACACAAATGGAGGGCGGAGGGGTGTGTCGAATCAGGATTCTGGACAGATGCAAGCCCGCCATCTTACACCAGGGAAGCCGTAAGGGCAAAAGCATTCAACCATTGAATCGAATGCTGCTGCAAATACAGGTTAATAAAAGATGCACTAAATGCGCGGACACCACAGAAAAAACTTTAATGCATATAATTTGAGGTGAACGCGGGAACCAGTGTAATACCAGGCTAAAGCTCTAATCATAATGCTTAAAAAGCACAGATAACTTAGAGCACTATATGAGCCATAAAGTTTAAAAGGACACCAGAGGGGACTCAGATTAAAAAGCCCGAACGGGGTGTAGATTTAGAAGCAGGCTTGCCGTCGCCAGAAAAGAACGACACAATAAAAATTAACACAATTACATATAAAAATTATTATGACACAAGCCCATTGATTAAGCTCAGTAAATGGCATAGCTTAAAACTCAATAGTTAATATGGAAGAATAAAGATACGCACCTATAAAGATATCATACATAGTCCTCAACATAGCAATAAATGTATATAAACAAATTAAATTAAATACATATTTATATGGACTGGCTACCTTATTCCAGACCTTTGCAGAAAAAATGAAAAAAATTATGTGAGCATTATCTCAGTAGCCTCACTCTAAACCCGCAGTGGGGCAAACAGTGACAGTGTGAAAACTAAATAATGAAAAATATAATACACATTAGCTAGTAAACTCTCATTAAAAAATTAGAGTATCGAGAGGAGTTAGTCCAAAGCCTAGCCCCAAAAAGGAAAAGAAACTGTGAAAAACAATAATTACAGATAAAAAGTACATATGAATAACTAAAAAAAATGTGATTTTTTTTTTAAATATAAATAATAAATAACAGTTTAAGAATTATCTATAAAACAATTGACATCAACTTCTATGTTGAGTCCATGTGGTTCGTAGCTTCTTAGCGTATGGATCCACATCATTTCTGACCTTGAGATACTCCTGACCAGATCATTACCTCGCCAGTGGGCCCGAAATTTATCAATCCCTACAAATGTAGTACCCGTAGGGTCTTTACTATGTGCCATCAAATAGTGTTTTGAAACCAAATGGTTCGGAAAACCATTAAAGATATTCGTCAGATGCTCATTCAGACGTATGTGCAGGGCCCGCTTTGTCCTCCCCACATACTGTAGCCCACATGGGCATTGAAGAAGGTAAATGACCCCCATAGTCGAGCAAGTGATGAATGACTCAATAGGGTAACTGATGGACCTACGGCTAGAGCAGAAACTAGTAATCCTTTTGGGAGTTTCTTTATTAACTGCACAAGTATTGCAACGGCCGCATTTAAAAAAAAACACCAGCCCGGACAGAAACATAGACTGGATCTCAGGTGGATCCAGAACGTTCGGTGCCAACTTATTTCTTAGTGGTTGTGTTCCCCTAAAGACAACCTGAGGTTTGTCTGGTAAAATTTTATTTAAAACTTTATCACTTTTTAAAACATGCCAGTGCTTAGCTACAATGTGCTTCACACTGGCATGCTGACAGGAGTAAAATTGTGTGGAAATGGGTGCGCTAATAAATAAATCGTGATAAATAATTAAAATTCATAATCAAATATGTATAAAAATATAATTGAAAACACCTGTAATTACTAAAGTAAACAGTCCTATAATAGTGAGCTGTGATCCAGTGATGAATTGCTCAAGTTGCTGTGCCAAATAAATGGATGAAATAAATATATGAATAAAACTGTGAGAATGAACCAAGTTCTATTAATAGATATTATCATTCAAATGAAAGTCTATTAATCAGATGATTCCTCAAGTGGTGAAGAAAATTTGCATGCTGTTGAATCAAAAAATATAAAGTGCTGCGTGCTGTGTTTTCGGATAGAGTGATGTTTCCACCTTCACCTTTAAGACTATCACCAAAGTGTAAGATTTGGATGGCTTCTTACCAGATATTAATGTCCCTTACTTTGTTACCAAAAAGGGGACATTAAGGCTTGTAACAGGATCACCTGTATTGTTAATAACGTCCTGGCAGTAATGCATTTAGGGTGCCTTGAACCCGGCACTGGGGCTATCTCGCGTAGTAGCGGAAGAAAGATCCTAGATGCTGGATGCCGCGCTCGTTGTCCGGGCGTGCGTTCCACCTCAGCTGTGCTAGGAACCAGCAATGCAGGAAGTGACGGTGTGCGTGCGTGGTAAGGTACCGCCTCGACGTACGTTTCGTTGTGAACGTCTTCAGGGGACGTGGTTCCTAGCACAGCTGAGGTGGAACGCACGCCCGGACAACGAGCGCGGCATCCAGCATCTAGGATCTTTCTTCCGCTACTACGCGAGATAGCCCCAGTGCCGGGTTCAAGGCACCCTAAATGCATTACTGCCAGGACGTTATTAACAATACAGGTGATCCTGTTACAAGCCTTAATGTCCCCTTTTTGGTAACAAAGTAAGGGACATTAATATCTGGTAAGAAGCCATCCAAATCTTACACTTTGGTGATAGTCTTAAAGGTGAAGGTGGAAACATCACTCTATCCGAAAACACAGCACGCAGCACTTTATATTTTTTGATTCAACAGCATGCAAATTTTCTTTACCACTTGAGGAATCATCTGATTAATAGACTTTCATTTGAATGATAATATCTATTAATAGAACTTGGTTCATTCTCACAGTTTTATTCATATATTTATTTCATCCATTTATTTGGCACAGCAACTTGAGCAATTCATCACTGTATCACAGCTCACTATTATAGGACTGTTTACTTTAGTAATTACAGGTGTTTTCAATTATATTTTTATACATATTTGATTATGAATTTTAATTATTTATCACGATTTATTTATTAGCGCACCCATTTCCACACAATTTTACACTGCATAATCTTCTGATTATTACTGGGTTGCAGCTTAAACACTGTATATAAATTAATTTTATTTTAATTTAATTTACTGGCGCGAGATACAACACACACAATGCTGACAGGAGTAGTCAGTCACAAACGGAGTCTTGAAGTCACCTGAGATGTCCTTCTTAGGCCTAACCTTAAGTAACTCCTCTCGGTCAGTGTCAATGACCATTTCCAAAGTTTCCTGAAGGGACTCAGGGGAGTACCCTTTTTCTATGAATCGCTGAGTTAGGACATCTGCTTGTTCAAGAAAGGTGTCATGATTAGTGCAGTTCCTTTTAAGCCGAAGGAACTGTCCCTTAGGCACTGCTCTCAAACAGGTGTTATGGTGACAACTGTCACTAGGGATAAATGAGTTACGATCTGAGGTCTTAAAGTAAGTTGAAGTGACAAATGTATCTTTATCTATTGAGATAACTAGGTCCAAAAAATTAATACTTTCTTGGCTGGCTTCATATTTAAGTTCAATGCCCCTATCATTACTGTTGAGAAAAGACATAAAACAGGACAGCTCCGTCTCGGACCCTTTCCATAGGAGGAGCATGTCGTCAATGTATCTGGCCCACAGCATTACCTGGGGCCTAGAGACCACATCAACGACATCCTCCTCCCATTTGGCCATGAATAGATTGGCCAGACTGGGGGCATACTTAGCCCCCATCGCTACTCCTCTGTCCTGCCTGTAAAATTGGCCATCGTGCCAGAAGAAATTATGAGAAGCTGCATATTGCAGTAATTCCATAATAAAGGAGATCTGGATCATAGGGAGGCCCGAATCCCTCTCAAGAAAATATGAAACTGCCTCCAAAACCAGATTATGTGGAATCACCGTATAAAGTGACATGACGTCAGCGGTGATCAACCACATATCAGGAGATGGTTTCAGACCAGACAATAGATTGATAACTCGTCTTGTATCTTTTAAAAAAGAGGGCATCTTCCCCACCAGAGGCTGGAGGAAGAAATCCACATATTTGCCCACCCGGGACGTAACAGAATCTATGCCACTGATAATGGGACGTCCCGGGGGGCAAACAGGATCCTTATGTACTTTAGGGAGATAGTACATTACGGGTACCCTGGGGGCTTTAGGGACAAGAAACTCCTTTTCTTTGGCATTAAGAATACCAAGACGAGAGCCCTTATTAACAATTTTAATCAGTGACTTTTTATACTTGTCTCCAGGATTGAGAGGGAGGCGGGTATAAGTGTCAGCATCACCCAAAAATGCGTTGCATCTCAGCTAAGTAGTCAACTTTATTAAGGACTACAATCCTGCCCCCCTTATCAGCGGGGCAGATAACCAAGTCTTTGTTATCACACAATGACTTAATGCCCTCCTCAATAGCTTGTTTAGACCTCACTTTTTTGACATTTAACTCATCCAAATCCTTGAGTGTCAGATCCCTGAACACCCTCAAGGCAGCAGGTAAATGGCCTGGTGGATTATACGTAGAGGCGTTAGCCAAACCTGAGTGAGTATAATTCAGAGCCAAGGTGTTAGAGGGATTAAAGGGGTTAGAGGAAAAATACCGTTGGATATTGATCTTTCGGACAAATTTGTGTACGTCCATATGAGTTCTAAACTTATTAATATTCCTGGGTGGAGTGTATTTCAGCCCTTTATCAAGAACATCTAGTTCAGGACTAGAGAGAATATGTGAACTCAAATTAAAAATTCCTGTTCCTCCTAAGTTCTTGGCCTTTTTGGACTTTCTAAATTTCCCCCTCTTGTCCCTCTTTTAACTCTGCTAGTCTTTTGGTCCCTTGAGTTGCCCTGGGAAAACCCCAATTCGGATAAGAGTGGCCAATAGGCTGACTCTGACTAACAGGATACCCAAACTCATAAGGGCCTGATGTTGCCACCTGACTGCTGGTAGGTAAAGAAAAACAGCCGTCCCCCTCAGAGTCGTCAAATTTACCTAGAGGGAGGAAACTGTTATGTGTAAGGATATTATAGTCAGGTTCATAGTTACCCGTATAATGTGTCACATCATTGGTTCTATATCTCTGTGTGACATTTGGGTGAGGATCCTGAGCATAAGTACCCCTTTGATTGGGGCCCTGTGTACCCAATTGTCCCACACCATAGTTCAAAGGATACCCTGGGGGGGGCCATCAAAATGGCCTCGACCTCGTGAAGAGGGAACACCCGATCTGTTTGGGATATTCTGTCCCCAGGTCTGGTCATAATATCCTGGAGGAGGGATAGGTGGTCCTCTCTGACCACCCCCCCTCTCCCTTGATTGTGAGAGTAGGGAGCCAATGTTTTTTTACCCCTGGACTGTCCCTTAGGGGTACGGGTCTGGTTAGTTTTACCAAAAGTATTACTAGATGAAACAGCTATATGTCCACCTGCATTAGCAGGTGTGGCCTCCATTTGTGGAGTGACAGCAAGAGCAGCTTCAGCTAAAATCTTTTTGTTGCCATTCAAAGACGACATTACCCTTATAGTCCCCAAAATCCCTATTAAATTTTTTCTTTTTTTTAATCTTTTGCTCCTTTTCTTCCTTTTCAAGAATTTTCAGGAGGTTTTTGGACCTGTCTGTATATTCCTCACTTGGCATGAAAGGGGATAATTTATCTTTAATTATTTTTATCTCATCATCCAACCTACTCAACATAGAAGTTGATGTCAATTGTTTTATAGATAATTCTTAAACTGTTATTTATTATTTATATTTAAAAAAAAAAATTCTAATTTTTTTTAGTTATTCATATGTACTTTTTATCTGTAATTATTGTTTTTCACAGTTTCTTTTCCTTTTTGGGGCTAGGCTTTGGACTAACTCCTCTCGATACTCTCATTTTTTACTGAGAGTTTACTAGCTAATGTGTATTATATTTTTCATTATTTATTTTTCACACTGTCACTGTTTGCCCCACTGCGGGTTTAGAGTGAGGCTACTGAGATAATGCTCACATAATTTTTTTCATTTTTTCTGCAAAGGTCTGGAATAAGGTAGCCAGTGCATATAAATATGTATTTAATTTAATTTGTTTATATACATTTATTGCTATGTTGAGGCCTATGTATGATATCTTTATAGGTGCGTATCTTTATGCTTCCATATTAACTATTGAGTTTTAAGCTATGCCATTTACTGAGCTTAATCAATGGGCTTGTGTCATAATAATTTTTATATGTAATTGTGTTAATTTTTATTGTGTCATTCTTTTCTGGCGAAGGCAAGCCTGCTTCTAAATCTACACCCCGTTCGGGCTTTTTAATCTGAGTCCCCTCTGGTGTCCTTTTAAACTTTATGGCTCATATAGTGCTCTAAGTTATCTGTGCTTTTTAAGCATTCTGATTAGAGCTTTAGCCTGGTATTACACTGGTTCCCGCGTTCACCTCAAATTATATGCATTAAAGTTTTTTCTGTGGTGTCCGCGCTTTTAGTGCATCTTTTATTAACCTGTATTTGCAGCAGCATTCGATTCAATGGTTGAATGCTTTTGCCCTTACGGCTTCCCTGGTGTAAGATGGCGGGCTTGCATCTGTCCAGAATCCTGATTCGACACACCCCTCCGCCCTCCATTTGTGTACTTAACGCGGTGACGCGGTACGCATCCTCATCCCCGTGACCAAGTCTTCCTGAAGACGAAACGTTGGGAGGCTGACGTGCTGACGTCACCACGTTCGAGGACGTACCTCGTTTGTTTGCCGGCCGGCTGCCAGATTTTATTGCCTTTTAAAAACATCTTAGTGTAAGTTTTCTACTTACTTTTTATAATAAATTCCTGATGGTATTTCACTATGTGAGCCCGTTTATCTTTTATTGGTACTTGGCCATCTGATCCCTGTTTTGGATAACGCGCTTGGAATGCTACACTGCTGACAGCTGCATCACACTGCTTCCATGTTTGATTGATCCCTTGAGGGTCATTAAGTTCTGGTAAGGGTCAGTGTGTTCCTATGGTGGTGGTCTCCTATCTCACTTCACATCGTTTGTCAAGTTCTCACGGGGAAAAGTCAGAGTGTTCATGTCCTTTGCCATATGATTTTGCACTATTTTTCTTTTTTCTTTTTTTCTCATGTTATGCTGTGACTTAACCTCTTCCCAACCGCTCCATAGACAAAAGACGTCTACAGAGCGGTTGAGTTATTCCGGGACGACGTCCCTGGGACGTCCTCCCAGAATCCTTCACTCGCGTGCCCCCTGCGGCGCGCTCCCAGAATCATCTGTGAGCGCCGGGTCTAGAAGACCCGGCGCATCACAGATCGCGGTAAATCGCCGCTGATAGCGGCGGTTTATCACGTGATCGCTCCGTCAAATGACGGAGCGATCACTTGTAAACAAACCGGCGTCATGTAATGACGCCGGTTCCTCCCTCTCCTCTCTGTACCGATCGGTACAGTGTGAGAGGAGGGGGGGGAGCGCGGGGTGTCAGCAGCTGCTGTGGGATGGATCTGTGACACATGCAGTCACAGATCCATCCCTCCCTCCCTGTGCAATACTCTGCAGTACCATCAATACTCTGCAATACCCCCACACTCTGAAATACCCCCCACACTCTGCAATACTCCCCACACTCTGCAATACCCCCCACACTCTGCAATACCCCCCACACTCTGCAATACTCCCCACACTCTGCAATACTCCCCACACTCTGCAATACTCCCCACACTCTGCAATACCCCCCATACTCTGCAATACCCCCCACACTCTGCAATACCCCCCACACTCTGCAATATCCCCCACACTCTGCAATACCCCCCACACTCTGCAATACTCCCCACACTCTGCAATACCCCCCACACTCTGCAATACTCCCCACACTCTGCAATACCCCCCACACTATGCAATACTCCCCCACACTCTGCAATACCCCCCCACACTCTGCAATACCCCCCACACTCTGCAATACCCCCAATACTCCGCAATACCCCCCACACTCTGCAATACCCCCCACACTCTGCAATACCCCCCACACTCTGCAATACCCCCAATACTCCGCAATACCCCCCACACTCTGCAATACCCCCCATACTCTGCAATACCCCCCACACTCTGCAATACCCCCCATACTCTGCAATACCCCCAATACTCCGCAATACCTGCTAATATGACAGAAACAAGATTTTTTTTTTTTTTACAGAATTTTCAGTGTTTTTTCTTTTATAGCGCAAAAAATAAAAAACCCAGAGGTGATCAAATACCACCAAAAGAAAGCTCTATTTGTGGGAAAAGGACAAAAAAATCAGATGGGCACAATGTTGTATGACTGAGTTATTGTCATTCAAATTGTGAGAGCACCGAAAGCTGAAAATTGGTCTGGTGAGGAAGGGGGTTTAAGTGCCCAGTGGTCAAGAGGTTAATGATGTTGGAGCTTCTTGGCTGAAGTATATCTGGTCTGGACCTCGTATTGGTTACTACCTTTTGCCCAGCTTGATCCTTCTGGATCTATATTTCTGGTAAGGGTCAGCTTGAACTTCGATCAATCCAACCATTGTCCCAGCAACATCAACAGATTGGGATTTATTTTTATATTGGACATTCCCTATTTTATTGATTTTGGTGTGTTCACATCACTGTGGGACTACACATATGATTGATCTTATGGTTATCATACCCATAAGGCTTTTAGCGCAACTCCTTCTTTTTATCATTCGTTTTTGTGTTGTATAACATTTAGAGTTTGCTGCTTATATATTAGGTTATTTTGGTACGCGCATTTTTTCACTTCTTATTATATGGCCACAAACATAAAAAAAAAAAAAGGCCTGGATTCACAAAGCACTTGCGCCGTCGTATCTCGAGATACGCCGCGTAAGTGCACATATGCACCGTCGTATCTGTGCGCCTGACTCAGAAACTAAGATACTCCTGAAAATAGGCTTCATCCGACCAACATAACTTGCCTATGTCGGCGTAGAGTGGGCGCATATTTACGCTGGTCGTATTTGTCGCTCCCATTGATTTTCTATTCACATATGCAAATGAGGGAGATACGCCGATTCACGAACGTACATACGTCCGACGCAGTGTGCGTAAAGTCATACGTCCGGTGCAAAGTTATGCCCCATAAAGGAGGTGTAACTCAGCAGCATCTCTCAATCATTACACAGGGTGTTGTTCACGGAAGAAACACTGGTGTATCCATACAATTGGACTAATTGTCTTTTCTTTTTGTTTGTGGATCTGTGTACATATTGAATCACGCATAATTTGGTTTTCACATTATCTTAGTTAATATTCAGCGCAATATATATTATATAATTAATCCATGCAAAGGGAACACAAGCCGACGTATTTTAGGTTGTTTACGTAGGACGTGAATATGACTAGGCGTAGGTTACGTTCATGCCGTAGGCAGTGATCCGGCGTATCTTAGGCAGTTGTTCCGACATATTTGTGAGCATGCGCACTGGAATGCGTCCACGGGACGGCTCATGCGCAGTTGGCGATTAGTATCTGTCTGTCGCTCGACCCATCATTTGCATGGGGTCACGCCTCATTTGCACGGCTCACGCCCACTTCCACATATGCCGGCTTATGCCTAGGAAACCCAGCGCAGTTTTGGCAGCACTGGCTTTGCGCTACGGCAGCATAAATATGCGCCCCTGTATGTGAATCCGGGCCATAGTTTTTAATCACTTTTTTGAACGTTTAATAAATAACACTGTTTTGCACTATAATAACAGCAGAGCCAAAACATGTATGGTTGCTTGTCATGGCAATCACATTATAGTGCACCATATTGAATGGGTCAATATACATTACATAACAAAGGATTACCAGAGCACTGCTGGTTTTTCAGCACAGTAAATAAAACTTGCTTTGCTGGAGATAAGAGAAGTTATTTCTGTGCCCCACACTCCTTTGTAATGACGTTGGTCCACAATTCCTTACAGTGGATATGTTATTCAAACAGCAACTTAATTTGAAAAGAAGACACTCAGTTCCCCAATTACTTAGAACTGTAGATGACACATTGGTTGTGCAAGATACTGCTTCAAACCCAGCAGGATTAAAACAAATATAATTTAATTGGGAATAAAATTGTTTTTGAAAATAGGTAATGTGCGGTGAATGAGCATGAATAATTGTCATAAATTAAATCTGTTTATATGCTAAGGATTAAGAGGCTGATATTTTAGGAGGAGAGCAGGCTGTGAGCAGAGGAACACCAGAAATGAGAAAAACAGGGGAGGGTTGTGGTTTATAAAGTCTGATTTTATGCTCTTAAAGTAATGTCATCAGTATATAGCCTGCTAATGCGACTCAGTGTAATACAACTTGTAATTGGTTTTCAAAACAAACTATACACACAGATAATTTAACTCTGTACAGTACTCTTAAACAAGTATTATTTAGTCAAACTACACAAACACACACATACCTCATACAGTCTAGTACTGAGTGGGGTTAATGTTATTAGTGATAAGATCAAATATTGTCCAATGTCCATATACTTTGTTTTAGATTATATACTTGTACTGTATATATATATATATATATATATATATATATATATATATATATATATATATATATATATATATATATATATATATATATATATATATATATATATATATATATATATATATATATATATAAATATAATGTATTTTGTTTTTAATGGTTTCTAATATATTCTGATCATAAATTATTAACCCCTTGCCTAATCGGCACTTTCACCCCTTACCTGCCTAAGGCAATTTTCAGCTTTCACTGCTGTCACACTATGAATGACAATTGTGCGGTTATGCAACACTGTACCCAAATGAATTTTTTATAAAAATATCACACACATTTTTTTTGTAATTTTTTTTGTAAATAAGTAACTTTTCTTTTTCACTGATCTGTACTGATGAGGGGCACTGATGGGCACTGATGAGGTGGCACTTATAGGCACTGAGGAAGCAACAGTAAAGGGCACTGATAGGTGGCAGGGATATGTGGCACTGATTGGCACTGATAGACGGCACTGATAGGTGGCACTGATGGGCACTGATAGATGGAACTGGTGGGCAATTATGGGCAACACTGATGGGCAGCACTGAAAGATGTTGTAAGGCAGCACTGACTGGCATCACTGATGGGCACTGATTTGTGTCACTGCTGGGGCTTGTACACTGCTGGGGCCTGTACATTACATGTACAGGTCTCCTCTGCGAGGAGATGCTGCTGATTGGCTCTCCTCACCACACACTCTGTCAGTGTGAGCCGATACATGGCACTTTCTTGTTTACATATGACCAGCTGTGATTGGACACAGCCGATCACATGGGTAAATAACCGCGTCATCGGCTCTTTACCAAGATCCGGGGTCTGCCGTGCCCTAGAACCATGGCAGGGCCGTGATTGCCACACTGCATGCCCCCAGAACGATCATTTTACTATACAGTGGGCGGCAAGTGGTTAAACATGCTGCTAACATATTTGAGTATATTGTAATGCCTAAATTGTTGTTCTGTCTGTTAAACCCAGTGGAACTCAAAACATAGATTTGATTTCAGAAAATAGATAAGTGGATCTGAGTTCAAAAAGTGAAGATGTGCTGTGTTATTGGGAACATCTGGAAATGTTATTTGTGCTGTGTCATGAAAAGTGTATAAAATTTCTCCTGAAAAGTAGTGAACAGCATATAGTTGTATATATGCAGTATGAGATATCAGTTACTGCTGCCTCTGACTGCTAGTGTTAGAAAATCTGAAGTGAGATTTAGCGATTTCAGTGCTGTGCTGCTCAATCTTTTCTTCTGTCTGGCTTTTCATTCAAAATCTACCTACTGCAGTTTCAGTATAAAAAAAAGTTTACCTTGTTAGGGGGAAAAAAAATGTTTTTGGTTGGTATGTATCAAAACTTGTTTGTGGTATATTGTATAAATAAGGAACATATAAAATATTATTGAGTTCACATATATAATTTCCAGCCAATTTATAATAAGCAACTTTTATTTTCCAGAGAGACAGGCTTTACTTATAATTCAGAACCACAGCATTTAAGTGATATATAAGAAATATATACAGTAAATGTGTACGAGAGCTGCCATTTTTCCTTTAAAATGTGGATCTAATAGGATGGTCAACCAGTAATGATAGCTCTCCTTGATCCTGGGGACCTTGCATAAGCACTGTATGATAAATGAGCTCATCAATCAAAAGTTTCCACTGTGTGAGAAACCCAAGTTCTCACTGTCACTCAGGGCAGCAGTGTCCGTAGTGGTGTTTGGGCCCCTGAAAGCCTGCACCATGCAAGACATATTTGTTACCTGGGGGAGGGCAGAAAGAAGATTAGTACCATTGTCACACATGAACTTTCCTGATGCAGGATGGTTTGGGGTCAGCCACCTCCTAGCCACCCCCTGGAACTGAGGGAGTCTTAGCCCCAGTCTTAGCCCCTGGGGTAGCATTCTGCATCCTTCATAATTGCCAGATAGAGTGGCCCATAAAGAAGATAATGTCCCTGCCCAAGCCTGCTGGATCATATCTCTGTGGTCATTTGGACCCTGATATTCACGACATACTCTATAGTCAAAGAGACCATATATATCACATATTGGTGGAGGTATTGTATGGCCTTCTGGATATACTGTAAAAATTACAACTGGAAATCTGCTGCTGTGCTTACAACAGAGGCCACAAATTGGCAGATGCCATTAGCTGAAATGAGAGCAGTTTTGGCTTTTTTTCTTCCACTCTAGCACCTGGGGAAGATAAACATGCCTGATTAATATAATAAAAGGTCCTTGGCGCTACCAAATAAAGTAATCCAAATGTGAATAAACGAAAGAGTGATAATCAAAAAGTCAAAATTAGCTGCAAAAATAGTGTTCCCAATACACATTAAAGCAAAAATTAAGTAAGTGATTTTGCGCAGTAATATATTATCACTGCCAATAGTATATGTGAAAAAAATAATGTAAATAAAGTATAGTCCCAAATAATTCCTAATCCATGTAGTTCTTGATATTAGAACTATATCCAATATATATTCTTTCTGTCCGGCTTAGTATGTGCTCACAGAACTCTCACCTTAAAAACGTAAATAGCCAGCATCAAATGATATAAGATCCTTCAGCACTTATACGATTCCACCCCACGATCTTTGTTAGGATATTTGCGTCTTTTTCTGACCCACCAGGTCACCAAACTCCAAATTCCAAATGCCAGGTGCAAACAGCTACAGAGTGTCTTTTGGCTCCAGTAAAAACATAGATCGAGGGGAAAAGGGATATACATAGTGTAACAAGTTCAAAAACGAGGGTATTTATTAAAAATAAATGGACTCAAAAACAATCATAACATTTGCGTAAAGATAAAAAACAGGCGTTTGTGCGTCTTTTAACTTCACTTCCAGTATGCGTTCACATCAGTCTCCGGCCACGTCTCCTTTCCCCTCGATCTATGCTTTTACTGGAGCCAATAGATGCTCTGATATTTCGTTGTTGGATATGTCTAGAGCTTTGTTTTTTGTCATACTCCTTCCCCTTTGGGTGAGGATACAGATGATGTAGCAGTGGATGAAGAGGAAAACCTTTGAAATGGTGGAGGAGGTAGAAAGGGAAGGGTGAGAATCAACTAGATTGCAGGCCTTTGACTAGCAACTGCTATCATTTAAATTATGTTTTAATTGAGCCTCGTAATGAACAGTCATGTGTCTCCTCGTGCATATGGTAGACTTATTGAGCTTGAAACACTGCAGACAGGGTCTGCAAATCACTATGGTTCTGGGTGCAGCACATGAATGAAAAAAGTCCCAGTGGACAATCTATGAAGAATAGAGCCAAAGATTCCACTGGATTTTACCCTGGATAACTGCCATATGGTGGAATATGGCAGGTGCTCCCTATACTTCTGTACAAGCTGCCCCTGAATGACATCCTGCCCCACTGATGTTGAGCATCTCTCTCACTTTCCTTTTCTACCTTTTTAAGAGCCCAGGTATGTTCTGCCACCTCATTATCATCACCCTTCTCTTCGCTGGTGTTATCGCTCTCACTCTCTGGAAGTTCAAGCTGGCATCTCATGGCAACAAAAAAAAAGTATTGTTGCTCTACATAAAGATGGCTATAAGAAGATTTCCAATACCCTAAAACTGAGCTACAGCATGGTGGCCAAGACCATACAGCAGTTTACCAGGACATATTCAGAACACACCCAGAACAGGCTTCGCCAGGGTCAACCAAAGAAGTTCAGTGTACAAGCTCAGCATGATATCCAGAGATTATCTTTTGGAAATAGATGTATGAGTGCTGCCAGCATTGCTTCAGAGGTTGAAGCGGCAGGGGGTCAGCCTGTCAGTGCTCAGACCATATGCTGCACACCGCAAATTTTGTTGTCACATGAAAAGATAGAATAACATTTTTACAAAAATGTGAGGGGTGTACTCACTTTTGTGAGATACTGTATATATATATATATATATATATATATATATATATATATATATATATATATATATATATATATATATATATATACACACTATATTTTTAAAAGTATTGGGACACCTGCCTTTACACATACATGATCTTTAACCGCTTCCTGCTCAGCCTATAGCAGAATGACGGCCGAATGGTGGTTCAGTTATCCTGACTGGGCATCATATGACATCCAGCAGGGTAACATGTTGGTGCACACCTACGGGGGAAGTGGGTAACTCATCAGTACCCATCAGTGCCGCCTCATCAGTGCCCGACAGCGAAGGTGAAAACAAAATTTTGAAAGCTGAAAATTGTCCTGGGCAGGAAGGGGGGGGGGAAGTGCCCGATATTGAAGTGGTTAATGGCATTCCAGTCTTAGTCCATAGGGTTCAATATTGAGTTGGCCCACTCTTTTCAGCTAAAACAGCTTCAGCTCTCATGGGAGGCTGTCCACAAGATTTAGGAGTGTGTCTATGGGAATGTTTGACCATTTTTCTAGAAGTGTATTTGTGAGGTCAGGCACTGATGTTTGATAAGAAGGTCTGGCTTTCAGTCTCCACTCAAATTCATCCCAAATGTGTTCTATTGGGTTGAGGTCAGGACTATGTGCAGGTCAGTCAAGTTAATCCACCCAAAACTTGCTCAACCATACTTTATTGCCAAAAAAAATGGGCCACCCCTCCAAATCATTTGGTAAACGGGGGATTATGGTGTGTTTTTTTTTTTTTAGGGGTTGGGCTTGGCCCCTTAGTTCCAGTGAAGGGAACTCTTAAGGCGTCGGCATACCAAGACATTTCGGACAATTTCATGCTCCCAACTGTAAGGGAACAGCTGGGGATGGCGTATTTCTGTTCCAACATGGCTGCGCACCAGTGCACGAAGCAAGGTTCATAAAGAAAAGGATGAGCGAGTTTGGGGTGGAGGATCTTAACTGTCCTGCATAGAGTGCTGACCTTAACCCAATAGAACACCTTTGAGATGAATTGGTGTGGAGACTGTGAGTCCATGTGCCTGATCTCACAAATGCACTTCTGGAAGAATATATATATACAGTATATATAATGATCATCCATTTTATTTCTATGGGACAATGATTTTAACTCCACTTTGACTGTATTACCTTGTCTCTGGCAAAGTATTACAGATAACTCATTGCTCATCACATCACTGTTAAATATCCTCAGGATAAAAATTGCCAAATTTCAAGTTTCTGCACTATGGCAGTTATCACATTTTTATCAATTTTTAACATTCTTCTTTAGCAATCTGTCGCAATCTGTGATGTGAAGTGACTCACTGTGAGCAGAAGTTTTTCAGACGGCCTCATTTACCTCCATTTCCTTGTAGGAAACAGGTATACATAACATGAGTTATAGTTAAAAGTCAGTTATTAGGGCAGACCTGTCATGGATTGCAACATTTATATTAGAATTGTACTACTTAAATATGTGTGATAACAGATTTGGCTCCTCAAGAACATGTGATGGTATTTTAGACATTATAGTGCCTGAATTTAATAAGTATATATATATATATATATATATATATATATATATATATATATATATATATATATATATATATACAGTATATACATATATATATATATTTGTTCATTTAGCCTTACATTTCATCATGTGAACTGCTTGAATAAAATTTGAATAAAAATATAATCACATTTATTTACTGTCAGTGATAACATGATAATCTGGCAGTATAACCAACCCTAACACTAATGCTAACCCTAATGGTAAATAATAAGCAAGACTGCAGCACTAGTATAAAACATTTAAACAATATAAATTTGAAAATGTTATAATGGTAGTGAGACTCCTCAACACAAAAGTCCTTATAAATGTATATATAACAATGGTATTGGTAACTGGTAACTAAAAAAAACATATTATAAACAACATATACAAATTAGTGTAGCAATATTAGTGAAACGCTTTAACAAAAAAGTTAGAATAAACAATGGTAGCAATAAAAGATATGAATCCTCCACAGCTTAAAATAGAATCCTCCACCACAATGTTCAAAGGAAATCCCAATTTGCAACCGTGACACTTTGTTTCAGTAAAATTTCCCTATCATGAGTGAGGCTTCTGTAATCATCAACGTGAACCACCACCACCACAATTGAATTCAAGGCTTACCAGTAGGCAGGGGCGGACTGACCATTGGGACTCTTGGGTACTGCCCGAGGGCCCCATGCCACTAGGGGGCCCCATCAGGGTTGCCAGGCTCAATAAAACCAGGGATGTATGTAAAAATCTGTGTTTTTTTTTACATCTGTCCCTAATAAGGTTATCAGTGGTGTACCCCAAGGTTCAGTGCTGGGACCCTTACTTTTCAATATATTTATAAATGATATTGGGTCTGAGATCAAAAGTAACATTTCTGTCTTTGCAGATGACACCAAGCTATGCAGTGGAATAACGTCCTTGCAGGATGTCGCCAATTTACAAGCCGACCTCAATGCTCTGTCTAATTGGGCGACTAAGTGGCAGATGAGGTTTAATGTTGATAAATGTAAAGTTATGCACTTGGGGGCTAAGAATATGCATGCATCATACATGCTAGGGGGAGTACAACTGGGGGGGATCTGTAGTGGAGAAGGATCTTGGAGTTTTAGTTGATCATAAGCTCAATGATGGCATGCAATGCCAAGCTGCGGTTTCCAAAGCGAGCAAAGTCCTTTCTTGTATTAAGAGAGGTATGGACTCCAGAGACCGAGATATAATTTTGCCCCTGTACAAATCATTAGTAAGACCTCATCTGGAATATGCAGTTCAGTTTTGGGCACCAGTTCTCAAAAAGGATATCGGAGAACAAGTGCAGAGAAGGGCAACCAAACTGATAAGAGGAATGGAGGAGCTCAGCTATGAGGAAAGATTAGAATAACTAAATTTATTCACTCTTGAGAAGAGGAGAATAAGGGGGGATATGATCAACATGTACAAATATATAAGAGGTCCATACAGTGAACTTGGTGTTGAGTTATTCACTTTACGGTCAACACTGAGGACAAGGGGGCACTCTTTACGTCTAGAGGAAAAGAGATTTCACCTCCAAATACGGAAAGGTTTTTTCACAGTAAGAGCTGTGAAAATGTGCAACAGACTCCCTCCAGAAGTGGTTCTGGCCAGCTCAGTAGATTGCTTTAAGAAAGGCCTGGATACTTTCCTAAATGTACATAAAATAACTGAGTACTAAGATTTGTAGGTAAAGTTGATCCAGGGTAAATCTGATTGCCTCTCGGGGGATCAGGAAGGAATTTTTTCCCCTGCTGTAGCAAATTGGATCATGCTCTGCTGGTGTTTTTTGCCTTCCTCTGGATCAACTGTGGGTATGGAGTTGGGTGTATAGGATTGTAATGTGTTTTTTATTTTGTTTTTTTATTTTTTGTGGTTGAACTGGATGGACTTGTGTCTTTTTTCAACCTGACTAACTAACTAACTATGTAACTATGATATGTCCGAAACCGACATGCTTTTGATGTGAAAATCCTGAGATTTTAGCTGCCCTGCCTCTGCACTGCCTCCTGGCATGGTGGCCACCTGTAAGCCCGGGGGCCCCATAATCTTCTATTGCCCTGGGGCCCCATGAGTTGTCAGTCCACCCCTGCCAGTAGGTTTCACCTTAAAGCCTAGAGGTCAATATAAAAGTGAGTATTATGCAATCCCTATACAGTACATGATTAACAAATGGATCACACTGCCTCCCTGCTTTTCTTATGTCACATTTGATAATCAAGTTCCATAAAAAGAGAAAATAATGTATGTTACACAAGGTAGGCCCCCTCCATCTGTTCAATTGGTCCCCCAATGCCTCTCCAGATTGTGGTTGCACAATGAAGTCATCATGTACAATGCAGAGCCAATATCTCTGTATTGTACATGAGGTTGGCTTAAGACTCATGCACATTACTAGTCGTTTTCTCTGTTCTCTTGCAGAACACTCTGGGCATTGGCTGAGAACACTGACCAGGTGTTGGTCTGCAGACCTTTTTTTAGTAGTAATCCTTGCACAGAAGGCAGCCAAACACTGGCTACTGTTGTACCTGCTGCCATATACACGGGCCGAAGGTCTGCCAGTTTCTATTGAACCGAACAATGCCATCTGACATTTGGTCTGTGTGTACTAGGCTTTAGGACCACCCACAAACTGGAGCAGAGGAGAGTGCCTTCCAAAGTGAGGAGTAAGGTAAGTATTATCTCTTATTCTTCATCCCCAAGAATAATGGGAAATTAAGCTTTGCAGTGCAAGACCCCCACACACACAAACAGACACACATGTACACATACACACACACACACTGCAAGGATTTTTTTTTTTTTTTAATTTCTGCAGTTGGACTTTAATAAATCTAGTATGCCAACATTAATATAGTGATCAATGAGTACATTGGCAAACAAAGCCAATCCTTACAGATAGACTTTGTTTACACCTGTGCATTTTACATTCACTTTTGGTGCAGTGGGTTAAAAAAAAAATCTTCGAGTGGCATGGCTTGGCGCGCGACGGAGATGGCAGCACACTGAAGGAGCTCCAAAGGAGCCAGTTTTCTGCTGAATTCACCCCTGATAATGAGCAGACAGAGTTACCGGACCACGCACTCGAGACCCCGGCGTACCTCAGCGGCATATAAGGGACGGAATATCTCCGATATCTTTAAAAAACAGACACTGGCGAGAAGCGGCGGGTCGGGAGACAAGATGGCGCCGACAGGAGTACTGTGAAGACTCGCAATCAGCGCCAGAGGATAACGGTAGGGGATCATCGAATCCAAAACTTCCCCTCACATATGCCGACATGTCAGTATTTGCAGCTGACATTAAATTTACTTTTTTGGCGGCTATCACCGATCTAAAGTCAAATTAGCTTGTTCTGAATGATAAAATGGCCACTGCTGAAACGGCGGGGAGACAGAGAGATAAAGCCATCCACAGGCTAGAGAGGATGGCGCTGACCCATTCAAGTCACTTTATTGAAATGAACAGGCACATGGAGGACTTGGACAATAGGGGGAGGAGGTCTAACATTCGGGTTAGGGGTATCCCTGAATCGTTGGAGGCAGATCAGATTGTACCGGCCCTACAGCGTGTTTTCAACAGCCTGCTGGAGAAACCTAAGGATACAGTGATAGACTTTGTGAGAGCGCACAGGGCCCTGATACATTGCCTCCGCGTGATGTGATATGCTGCCTGCAGATCTATGTACTGAAAGAAGAGATAATGCAGAAAGCCCACAGAAATGACAGCACTATCTTCAACGACGAGACCATCATGCTCTTTCAGGATTTGTCAAAAATCACCCTTAAAAACCGCAGGGCTTTACGTCCTCTATTGGACAGACTCAGGGAAAGGGGCCTACGTTATACATGGTGCTTCCCATTCTCGTTGCTGGTAACACACAACGGACACCAATACTCCCTGTGCACTCCGGATGATCTTGCAGAACTCTGCTCCTCCTTACAACTTGGCCCGGTGGACCTCCCAGACTGGTACCAGGAGTTTTGCCTCCCCCATTGGAGAGGAGCCCACCAGGCTCCCCCTTTGCATCCCCGAATGGAAAAGGTCACAAGCGGATGAAGCACGGTCGGCAAGGGAGCTCCCTAGCTGGCACACCTATGAATAACAACAAGGCACATTCGTCGAGTTCTGGGGGAGATGATGTTTGAGACCCAGGTCTGGCATAATAGCTCCTGGTATTCTGATACACTCCACAGACTGCTCTGCTGAGTTTGGCGCCCTCTTGGTTCGTGTCTGTTGTGCTTCTTTGTTCCCTTGACTGCCTCGCTACCGAAGTGCGGTGGAAGGAGTGTGGCTGATGTTCCCCCTTTTATTGGTTTACCCTATTATATATTTTCTTTCCTCTATTTCGTTCACTACTTTCCTTCCTTCCTTCTTAACCTCCCTGGCGGTATTATTATTTCAGAAAAAAGGTGCTGAAAGCGGTACCATTATTTTCAAGGAAATTTGGCGTTTTATACTGTAGGCCTGTAATTCTAAGGAATAACTCACTTAAATCTGACCAAACAAGAGACTAATAGGCATCCCGGGTATGAAATTTTTTTTAAAACCAAAATTATAAATTATAATATAATAAATAATTGTAAATAATTATAACAAATAATAATATAATTCTAATAAAAAATATTCAATAATGTAATCAACTCAAAATCACTGAAATGTGCTCAGTTGCAGAATTGTTGCTGTCATTATTATTTTTTTTATGACGAATTTCCCCTCAAATTGCTATCGAACAATTCTGCAAGTGATTATAATTTATTATCGCTGTTTTCTAGCTGATCTAAAACCATTTTTGACATAAAGGGACACTTTTGGTTGCTATGGACAATATACAGTTTTCAGGGAGAAAGAACCGTTTTTATTATATAAAAGAACATGTAGGGCACTGGACAGACCACTAGGGACAAGGGGGGGGGTGTATTTTTTACATACAGTACTGTAATCTATAAGATTACAGTATACTGTATGTATAGTGTTTGTTTACCTTTTTGAATTTGGCGCCGATCTTCGCCCCTGTGAATGAATGAATGAAAAATTTATAGAGCGCAACACATGCGAACTGAATCGCTTCTGGGCGCTAGTTGTTTGTGACTCATGACCTCAAAAGAGCAGAGTTTTGATCCGTCTTCTGAAAGTCAGGTGGTTTTCCTCCAACCGAATGCTGGTTGGTAAAGCGTTCCATAGTCTAGGACCCTGGAAAGCAAACCTTCTTTCTCCTTTGGATTTGTATTTAGTTTTTGGTACCCTGACCAGATTTTGGTCGGTGGATCGCAGAACGTGATTCGCATTGTGGGGTTCTATCTTGTCGCAAAGATATTGCGGAGCCTTCCAATGGATGCACTTATGTGTAAGGCAGAGTGCTTTAAATGCAATTCTGTCCTTTACTGGCAGCCAGTGAAGGGTTCTCAACGAAGGTGAGATTGATTCCCATTTTTTTTTTCCCAGTCACCAGTCTGGCGGCCGTATTCTGTACGACTTGCAGACGGGAGATTTGGTACTTGGGGAGTCCGAGGTACAGTGCGTTGGCATAGTCTAGTCTGGAATTTACGATTGTTCCCACCACGACTGCTACGTCTTCTTTAGGGATAAATGGAATAAGTCTGCGTAGTAGGCGCAACAGATAGTGCGCTCCGCTGACTACTGACCCTATTTGTGCGTCCATTGTCATGAAGGTGTCGAAGATGACCCCGAGACTTTTGACTTTGGAGCTAGGGTTGATGATTTGGCCCAGAATGGGCGGTGGTGTCCAAGTTGTTACCACTTGACTCTTTCGGCTGGCCTGAAACACAAGGAGTTATGTTTTAGAACTGTTGAGTTTAAGATAGCTGTTGGTCATCCAGTTGTCAATCAAAGAGAGACATTTCTCTAAACTTGGATGATGATTCTTTTTGTTGCCGATGCGCAAGTACAGTTGCGTATCGTCTGCATAAGAGTGATAGAGTAGTTCTTGGCTACTGATAATGTCAAAGAGAGGGCGAAGATAGATGTTGAAAAGCACCGGTGACAGGGGGGATCCTTGGGGGACTCCACATGACACCGTGCGCCTCTCTGACGTGAAGGCACCCAATTTGACTGTTTGTGATCGGTTTTCCAGAAAGGAAGAAAACCATGGTAAATCTCCTTCTGCGACTCCTGCTACCGAAGCTAGTCGCATCAGTAATAGTTTGTGATCTACCGTGTCAAAGGCTGCGCTTAGGTCCAGCAGAATCAGGAGACAAGATTCTCCTTTGTCTGCGGCCTCGAGGGCGTCGTCCCATATTTTAAGTAAGGCCGTTTCTGTCCCGTGTCCAGGACGGAAGCCTGATTGTAATGGATCCAGTAGGTTATGGGTATCTAGATGCTGTTGCAGCTGCTGTACCACTACTTTCTCCATTATCTTAGAGAGAACGTTTAGGCCTGTTATGGGACGGCGGTGAATTGGGTCCTTGGGATCCAGGTTCGGTTTTTTCAGGATGGGCTGGATTGTGCCCTCTTTCAGCATGGATGGCACTATGCCTTCCTTAAAAGACTGGTTTATAAGCTGTGTGATGGGTGGTGCCAGAATGTCGGCACAATCCTTCAACAGTTTAGTGGGGATGATATAATTGGGCGATGTGCTGTTCCGCAAGGCACCGATGATATTTTTTGTGGTATCGCTGGAAATAGGTTCCAGAGTGAACTTTGTTGATTGCAGAAAGTTTCTGCGGGAATTTTGTGGCTGATTGACAGCCGGATTGAGGTGGGTATCGTTTTGCAGAATACTTTCCCGGATTCTTTCAATTTTGCTAATGAAGAAATCCGATAGTTCATTACAGAACTCTTGGGTATCCGAGTTGGGGAATTCAAGACATCCCGGATTCATGGTCTGGGTGACCATTTTGAATAGTTCGCGGGGGCGATTTAGGGAACTGTTAATTGCCATAGAAAAATGATGTTTCTTGGCTTTGAAAATTTCTTTGTGATATCGTGTTGTTATTGCTCTGTAGAAGATAAGATTATCCTCTGCAGGGTTTCTTTTCCAGGCGGCTTCCGCCCTCCTGCGCTCTTGCTTCAGAAGCGATAGCTGGTTGTTAAACCAGCCAGACTTTTTCCTCCGGCTGCCGAATTTGCGTTTCGGTGCTACTAAGTCGGCTGAGTGTAGCAAGGCTGCGTTTATGGCGTCCAGTGTATCTGCGGCTGTTTGCTGAGGCTGGATTGTTTTGATTCTGTTTCTCAAGGTAGATTTGAAGAGTTCCGAGTGGAGCTTCTTCTGAGACCTAGCCCAGTGTATTGTCACCGGTTTGGGTGCTTTTGACACTGGGGGGATTTTGGAGATTGTGAACTTGATTGCATGGTGGTCTGTCCATGGCAATGGTTCATTTTCTAAGATGCTTATTTCCAGATTTTGTCTGAAAATTAGGTCAAGTGTGTGACCTGAAGCATGTGTGGGCCCGCATATAAGTTGCTGTAGTCCTAATCCATCCAGGTGATCGATGCAGGCGTCCGCAATGGGATCCTGTGCGGAGTTAGCCCACAGGTTGAAATCCCCGAGTAGCAAACGGTGTTTGCTGTTGAGGGTATAAGTGGATATAAACTCCGTTAATGATGGCAAAAACTGCGATTTTGGCCCAGGTGGCCTATAGCAGAGGAGAATGTGAACAGTCTCCTGGGGGGAAGTTTGAAGTTGAAGAGTAAGGGTTTCCATGAATGGAAGAGGATTTTGAAGGGCTGGTTTAGTGATTGCAATGTGATTCTTATGGATCACCGCAAGGCCTCCTCCTCTTTGCCCTATTCTGTTTTCCGTTATTAGGTGATAGTTTTCTGGCACCAGTTCACCGAGAATGGTGTTGCAGTCGTCTGAGAGCCAGCTTTCTGTAATAAAGAGGCAGTCTAGATCGTTTTGTAGTAAGAAATCGTGGATTTCTAATCGGTGTTTTACTGCCGATCTTGTATTAATCAAAACACATGATATGTGTTTTAACTGTGTCAAGTGGTTAAAATTTTTGATGATCGATCGTCGATCGACTCTCCAGAGTTGATCTATTTTTAAGGCCTTTTTGGTGACGGCTGGTAATGTAGTTGCGAATTGTCTCAGATCCCGAATGGAGTCCGCAGAGTAACGCAGATTACCCATTATTGCCTGTCACTGTGGGGGGGGGGGGTTGATGATTTAAATTACAATTGGAGGGAGGATTCGCAGAGTCCTTCCTCTTGATCTTGGTCCGGAGGAAGGCGAAAAAACCCCTGGCAGAGCTAAGCCAATGTGCTGTCACGGGGAAAAATTCCTTCCTGATCCCTGAGGGGCGATCGGCTGCAAAGCCCTGGACCAAGTATCGTAGGATAGAGGGAGGAGAGGAGGGTGACAGGTGTCCTTGTTCTGAGGGGGTACCAAGGCCCAAGCCTCAGATTTGTCTAGGCAGTGTTCCCTTTTTTTTATTAAAAGAAAGCAAAAAAACACTGCTGATTGCTAATCCCGGAAGGACGGGGTCCTCCAGGGATAGGGGGGGAGTTTCTTTCCCAGATCTAGCGAATTTCCGGCTGGATTTGTGCCTGGCTGCGGCGCGCCGCTAGGCCGCGGCTGAAGCCGCGGTGTTTCCTGAATTCGGCGGCCGCGAAAGAGTCAGGTCTGGCGCGGATGCGGAGAAAACGGCCGCCCGCGCAGTGCAAGAGGCGTGCAATGTGCGGGGCGCTCGTGGGTGGTGGGTGGTGGTGTGGGGTCCGATGTGGGTTTGCAGTAAGCAGTGTCCACAATTGGATCGCTGGGGTGGCTGTCCTTACAAGGACGGTTCTCAGCGATTCCGGGGGGGCGGCCCTGAAAAGACAGGGATAGAGTCTTACCAGTAAGGGATCTGGTCAGTCCAAAAAGCTGCAGGTGGAAACGGCAGCAAGGTGCTAGGAGCGAGCGGGGGCGACGGAGAGGAAACCCCTGCCTGTCTGGGACCAGGAGCCACACGTCCTACTGCTAGGGCCGTGCGCCGATTACTGCTGGCCCAGTTCTAGCCCTGGGGAGGAGTCACTCTTTCAGACTCAAACCTCTCTGCTGACATCTGCAGTCACTGCGTCGTAACGTCGCAGGGAATGGAGATCGACGGCACACGGGGACACTGTGTGAATCGAGCGAGGTTCCGCTCGCTCACACAGCGCGGTGGCATCGCTAGATCCAGGAACAAGGTAAGCCAGCGCGTGCTGCAGGCTCTGCATAGCTACCCCGAGCATGACTCGGGAAAACCGATTTCAGCACAAAAAATGCACCCCGAGTCACGCTTGGGAATACCGCCAGGAGGGTTAATCCCTCTACACTATTCCGGTTCTCCACCGGTAGTTTGTGCACTGCAGAAAATTGACAATTGACAGTTCCATGTAGCACTGCATCTGGTGTAATTTATTGGTTATTGCACCAGTGCTTAAAGCGGTGGTTCACCCTCCTTAACATCAGTCTAGCATTACATTCGGCATCGTAGCGCGAGCTACAGTATGCCGGTCTTACATTTTTTATCCCCGTACTCACTGTGCTATTGCACATTGAAGATTCCGACTCCCGCGGGTAATGGGCGTGCCTATGGAGAGGGAGGATGATTGACGGCCGGCTCTGGCACGTCACGCTCCCCGAAGACAGCCGGAGTAGGTCTCGGCTCTTCACGGCGCCTGCGCACAGGCTATGCGCAGGCGCCGTGAAGAGCCAAGCCTATTTCGGCTATTTCCGGAGAAGCGTGACGTGCCTTCTCTCACCATAGGAACGCCCATTCCCCGGAATCTTCAATGTACAATAGCACAGTGAGTACGGGGATAAAAAATGTAAGACCGGCATACTGTAGCTCGCGCTACGATGCCGAATGTAATGCTAGAATAAACATTTTTTTTTTTTTTTTTTAATAGGGTGAACCCCCGCTTTAAGATGTTTATGACTTACATTGTACAATTCATGTCCATGCACTACTTTTGATACTATGCACTTATTATCCTTGCTGGTATATGCATTTGTTTCAATAAAGCCTTTGAAAGATAAAAAAAAATCTTCTTGCTTCATCATTGATGCTCTTACTACAATAAGCATGGTATATACATTTCTATGGTGAAGCACCCAAAACCCATGTAAAATGCACCTAAAACACAATGCATCTAAAGCGCACCTCATAGATGTGAACTGGGCCTAACTCTAACCTTAACACTTATGCTATCCCTAACTCTTATGCCTCGTACACACGTCCGAGGAACTCGATGGGCAAAACACATAGTTTTGCTCGTCGAGTTCCTTGTGAAGCCGCCGAGGATCTCGGCGAGCCGAAATTTCCCATTGAACAACGAGGAAATAGAGAACATGTTCTCTATTTCCTCGCCGAGATCCTCGTCGGCTTCCTCGGCCAAAAGTGTACACCCGCCCGGGTTTCTCGGCAGAATTCAGCTCCGATCGAGTTTCTGGATGAATTCTGCCAAGAAACTCGGTCGTGTGTACGGGGCCTAAGGCCCCGTACACACGATCAGTCCAAACTGATGAAAACGGACTGAAGTTCAGTTTCATCGGTTCACCGATGAAGCTGACTGATGGTCTGATGTGCCTACACACCATCAGTTCAAAAACCGATCGAGCCCAACGCGGTGACGTAAAACACAACAACGTGCTGAGAAAAATGAAGTTCAATGCTTCCAAGCATGTGTCGACTTGATTCTGAGCATGCCCGGGTTTGGAACCGATGCTTTTGCGTACTAATCATCGGTTTTGACCTATCGGTTACCAGTCCATCAGTTCAATTATAAAGCAAGTTCTAAATTTCTGGACCGAGGGGTATAACAGACTTTTTTTTTTAAAAGAACAAACCTGTCAAACTTACTTGCTCTGTGCCTGATTCTCCTCTACTAGGGTCCCCTTGCAGTGCTCCTGGCTCCTCCTCTTCTCAAGTGCCCCACGGAGAGCCACTTACATGGGAGCACTCATGTGGGCACGCTCCTGAGTCCTGCTTCTGTGTCTATTGGCACAGACAGCAGGACTTGGCCCCACCCCAGGCTCTCATGTCATTGGATTTTATTGACAGCAGTGGGAGCCAATGGCTCCTGCTGCTATCAATCTATCCAATGAGTACCTGAGACAGTGGCGAGAGCTGCTGTGCTTGTCAACGTCGCTTGGAATGAACAGGTTCAGGTAAGTAAAAGGGAGGCTCTGGGGGGCTGCTGCAGCACAAAAGGTCTTTTACCTTAAAGGGGTGTTCTGTGCAAAAAAAATATTAAAAACCAGCAGCTACACATACTTCAGCTGCTGGAATTTAATAAATGGAGATTTACCTGTCCTGACCACAGCTGATGTTTCCCATCAGCTGTCGGAGTGCTGCTGTCGCCATTGCAGGTAAGGGAACCCGGCAGTGTAGTCATTTGGCTTCATGCCGGGAACCCTACTGCGCATCCACGAGGCCCACTTCTCTCTCCTATTAGCCCGGCGGCCAGAGGAGGAGAAGGAGGGAGCCCCGCGGTGATGTCTTTGACAGGTATCCTGTCCCCCCTCCCCCCGAAAGGTGCCAATTGTGGCACCGAAGGGGGGAGGAATCCGATGAGCGGAAGTTCCACTTTAGGGTGGAACTCCGCTTTAATGCATAGAATCCATTAAGGTAAAAAAACATTAGGGTTTACAACCCCTTTAAACAGTAAAATCCTTTGGGTTTACTCTGAAAGGTTAAGGCCCTCTCTGTTTTCAAATAGGAAATACAAGCAAAGAGCATAATGCCCATTTTGTTGTTGCCACAGTGGCAGCATTGAATAATTGTATTTGGCACCTCATGCTGCATTTCCCTAGGACTCACACAAAGTAGTAACACAGGAAATATCTTTCCAAATGTTGTGTTTAGCAGTGCCTACTGGTGGAAAATGCATTCCATTAGTAAATGCTAACAGTGCAGCTCTATGAACATATTAGTAGGTAGAATAAGAATTTATAATTATACAAATGCTGTTTGTGCAGTTTTGTTTCTCATTTGGAGCACTGTTTACACTATAGATTCTTAAATGTACAGTATATGTGAAGACAAGTTGCCCACACACATTATCTTTATAAATGTCTCTTATTAAAATACAAAAAATGTAGCGCTAATAAATGATAAAAAAGACGCTGATTGTCTGTGTCCAACACCAATTGAAACAGTGTAAGTAAATATAAGTCTGTGAGGTTCTCATAAACCCAATAAATAAATGAACTAATGAATGATGATAAGAAGACACTGATTGTCTAAATCCAACATCAATAAAACTGTGTATAAAGGTATAAGTCCGTATGAATCAACGTGAACTTGATAGATGAATAAACCAATTTCAACAGTAGTTATTGCAAACCCACAGTGATTCTTAACGAACTAAACATGTAGTGATAATACCCGCCACCAAAGGGGGAGGCTTAACAGATATATTGAACCCAAGTGAGCGTACGCTCAAAGGGTCAATAAGGCTGTAGGTATGTAGATCAGAAGATGTACTAGCAAACACCAAATATGCGATCAACAGGAAACAATGAAGTCTTCACTTGATAACAGATGAGGGAGGTATCAACAGCTTGGAGATGACTCATGGAAAATTGAAACCATACCCAGGGTACATGGAGGAAAATGAAAGGCACATAGTGTGATTCCGTACAAACATGGAATGTTTAATACCGGTTAAAAACACTTACAGTTGGTTGAATAAAAAGGACATCAATGTAGAAAAGTGCATGGCAGCAGTAGAGTCCCGACGCGTTTCGCAACAACTTGCATCGTCTGGGGTAAGATAAATGTCTCTTATTGCATAGTTACTCATTATAATTTTTTCTAAATATAACTGAGCAGTTCTTTAACATGCTGCTCAAGCACATAGTATCAAACATTCAGATGCCTTTAGACTGAGTGTAAACAAGTTTATTTTTTATCTACTAAGTAATTTTCTGCCATGTCCAATATGTTATTTTCTTAGTGCACCATTCATTTTAAAAATAACTTATTTTTTTTTACTTGAGTAAAGGTTACTAGAGTCTTAAAAACTGCAGCATGTTTTTTGAGTTAATTTGCATCTACGTTATATGTAACATGAGTTGTTATTAATGTTTAATCCTCCTACAAAGATAAAATCTAATGAGCAAAATCACTATGTTGCACTGCACATAAAATTTGTCAGTATGAACAATTATGGTATTCTGACTATTTTAATTATATATTGTGAATGTTACAGTTTAATAAATAATGTTTCAATTAAAATCTGTGGCTGAATATTTAAAGATGGAAGAGAATGGCAAAGACACAGATTATGCCATTTGCAGCCTGTTACCATTTTACTTTCTACTCTAGAAAACTATTTCAGTTCAGTTTTAATTAAGAAACGAGAAGTCAAATTTAAAGTAGGTGTCTTCAGATAGACTTATGATAGTTGGCACTGTTGACTTTATTTTAAAAGCTATAAGGCTCTTGTCTTTGATCCCATTCACACATATGCATTGAGTTTTCACTTAGTATAATGTGCATTTTAATTAATGGATATGTGTACATTGCATTGCAGTTCACGTCAGAAAGAATGACTCTGCAACACACATACTGTACTGTAGTACAGCAAATTACACCTACACTACAGTGCATAACAAAGCATATATGTGAATACTCTGTGTGCTGCGGTACACTGCCATGATAAAGATAGTGTAGACCCTATTTGAAGTCTCATTCAAAACAAAAATGCCCAGGTTAAGTATGCCAGAAGAGAGGCTTGTGAGCATTATTGCTTTATATGGATAAAAAAAATCAAGACTAATACTATATCAAGGTGTGCTGGTGAAGATTGTTTTTTTTTTACATGGATGTGCTATCAATCCACTACCACTTCCTGAATAATTAGTTGAACTGAAATTGTATTGGTTCATGTACAAATTCCAAATTTTTCTTCTAGTATGTTAACTCATGCTGTGGATTTGACTTCAAAACCATTTGAGAACCTTTGTGGAGAGACCTTGATAAGGGGACTATCTCAACCCTATATCAATACCTTAATGATCACAATAGTACAGCCAAATCAATAGCTGTTAGGATAGGAGGCGGAGACTCACCAAGAGATCTCGGCGGAGGATTGGTAAAACATGGTCTCTAATATGCATAAATGCACACGCTCCATCATTATTAAAGAGACCGTTGTCAAGCTACACACCGGTCCCACTGGTATTACATCTCTTTTAGGTTGCATAAGATTTACCCCCTAGTTCCCGACACATGTTTCAGTGGCTGTCATGACAAGGGTACTCTTCTTCATGTGTTCTGGAGCTGCTCTGTGTTGAAACCCATATGGCAATGAATCTCTTTGATGGTGCTCCAAATAACAGGTGTCCCGTGACCTTGACTTTGACTTATCAGATGTGCATCTTCTTTGTGGAACTCCTGGAGGTTTCCCTTCCCATAAAAAGTGGGCACACACACTTTTTAGTGCCATCCAATGGGTGACTGCCCTTCCCTCTGTTCCATGGTGAAAGGTGCTCCATTGCATAGAATCTATTAGATTGATGGAAAGGGTACACCCCATCCTCATGGATTCCAGATATAATCTGTGTTTGGAGGGTTTCCTCCCCCCACTTGTGCTTATTAGATGAATTGGTAATTCTGGAAGTTGGCACATTCAGTAATGTTGATTCAATAATTTTGGAAAATTTTCTGTCTAGAACATGTCTTCCATGTAGTATTTTGTATTATCTTGCATAAACAACAGTTACTTTACTCAGATTTTCTTAATTTTGAATTTTGTTATTTTATAATTTTCTTACCTAATGTTACAATGAGAGCTGTATACCTGTACAATCACACATTGGTTCTTGAATGCACTCCGTATTCTCTCTGTTCATTTATCTTTTTGTACTTGCTCAAATACGTTAATAAAAATGTATGTAAACAAGAAATGCAACCGTATAAATGCAACTTAAAGAAGTAAGTCATATCCTGTACTGTTTATAAATTACACAAAGGTTTACTCAAAATGGGAAAAGGGGGAATTCCAGTTTCCTAGAACCCTCCACTTCATATGGATTTCATTTTAAAACATAGCCATTGTTTCTAAACTCCATCTCACAGATGTCATTTTGTTTCTAGCATACTGTATCTGAAATAACTATAATGATTACACACTTTCCACTTAATAAAAAAAGAGCAGGTGAAGTCTTTATTTAAGGCAATACTAGCAAATTTTCCTTAAATTGCAGAATGTCCTTTGACCTGTCTTATTCATGTGTAGCGAAACAATTTTTAAAGTACTCCAATCTCTTCACAGCTAGCTATTCATTTTATAACAGGTTTGTAGAAACTGGATGGTTAATGCAACTGTTCAACATAATATATCTTAATTGGAAGAAGCAGAACAAAATATGCTAGCTTTGAAGTATATGTGGAAATGTTAGTTTTAATGCCAAAGCTAAAATGGGAAAGATTGCCCTTCTCACTTTCTAAAGTATGCTTCTTGTGGAGACATTCATTGTCTTTTTGCCTATGATGCCTTATCTATAATAGTTACCAAAATGTAATATTGTAATTTAATATCTAAAACAAGTCATTCATTATTTTGCAGATTAAAGTATTGCATATTCTGACCGTAGGCTTACATTTTTACACAAGGCTACTGGGTTTCATTCAGTGTCTTGTGTTAATAAAATAGACAGTGTCTCATTTAATAAATATACAGTATCTGCCTTTTGTGATCTTTTAAATAAACAAAATCATTCCACTTCCAACAGTTATGGCCTTAGCTTCTATCTGAAGCCTATGTGACAACACAGGAGCACATTAGGGAGTGTCGTCACCTTATAAGGACATTCATAGTAATACACATATTACTGATTGGGTTAATATATATTGTACTTCAAGTAATAGAGTTGGTGCAGACTCTAACTGTCTAATCCTTATATTCTGTGTGGAACTGTATTCTGGAGTCATGTTTTATTACCCTCAGGTTTCAGATAGACAACAGTTGCTGTTTGTTCTTTGCTTTTTACTCTTTGAAGACTCATAATATTTGACACACATGGATCAGTACAGCAAGATTTGTGGAAGAAAGTTGTTGCTAAAATCTCAAATTACAAGACCAGCATGCCATACACCCGAGGGCTACGCTAACAGTCAACAGAATAAATAACAATAAATTAATTAATAGTCCTATTTTTAATGCAAAATAAAAAATATAGATTATTATATGCCATCAATATTGAGCAAGAAATATTATACATTGTAAATGTAGTGTTGTTTTCTTTGGTTTATCCAGATCGGTAAATTAAGCTTTATTTGAACACAGCAGAGTAACACATTTTTGGCAATGTATTATTCATTTTATCAACAATTTCATTTTTTCATCTGAAACTGTTGTGTAGTAGTAAGGCTTTAATACAGCGTCAACCAGCAACATATCATGTTTTTCCCATGTGTTGCTTTAGGACTAGCAGCATAGAAATTGTAAATATATTTTCACAGTTAATATGCCTGTAACACATCCATATACCTTCATATTCAAATTCCCTGGCTTAATGTGCCAAGTATCAAGTTAAAGCCACAATATATGCAGTACATGGGCTCTTGCTGATTTTACGTACACATCATTTCAAGAAGGGATTTAAATATCAGAGAGGCTCTTCTTGTCTCCTTTTTTTGTCCTGATTTACAAGTGTTTAACAGTATAAAATTATACAAAAGAAACACAGCACAATTTGAGCATAACAAATCCTAATTTTTTGGACTCTAGCCTGACAGATTCATTCTGCACCTGAAAGGGAATGAAAAAGGAAAGAAAACCAATTACTAAAGATCAATTATGTGGATCAGAAAAACACTGCCCATGAACAATATACTGTGTAACATTTTAGGAAACTATCCAATTGCTGAAAAAAGATCTTCCCACCATATAAATGTCAGGTACGGTATATATATATGCATGCTCATAATCTAAAAATATCCATGCACATGTTATGCACAGTCTAGCCTAGGATTAATTTTATCTTAACTACCTAAAAACTAGAAACATTACAACCAGTTTCCTAACCATTTTATTTTTGTGTTTTTGTTTTTTTATTGAGATTTTTTTCCCTATACAAGAGTACTTTTCCTGGTCAGCAAAAAATGTCAAAAGAGTGTCTAATGCCTAAATTAACTTTAAAAAAAATTGTATAATCTCATGGCTTGATAAGCTTGATGTTGAGATAAGAAGGAAAAAAGGAATGACAAGTGTCAGTTTGGCTTCCACTACTACATTCCTAGCCCCTGACCCTCCAATAAAGTTCCAAATAAGCTGTGATCCATATTTCATTTATAATCCAGCCAAAAAAGTAATGGTATCACAGTGCTATGGGAAGAAGCAATTTGTAGTTTGGTGACCAGAATTAATCTCTTATGATTTTGTATATCTGAAAAAGCCTCAGCTGTTTATTAGCAGAATTAATGGCTAGATCTGTTGATTAATATATGGTTATACATGGCCCAAACCTTCCCTATTTAACAGCCCAAGCCAACATTCAGGTAAGAAATAGTCCAGTTATGTTTTATCTGCTATATAATTATTTAAACAACTTTTTACTGAATAAGGCCAGTTATTCTTGTTGTGTACATATTATATATACACATTATAATTTATGTCAAAGTGTCCATGTTGCCCATTGCCATCAGATACTAAACATTATTATTATTTTCCATGGCTGGTTTGAAATCAGAGAAATTATGTTAGTGCTTGTTGTAACAGGAATAGATATGTTTCAATATTTTGTTAAAGTGGGCGCAAACTACCATGCATGAATTTTAATTATAGGTAAGCCTATAATAAGGCTTACCTATAGGTACTGTAAACATCTCCTAAATGTGCACTGTTTATGAGATATTTACTGTACATGCAGCCAATAGCGTTACCGATGCATGCATTCTAAATAAATGACCATGTGCCATAATCCTGTGCCATACATGCCAGCTCCCAAGCGAATGCGCGGGAGTGATGGCATTGTGGCTCTGGCCATCACACAGGGTCTGTGAACCCCGAAGGAAGACTGGGGAAAGATGGAAGCTCAGTCAGCAAGGATGCGCTGCTGGGGGGATTCATTCTAAGATAAGTTTCAAATACTAGCACATCATAACTTTTCCTTGCAGGTTTAAAAAATCACCCACCGTTTACTACCACTTTAACCAATTATTTTTAGATAGTGAAATGTGTTTCTTATATAGGGTTGTGTATCTTATTGTCTCTATTGGTATATTTATCCAGAAATCAGTTTGCTGTTATGAGGATTGGTCACTGCAGTAGCTTACAAATGGGAAGGGCGACCAGTCATCCAAATGTCTCCATGTAGTTTTATTATTGTCATATCAGCACTGCCTGCTGGGGGAGATCTGTGCCATGGCCAAGCTTTGGTCTCTGCTTGACATTTCCAGCCTTCAATGATTTTCAGGTTGATCAATGTAGAAGCACAGCTTCTTATCTGTAAGACTGAACCTAGTTGATGATACCAGCTTACTTGGAAACTCTATCACTACCCATAGCACTCGCTACAGAAAGAACCAATCCTTCCCAACAGTCAGTCCACATAATTTCAATAGACATAGAGCTAATTGGAGTTGAAGTTTAACTGCATGTGCCTACATAGCAAAATTGTTATGTAGAATGCCTGCCCCTTTCCTTCCCAAAGATCAGAACAGAAAATATAAAGTGGCTAAAAATGTCTAAATTTTTACATAAAAATTGTACCAATGTTTTCAGCTCTGGGGAGGAACCAGGGTATTTGTAAATGTCATGGTCTAAAGTTCAAGTTAAACATAGGGTTCTCTTACTTTAAACATGTACTGTTGGAATGCTCATTGCTCTTAATTGTAATATTCATATTTGCAAAAAACGCAGGACTAAGTGATCTGGAATTATTTAATGCATGCATAAATTGTGGTCTAGAGCTGGAAGTAGTCATTCCAAATGTAAATTATGTATAGTAATATGTATGATTACAGCTAAAATCTCAGTAAAGTGCATGATAGACTAAGTAAGTGAAAAAGTTAGGAAGTTTAAAAAGTAAAGTTCAGAATCAAGCAAATAACTCAAAGTACTGTATGGCTCACATCATTTTAAATATTAACATCATTGCAACAAGATAGAAACCTGGGAAAAGCCAATGAACATATTTGCATACAGATAATACATGTAAAATATTGAAAAAATATATTCTATTCAAAGGCTAGAACTCTGTCAATACATATTTTGTACACCTACATACAAATACTTGTCAAAGTGTATGATACATGCCTGGAAGACACAAGGATCTAAGAATCAAACCATCCTAAACTCTCCAAAAGCTATAAGTCTCAATCATCCTGGTATTCAACTTTTATTAAAACATTTAAACACAGCAACTATTGTTGACTCTTCTGTAAGCATTTAATGGCACAACATTTTTAAGACCCAATGCACCTTTACAAAAGGTAAAGCATTTGTAAAGCCTGATACATGCTATACTTATCTGCTATGTGCAATGTGCAAATTTGAGTATTTGTGCACTTACTGTCAGCTTGTGCACTGTCAGGAAAGGAATTATTCATCATGTGCACAGACAAATAAGCCTCAGAAATCCTGCCCAAGGCCAGCTAGCAGGTGCACACATGTCAGTGTGCATGTGTATGCAAATTCACCAGCGCACATTTGTGCCAGAAGGGCTATTTAAACTGCACTAGTGCAGTGTGTCAGTGCCATTTGGTCTATTACATTCCTGTTATTAATTCCCATTGTTCTCCTGTTACCGATTTGATCCAGCCTGTTACTCTGCCTGAATGTTATCTGTACCAACCTTAAGCCTGTCCCTGGATTACACTTCTGCCTGCTCCCTCTGCTTGTCTGCCCTGCTGTTATCTACCCTGGTCTGATTCCTGATGATTTTTATTCCTGCTGTTTGTACCTGCTCTGCTTGCTAGTTGCTGACTTGAACCATCTTACTCTTGACTCTGTCATGTGCCCATCCTGCACTTGCATCTGCACCTACCTTCCTGCACTCTCCTCTAGCTCCAGTCCTTCTGCCAGTGTTGCTGGTCCTGTCATGTAGACACACATCAGCACCTGCCAGTGAGAGACTTACCAAGCACTTGTGCCACTCTGTGCTCCAGTGTTCTCTGTCACCTGACCAGGGACTCCAAAGCCAGGGCTGTAAGAGAGGCCTTAAACTCTGACTTGAGTAGCAAACTTTGGCTCATTAGATGTTTTTGGTTTTCACGCCATTTTCAGTAAACCTATAAAATATCAGGAGGTCTGCGATCCTTGAGATTCCACAACCACAACAATATATTATCAAATGCCTCCATGCTGTCCCCCAATGCAGAGTTTCTAACACAAATGTGATTTACACACTAGCAACATACGTACAAACAATAAATAGTTCAGTGCGCCACTTTAAATGAATACAACCATGTAAAATAATAAACAGCAGAAGATATCTCACATATAAACTATACATATGTAGCGCCTTGCTTCCATTGATCAGGCGCTATGCTAAATTTAGTGGGTGTCTGGGCTGATAGTTGGCTCAGACTTTATTGATTTATGCTGAATCAGCCTCTGTTCTGGCTGTGAAAGGATGTTCCCACTGTTGCCTGTAGGAGGAGATACCCCCACAGGCCAATGTTGGAACATGGGCATGCTATGGTGTATTGGGTGCCTTTTTTCCCGGGAACAGCCGAATGGGAGTGGTTTCCCCGCTGGGCATGCTGGGGAGGGGTACTTAAGTGGCAGACGCCAATTTTCTGGGTCCTTCACCTCGTGGGCCTCCTGGCGCGAGGTACGTGTCATTGTGATTTTCAGTCTCTGGGCCACATTGGCCCGAGGCTGCCTTTTCTACCAAATAGGCCCAGCTATTCTGGCTGAGGGCCTACAACTGCAAAGAGATCCCAAGCTGTCCGTCTACTAGAGGAGGCTACTTAATGGAGGAAACCAGGGGAGGACCTGCCCAGGAGGAGACCAAGCGGAAGGCTAATGTCTCAGGATAGGCCTGGTGACCCTATTAAGGGGGATCTACAGCTCAAGTTACCCTACAGTTTTGCCATGTCGGCTTAAAGGCTCTTTAACTGTATGGCTGGAAGTTCGGGTGTTAAAATCCTGTAGCAGAGGATTCCGGTCTGATTCGTTTTGCTCATAACCAGTCTGTGGCAGAGACTGTTGCTGATCATTGTTCATGCATCATTCCGGCTGCTAGGCCAGGTGAGAGGGGCCTATCCCGGTGAGCAATACCCACTTGAGAGGAAGTGGTGAATGCCTATTGGGACTTAGTTTTTCTTCAGTGATCTGTACTGCGCACCTGAATCTTCCCCTTTACCCCTTCATCCTTCTAAATAAAACATAACAGCTTAAGGTTTTACGTCTCGTGTGGACATTGGAGTTCTTTACAGTCTTTACAGTCTTCCTTCCCCTAGACAACAAATATTGAGGTAACGTGCAAGGCCCAAATGTAAACCAGCAGCTTCTATGGGGGTAGTGCTACACATATAACATATTAGTGCAAAAAATATTTTTCTGGATAAAGGCCAAAATATATATGGCAATCTTTAACTAAACAAAATAGTGACTATCTCAAGGTTGATAAAGTCAAAGCTAGTAGAACTTCCATGTATAGATCCTCATTTGACCACTTACAATAGGCTCAGATGTTACTCATAACAGACAAAAAAGAGACTCCATAGTGCTCACTGAATGAGTGAAAAACAAAATCTTTAAAACTACTTACACATATAAAAACATAAACCTCTTGAACGATAAAACTTGCTAAGAAAGTCACATGTCACTCAGAGGGCTACAGGAACACACACAGCCCACGGTCTATGGGATCTGCAGAATCCTTCCGCCTAGCATGATGATGTCACAGGACTTTTCCCACCTTCAAGCCTTCTAGCTCTGCTAGATACAGCTGCCTTATTTGCCTTGGTGAGCTGCGTGGTTCTGGGGGAGGGGTGGGTTCGGAGATCTCACCACCCTCGCCCGCAGAGGGAGCCACACGCTTGCTACCTCCGGATACAGTGCCACTACTGAGAGGGAGGAGGGAGGAGTGAGTCGGTAACCGTCACTCACCCGATACAGAACACCGCTCAGCTGTTTTCTCCTCTATAGATCAGCGCGGCCCCGACCTCCTCGTCGCTTCCCCAGCTCGGCTCAGGTCAGAATTTAAAAGGGGGGTACTGCATGGGTACTGCGGCCCGCCTCCGGCTCTCGCTCAACACACGGCTTCATTTCTCCTGGTTTTCTTCTGGCTTGCCTTGGCTCAGCATACAGCATGCATCACAGGATAGCTGCAGCAGGGTCAGAGGGAGAGGAAGCGTACCATGCACACGCTCACATCCTGGTCACGGGACTTTTCTCACCTTACATGTTACTCCCCAATGGTATGTCCTCAGGAAGTCACAAAGAAGATGCATCTTGGCCATTCTAATGTTTAGCCAAATAGCAACTTTTGAATGATTTATGTATTGATTCTTAGCTACATGATTTGCTGTTTGACTATTGCATTAAAGTCTCAGACATCACTAAAAATAACACTACACTATGGTTCATTCTGTGTGATGTCCTTTGATTGTTGCTGGTGAATGCCAGTCCTGAAAAACCCAGATGCAGCAAGACCACTTTATGGTGATCATGGGGTACTGAAAACAACAACAACCCCTACTCAACGCTAAGCTTACCCCCAAAAAATGTGTTCAAAATGAAATAAAATATTAAATGTGTTAAACCAAGATTATTTATAACGCCATTGCCGCATCTATAAATCCCTAAAACAAAACCAAAAAGTAACCAATGAAGATAAGTTACTAGCAGCGCTGTGTTTACACTCTAAAAATAGTAAATAAGCTATGCTAAATAAAGTGATGTGTCAGATTCAAATAACACGTGAAAAATATCAGAAGCAGGGAAGATAATGAACCCTCTATGCGCCTGATACTAAACCATGAACAATCGTGAAACAATAAATGGTGAACAAAAAAATAAGTGAATGACAAAAACAAGAAATCTCAAAAGTAATAAAAAGAGAAAAAATTGTAGAGGTTGTATAAGCTTGTTAAATGTCCCAATCACTCTGTTAAATATTGAGAAGAGTGTTCCAGACGAAATAGAACTCAAAAGCAACAGTTCAGAAATGAGGATTCCTCAGCCCAATGTTCCACAGTGACACAAAACTATATCACCCAAGAAGGTGTGAGAAGAGTCATTAGAACAGATCCTCCACCAATGAAAATACTGCCGCTTACCGCTTAATAGCTAGATCTCTTAACCACTTCCTTACTGGGCACTTAAACCCCCTTCCTGACCAGAGGACTTTTTGCGATTCGGCACTGCGTCGCTTTAACTGACAATTGCGCGGTCGTGCGACGTGGCTCCCAAACAAAATTAACGTCCTTTTTTCCCCACAAATAGAGCTTTCTTTTGGTGGTATTTGATCACCTCTGCGGTTTTTATTTTTTGCGCTATAAACAAAAATAGAGCGACAATTTAAAAAAAAAATAAAAATTTACTTGTTGCTATAATAAATAGCTCAATTTTTTTTTTACGTTTTTCTTTTATCCTCAGTCTAGGCCGATACGTATTCTACATATTTTTAGTAAAAAAAAAAAAAAAATCGCAATAAGCGACTGGTTTGCGCAAAAGTTATAGCGCCTACAATATAAGGAACAGAATTTTTTTTTTTTATTATTCTTTTTTACTAGTAATGGCGGCGATCTGCGATTTTTATTGCGACTGCGACATTATGGCGGACACTTTTGACACATTTTTGGCGCCATTCACATTTATACTGCCATCAGTGCTATAAATATGCACTAATTACTGTATAAATGTGACTGGCAGGGAAGGGGTTAACACTAGGGGGTGAGGAAGGGGTTAAATGTGTACCCTAATATTAGTGTTCTAACTGTGGGGGAAGGGGGGTGACTGGGGGGGTGACCGATCTGTGTCTCTATGTACAAGAGACACAGATCCGTCTCCTCTCTCCCCTGACAGCACCGTGGGGGAGGCCGTAAAAAGACGGCCTGTTAGAGATTGGGAGCCGCGCTGCGGCCGTACAAAGTCGTACGGCCGTCAGCTAGTGGTTAAGGAGATCATATGCGCCTCAGACTTATTCCCCAGGCTCGGGTCTCTGTGCTTGAGTGGCAAAATATCCCCAGGTGTTCTGAACGAGATGTCCTCAGTATTGGTGATATACAGTTACACCCCATGTAGAATATAAAGGGCTCTCCGCACAGTTCTGCTCTGCATCTGTGAGGTAAAGGAGAGCGGTTGGGACCGGTGAGAGCAGAGCTGTGTGGAGAGCCCTTTTTATTCTACATGGGGAGTAACTGTATATCATCAATACTGAGGACATTCCGTGCAGGGATATATATACAGTATATTTATAAAAAAAAATGGGATGTATATATATATATATATATATATATATATATATATATATATATATATATATCCCGTTTTTTTTAATAAATATATTATGGATAGTCTTTCCTGCATATTTGTATATTTTTTTCTACATAGCTTCTTGAATTAGCACACTGTATCATTTTTTCACAATATTATCACACATTATCGCACATTATTGCATATTGCTGCATTTCTGTTTTTTTTGCTGCAGAGCTCCTTGAATTAGCGCACTATTTTTTTATGATAGTTATTTGTTTTAAAGTGTTGAGGTCACTTGCCAATGGTTGCAGCTTTTTCATGTGTATTTTTATGGTGATATATTATTCTTTGATATTTCTTTTGTATATTTTAGTTTTGGTTAGTTGTGAGGTCCATAGCAGCGCACAAGTACTTCATAAGGATATCTGACAGACTCTCACCGCCATATTTGACCACCTGTGCGCTTATACTATCAGCTCAGTCTCCAGTGCTGCCAATATCTCTTAATGGTTACACAGAGTCACAGCCCAACATGTTTCGTCATGCTTGACGTTACCAAGGAATAACCCGGTTAGTAACAATTTCTCTTAAATAATCTAAAATGGTGGATTATGCCCCTTTTCCCCAAGATCAATAAAAAACATGGCTGATTAACCATTTCTCTGCCGGATCAGCTCAATCTAACATGGCGGGTTAACCACTTTTATGCTGAAACATATATAATCATGAGGTACTGTGCATTTTCAAAACTTGCAGATCCCAAGTGAAAAGAATTTTAGAGCATGATTATTTTTCTGTTAGTTTACACTTAACTATGGTATCTATTGGTTTTATTAAAAAAAAATGTGTAATACTTTTATTGATAAATAATCAAGGTTTATCTTTTTTATTTCTTACTATATGAATGCTTTATGTAAATCTGAACTCCAGGCAGATATAAATAATTGTTTTAAATAGAAGCACTGTAAGTACCTGACTATGACATAGTATCGGTCTCTGTAATTCCCTGGGAGGATGAGAAGCAGTGTAAGGAGCCAGTTAGTTGTGCTTTAGTGAACACACGCTAACAAGGTAGGGAGCATATTGATGTAAGGAGTAGGAATAAGAAAATCTTCATGAGATCAAGTTACAGTGGGTTTGGGAGGTTGCTCATTGAATCCTGCTTAACATCCATAAAATCCAAACTTAGCATTTAAGTCTATAAAAGGTGGAAGGATGAAACTTGATAATTAATTATGGCCATTTTCAAAGCAATAGGAAACTATTGTCAAAAAGAAGGCATGGGGTGCTATGCTTTAAGCAGTATGTGGTGTATGATTTCCACCGACAGCAATAGCAACAATGTATTTAGGGCCCACATATTTTGGATGTGTAATTGATGTTTAAATGTTACATATGGCTTGGTTTCAATACAGCAACTTTGTCAGGACAGCACACAAGCATTTGAATAGACATCAATTAGAAATAGACACGACAGATTTGATCTAGCAATAACATTATTTTTTTATTTTGAGCGTATGTTTATGATAAAAGGAATACCTGCACTATGTGGCTCTCGTGTTCACCCTTTTGCTCTTTTATGTTTCAGAGTCTCTTTGGATCCCCAGTCCAGTTTCCCTTTATTTAGTGAACAGTAACATCACTATTTATTCTTAATTGGTTTTATATACTGTAGTTATGGCTTCTTTTAATCACATTTTAGCATAAGGGCAGATACTTGCTATCCCCCTTTGGCATATTAGAGCCAGTGTATGTAAAGCATAACATTATTACTGTTATTTTTATTGGTTCAATTTAGCACCTTGGACTAATTATTCTGTTGTCTTTTGGACAGGAAATCCAGCTTGGTTAGGTCACATGGTAAGCAGGTGTTATGAGGCAGGTTTTATTTTTAAATAACCGGTATATAACCAATATAAAGGAATATTAGTGGTAAAAAACACTTGTGGGTTTAACTAATCTTGTTTTTTTGTACAATTCTCCTTTAAGGGGGCGTGGCAAGGGGTGTGTCCTATGCCTGCATACTTTTGCTGATAGGTGTCCCTCATTCCCATCTCAAAAAGTTGGGAGGTATGGCCAAGATGGTGGCCGCAGATGACGTTCTGAGCTCCCAATTCCTGTCAGAAGAATACCGCAGGTGCGCCTGCGTTCACCGCGGTGCACACCCTGTGACAAGTCATGGAGTCAAATGGGCTATTTAAACTGGGTCAGCACCCAGAATCAATGCTGTCTGCTCTACAGTGTTCCCCATGTGTCCCTCCTATCTGTGCCTGATACCTGTTCCTGACTTCCCCTGCTATCTGCCTGCATCCGACCCTGGCTTGTCTCCGACTCTGCACCTGCCTGCTCCCTCTGCTACTTCGCTGCCATCTTGTTACCAACCAGCCTGCACCTTGACTCTGCTCCAGCCTCTGCATCAATTCCTGACATGCTTGCCAGTGTATAACCCAGCCTGCCTGTACCTTCCTTCTCTCTGGTGCTCTCGGAGCATCCATCCCACCAGCATCTGCACCTGCTTCTCAGCCGGTGGTGTTTGTTCCACTTTAAAGCCTACCTGCTGTTCCAGGTCTTTTGCTGTGTATGTGTTCCTCCACAACCCTGCTTGAAGTTCCAGCCCAGCTCCGCTGCCAGCGATCCTACCAGGCACTCATGTGACGCTGCACTCCTGTGTTCCTGTCTGCTCTACCAGGGGCCTCGAGTCAGAGGTGTAAGAGAGGCCTTCCTCTGCATATCAGGCTTTACCAACAGGTACGTGACAGCCTGCCTGACATTCCATAAGGGTGTTGCCTAAATTTAATGGCAGAAATAGCAATGGGGAGAATAATTATGTGGTGCATTGGTGTACAATACTTTACCATCCAAAAATGCAAGGACATTTAAAAAAAACAAATACCATCTTTGCCTGTGTCTGCAACAAATGTACACTGCAGACCCTAAAATAAAATACAAACAATTGTCCTTAGCAAAAGAATAAAACCTGTACCAGGCCCCTATTGTATATGATGGTCTTATATAATTGTTAACTCCTCCAGGTCTGATATGTATTTTAAAGAGGGCACCATGCAAAAATTACACAAAAATCATGTTAGGTCCCCCCAGATTCTATAGCAGTGCCTTAGGTTTACTAAAATTATTGCTCTCAGAATCTGGGGGAAAAGTGCATGGTAGTCAATCAGCTTGTTCAATTATGCTTTGGCAATAAAACCTATAAGCTTATTGGTTTCTATGCTTGAGTTTTAGTAAATACCATAGGGTCTGGTATAGATTTTAAGAAAAGACCCCATGCAAAAATCAAGAAACAAGTGTAATGCTGCGTACACACAATCATTTTTCGGCATGAAAAAAACGACGTTTTGAAAAAATGTCATTTAAAATGATCGTGTGTGGGCTTCACATCATTTTTCAGGTTCTGAAAAACAAAAACAATTTTTTTCGAACGTGCTGCATTTTTTAACGACATTTTAAACTATGTCGTTTTTCGGGTTGTAAAAAATTATCGTGTGTGGGCTAAGACGACGTTAAAAACCTGCGCATGCTCAGAAGCAAGTTATGAGACAGGACACCTCCATCTAAAACATACCAGGTCACATGCACTCAATATGGATCGGGCAGTGGGCTCCCCTGGAAAACTACCTTGTCCTTATGCTGATAAGGACAATGGCCTTCTCCTCACAACTTTGGCTCAGTAGTTGTGGGGTCTGCAGGCATGGGGCATATTCCAATCTGTAAACCCCCTTTTGCATTAAGAGACCCTCAGATTCTGTCCCCCACGTGAAGGGGTACGGATAATAGCACTCCAACTCATTCACAATAAAAGTCTCACGATGTACATGCAATGTCAATCACATTGTTGATTGATGAAAATCCATGTCAATCATGATACTGGATGCCTGATGACTCTGCAATAGAAAAAAAAACATGTATACCACTTGCAAATTTATTTTCCTGTCACTTCCCTTGGCTGAATAACAGCTCCAGGGCCTGCCACTTGAATGTATACAAATTATTTATTTAAACAATTATGTCTCAGGTGACATCATTTACCAAACATAGACATGACCATATATGGTCAATATTGTCATGGTCATTGACCAAATATGGTTATGTCTGTGTATGGTGAATGTAGTCATCCAGGACACCCCGGGCCTTTGCTTAAAGTTTAGTGAAGTTAAGTGATGGGTACAGACAGGTATAGGAGATTTTTTTTCTTTTTGCTGGTTGATGGGCATTGTGCATTTTCATTGACATGGATCTAAAATGCTGGACACCATGATTGGTGATGAATGTACATTGTGGGATTTTTTTCTCTTATTTTTTTTTTTTAGTTAAGTACTTGTCAAAAGTGTGTATGTGTGTTTGTTTACACTTCACTTTTTTGTCTGAGTGAATAGGGGTACTACTGGACCAAATATTAAATCTGAGTAAAAAATAAAAAAAAATATATAATGACATAATGATACTAATGAAAAATAAAAGGTAAACTACTACTATTACTACAACAGCAACTTCTACTACTACTACTACTACTACTACTACTACTACTAATAATAATAATAATAATAATAATATTCAATTCTTGAAAAGGAACCATAGCAGCAATGTGCATATAACATTTATATAAACAATAAGATATAAAAGTAATTCCACTTTTGTTGAGAAAAAGCATTCCCCCAGGTGAGCTATGTACGTTGCAAGGATTTTAACAAACTTTGTTGCAGATTCCTACCTTTTGTTATTCTGAAGACATCCCTGTGTGTTTGTCTGTGTCCATAGGGAAAGTGAATTAGTATGGGAGTAGTTTTATAATTATGAACCAGCTGCTGCATTTGCAGGGTTCTAATGAGGAAAATGGGTCTGCATCCCTTTAGACATGATTTCCTATTGGGAGTATCTCACAAAACATTACATTTTATTTTCAGGGGATGCCTGAAAGCTGACTTGTATCTTAGTGCAGACTTCTGGAAAAGCCAGTGTGCCAATCACGCAAGCAGGAAATGTTGTTTCTTAGAGATATAGTCTGTGTATAGAACACCTCCAGGTAGCCATATTGCATTGCATTTCACAGAAAATTACAGAGCTGCAGATTGAAAAGGAAAGGTCATTTTTAATAACATGCAATCACAATATGACTTGAGACACTATATTCTTTTTTTATTATTATTTTCTTTTTTTTTACGAAAGTGGAATTACCTATTAAGGCTGAGGCCTCGTACACACAACCATTTTCCTTGACAGAATCCATCAAGAAACTTGGTGGCAGAGCTTTTTTGCCGAGGAAAACGGTCGTGTGTATGCTTTTCATCGAGAAAACTGTTGAGGAACTCGACGAGGAAAAAACGGGAGTCTCAATTTCCTCGTTGTGTTCCTCGTCGGGCTGGTTTTTGACGAGAAATACGATCGTGTGTATGCTAAGAAACCCACGCATGCTCAGAAAAAAGTATGAGACGGGAGCGCACCTTCGGTGAAAGTAGCGTTTGTAATGGAGATAACAAATTTTTCACGCTGTAACAGACTGAAAAGTGCAAATCGTCGCTTACCAAACTTTTACTTAACATGCAGTAACATGAGATTAGCAAAAGCAGCCCCAAGGGTTGTGCCAGTGGAATCGAACTTCCCCTGCCGTTGTTTGTGTTGTACGTCACCGCATTTGAGAACGAGGAGATTTGGTCTTGACAGTGTGTACGCAAAGAAAGCTTGTTAAGTTTCTCCACAAGCCTGACAATTAACTCGTCGAGGAAAATTATGTTTCATTTACGACGAGTTCCTCAGTCGTGTGTACAAGGCCTTAGGCCCCATACACACGAGAGGATTTATCCGCAAATACGGTCCAGCGGACCGTTTCCGCGGATAAATCCTCTCGAGGATTTGTGCGGATTTCCATGCGATGGAGTGTACTCACCATCGCATTGAAATCCGCGCCGAAATCCTCTGGCGATGACGTGTCGCGCCGTCGACGCGATTATGACGCGGCGATGTGCGCGACGCTGTCATATAAGGAATTCCACGCATGCGTCGAATCATTACGACGCATGCGGGGGATCCCTTCGGACGGATGGATCCGGTGAGTCTATACAGACCAGCGGATCCATCCGTTGGGATGGATTCCAGCGGATAGATTTGATAGCATGTCATCAAATATTTATCTGCTGGAAATCCATCCCAGGGGATAAATATCCGCGGAAACAGATCCGCTGGAGTGTACACACCATAGGATCTATCCGCTGAAACCCATTCGCTGGGATTTTTCAGCGGATGGATTCTATCGTGTGTATGGGGCCTTAGACATGACTAGTAAATACATCCACTGTAATAATTAAAAATGTATTACTGGCTACAAAAAAGCTATGTATACTACACAGTGGTATAATAATTAAATCATAATACCCAGGGCCATATCACTGCATACACTATCATAATACAATATTAAAAATGTTCTTTAAAGTTTATTTCCCTCACCCTTGTACATCTGTGTTTTTGCTTCAAATTGCACAGTATATTACAAAGAAAGATGACTTCCCCTGAGAATAAACTATACTACAATTAAATGTACTATAGTCCTTTTAATCTGCGAAGAAGAATGAATCATATCCATTGCTTGCAGCTACAGTAACATATAACCCAACAGAGATCTTTTGAAGAATAAGGAGTGGATGCATTAAATATGTTTGCCACTAGGAGGAGTACTACTCCCATGGATACACTGTCATTCGAAATCCAAGCACACAATTCTTTCTTTCCACATTGCAGGTATACTCAGCATATAATGTATACATGGGTACTTTCCATTTTCAAAACATATGTGCACACTACTAAACAGTTTTTATCTTTCAAGCTTTCAATAGCTACAAAAAAAATCTCTCTGCATTATAATAGTTCCGAATAGATTAGATAAGGGATAGAATTGCTGCCAATTATTTATTGTTGTGTCTCTTTCTTTTGGAGAGTTTTTCCTTCACATTATTTCCAGGTGACATATAATGTGGGAAAGGAAGTGACAGGTAATTTCCCCAGCAAGATCATAGAAATACAAGCCTAAAAAAGTGTTAAACCTTTCCCACCCTAATAAAAAAAAAAAAAAAGAATTGATTGCCATCACACTTTTGCATGTACAGCACTAATATATTTGTGATATATATATATATATATATATATATATATATATATATATATATATATATATATATATATATATATATATATATATATATATATATATATATATATATATATATATATAGCTATTATTTCTCTTAATAAATGAAATAATAATTTTAAAACGGCATCTTGGATTTACTCAGGTTATCTTTGTGTAATATTAAAATGTGTTTGATGATCTGAATCATTTAAGTGTGAGAAATATGCAAAATAAATTTAGGAAGGGGGCAAATACTTTTTCACAGCTCTGTATATAACGTAGCTGATGATACACACAGTTTACACAGCATGCCCAGCAGGCGCACCTGTTAGCCAACTTGACCCAAACAAACTATTTAACCACTTGCCACCCGACCACCATCAAATGACCGTGGGGCGGTGCGGTTCTGGTTCTGGGTGGATGTCATATGACGGCTTCCCAGAACAACCGCTCTCGCGTACCTGCGGGGGCGCAGCACGGCGATCGCTCACCAGTGCCAGCAATAAGTGTCCACCGCTGCGGGCAATCAGTGCCCACAAGCAGAGGCGTATCTAGTGAAAATGGTGCCTATGGCAAGCACTGAAACTGCGCCCCTGTCAAAACATTTGAAACCCATCTTTCAGATAACCATAACAAAAAAAACAGCTGACAAATCTACAAGTCAAACTCTTTAATCTTCCAATTAACAAATTATAAATTGGCACTACATAAAAATGACAACTGCATCTTCCTTGCTTTCACTGCAAACAGTAACATCAGTACCCATAATTGCAGTAATATCAGCACCCATAAATGTGGCCTTACCAGAACCCATAAATACAGTAACATCAGCACCCATAATTGCAGTAATATCAGCACCCATAAATGCGGCCTTACCAGAACCCATAAATGCGGCCTTACCAGCACCCATAAATGCAGTAACATCAGCACCCATAAATTAGGCCTTACCAGCACCCATAAATGCAGTAATATCAGCACCCATAAAAGCGACTTTACCAGCACCCATAAATGAGGCCTTACCAGCACCCATAATTGCAGTAATATCAGCACCCATAATTGCAGTGATATCAGCACCCATAAATGCGGCCTTACCAGCACCCATAAATGCAGCCTTACCAGCACCCATAAATGCAGTAACATCAGCACCCATAAATTAGGCCTTACCAGCACCCATAAATGCAGTAATATCAGCACCCATAAAAGCGACTTTACCAGCACCCATAAATGCAGTAACATCAGCACCCATAAATGCAGCAATATCAGCACCCATAAATGCAGTAATATCAGCACCCATAAAAGCGACTTTACCAGCACCCATAAATGAGGCCTTACCAGCACCCATAAATGCAGTAATATCAGCACCCATAATTGTAGTAATATCAGCACCCATAAATGCAGTAACATCAGCACCCATAATTGCAGCAATATCAGCACCCATAAATGTGGCCTTACCAGCGCCCATAAATTAGGCCTTACCAGCACCCATAAATGCAGTAACATCAGCACCCATAATTACAGTAATATGAGCACCCATAAAAGCAGCCTTACCAGCACCCATAAATGTGGCCTTACCAGCACCAATACATGCAGTAATATCAGCACCCATAAATGCGGAGGAATCGTGCGGTGTATGGGCACTAAGCAGGAGGGAGAGAGAGTGGCCTCCATGGGGGCAGATCATGTGGTGTACGGGCACAACACTGGGCAGAAAGGCAGAGTGGAATGGACCATCAGAGACTGCGCGCAGTGGAACACAGACAGGTCAGACTCACTGGCAGTGGCACAGTGATGATCAGAGACACGCAGTGGTGCAGGGGATGTTTCCTCATAATGGATATACCACTGCTGCGCCAGCGCCTCTGACACTGTACAGAGGGAGAGAGGGAGTAGGATCACCAGCGGCCCTGTCTGCTTAGCACACACGCACATGATGATGACTTTAAGGCCTTTTTCACACTGGGGGGGTGGGGGCGTTGGTGGTAAAGTGCTGCTATTTTTATAGCGGCGCTTTACCGTCTTTTTTGCAGCGCTATTCAGGCACTAGCGGGGCGCTTTTAACCCCCACTAGCAGCTGAGAAAGGGGTAATAAACGCCTGCAAAGCGCTGCTTTGATTTCAATGGGCAGGGGCGATTTAGGAGCCACTCCTACAGCGCCTCAAAGATACTGCTTGCAGGACATTTTTTAATGTCCTGCCAGCGCACCGCTCCAGTGTTAAAGCCCTCTGGCTTTCTTCACACAGGAATGAATCGAGCCGCTCTTTCAGGGCACTTTGCAGGCGCCTCAGTGAGAAAGGGGCTACAAAATAGCGCACTCCAATGTGAAAGCCAGAGGGCTTTAACACTGGAGCGGTTGGCAGGACATTAAAAAAAATCCTGCGAGACGCATCTTTAAGGCGCTGTAGGAACAGTGTACACACTGATTCGAAAGCGCCCCTGCCCATTGAAATCAATGGGCAGCATTGCCAAACCACCAGCAATGCGCAGCTGCGCTTTGTGGGCAGTTTTAACCCTTAACGCCCCAGTGTGAAAATAGCCTAAGTCATCATGTGCTGGGCACAGTCCCAAACAGAAGCATGCAGCCAATCCAATAAAGTGCTCAATATGGATTAAATAAATTATAATTATGCATAGCCATAGATATAAATAAAGTGAATTGTGCTACAGCAGGAACTACTTGCACAAATCACTTTATTTAGGATATCTATGGCTATGCATAATTCTAATTTATTTATTCCATATATTAAGCACTATATTTGGTTGGCACACATCATCATACTGTACACATGATGATAACACGTGTGATGTGAGTGTGACTGTTTGGAATATAGTACCGTAACTGCTGCAGTGCTGCCTGGCTGTGGTTTCCAGAGACTAGAGTCCAATTGTCCAAGTCTCCTCTCTGTCAGACTAGACAATTCTTCTTCTCCCCCTCACCTCACGAGTGACGATGGTGACGTCACCATTATGCTCACGTTCGGGGAGATGATGCTGCGCTGCACAGAGGAGGGTAGGCGGAGCTTAAGGCGGAGCAAGTCATTCTGCAAGTTAGCAGAATGATGGTCTGGGCGAAACCATTTAAAGAAAAGCATGGGGGCGCCCACGGCCCACGCCTGCCACTCTTCTACATGCCAGCCAGCATAACAGCATAACAGCACTTGTTAACGAATTGCCGTGCCGCCGCCAACACCAGGGATATGGTGCAGAATGCGGCCGCAGAAAGTGAGGGAATTTTTTTTGTGAGTTTTTTTTTTCGTCCCCCCCATGGCGCCCATGGCACTTGCCATGGCTGCCATAGCTTGGATACACCACTGCCCACAAGTGCCAGAAATCAATGGCCCACAAGTGGCAGCAATCAATGGCCATTAGTGATGCCAGTCAGTGTTGGCTATCAGTGCTGTCCATCAATGCCCATCACTGCTACCCATCAATGCCCATTAGTGCCACCCATCAGTGCTGCCCATCCGTTCCGCCTATCTGTGCCTACCATGCCACTTATCTATGCCCACCAGTGCCACCTATCATTGTCCACCAGCGCCACACATCAGTGCCGTATATCAGTTCTCATCAGTGCCAGATATAAGTGCCACCTATAAGTGCCTATAAGTGTGACATATTCGTGCCTCCTCACCAGTGCCTAATCAGTGCCGCCTCATCAGTGTCCATAAGTGCCACCTCATCAGTGCCCATCAGCACAGCCTATCAGTGCCCATCAGTGGCGGCTCATCAGTGAAGGAGAAAAATTACTTATTTACAACATTTACTGACAGAAACTAAGAAAACATATTTTTTTTCAAAATGTTTGGTCTTTTTTTTTTTTTTGGGGGGGGGGAATAAAAAACCCAGAAGTGATTAAATATCACCCAAACAAAGCTTTATTTGTATAAAGAAAATTATAGAAAATTTACATGATTACAGTGTAGCATGTCAGCGCAATTATCATTCAAAATTTGACAGCACTGAAAGCTGAAAAATGGCATGGGCAGGAAGGGGGTGTAAGTGCCCTGTATTGAGGTAATTAAAATGACAGTAAAGATGGAGGTTAGCTTTAACTTGTCAATTTTGTGTATCAATTTATTGGTATTTTGGGGGCATATGCAATTTAAGTTTTGATGTATTTGATAAATGAATTTACTTAATTAATAATTTACTCAAATCAGTCTTGTATTTTATATTTTACAGAACATTGTGAGATTTTAGTGTTTGTGTACACCTTCCTCCAGAGTAGTAATCCGGGAGATCGTCCCATTATGGGTGATGGAAAGGGTCATAGGATACTTCCATCTGTGATGAATTTCGTGGTTGCGCAGGGCCTTGGTTATTGTCACTAGGTTTCTGCAACCTTGGAGCGTGTGTCGTCATACGTCTGGGAGCAGGTGCACTGGGGAGTACATAGCGGGAAGAGAGTCCATCTGGCGGGATGCAGATAGGATCTGAATTCTGAGAAGGATATCGGACTGAGGAGGATATCGGATTTTGACTCCACCTTTCCCCGTCACAGTGGAATACTGATAGAAATCAGAAGAGCTCCCCCTCATTTCAGAGCTTCCCCTCAGATCTACAGTGACTGCACTTCCAAGTACATTTGCAGTGCACAGTGGATTTGCCGTTAGAAAATCCAACACTGGGAGTTAACTCAAAACATGTCCATATGTTGCCATATGTTGCTATATGTTGCTATGTTATACCATTACAACTAGCCCTGATCTCTTCTGCACAATCATACTTTGGGCAAAACAGAAATCTCCTTCACGTATTCTGGTCATGCAGGTGTATTGTGAGCTTCTGGAAAAAAGTATTTCAAATAATCTCTGAGATTACGGGTATATTAACACCTCCCTCCCTGCACCTGGCAATCCTGAATCTAGGCATTGACACTGTGCCCCACTCTTTGCGCACTGTAGTAACACACCTACTTATTGCTGCCAGAATCACGATTGTCAAGCATTGGAAATCTCAAGATGCCCCTAACCCGTCACGCCGCGTACACAAGATCGGTTCGTCTGATGAAAACGGTCTGATGAGCATGCATTGATTTTTACCGATGGATTTCCCCACAGATGATCGTTTTTTTTCTATCGGTTTTTTAACCATCAGATAATTTTAAAACAGGTTCTACGTTTTTTCACCGATGGGAAAAAAAAATGATGGGGCCCACACACCGTTGCAAGTAGAAATCCCTATGTTGTTGGATTACAATATCCAACATAAAAAATTTGAGAGAATTGTGGCCAAACATTGGCCAATTCTGAAGGGTGATAGAATTCTAGGCCCAGCCCTCCCTGACCGTCCCCAGTTCATCTACAGGAAGGCTCCCTCTTTGAGGGACTGTCTAGCCCCTGGAGTGGTGAACCCACCGACCCTAGTTCAACCTAAACTTTTTAACTTTTTGTCTGGTTTTTATGCTTGTTTTATGCTTGAGACTTTTGATCTTATATGTTTACTTTTATATTTATATTTTGTATTTTGTCTGCGCTGCACTGTTTCACTTTATATGATAAATATTCTCTTAGTGCTATACCTGGCTTATTCTGAGGCCTAGTACACACAACTAAGAATCTCGTCGTAAAAGAAACGTTGTTTTCCTAGACGAGTTTCTTGTCAGGCTTGTCGAGAATCTTGTCAAGCTTTCTTTGCATACACACTGTCAATTCAAAATCTCGTCGTTCTCAAACGCGGTGACGTACAACACGTACGATGGCACTATAAAGGGGAAGTTCGATTCCATTGGCGCCACCCTTGGGGCTGCTTTTGCTAATCTCGTGTTACCACGTGTTAATAAAAGTTTGATGAGAGACGATTTGTGCTTTTCAGTCTTTGTGCTTTCAGATTGTTTTCTGCGGTTCAGTTTGTGCTTGTGGGTTCGTATCTTGTCTTTCACGGCGCGTGGTCAGGTCAAAATAGTTTTTTACAGAAGTTCCTGTCCGCTCGTTTCTGTTTTTCAGGTCGTTCTTTATAAGACTTGCTGTTCTTCAGTGCGGTCTGTTTAGTTCGTTCTGATTAGACGTTCGTTTTCAAGCCATGTTGCAGGCACCTGCTCGTCATAGAGTTTGTGTTGTGCAGTCGGTTTGTGTTGGTCTTATTGTTTTAGACCTAGACGAGGCCATGAACAAGGTGAGGAGGCGTTCATGGACCAAGAATTGGTTGCTCCGTAGGAACCAATTCTCTCACATGCCTCTGCTGCTAGAGATCCAGGACAATAATCCTGATGATTACAGGAATTTCCTTAAGATGTCTGACCCCATTTTCCAGCAGCTCTTGGCTTTGGTGTCACCCTATATCACCAGGCAGGACACCGACAGCCATCAGTGCTGAGCAGAGGCTAGTTGCCACGTTACTCTATCTGGCAACTGGGAGAAGCTTGCAGGACTTGAAGTTCACAACAGGCATCTCCCTCCAGGCTCTGGGCCTCATAATCCCAGATACCTGTTCTGCTATAATCCAAGTCCTGCAGGACGACTATATGAGGGTAAGTTTTCTCCTTTAATATCACATTCAATGTATTTAATGTATGCTAATGTATTGTATTTATTTCCTCCTTCCCTAATTACCATGATTGTAATATGCTGTGAATGTCCCATTTGCCCCCATGCATGCTGTAAGCTTTTAATGCTCCCTTTTTGGCCTACATGCATATTTCCCTTCACTAACCTCTCCAGCATTCTATCCTGGGAACAAACACACCTAGCCTAGTCACTTCCCAATGTATTTGGTAAGATCCATTGTAGTGCTTTATCCCCTCCCCCCTAAAATGTGTTTTAAAGTACAGCTTCACCTTTTTTCTTTTTTTTTTTAAAGGTCCCAAACTCATCTAGCCCCCCCCCCCTAAAATGTGTTTTAAAGTATAGCTTTTTTTTTTTGAGGTCCCAAACTCATCTACCCCCCCCCCCCTAAAAATTTTACAATGGTCCATCAGAGGGGGTGAGGAATGTGATAATTCGGCCTTATATTTTTGTATTTAAAATTAAAATAAATGTTAGAATGATGTTGGCCAATCATGTTTTTGTATAATCTGCTTGCAATGTTATGTGCAAAAGTACACTTTTTTTATCTTGTTTGATTCCACAGCTTCCGTCCACGCCAAAGGAATGGCAGACTGTGGAATCAGAGTTTGTTACGCGGTGGGACTTCCCCAACTACGGTAGAGCCATTGATGGGAAGCACATCCGCATCGTGCCACCAACCCATTCTGGTTCCCAATACTATAACTACAAGGGGTTTAATAGTATTGTGCTGATGGCGGTGGTGTCAGCACAGTATGAGTTCCTCTTTGTGGATGTGGGGAAGAACGGCCGGATGTTCGATGGGGAAGCCTTTAGTCAGACAGAGTTTGCACTTCGTCTCCAGAGTGATGATCTTACATTGCCACCGGATGCAGAGAATGTGGAAGGACTCCCCTTTGTATTTTTGGCTGATGAAGCCTTTGGACTGGGAAAGCATCTCATGAGGCAATTCCCCCAGTGGACCCTCACCCCAGAGAGGAGGGTGTTCAACTACCAGCTGGCCAGAGCCCGAAGAGTTGTGGAGAACGCCTTTGGGATAATGGCCAGCCGGTTCTGCCTTTTTTTAACCTATGCACATGGCGGAATATAAATGGAACTACATTATTTTTTGTTGCTGTATTCTACAGAATTTCCTAAGGAGACAGTCTCCTACTTATATGGCCACAGTTGGGCCTGAGTCCGGACTTGCCTCAGCTATAATCACCTTGCCGGGCTTAGAACATGCCCCTACTGGCTTGCCCCCCCAAAGTGCCCGTGCAGTCCGGGATATGTATGTGTAGTATTTCACGGGTAGCCCCCCTACCCGTGAAATACTACATTCTACATTCCTTTGCCAGCCAATGTGTAACTTCATTATTTTCATAAAAAACATAAAGAAATCTGTTGAAATTACATTTTTGATGTCTTGCTTGTGTTGATTTTAGCTGTCTCCTAGTTTTTCCTATTGTACTACTTGTAGTGTCAAGTGTATTTATATTATGAACTAACAACCATTTCACTGGTAACACCAAAACTAAACACATCAAAAGTTCTAGGGGATTTAAGAAAAACAAGCCACACTTTCTTGTTGTTTTTACCAAATTTTTACTTGGTGCATATTCACACACATGGGCCCGGATTCACAGACACTGGCGCATATTTATGCCACCGTAGCATATCTCCTTTACGCTATGCCGACGTAGCGCAGAGAGGCAAGCACTGAATTCAGAAAGCACTTCCTCCCAAAACAGCGCTGGGTTTCCAAGGCGTAAGTCGGCGTAAGTGGAAGTGGGCGTGAGCCATGCTAATGAGGCGTGACCCCATGCAAATGATGGGCCGAGCGCCAGACAGATACGTATTGCCAACTACGCATGCGTCATCCCGTGGGCGCATCTCAGTGCGCATGTTCATAATCACGTTGGAACAACTGCCTAAAATACGTCGGATCACTGCCTACAGCGTGAATGTAACCTACGCCTAGTCATATTCACGTCCTACGTAAACTACGTTGGCTTGTGTTCTCTGGTGCATAACCTAACGCCGGACGTATGACTTTACGCGCACTGCGTCGGACGGACGGACATTCGTGAATCGCCGTATCTCCCTCATTTGCATATGTGAATAGAAAATCAATGGGAGCGCCAAATACATCCAGCGTAAATATGCACCCACTCTACGCCAGCGTAGGCAAGTTACGTTGGTCGGATGAAGCCTATTTTCAGGCGCATCTTAGTTTCTGAGTCCGGCGCATAGATACGACGGCGCACATTTGCACTTACGCGGCGTATCTCGAGATTCGTCAGCGCAAGTGCTTTGTGAATCCGGGCCATGGTCTTTATAAAATATTTGAGGTGTATAATATTTTATTTTTTAATTGCCATAAACTGGCATTTTTTTTTAATGAAAATAAAATTTTTTAAATAACATAACACAAAATACAACAATTGAAACCTCTAGGCAATAACTCAGACATTCTAATTGTTATTAAATTGTCTACGTGCCCATAATAAGATGAGTTGTTGTCACCCTTGGACAAGCCAAAATTTGAAGATGTACACAGTATTTTTAGGGTTAAAAATTTGTATTTTCCTCCTGATCCCTATTGTCAATATGTCCTTTTGGAGGAAGGGGGTTAAAGATTCTGATCTTTCAAATATTAACCAACAACACTTTCCCATCCATCATTTTTTTTTTAACAATTTGATTATGTTGTATATACCTGCAATATTGTTGTATATAGATGATTCATAAATGTTTCCTCCTTGTACAATTTACCATCATTTTTGTAAGCTGTACAAGAAGACTATAAAAAGGGACCCCTCAGAAGATCATGTTGTTAATTCATACATACACTAAATGATGAGTGTTTAATAGGTATGTTCTGAACAGAATCTGTGCATCCCCCAGCACAATATTCCCCCCAGGTCAGTCTGTCCCAGTCTGCATTGTGTATAATCCCTTTCTCCAAGGGGAGGTCCACAGACCTCAGTGACATGCATAGCAGATTACCATTCTCCTGGGCTCTTGGTGATATCATTGCTGCACCGTCCCAGTGATGCTGAACTTGCCCCAAGGCCCAAAAAAGCAGCAGATCTTTGTGTGTGTGATTATAAGACATAATGCAGACTGCAATGACAGGAGCCAGGCAGCGGAAAGTGAAAGTGAGAGTGGCTGTAGTACTTGAAGAGAAGAAGCTGCCATTGAAATTAAAATAATCCTCCATGGGTACAATGTGCCATACACCATACCTCCCAACTTTTTGAGATGGGAATGAGGGACACCTATCAGCAAAAGTATGCAGGCATAGGACACACCCCTTGCCACGCCCCCTTAAAGGAGAATTAAACAAAAAAACAAGGTTGGTTAAACCCACCAGTTTTTTTTTTTACCACTACTATTCCTTTATATTGGCTTTTGGAATTTACAAATGCAGCAATTTAGAAATCAGATGAAAGGTTTTAGCACTGGAAAACACTTTTTGATAGATAAAAAGTGCATTTTATATACATCTATATATATCAGACCAAAATGAGGGACAAATGAGGAGGAATGAGGGACAGAGGGACATTACTCCAAATCAGGGACAGTCCCTCGAAATCAGGGACAGTTGGGAGCTATGCATACACAATAGACCCCAAACCCTCCTCAGGGCTTGTGTGTACCACACACATTGCACCAATGGATGATACACCACTGATTTTAACCCCAGCAGAGAGTGCAGAGAACTAATAACCAAGATAATGCACCTCTCTGTCTAGGTGCTGAAACAACAAATGTCATCATGGATTTTTCAGAATTTATATAAATCAGTACTTCCTGATTTAAGGGCTTGTTTGCATTTTGCGTAGAGGGAATGAGCGTTCCCTCTATTCGATTTTCATAGAGTGTTTCTCACATGTTTTAGCATGTCACATAGGACCAGCTTATTCATTTGAGTGGGCTGCCCTATGCATGTTTGTCGCCCAAAAAGAAACTCCTGCTCTTTTTGGGATGGCAAGTTTCATGTGTTTTTAAAGGCGCGATTGCTGCACAGTCCCGTCAAGCAACAATCACGACAGAAATATGTCGCATTTGGGGTGCCATTAAAGAAAGTGTTGCACATTCTGCAGTGATTTTGGATCATGGTCAAAATTTCATAGATTCTGCCTGCGATTTCCGAATTGCAAGATTTGAATGGGGCCTTAGTGTCGATGGAATATTATAGAACATTTTTAATTGCATTGTATATGCAATAAAGATATTTAATATTTTGTATTTGTGTGGCTGTTGCAAACTTTTTAGAGTTTTTCTTTTCTTTTTGGGTTTGCTTTTTTTTTATATGGTTTTGCTTTATGGCTCTTGCTTACTACATAGATCAACTTGATTAAATGCTAGACACAAACATAATCCGTGGATTTGTACCAGCACTGGAATCTAATATTTCAGTAAAAGGATCATTCCTTTTTTTATATTTTTGTGTCAGTTTCAACCATTTTCAATTAGCTTTCGGTCACTGGAATAATTGATCAGATCATGTTGAACTACCACCAATGGTTTCAATTGTTTGATCGTTTTAACAGAAACTCGCGGTGGTAAGTTGCTTTGTTCTGTCTGGTCATTTTTGTGATTGATATCTGGTTGACGCCCAAAATGTACAGTCTCTTTATCCTATTGCTGTATCAACCAATATTAAACAAGACTAGTAACAGCATTATGAAAAAAGGTTTTCTTACATTATCAGATGTCTGGTTTCACAGCACTATTAACAGCTTCTCCCAAGATATACTATACAGCAGACACAACATTTAATGTAGGTAAGGTTACATAACACCACAGCACATTATTAACGTATTTACTTTGAATTAACATCTACCTGAATGCCTAATCAGAGAAGCTTCGTAGTTACACCTAGGACAGTTTTTGTTTTTAATGAGATCAGATGAAACAATGGCAGGAGAGTCCTGACATTTCCTGGTAAATAGATAGCGAATATTACTTTTCACATGCTAACTCTAAGCAGTCGTATTTCTCATGATGGCTTGATCATTCTGGGAGGTTTCAAAGGGAACGTTATGATGTTATTTCTAAATGTGAACATCTAGAACAATGACTATTTAACGTGGGCTACGAGGCAAGTAGCAAGTGTTTTTAAGCAAGTGTTCTTTGAAGCTAACACCATGCTCAGTTTACAAGCGGCTGTGTATGTCTTTTATATTCGCCTCTCCCTGAAGAGCTAAAGCAGAATCATTAATATGGGTATGAATTTAAACTAGAATGGCTGTAAGGCATTTTGCACAAAACATGGAAAGAGATTGGAACAATGTAATATATCTCACCTACCTTTATAAAACATTGTGTGGTATATGTGATCTTACAATTTTTAATTGTAACTTTTAGAATAGAAGGTCATTTGCATTTAAAATGGTAGTAAAGGTTCAGTTAAAAAAAAAAAAAAAACATACATGTCATACTTACCTCCACTGTGCAGTTCGTTTTGCACAGAGTGGCCCCGATCATCCTCTTCTGGGGTCTAACGGCGGCTCTCGCGACTAATCCCTGCAATAGACTACCTCCTCTGGGAAGCTCTCTCCCAAGGGGGTTACCTTGCGGGCATGCTCCTGTGTCATACACTGAGTGTCCATAGCCGCCAAGTGTATGACTCAGCCCCGCCCCCTGGCGGCCGCGTCATTGGATTTGATTGACAGCAGTGGGAGCCAATGGTTGCACTGCTATTAATCTGTCCGATGAAGAGCTGAGAAGCAGTTGGGAAAGTAACGCGCAATCGCACCCACGGAAATTCGGGGCTCAGGTAAGTAAAACGGGGGGCTGGGGGGCCAGACACAACATGTTTTTTTTTAACCTAACCAATTGAGGACCGGCCCATGTAGATAATTGTTGGCAGAATGGCACAGACAGCCATAATCACGTACCTGTACTTGGCCCTTTAAATGCCTGCTGTGTGGTCACGAGCGTGTCACATGCGGACCGCTCGCGACCCTGCTGCCTTCCCCGTGAGTCGGACAGCGTGTCCTGCAGCCCCCATCGCTGTGGGGATGCCCGAGATCGTCTCACGGAGGTATAGAGTGGGGAGATGTTTGTGTAAATAAGCATCTCCCCACTCTGACTAGTGACAATGACACTGATCTCGGCTCTGTGTACTCGAAGCGGAGATCAGTGTCATGTGTCACAGAGCCCACCCCCCCTACAGTAAGAAACACTATGCAGGGAACACTTAATAAAAATGCCATAAAACGATCCCCTATTTTGTAATCGCTATAACTTTTGCGCAAACCATTCAATAAAAGCTTATTGTGATTTTTTTTTACCAAAAATATGTAGAAGAATACGTATCGGCCTAAACAGAGGAAAAATACATGTTTTTTTATATATTTTTGGGGGATATATATTATAGCAAAAAGTCAAAAATATTGATTTTTTTTCAAAATTGTTGCTCTATTTTTGTTTATAGCACAAAAAATAAAAAACGCAGAGGTGATCAAATACCACAAAAAAAAGCTCTATTTGTGGGAAAAAATCACGTAAATTTTGTTTGGGAGCCACATTGCACAACCGCGCAATTGTCAGTTAAAGTGACGCAGTGCCGAATCGCAAAAAGTGGCCCGGTCTTTGACCAGCAAAATGGTCCGGGGCTGAAGTGATTAGTGCATAGGATGCATTAAGATGAAAAAACAAGAGGGTTTATAACCCCTTTAAGTATAAGAATTAAGAGGCTTCATGACTGACTAAAAAAGGACAATGTTATACAGTATCACACAAAAATAAATACAATTTCAGCTTTAACCATATGCCTACTATTCTCAGTAAATATAGGATGGGCGGCCAACAGGTACAGGCACAGTCACAGCCTTCTTCTGGGTTTGGGGTGTGCATGTGCATGCCCTCTTCCGACCCATGCTGTGATTGGACATGAATTTAGCAGTAGATTTCAGCTAAAGATTTTGTCTGAAACCTGCTGTCCAATCCCAGACATACAGAACTGTGTGCATAGAAACCAGACCAGACTGTTTTTCTACATGGAGAGCAGGAAGAAAAAGCAGCAAGATCAAAAATCAAAAGCAGCGCGCATTACACACATTAAACATTGCTAGGCACACAGCTAACCTCTTGATTGCCCTTAGATGTTAACGCCTTCTCAGCCAGTGTCATTAGTACAGTGTCAGTGTACAGTATTATCACTGATCACTGTATTATTGTCACTAGCGACATCAGTGCTAATCACCACAATCAAGTCGCTGATCACCGCCGTTACAGTATAGCATCTACAGTTTCACAAATTCCAGTATATATACCATAGTTTGTAGACCCTATAACTTTCACACAAACCAATTAATGTATGTTTATTGGGATTTTTTCATTTTATCAAAGACTTCTAGCAGAATATATGAATTCATGAAGAAATTAGATTGTTTGATGTTTTTATTGGTTATGTTTTAAAAAAGAATTTCGAAAATATTTTTCTGTCTTTTTTCATTTAATAATAATAAAAAAACAAAACATAATGATGTTTAAATACCACCAAAATAAAGGTTTATTTGTGTGAAAAAAAAAATATAAATGTAATTTGTGTGCAGTGTTGCAGGACCATGCAATTGCCAGTTAAATTAGCACAGTGTTGAATAGCAAAAAATGCCTTGATCATGAAGGGGGTAAAACCTTCTGGAGGTCAAGTTGTTTTTCAGTTAAAAATAATCTGGCCTTTAAAAGAATATATATATAATTGAATACCTGGGTTGCTGCACTTTTTTAATGTGATTGTCCAAAGATGCATTAGTTTTGCGAGTTTAGGTAGGCATTATGAGAATGACAAGGGATATTTGCTCATCTTTAACCACTTAAGGACCGGACCAATATGCTGCTAAATGACCCAAGGGGTTTTTACAATTCGGCACTGCGTCGCTTTAACAGACAATTGCGCGGTCGTGCGACGTGGCTCCCAAACAAAATTGGTGTCCTTTTTTCCCCACAAATAGAGCTTTCTTTTGGTGGTATTTGATCACCTCTGCGGTTTTTATTTTTTGCGCCATAAACAAAAATAGAGCGACAATTTTGAAAAAAATTCAATATTTTTTACTTTTTGCTATAATAAATATCCCCCAAAAACATATATAAAACATTTTTTTTCCTCAGTTTAGGCCGATACGTATTCTTCTACCTATTTTTGGTAAAAAAATTGCAATAATCGTTTATCGGTTGGTTTGCGCAAAATTTATAGTGTTTACAAAATAGGGGATAGTTTTATTGCATTTTTTTTTTTTTTACTACTAATGGCAGTGATCAGCGATTTTTTTCGTGACTGCGACATTATGGCGGACACTTCGGACAATTTTGACACATTTTTGGGACAATTGTCATTTTCACAGCAAAAAATGCATTTAAATTGCATTGTTTATTGTGAAAATGACAGTTGCAGTTTGGGAGTTAACCACAGGGGGTGCTGTAGGAGTTAGGGTTCACCTAGTGTGTGTTTACAACTGTAGGGGGGTGTGGCTGTAGCACTGACATCATCGATCGAGTCTCCCTATAAAAGGGATCACTCGATCGATGCACCTGCCACAGTGAAGCACGGGGAAGCCGTGTTTACATACGGCTCTCCCCGTTCTTCAGCTCCGGGGAGTGATCGCGACGGAGCGGCTATAAACGAATAGCCGCGCCGTCGTCCCGGATCACTCCCCGTGGAAATCCGACCGCTGCATGTAGCGGGGGGGTCCCGATCGAACCCCCGTCCCGCGGAAAGGCAGGGACGTACAGGTACGCCAATGTGCCTGTACGTGCCATTCTGCCGACGTATATCTACATGCGGCGGTCGGGAAGCGGTTAAATTTATCACCTGAGTAATACTTGTTTAATGGTGACAACAGTGCACGTGCTGTTATTTTTTTCATTCTCCTCCATACCAGAGAAAGAGGTTAGACCTGTTTGCATAGTGCTTTTAATATTTCTTTATGAGTGCCTTCTATTAAAATAGGTTTCATTATAAGCAAAAACATCCTAGTATTGACACACACTACTTAAAACCTGGGTCGCTTCACCCTGTTTATCTACAACTTGATAACACGGTTATGTTCTTCTCTGTCCTTACCTTTACCTTGTTTTAATTTTATTAAAAAATGGGTGAGTGACAAGAAAGATTTTGAGGACAGGACAGGAAACTATTGTTCTCAGTGTAAAATCATATTTGCTGCTCACACATACTGTGTATTGTCATTGAAAGACTACAAATAGGTGTTTATGGTGCCCAATAATACAAAACAATAGTGTTGATTTACAGTAGGTGTTTGTGATATTGTGCTTTTAGCACGACAGCGTCGCGCTGATACTCGGCGACAGGGTGCCGAGATCTCCCCGACACCTCGCACTCACTGGAATAGTGACAGCACATCCCAGCAAGCGCGTCATAGAAGCGACGGGAGATCCGACTTGGATTCCCGCCAATTCTACACGTGTGCGGCGTTTGTTATGAATCCTGAGGGGGAAGTCCCCGCCGGATTTTAAATAAAAATCCGGCATGGGTCCCCCCCTCAGGAGCATACCGGGCCCTTAGGTCTGTTATGGGTTGTAAGGAGAGCCCCCCTACGCCGAAAAAAACGGCGTAGGGGGTCCCCCTACAATCCATACCAGACCCGTATCCAAAGCACGCTACCCGGCCAGCCAGGAAGGGAGTGGGGACGAGCGAGCGCCCCCCCCCTCTCCTGAGCCGTACCAGGCTGCATGCCCTCAACATGGGGGGGTTGGGTGCTCTGGGGCAGGGGGGCGCACTGCGGCCCCCCCACCTCAGAGCACCCTGTCCCCATGTTGATGAGGACAGGGCCCCTTCCCGACAACCCTGGCCGTTGGTTGTCGGGGTATGCGGGCGGGAGGCTTATCGGAATCTGGGAGCCCCCTTTAATAAGGGGGCCCCCAGATACCGGCCCCCCACCCTAAGTGAATGAGTATGGGGTACATCGTACCCCTACCCATTCACCTGCAAGAAAAGTGATAAAAACACAAATAAACCACACAGTGTATTAAAATATTTTATTTTTCTGCTCCGGAGGCCTCCCCTGTCTTCTTTATTAGCTCTTTTACCAGGGGAGGCTTCTTCTTTGACGTCTTCGGGTGGGTGGGGGCCGCCGTCTGGTTCTCTTCCACCGCCGGGGGGGGTCGCTTTTAAAAAAGCCCCCACCCCCCGGCGGGTTTCCTCCGGCGGGGCTCTTCTTCTTCCGCTATCCCGACGGGTCTTCTCAACTCTCCGGGGTTCTCCTTCTGTCTTCGCCGCTCTCCGCTCTTGACTCGTCGCACCCCGGTTCTTCGTCTCGCTGTCCGGTGTCTTCTTCCGTGCTTTACGTCTTCTCCTTCCGTGCTGTGATGAGTTCTTCTTCCGCGCTGTGACGTCATGTTCTTCACTTCTCTCCTTCTCCCGGTGTTGACACGTCGCCGGCTCCTCTCTGCAATGACGGGTGCGCGGGTGCATCGGACCTATATAGGCCTCACAGTCCCATCATGCTCTGTACCTACCCATGTGATACCTACCACGTGGGTAGGTATCACATGGGTAGGTACAGAGCATGATGGGACTGTGAGGCCTATATAGGTCCGATGCAAGGCGCGCATCCGTCATTTCAGCGAGGAGGACCGGCGTGGCAACATCGGGAGAAGGAGAGAAGTGAAGAACATGACGTCACAGCACGGAAGAAGAACTCATCACAGCACGGAAGGAGAAGACGTAAAGCACGGAAGAAGACACCGGACAGCGAGACGAAGAACCGGGGTGCGACGAGTCAAGAGCGGAGAGCGGCGAAGACAGAAGGAGAACCCCGGAGAGTTGAGAAGACCCGTCGGGATAGCGGAAGAAGAAGAGCCCCGCCGAAGACGCCGGAGGAAACCCGCCGGGGGGTGGGGGCTTTTTTAAAAGCGACCCCCCCCGGCGGTGGAAGAGAACCAGACGGCGGCCCCCACCCACCCGAAGACATCAAAGAAGAAGCCTCCCCTGGTAAAAGAGCTAATAAAGAAGACAGGGGAGGCCTCCGGAGCAGAAAAATAAAATATTTTAATACACCGTGTGGTTTATTTGTGTTTTTATCAATTTTCTTGCAGGTGAATGGGTAGGGGTACGATGTACCCCATACTCATTCACTTAGGGTGGGGGGCCGGTATCTGGGGGCCCCCTTATTAAAGGGGGCTCCCAGATTCCGATAAGCCTCCCGCCCGCATACCCCGACAACCAACGGCCAGGGTTGTCGGGAAGGGGCCCTGTCCTCATCAACATGGGGACAGGGTGCTCTGAGGTGGGGGGGCCGCAGTGCGCCCCCCTGCCCCAGAGCACCCAACCCCCCCATGTTGAGGGCATGCAGCCTGGTACGGCTCAGGAGAGGGGGGGGGGCGCTCGCTCGTCCCCACTCCCTTCCTGGCTGGCCGGGTAGCGTGCTTTGGATACGGGTCTGGTATGGATTGTAGGGGGACCCCCTACGCCGTTTTTTTCGGCGTAGGGGGGCTCTCCTTACAACCCATAACAGACCTAAGGGCCCGGTATGCTCCTGAGGGGGGGACCCATGCCGGATTTTTATTTAAAATCCGGCGGGGACTTCCCCCTCAGGATTCATAACAAACGCCGCACACGTGTAGAATTGGCGGGAATCCAAGTCGGATCTCCCGTCGCTTCTATGACGGCTCTGTCTCCATCGCGGCAAGCCAGCTCGGCGCTGGCTCCCGCGATGGGGCTCGTAGGTGCTCAATCTCGCTGAGAAAGAGAGCGAGATTGACACAAAATCGGGTTCACCTACTGTACTAAAAGCAAATAGACAGTTTACTTAGCAAGGAAAGCACATTTTCCCCAGAGTTTAGTGAATGTGGTGAAATTTCACTTTGCAAAAAATACCCAGCATGTGCACGAAGAATAAATAAAACATAATTTTTGCTTGAATATGCTTAACCACTTAACCCCCGGACCATATTGCTGCCCAAAGACCAGAGCACTTTTTGCGATTCGGGACTGCGTCGCTTTAACTGACAATTGCGCGGTCGTGACAATTGCGCGGCTCCCAAACAAAATTGGCGTCCTTATTTTCCCACAAATAGAGCTTTCTTTTGGTGGTATTTGATCACGTCTGCGGTTTTTATTTTTTGCGCTATAAAAAAAAATAGAGCGACAATTTTGAAAAAAATTAATATTTTTTACTTTTTGCTGTAATAAATATCCCCCAAAAATATATAATTTTTTTTTCCTCAGTTTAGGACAATACGTATTCTTCTACATATTTTTCGTAAAAAAAAATCGCAATAAGTGTTTATTGATTGGTTTGCGCAGAAGTTATAGCGTTTACAAAATAGGGGGTATTTTTATGTCACTTTTATTAATATATTTTTTTTACTAGTAATGGCGGCGATCAGCGATTTTTTTTCGGTACTGCGACATTATGACGGACACTTCGGACACTTTTGACACATTTTTGGGACCATTGGCATTTTTATAGCGATCAGTGCTATAAAAATGCATTGGATTACTATAAAAATGCCACTGGCAGTGAAGGGGTTAACACTAAGGGGCGGGGAAGGGGTTAAGTATGTTCCCTGGGTGTGTTCTTACTGTGGGGGGGTGGCCTCACTAGGGGAAACACTGATCTTCTGTTCATACATTGTATGAACAGAGGATCAGCGTTTCCCCCCCTGACAGGACCGGGAGCTGTGTGTTTACACACACAGCTCCCGTTCCCCGCTCTGTAACGAGCAATCGCGGGGGCCCGGCGGCGATCACGCCCGCCGGGCACCCGCACGGGAGTCACGGACTAGCAGGGGGCGCACGCGCCCCTAGTGACCACTAAAAGAGCCGACGTAGAGCTACGGGGTCTCGCCCAGGAGAGCCGACCTGCCGCCGTAGAATGACGGCGGCTGGTCGGCAACTAGTTAAAGTGGTTGTAAAGGCAGAAGGTTTTTTTTTTATCTTAATGCATTAGGAGAAGGCATTTAGATAAAACACCTTCTGTGTGCAGAAGCCCCCCTCAGGCTCCCTAATACTTACATGAGCCCCTTCTCTATCCAGCGATGTGCACAAGTATCTTTGCCACCCGGGACTCTCCCTCCTGATTGGCTGAGACACAGAAGTGGCACTGCTGTCAATCAAAGTCAGCTAGCCAATCAGGAGAGAGAGGGAGCAGGGCCGAACTGCAGCTCCGTGTCTGAATGGACACACGGAGCTGTTTCTCGGCTCAGGTGCAGCTTGCTGTGGGGGCACTCAACAGGAGGGAGGTACCATGAGCGCTGAAGAGGAACCCAAGAAGAGAAGGATTCAAGCTGCTCTGTGCAAAACCACTTTGCAGAACCAGTAAGTATAACATGTTTTAGTATCACTTTAATATTTGCTTGAAAAAAGTAAAATTTCCCTTGCAAAGTGATTTTTTTAAAAATATAATCTAGTGTTAGATATCCTAGTTTCAAGTACAGTAACTCTACTGTTGTAAACCCTCACACATACCCAGTGAAGTCAACAGCCTTGGATGATACACAAATCCTCCTACATAAGTTTGACTTGTATATCTGGAGTCTTCCCCTTTCTACACCCCTTACAAAGTGCAGATTGTGTTAAAAATATTTCTTCATCTATCAGCAGTACAGGGAAGGGTGGAGAGATTGCACTTGCACTGTGTGAGAGCTGATTGGAGGAAAGGTACACCCCCTCTCCAAAAATGCATAGGAACAAAGGAACATGCAGAGCTGTATTTTGAATAGACAAGCTCACTGCTTATCTTCCCTCCCCAACAAAAATGTTTAGCTCATGTTTTGGAGAACCTCTCATGATGACAACATAGGAACAAAGAACCAGAGAGAAACAACACTTAGAGCTTTGGAGAGAGACAAGTAAACACTACAGTTACTGTATATGTGCTTTGTTCACATTTCATGAATGGGGTTTACAACCACTTTAAGTACCATATTTCTTATTATTTTTCAGAGGCATGACATGAGGTACATCATTCTAAACTTCTTGAATGGAGTTTAACTTTTTTTGTGAAGTAACCATGGCAATCTTTAGAGGGAAGTTCATTGTCAATATTCTCCCCAAACATTACCCCATGACTTTTACCTTTACTTTTATAGGGATACTGTTGGATTCTCTTGTTGTTTCAGGGTTGATTTCAACCCCACCCATACCCATACTGTAGGTGCCGCCGATTTTGTGTCAATCTTGCTTCTGCTAGCGGCAAGATTGACCACCCGCGATCCCCGTTGCGGGAGCCAGCACCAAGCTATGTCGCTCCTCCCGCTCGTCGCCCCCAATGGATTCCTATGGATGCACGGCATCTCGTGGGGGCAGCGAGCAAGAGAAGCACAGCCTCCAGCGGCGATATCCAGCGCGATCCCATCGCGCTGGATATACAAAATCGGAGGCACCTACTGTAGCTCCCAATTGTCCCTGATTTTAAGGGACTGTCCCTGATTTGGAGCAATGTCCCTCTGTCCCTCATTCCTCCGCCTTTGTCCCTCGTTTTGATCTGATCCATATAGTTGTATATAAAATGCACTTTTTATCTTTCAAAAAGTGTTTCCCAGTGCTAAACCTTTCATGTAAATTCTAAATTCTTGCATTTGTAAATTTTAAAAGCCAACGTAAAAGAATAGTAATGGTAAAAAAAAAGCCCTTGTGGATTTAAAGTGGTAGTAAACTCTGTACTACCACTTTAACCTACAGGTAAGCCTTGGACTCCGATTGGACGGTGGGTGCAAGGCGGGGCTATCCACTCACACTCCCTCACATTGGACAGAGGAACACATGTGAGACAGGAGGAGGGGACGTCTGTATGATTACCCCTTACGATTTGTCTGACCATCGTGTCATACTTCCGCTGCGTGGAACGCAGGAAGGGGAAAACAGAGGCTGTGGAACGCACGCCGGATGGGAACGGCGTGGCATGCATGGACGACAGGTAGGCAATTATGGGGGTTATTTATAGGCATAGGGAGGTGAGGGAGTCCAGTTCCATGCCCCAGTAGAAGTCTGTGAGGACGAAACCGGTCGGGTATACTGGACTCCAATCATTTCCACTGCGCTATTGATCTTTGATTCTTGATTTGCTGTGGTGATTTGACCTGCTGTGGTGACCCAAGTGTGGAACTTTTTATCTTTTGGGATTTTTATACATACATTTGTACCGTTTGGATTCTCTCCCTGCTGTGAAACATTTTTATATCTTTTGAGAGATTTTATTAAATTTTCTACACTATGAGGAGGTGTTCTTTTTCCCTTTTTTCCCTCTGAAATTTGGAGTGTTCACTCCACACCATCTCACGGACGCTCCTGGGGCCAGTACTTCCAGCTCCTTCCGGAATATCAGAATCAGGATTCTTTCCTTCATCGGTGCGGTTGGAGGGTATCTGAGCCCATATAAGCCTTGGAGACCTACCCACCGTATGGTGAGATGTGGGTCAACGGGAGCCGGTAAGAGTATTTATCTTTTAACTTACCAAGGAATGTCCATGAGAAAAGGTTTTGTCTTTCCGTGTGAAGATGTGTTGTTTTTCAACTGAGGGGAATATTTGAACACAGTCACGCTATGAATGTATCATAAGGAACCACCCCCACACATATATATGGGACTAATTCACTTGTGTGCAAATTAATTATATCTGTGGCCACACAGATTTACAGGACTTATTAATTGTTTTATTTCACCTTTGTATTTTCACATAATCATATTTAGCCTTGAACGTTATTTATTTTTGTTCGTGGTATATATGATCCTTCTTTCCACTGTGTACTCAGCTAAGTTCTTGGACATATCTCCCTATAGGGTGTTTGTCCATTTGGGGCCACTTTGTGGATATATTTCTCACATAAGTTGGCGCTACATTTTTTCGTTTTCACTTTTGCACAATTATCCATTGGTATGTTGGCCGCCTACAACCACTGATCTATTTTTCACTTACAATTTTTGAGTAGCGCAATATTATTTTTTATATTTTACGTTTCACAATTGGATTTGTTTATATTGCTGCCATTTAAATGGATGTGTTTGACTATCGCACTAGCCGCACATTTAACACTGATGGTGTTTTCACTGCTCTTAAAACAGACTCAGAAATGGGTGGTCTCTTTTTGAGACTCAAGAACGTGATGACCTCAGAACTCCACCTCCAATGGGACATAGCGTTCCTAGAACAATACGTAAAGGAATGCATGGTCCCCAGAGGGTTAAGATGGGATGTACACCCCCAACAGGGGGATCCAGATCTTGAGTCCTGGTACCAGTTTTTTAACCTTCAGGGAATATCCCTTTTAAACTTTTTAATTGATAAGAAAAAAACCCGATTGTCCAATCTAGATAAAGAGGTTAAGGAGATTAGAGAGAAACTCCTTCCCTCTAAATCCACTACTGAATATACCACACTATCCACCAATTTGAGGAATCACCTGGAAAAGGAAGAACGAGAACAAAAGAATAAAAAACAGAAAAAATATGCGAGAGATTTTGCTGACTATGCGGCCTGTTCAGTCTTTAGTTGGCAAAATAAGGATAATATTGGGACAGGTGTAGGTTCCTCTAATTCAGAGATGGAGGTTTCCCAACCTTCCACCAGTGAGGCTAAAGTCCTCACCTTCTCCCATCCTATACCAGCTTCAGGTATTCCCAGCAGGGATGCTGGACATAACCATCAAGCTGGCCCCCGAACCCCTAATCAACATCAGGGAGGCCCCGCTCCCAAAAATAAGGGGAAGGGCAAGGGACCTAGAAGGGGTTCACACCATTCACGGGACCCATCCCGAGAGCACTACACCCATGACCATTCCCCCTATAGAAGGACTGATTCCCATTATTACCCGCCTAGGACATATGGGACACCAGGAAGAGGCGGTGGACCCTATACACCAAGAAATGATTATCCACCCAGACATTATGATCCTTATTATGGATATACTGACAGGGAAGATGATCATTTTGACAGACCCCCTTATAATTACAACCAGACCCAACCTAAATCCACCCAACCAGGGGATTTTCACAGGGGTCAGGGGAATTACCCCAAAGGGGAGAACAAAACGGGGGTCGAGAGGGGGGCGGCGCGCCCGGAAGAAAAAGGCAAAGAGTTTAGCAGGCACTGGGGTCTTCAATCTGAGCACGATTGAATTCACCGATGCAGAAAAGTCTGTCTTGGACAAAGGCCTGAAATTCGTTCCTCCCAAAGGCCTTAATACGTTTCAGACATTTATCGACGTCCAAAAATTCACACGAAGGTTGAGTATCCAGAGATATTTCATTTCTAACCCTATGAGACCCAGTCTTCCAGAGGTCTCTACAGTTAGACATACGGGACTTTCAAACCCATCACTCTTTAACCCGCCTTGCCCTTTGGCATCAAGCATTAAGGTTTTTAGAGACTTAGTTTTGAAAGATTTAGATGAGCTCCCTATAAAAAGGTCTTATTCTGATCCCAACATTAGAAATGGCTTAAAATCCCTGTGCGAGTGGAAGGATCTTGTAATCCGCCCAGCGGACAAAGGGGGGGTATAGTGGTCCTTGACAAGTCTGCTTACAATCTAGAAATGTCCAGGATCTTGGGTGATCACCAGACATATGTGAAGTTACCATCTAACCCTACTACCAGCTTTACCACCTCTTTAAAAAAACTTGTGGAAAAAGGTGTACAGAGAGGTATACTTGACAAAAAAGAAAGATGCTATTTAGTACCTAAGGTGCCACGTATACCCGTCATGTACTACCTGCCAAAAATTCACAAAGACAACATGTGCCCCCCAGGGCGGCCGATTATTAGCGGCATTAATTCTGTGACATCGAGGCTAGGGAAGTACATAGACTTCCATCTCCAACCCATAGTCAGAAGGATCCCGTCTTATCTCAAGGACACTCGGCATACGATCGCCAGGTTGGATGAAGTGGAGTACACGGATGACATCATTTTGGTCACTGCAGATGTGGCATCCCTGTATCTTTTGCACAAAAATGTTGGGAGGTATGCATACCAGTCTACTGAAATATGACAACACCTGTGAGCTAGAGCAACAAATAGAATCACACAATTAGTTTGGAGAGCATATTTCCCACAATATTCCGTTTTACAGAACTGAACATAAAAAATAATGGTGCTAGAACCCCATGAACATTGTACAATTGTAATGGTGAAAAAATGAATTTATACATTTCTATGTAAGCAGTAATATAGAATGAAGCACTCCATATGGCATGACTATGGATCATAGAATATCATAAATAAAAATACTTTATATTTTCATCAACTTCGTAAAATGAAATAATGGCATAGCTTAAAGTTTGGAAAGTCCTTAATAATGTATATGTATTTGCTTGGTCTCTTCTCATCTTTTTCTTCATTAGATTAGTGAGAAAATATAATTGTGCCTCTTCAAGTGCAGTCTCTTTTAATAGGATGGTGACACACATCAGGATTTAACACTAAGAAAATATAATCATTGATTCTCAATACATTCATTCCTCATTAGATTTTCTACAATGCAGAGATTTTCTTCTCCAAGACAAAGTGAGCCTGTTGAGTAACTGATTGTATGCACAGTTGCTCTGGAAAATTGGCTTCCACTATGGTACATCCTTATTATATAAGTATTTTAACATTGTAAATGTCTCCTTTGAGATAAATTAAAGCTTAATTGTAGGTATTGTCATTTATAAGGTTCATTGCTGGCACTCAAACAGAAGTTATTTATTTGTTTGGAGTAATGTGTTCAGAAATTACTTTTAGGCACTATGCTGATTTGGAAAGTATACATTTTTGAGCAGTAACAAATAGCATCTATTGTTTTTCTCTCTTAGCATACCAATTTGTGTTTTCTTGTATAAAGTATGGTATAAAAGGGTTAATAAAGTTTAAACCGGTTCCGCTCTAAATCTGGGTGGATGTCATATGATGTCCTTCCAGACGTGCCGCACATGCGCACCTTGGCTTATTATTTTTCATAAAAATATTCGTTGTGAGAAGAAGGAGAATCTAGGAACAGTGAGTTACAAATTTAGCCCTATCAGTACTGTGCACAACACCTGATTGTCTTGTCAGTGCCACCATCAGCAGTGTACCTGTCACACAACAGCCATCAGTGCCACCATCAGCAGTGTACCTGTCACACAGCAACCATCAGTGCCACCAGTTCCCGCCCCCCTATGTGAATTGGTAAGGGGTACATTGTTCCCCTATCATATCACAAAGAAAGTGTAAAAAAAACACAGACACCGTTGAGATAAGTCCTTGATTAAAAAATAAAAATAAAAAATAAAAATAAAAAACAGATTCCAGCGGTGGCAATTCACTCTTGGTCTCCACCCCAACGCTGTTGGTATCCTACGATGGATGATCTCCTCTCCAGGCTCCAGCGATGGATGGTCTCCTCTCCAGGTCCAGGCTGCAGTGATGAGATGTCCAGCGCAGCGAGGAACAGCATTCTGTCTCCACCGGAGACACCCTGGGAATAATGTCATGGCAGCCTGACAGTTCTCTTATGTGCTGACGCAAGGGGAAACCCGGGCTTAATGACCAAAAATAAAAAATAAGAAAGAAACAGACCACTGCACACCCTAAAGAGTTAACGCTATATCAAAAACATATATAGGACATAAAAACTGGTCCCCTATAAATAACGGCATGTACTGGTAACTAAACAAGCTTGATTCCCCTGCAGGAGGACCGAGGTATATGAATAGCACACCCACCCTCCACAAAACACAGACACCCCCCCTAGATGAAGAGCCTAATTGCTAACTAAATGTACCTGGGCTTACCCAGTGACGTGACGGGTGACCCCGCCCCCTCTGATGCAACGGTAAACCTGCGTTACATCACGTTACACCTGCTCCCAAAAAAATAGCCTTTTTATGACAATAACTTGCATATAAGCCTTTAAAAATAGCACTTTAGAATTAACCCATACAGGGTGTTCTGTGGCTTTTCGAATTTGCCACGAACACTCCAAATTGTTCGATGTTCGTCGAACGGGCGAACAGGCAATGTTCAAGTCAAACATGAGTTTGACTCGAACTCAAAGCTCATCCCTACTGGATAATGTGGTTAGCCAGTCAAATGACACAAGTAAATACCAAAGATAAATACCAAATATTATTAAAATTATTACAATACATACATGAACAACAAAAAATTGCCAAGCCGGTCAGCTAATACATACAGTGTAAAACACTATCATTACATGTATAGCAGTATAAAATGTACATCACAATATACAGAGGCATAGAAAGTGACCCTACACATTTCACAAGACCAAGCTCGCTTCATCAGCTGTAGACACGTGTGTACTACATCTGTAAAAAGTAAGAAAAACCAAATAGGTATCTGCACAATAATGGTATTGTGACAAATAGTCAATGGGGTGTGAAGCACAAGGCCCCATACTTACCAATGGCTAGGTCAGAGTACAAGATGCTGAATTGCCAGAGGCAGTAGCAATAAGCATGCAGCTCAGGATCTAATGAGGCAAGAAAAACCCAGGCCCAACAGAGCACAGCTGGGGGGGCAGGCATGGCTAGGATATGGGCGTGTGTGTCCCCAAGGATCTTCCAATAGCCATAGAGAATATCAACTGAAACATAAATGCATGTATAACCATTAATACTGCCCTAGCAGCAAAAAAATGTAAAGCAGCGTATGATACAATGTAAATATGTGTATACATAAACCAATCTGGTTCAGTATTGGTATGAACTTGGAATCTGGGGGACAATGAAAGTGAAGTGAAGGGAATATATAATGATGAGTGAAGTGTGTGACCCACAAACGATATTCCAACGTCCATATCAAAGGTCAGTAAACATGAGATTGCATATAAATCAATTAAGTAAGCATGGAGTATATAATATAATAAAATGATGTATACATATGAACCAATCTGGCTCAATGCTGTAATAGACTAGGAAACTCAGGTACAGTGAGGAGAGTAAAAAAAAGTGTGTAAAAATCTAAATGAATGGACCCTATAGGTGAAATTAAAATGTGGCCTGTTACTTTAGTAGTGGGATTCAAGATAACACAGGGTCTGTCTCACATATGCGAGGGGCTTCATAATAGAGTTCTGGGTAGAGAAAAACAGTTTTTGGTTTTCTCCAGGTTTTGAAATTCCCAGCTAAGGGTCTGTATTCTGGAGGGTTTAAACGAGATTTGGTTGGGAAGAAGCATATACCCCTGTGCCTAGGTCCTGGAGCTGTGTGAACCGACTCCATTGAGAGCCATTTATAGGATCCTGACATCCAATTTGCGTAAGTGTGAACCCAGCCGAATGAAATGAGATAGGCAGTCAGTACATCAGGATTAATCAATTTTCAATTATACATACCATAACATGTAGACTCTATAACTTTCACCAAGATTAAATAATATACACTGATTCTAGATAAATTTACCAAATACATGTAGCAGTATACATTTTGACCTAAATTTATAAAGAATAATTGCTTATTTGCAACATTTTATAAAATACAAATAAAAATGTTGGTCTTTTTTTACTTATATAGCAAAAAATAAAAAAACACAGTGGTGATTAAATACCAAATACCAAACACCAAAATAAAGTTCTATCTGTCTAGAAAAATTAGGGAAAAAAAATGTTTGGGTACAGTGTTGCATGAGTAAGTAATTGGCCAGGGCAGGAAAAGGGTAAAAGTGTATTGAAGTGGTTAAGTAGGCTAGATAATGTAAATAGTATTGTAAAATTCAATAATAAAAATATTAATTTAATCAGTAAGTTATAAATACTCATGTCCCATATGTAACCAACTTTTTCCTTAGATTCCTTCGCTGGCCTGTTTGATAGCCTAGGTCTGAATTAATATTTGGGCTGTTTTAAAGGTGTCCTTAGATAGAGAGTATAGCTAGATTATACACTGTAAACAAATACATAATCTTCAATCATGTATGATTCATGTGTGTAGTGACTTAAAATTGAGTCATGGAGTGAAGAGAGAATTCAAAGACAAGGTACGGCAAAAAATGTCTGTTAACAATAAAAAATGCAGTGTTCCCTAAAGAATAATACCTTCCATTTAGCAAACTTTACTTGTTTTATTTATTTTGAAAGGTTTGTTAATGGACATGGTGGCTTTTCTTTGTATCAGATCAGCTGTATAAAATCACAGAAAGTATCACGTTGTAAGTATGTTTTAGTCCGAGGATTTTTTCAAGCTCAAGTACCTCACAAGAGAAGAATGTGAGCATGTTTGTTTTTGAGTTCCTTTGTGGACCTTTCATTCTACAATGACCCCTTTGCAGCTTATGGTACCACTATTAAAATGGGGTTATTAAGGCAAATATTAATTCCCACCAGCCCCTCTGCAGTTTAGCTGCAGATTAAAAAAAACACACACACACTGTTTTGTACATATTCTTACTGCAGAGGGGCTGTCAGGAATTGTCAGTAACTTTTTGGCCCCTTTCACACGTGCGGACAGTATGTCCGTATTTCATCCATCTGCTTTCGGATGAAATACGGACATACATGTATCCCTATCACTCCCCGCTATGGTCCTATTCTGCGGACGGAGGAAAATCCTATTTTTCCATCCGTCTGTGGATCGGATCGGGTGAACACGGATAGATGGTCCGTGTTCATCCGATCCCCCCATTAAGGAGACTGGAGATCTGACAGGGCAGTCTCAGTGTGCAGGGACCGCCCTGTCATCCGCCGGCTCAGCGGAGCAATCCCTGCTGAGCAAGCGGATGTATAAGGAACGGATCCTCACGGGATCCGCCTATGTGAAAGGGCCCTTACAGGGGAGGGGTGGAGCACGACGGGGAGAAGAGGAGAGGAGAGGGGAGGGGTGGTACAGGGAGTAGAGGAGATCGAGTTCTCACTGCTGACTACAGAACTGACAAGGAGAGGGAGGGGGAGAAGAGGGAAGATGTAGAGACACACAGGGGAGAGTTGTTATAATGAAGACTAATCAGAATCCAGGAAAAACGTGGTCAGCTCACAGAGGGAAAGTCAGGACCAGGCAGGATCAACCAGGTACTGTAGAAGGATGAAAAGGGCAATTGAAAAGGCAAAAACACTATGTCACAACTTGTACCTTAACCACTTGCTGATGGTGCAATAGCTGAATGACAGCTACAACATGGATGTAGTTCTTGGAGGCCTCTGATGATTGAGAATAGAGCTAATTATTGGCTCTTTACCATGTGATCAGCTGTGTCCAATCACAGCTGAATCAGGAATGCAAATAGAAGATGGTTATCGGCACTCTTTTTCTCATGCTGACAGCATGAGGTTCAGAGAAGAAAGCCAATAACCGACTTATCTAAAAGGGACATGTACACTGATAATCAATACATTTCAAACAGTGCCCACCAGTGCTGCCAATCAGTGCCCACTAGTGCTGCCAATTAGTGTCATCTGTGCAGCAAATCAGTACCCATCAGTGCCTCCTCATCAGTGTTACCTATCAGTGTCCATCAGTGTCGCCTATCAGTGCCGCCCATCAGTGCAGCCTATCAGTGACCATCAGTGCCATCTATCAGTGCAGCCTCTAGAGTGCCCACCAGTGCCTCCTTATTAGTGCCCACCAGAGCTGCCTCATCAATGCCCATCAGTGCCATCCATCAGTGCCACCTATCAATGCTGCCCCTCAGGGACATCTCATAAGTGCCCATCAGTGCAGCCTATCAGTGCCCATCAGTCTGCCTCATCAGTGCACGTCAGTGAAGGGGAACAATTACCTGTTTCCAAAATTGTATTACTTTTTTTTCAACATGTTTGGTCTTAATTCGTTCATTTGGCAAAAAAAGCCCAGTGGTGATTAAATACCACCAAAAGAAAGCCCTATCTGTGTGAAAAAAATGATAAAAATGTTTGGGTCATTCAAAGTGCGACAGCACTGAAAGCTGAAAAATGGCTTGGTCAGAAAGGGGGTAAAAGTGGTTAAATGGACAGGAGCATGATTTTTTGGGGGGGGTAACAATAAATTTAAGTAATCTGTGGGAATGATGTTAATTATTGCTGGATCCTTCAAAAACAAAGAGCAATGGGGATTTATGTGGACACTTTGTGATCTTAACACAAATTCTCTGGAGAAAACATTAATCAGCCTGAATGGCTTTTCCCACCTAACCTCCTACTTTTTGAAATGTAGTCTTGTGGATGCCTGTTTATTTGACATAATTCTTATATGGTGACATACTAGTCAAATAATGTGGTGACTGCAACTTCAGCTTCATGCATATAGACATCTTTTTTCAATAGGCCAAAGTGTATATTACAGTAATACGCACAAACAATAATTTTGCTGGTTTTAGTTGCTGTACTGGGAACATTATCATTACTTTTCATTCTGCTTTTACTGACTAGTTATTTATATCTCAAAAATCACTGAAAAACTTGCAGCATAATAAACTGAATACAAGTTAAGAGCCATGAAACTGTCAAAAATGTTGATTCTTTAAAGTAAAAAGATCATCAGACTTTTCATAGCATTGAAAATGAAAAGACCCCTCAATTGCATGTTTACATATGGCTGTAGTTCGGTGGTGTGGTTTAACAGCAATGACCTGTTTTATGTGTTCACAAGGTTTACACAGTTGTTTTCCCTGATTGTAGAGATACATATTGCCTTTAAAAGAAAGTGTGCTCCCCTGATCAATGTGCCACATCAAGACCTGATGTATGGTGGCGCTAAAACAATTTTAATGGTGTTCTATGAGCCATCCAAGGGTCTGCAGAGCTCCCTAGACCTAAGCTTTCTGTGGTTTCATTGGATTCATCCTGTCACTTTAGCACATCACCCATGTTATGAGATTTCAGAGAGATTTATTGAGGGCTGAAAAGAAAGACTAGCACAAACCATGAAATAAAATACTAGAAATATAGTTATTAAAAATAATAAAAAACAAAGAACTTTGTTACAATCTGATACGTAGGGCCATGATTAAGGTCAATAGGATTACTAAAAAAAAAAAAAGCAGTTTGCTTTAGAAAATCCTGGTGGATTTTATTTTAAAATCATTTGGTCAAAATAATGAACTATCTGTCTTGTTTATAATAATAATGGAAATGTATTTTTGATTCAGCTTTGCACCAAACAGTGGCTTTTTTTATTGTTAAAGCAGTAAAAAAAATTCTGTCTAATCTAGTGCACAGTATGAAGCAAGAGATTAAATTCTGCAAGCGAGTCTTACATAAAAAATAAGTAAATTACTTCATGACCATCTGTAGAAGAATCAACAAACACTGGAAGGGCATCAAGCGTAAATGCAAATAGAACTATTGGCAAAAAGCTTACACTTCAGTAAATACAGTTACATTAAATTTCAAAGTAAAGGTTCTATCTAAGCAGCCAGTTAAATTAGTATGTAAAAATAAAAGTGCAAAAACTGCTGAATATTGAAGCCATTTCATTTTGTATATAGTTATAAAAGCTCTACCTACTTACCTATTCTACCCATGCTTTGTATATAGGACACTAATATAAAGAATGTAGGAAGCTAAAGTTACAAATGTTCATGTGTATAATGTATTATCTGCTCAGAAGTTTGTGTATTATAGATTAAATAAATGTGTATCTCTATTTAATCATCTGCCAAATGTATATCAAGATGTTTGAGAATGGGAACATGGTGGCATCCACATAGGGATTATGGGCCAGATTCACATACACTAGCGGCGGCGTAACGTATCCCGTTTACGTTACACCGCCGCAAGTTTTCAGCGTAAGTGCCTGATTCACAAAGCACTTACCTGTAAACTTGCAGCGGTGTATCGTAAACACGTCCGGCGCAAGCCCGCCCAATTCAAATGGGGCGTGTACCATTTAAATTAGGCTCGCTATCGCGCCGGACGTACTGCGCATGCTCCGTTAGGAAATTCCTGTCGTGCTTTGCGCGAAGTGACGTAATTTTTTTGAACGGCGACGTGCGTAACGTACTTTTGTATTCCCGGACGTCTTACGGAAAACATTTTTTGAAATTCGAAGCGGGAACGACGGCCATACTTTAACATGGCTCGTGTAAAGTTAAGGCATGCAAAACGAGGCTTAACTTTGCGACGGGAAAAAATTACTAACGACGACGTAACAAACGTGAAAACCATCGTGGATCGCCGTAAATGCTCATTAGCATACCCGACGCAGGAAAAACGACGCAAACTTTACCCAGCGGCGGCCGAAGTATTGCATCCTAAGATCCGACGGTGTAAGTCAATTACACCTGTGGGATCTTAGGGCTATCTATGCGGAACTGATTCTATGAATCAGCCGCATAGATACGACAAGAGATACGACGGTGTATCAGGAGATACGCCGTCGTATCTCTTCTGTGAATCTGGCCCTATATGTACAGTGCACAGTCAGGATTGCAAACCACAGCAAAACAAAACCTTGTTTCAGGCATTTTGTGTATCCAAATTTAATAATAAATGTATAGTTTGATGTTTTCTTTAAAAATAACAGAAGTGACTTGATAAAGGAACCACATAGCACTTCATATTCATGTATCACTCTAAGTTTACATGTTTCTGTAAACAATGTGGTAAGGTTACAAAAATACACATTCCTTATCACTACTCTGGGGCTAAAAAGATGTCATGTTGGACAAGATAGCCTGCTTTAGTTAAAGAACAACCTTTCTAGGACTGTCAATATCTAATGTAGGGTTGAGCCGAACACCCCCCCCCCCCGGTTTCGTTCACAGCAGAAAATGCGAACAGGCAAAAAATTTGTTAGAACACGCAAACACTGTCTATGGGCCACGAACATGAAAAATCAAAAGTGCTAATTTTAAAAGCTAATATGCAAGTTATTGTCATTAAAATTGTTTGGGGACCTGGGTCCTGTGCCAGGGGACATGTATCAATGCAAAAAAAGTTTTAAAAACAGCCGTTTTTTTTTGAGAGCAGTGATTTTAGTAATGCTTAAAGTGAAACAATAAAAGTGAAATATTCCTTTAAATTTCATACCTGGGGGGTGTCTACAGTATGCCTGTAAAGTAGCACATTCAAAAGTCATTTAAAACTACTCGCGGCTATAATGAATTGTCGGGTCCTAGCAATACAGATAAAGATACAGATAAAAGTAATTGAAAAAAAAAAACAGCATAGGTTCCCCCATTACCAGGCCGTTCAGGTCTGGTATGGATTTGAAGGGGAACCCTGCACCAAAATTTATGGGAACCCTGAACCAAAATGAAAAAAAATGTGTGGGGGACTCCCCCAAATTCCATATCAGGCCCTTCAGGTCTGGTATGTATACTAAGGGGAACCATGCGCCGTTTAAAAAAAATGGTGTGGGGTTCCTCCAAAAAATCCATACATGAGAGAGCACCCACCTTCTGAGCTCTACCAGACCACCTGCCCTCAACATGGGGAGGATGTCCCCATGTTGATGGTGACAAGGGCCTCATCCCCACAACCCTTGCCTGGTGGTTGTAGGGGTCTGCGGGAACTTCAGATCCTGCCCCCCTATGTGTATTGGTAACGGGGTACATTGTACCCCTACCATTTTACAAAAAAAGTGTCAAAATGTTAAAAACCACTGGAGACAATTTGGGACAAGTCCTTTATTAAAAAAAAAAAAAAAGGTTTCAACGATGTAATCCACTCTCGAGCGTTACAAAAATAAAAACCCTGCTTACGAACGATACCACCTCCATAGGAGGAGCCCGGCCAAATGACGCTCTGCCGGTGTGACAGCTCTTTTATAGCTGAGGACGGGGCCACACGTCACGTGTGCAGGTGACCACCCCCACTCTCTGATGCAAGGAGAAAGCTCGGGGTTACCCATTGACTGTACGGGTGACCCCGCCCCCTCTATAGTGTCATGTGAAACTGCGTTGCACAAGAGGGAGCGGGGTCACCCATACACCTGTCCCAGGTTGCATGCTTGGATAAGGGTCATTATAGCTGCGAGTAGTTTTAAATGACTTTTATTCCTTTAGAAATTTAATTTTGTGCAGAGACTTTTCTAAGCATGGGAAACGTGTGCTACTTTACAGGCATACTATAGACACCCCCAGGTATGAAATTTAAAGGAATATTTCACTTTTATTCTTTCACTTTAAGCATTATTAAAACCACTGCTCCCGAAAAAACTGCCGTTTTTAAAACTTTATTTTTGCATTGATACATGTCCCCTGGGGCAGGACCTGGGTCCCCAAGCACTTTTTATGACAATAACTTGCATATTAACCTGTAAAATTAGCACTTTTGATTTCTCCCATAGACTTTTAAAGGGCGTTCCGCGGCTTTTCGAATTTGCCGCAAATACCCTAAATTGTTCGCTATCGGGCGAACAGCCAATGTTTGAGTCAAACTCACGTTCGACTCGAACATAAAGCTCATCCCTAATCTAATGCACAATACAAGGTCATATAAGTTGATGCAATGTATTTGTGCATAGTATCTACTATCTGTTGGCTGTGCAACTGTGAAGAATTGTACATGAAGGCAGGGTCACAGTAAGTCACCCAATGTCCTCAAATACTCAAATAGCATTGACCTACAGTATCTCACAAAAGTGAGTACACCCCTCACATTTTTGTAAATATTTGTTTATATATTTTCATGTGAAAACCGCTAGCAACAACAGTGCGAACACCCCTAATGGAAAATGTCCAAATTTGGCCCAAAGAGTCAATATTTTGTGTGACCACCATTATTGTCCAGCACTGCCTTAACCCTCTTGGGCATGGAGTTCACCAGAGCTTTACAGGTTGCCACTGGAGACCTCTTTCACTCCCCCATGACGACATCACAGAGCTGGTGGATGTTAGAGACCTTGTGCTCCTCCATCTTCCATTTGAGGATGCCCCATAGATGCTCAATAGTGTTTAGGTCTGGAGAAATGCTTGGCGACATTCTTGGCCAGTCCATCACCTTTACCCTCAGCTTCTTTGGCAAGACAGTGGTCGACTTGGAGGTGTGTTTGGGGTTGTTATCATATTGGAATACTGCTCATTGGGCCAGTCTCCAAAGGAAGTGGATCATGCTCTGCTTCTTTTATGTCACAGTAAATGTTGGCATTCATGGTTACCTCAATGAACTGTAGCTCCCCAGTTCTGGCAGCACTCATGCAGCCCCAGACCATGACACTCCCACCACCATGCTTGACTGTAGGCAAGACACTCTTGTCTTTGTACACCTCACCTGGTTGCCGTCACACACGCTTGGCACCATCTGAACCAAATACGTTTATATTGGTCTCATCAGACCACAGGACATGGTTCCAGTAATCCATGTCCTTAGTCTGCTTGTCTTCGGCAAACTGTTTGCAGGTTTTCTTCTGCATCATCTTCCTTCTGGGACAACATCCATGCAGATCAATTTGATGCAGTGTTCAGCATATGGTCTGAGCACTGACAAGCTGACCCACCACCCCTTAAACCTCTGCAGAAATGCTGGGGGCACTCATGCGTCTATTTCCCAAAGACAACCTCTGGATATGATGCTGAGCACATGCCCTCAACTTCTTTAGTCGACCATGGCAAGGCCTGTTCTGAGTGGAACCTGTCCTATTAAACTGCTGTATGGTCTTGGCCACCGTGCTGCAGGTCAGTTTAAGGGGCTTGGCAATCTTCTTATAGCCTAGGCTATCTTTTTTCAGATCATCAAAGAGTTCTTTGCCATGAGGTGCCATGTTGAAATTCCAGTGACCATTATGAGAGAGTGAGAGCGATAACACCAAATTTAACACACCTGCTCCCCATTCACACCTAAGAGCTTGTAAAACACGAACAAGTCACATGAAATCAGGGAGGGAAAATGGCTAATTGGGCCCAATTTGGACGTTTTCAGGGGTGTTCTCACTTTTGTTGCGGTATAGACATTAATTGCTGTGCTTTGAGTTATTTTGAGGGAACAGAAAATTTGCACTTCTATACAAGCTGTACACTCACTATTTTACATTGTACCAAAGTGTAATTTCTTCAGTGTTGTCACATGAAAAGATATAATAAAATATTTACAAAAATGTGAGGGGTGTACTCACTTTTGTAAGATACTGTACAACAGACAAACATTTATAGATAAAGGGTACTTCAATAATAAATACACAATAATCAAAATGATCAGTCCATACTAACAAGGAGTAAAGCTCTAAAATCTGTTTTTGGCATTGTTTTGCATCTGAGTGTTCTTACTCATATAGTTCAATATTAACCACTTCAGCCCGGAAAGAATTTACCCTCTTCCTGACCACAGCACTTTTTGCGATTCGGCACTGCATCATTTTAACTGACAATTGTGTGGTCGTGCAACGTGGCTCCCAAACAACATTGACATTCTTTTTTCCCACAAATAGAGCTTTCTTTTGGTGGTATTTGATCACCTCTGCAGTCTTTTTTTGAGCTATAAACAAAAAAAAGCTATTTTGGGACCATTGTCATTTATACAGCGATCAGTGCTATAAAAATTATTGAAGAAACTTTAAACAATCCATAATCTGGTCATAAGCAAGTCAAAGCAACACAGACAACACAGACAATGTGCTGGATTAAATTTCTCATTCAGTCACCTGTGTAAATGAATTTTTAAACTGTGTCAAAAATATTTTGGGAGCCAGTTGCCTAGAATTGCTCTCTAGCTGCTATAAAATATAAAACTGAACACTTTGGAGGTGATTCAAAAGAAATCTGCACCACACCAATCTATTTGTGTGTTTCGCTGGTCCTTAATTGATCATGGTGTTGGCTTCCAGGAGTTTGTGTGACTCAGGCATACTAGTAAAGCAAAAAATGAAGCTGCACTTCAGAGCTTTCAAACCATAAAATTTCAGTCCCACCTTAAGCTTAGGACTTAATAGCTCCAAACCTAATAACCGCTAGGGCCTATTGCTGAAAAAAATCATTGTTGTATGACAGCAGTAAAAATCCATCACAAGTTCCTCTGAAAATAATACTTTTCACAATCATCTACATTGATAATGTTCTCACTAGGGGAGGAAATGATGGGACATCTCCCTAAGTTGCAGGGGAAAAAAAGAGTTTATCCAATTCCTGCCTCATACAAAATTTCTGTATACAAACCAATTTTCACTTGATTCAAGGTTTCCAAAAGCAAAAGACTGTGATCTTTCAAAAACAGTAATTTATAATAGTTGTATTACTGGTAAGCACAAAAGTGGTATAGAAGAGGCTCCAACTATCATCACAACAGGCAAACAAGTTGCATATAAAAGCCCTCTAAAATGCTCTCTAAACTGTGAACATATAAAATGTTATCTTTCTTCATAAAACACAAAGCTGTAAAAATATTAAAACAACCAGTTTGAAAAAATAGCCAGCTGAATCGCTAAAAACCTTGTGTTCCTATTGTGATTTCATTCTCTATAGATTTATACATATCACTGAAAATCAAACCCATTATCACTGAGAATCAAATCAAAAGCAACTTTACTTTGTATGTTACTCTTAATGATTCAAATGACTTGACAATGGTTAGAGTTAGAACATAACACACAGTGAAGTATAATGTCAAAGTAGAGGCTTCATGTTTTAAAGTAACCTAATTTTAAAAGATAAAGATATTGTTTAAAATATGGTTTTATTAAGCCAAAATGTGTAAACCTAACTGATATTACAGTTACATTGTTTTGCTAGTTATTGTATTACAGTACATTTACAGTACATTTAAAGTACATTTATTATGTTCTGTAATCTTTAGTTAAGATACAAAAAATCTTACTTGTTTAAAATGGTACACATTTAGGTTAATAGATATGATTATACCAAATACAATAAATTAAACCCAATTGATGCTGTACACTATATGATTATAGTATAGAGGTCTGCCCTATCTCAATGCCCTGCATGTCTCTAGATGATTCTCAGATAGTAGTTTCTGACCCTGCAACAGCAATGCAATTACCGTAACATTAGTTTATAAACTTACTTTTACATTATTGCATTTCCTTTAAAAGCAACTGTACACCTTTTCCCATCTTTCCTCTCCAGCTTTCAGTCTGAGACAAACACAGCCAAACAAGCAAAAACCAATTTAAAATAATTATAGAGTAGCCATGAAACAAAATCAGAACCTTTAAAGACCAAAATCAAAACAGCACAAATAACAATATTATTTTAGATGTTTTGTTCAACAACTCTGAAACGAAACATGAACGGGCTACATTATTTTATAGCTACCATAGCTTAAATATACAATTTAAGTTTTCAAGAAGTTTGTCTAGGCTTTTGATTGCAGCAAAGACACGAGAGCAATGAATATAAATTGACTGCGTTCCTTAAAAAGATACCAAGTTAAAAATATAAATAATAAAACTGTAGTTAACAAACACACATATAATGTTTTTGCAGTGCAGATATAAAAGTTACACTTTTATTATGCAGTATCCTATTGTACCAGATGTTTTAAGCTAAAGAGTTGCTGGAAAGTGTGGCAATTTGATTATTTTTATTATGGCATAATAATTCAGTTTTAGTTAGCGAACTACCTTCCAGATTGAGATGGAGTTTGCCTGTAGGTATGAATGTTTTAGGATGCTGTTTAGGGTTTTAAGTCATTTTAGGTTTTCAAACCTTAAAATGAACCCTGCAGTTAATATACAAACTTCTTTATTGGATTAAGACTTTCTCCTCCTGTATAAATCTCTGTATAATAGAAACACAAAGGCTGCTTTGCTAAAGGCAAAAAGACTGTTTACTGCTAGGGAATCTTCCCAAGAACTTGAATGAGGTGAATATCTGCTGACTTTCATCATCCAATAATTTTCAAGCAAAAATGTTGTTGTTTTTATTCCTTGCACCTGATTAGGTACTCTTGGCAAAGTGAAAATTCACTACATTTACTAAGTGCTGTGGAAATTTCAATGCCAAATCAACATTTGTTGCAAAGTGAATAGTCTATTTGCCTTTAGTAATCCACCCCCAAATTACATTTTATACTTTCCTTGCCCTATCTTTCATTCACTGGGGTTAACTTACTAAAGGCAAATAGACTGTTCACTTTTCAAGAAAAAATTGCACCTTGTAAGGGAAGTTGCACTTTTCCAGAGAATTTTCCCCTGAACTGAGTGAATGTGGTGAAAAAATACCCAATCATGAGCGTGAAAAAAAAAAAAAAATTCTTGCACATGATTAAATGATGAAAGTCAGTAGAGAGTCATCTAATTCACAAACCTCTGGGGAAAATTCCTATGCAGAGTGCAACTTTAGTGAATCACCCCCACTGTGCCTAGGTGAGGGTGACATTACATGCCTTCCGGTGCATTCCTGAGAATGATGAGGATCACAAATCCTGCACTAGTGTCTTTTCAAAGGATTGGGGTTATCATATTTCCCCATGAATCTTGCTGGCAGAATAGTTATGCCCTGCCCTGCAAAGTAGAAGGCCAAGAATAAAGTAAATTTTTATGGCAACACTTTTTCTTACAGGTGCACTTTTGCCCTTTTAACCACCATTTTTTTATTTTATTTTTTGCATACATGTTAAAATCTGCATTTTTTTTATAGACATTACTGTAAACCCCCCTTACCTCCCAAAGAAATATATATATATATATATATATATATATATATATATATATATATATATATATATATATATATTTTTTTTTTTATTTTTTTTTTTTCTGAAATCAGAGACCATGGAGAATACAATTGTGGTAGTTGTGATTTCTTTATGTTGCACAATGTTTGTACAGTTGTTTATCAAACTTATATTTTCTGAAAAAATACCAATACATATTTGTGGAAACAAATACAATATTATACCCAATTTGTTAGTTAAATATAATATATGGGGTGGAGTCAGAAAAATAGATACCTAACAAGTCAAGTCCTAAAATTGTGCATACTTGTGGAATTTTAAAAAAAAAATGACACCCAAAATTCCCCATATGTGAAGCTTAAAATAAAAAAAGCAAAACTTTAAAGGGGTTGTAAAAGTAAAATTTGTTTTGCCTAAATAGCTTCCTTTACTTTAGTGCAGACCTCCTTCACTTACCTCATCCTTCAATTTTGCTTCTGAGAAATCCTCACTTCCTGTTCTTCTGTCTGTAACTACACACAGTAATGCAAGACTTTCTCCTTGGTGTGGAGAAAGCCTCTTGAGGGGGGAGGGGGCGAGCAGGAGGGTCAGGACGCTCTCTACTTTGCAGATAGAGAAAGGGGCTGTGTTTTAGTGGGCGTCCTGACACTCCTGATCGCCCCCTCCCCCCTTAACCTCCCTGGCGGTATGATTCTGTCTGGAATTACGTACCAAAAGCGGTACAATTATTTTGCAAGGAAATTTGGCATTTTATACTGTAGGCCTGTAATTCTTAGGAATAAACTCACTTAAATCTGACCAAACAAGAGTCTTGTAGGCATCCCGGGTATGATTTTTTTTTAAAAAACAAAATCATAAATTATAATATAATAAATAATTATAAATAATTATAACAAATAATAATATAATTATAATAAAAATTATTCAATAATGTAATCAACTCAAAATCACTGAAATTTGCTTAGTTGCAGAATTGTCGCTGTCATTACTTTTATTTTTTTATTACGTATTTCCCACAAATCGCTATCGCACAATTCTGCAAGTGATTATAATTTATTATCGCTGTTTTCTAGCTGATCTAAAACCATTTTTGACATAAAGGGACACTTTTGGACAATCTACAGTTTTCAGGCAGAAAGAACAGTTTTTATTATATAAAATAACATGTAGGGCACTGGGCAGACCACTAGGGACAAGGGGGGTGTGTATTTTTTACATACAGTACTGTAATCTATAAGATTACAGTATACTGTATGTATAGTGTTTGTTTACTTTTTTGAATTTGGCGCCGTTCTCCGCCCCCATGCGTCGTAACGTCGCAGGGAACGGAGATCGGCGGCACATGGGGAGACTGTGAATCGAGCGAGGACCCGCTCACTCACACAGCGGGAAGGCATCACAGGATCCAGGGACAAGGTAAGTAATTCCCTGTCTGTGGATGCTGCGAAGGTAAGCCGCGCCGCTGCACACTCTGCACATCCACCCCGAGCGTGACTCGGGGATACCGTTCTTAGCATAAGAAAAAACAAACCCGAGTCACGCTCGGGTTTACCGCTAAGGGGGTTAACCTACTTAGCGGTATCCCTGAGCGTGACTCAGGTGTTTTTTTCATGCTACTATCGGTATCCCCGAGTCACGCTCGGGGTAGATGTGCAGAGCGTGCAGCGGCGCGGCTTACCTTTCGCAGCATCCACAGACAAAGTTACTTACCTTGTCCCTGGATCCTGCAATGCATCCCCGCTCGCTCGCTCGGGTCCTCGCTCGATTCACAGTGTCCCTGTGTGCCGCCAATCTCCGTTCCCTGTGACCTTACGACGCACGGGGGAGGAGAACGGCGTCAAATTAAAAAAAGTAAACAAACACATTACATACAGTATACTGTAATCTTATAGATTACAGTACTGTATGTAAAAAATACACACCCCCCTTGTCCCTAGTGGTCTGCCCAGTGCCCTACATGTTCTTTTATATAAAAAAATGTTCTTTCTGACTGCAAACTGTAGATTGTCCATAGCAACCAAAAGTGTCCCTTTATGTCAAAAATGGTTTTAGAGCAGCTAGAAAACAGCGATAATAAATTATAATCACTTGCAGAATTGAGCGATAGCGATTTGTGGGGAAATTCGTCATAAAAAAAATAAAAGTAATGACAGCGACAATTCTGCAACTGAGCATATTTCAGTCATTTTGAGTTGATTACCGTATTGACAAATTTTTATTATAATTATATTATTATTTGTTATAATTATTTATAATTATTTATTATTTTTTTTATTTTTTTAATTCATACCCGGGATGCCTACTAGACTCTTGTTTGGTCAGATTTAAATGAGTTGATCCTAAGAATTACATGCCTACAGTATAAAACGCCAAATTTCCTTTCAAAATAATTGTACCGCTTTTGGTATGTAATTCCAGACAGAATCATACTGCCAGGGAGGTTAAGAGGCTTTCTCTACACCAGGGAGAAAGTCTTGCATTACTGTGTTTAGTTACAGACAGAAGAACAAGAAGTGAGGGTTTCTCAGAAGAAATAAGGACATTTAAAAGCAAAATCGAAGGATGAGGTAAGTGAAGGAGGACTGCTCTAAGGTAAAGAAAGCTATTTATGGATTTTTTTTCTTACCTTTACAACCCCTTTAAGCTCATTAGAGTTAACCATGAATTATGGCTCTAAAATGATTGCTCTTACTCCAGAATTCACGATGATACCTCACATGTGTGGTACAACTGATGTTTACATACAGTGTGCTTGCCCTACCCTAAACGTTGTATTTGGGGAGTTTGTGGGAATACTAAGGTGCTTTACATATTTTTTTTAATTATTTTTATATGTTTTATACACATTTTTCACATGTATTTATTTATTTACTTTATTATGATCACAAGTCCCCCAGGTGATAACTTGGGGAGGGGACAGGTCCTTTTTATGGAGCCATCCTTGTCTGTTAGACCCTAATATTTTTACTGCCCTCCATTGCAACTATTCAAAAACAGATTGTGTTTGAATAGCTACATCCTTTATTACACTAAGGACTGTGCTATCTAAGGAATAATGGCAGGGACCTTGTAAGTGATGAAATACTTCTCTGAGTTCTTTCTACTTTTACCCACAGCCCTGGGATCCCAGGTTTGACACTTTTCTAATATTTTTTATGAAAAACCCCATCACCAGTTTTAAAGCTAGTATCAAGCTTATAGCTGCAGCAGCAGCTCTGAACTTGATTTAAATACTTGCCCACCATGTCATTTTGTAAATACACCTTAGTAGAAAGTAGGTTACCATATAATGATTTCTACAGGAGTAGGGGAGCCTAATCTAATAATAATACCTTGCATTTAGAATTACAGTAAAATCTTGGTTTGAGAGTAACTTGGTTTAAGAGCATTTTGCAAGACAAGCAAAATGTTTAAATATATTTACAAGCAATGTTTTGACACACAAGTAGCATCATGTCAAAACGGAGTATAAAACAGAACAGAGGCACCTCTAAGGCCACGTACACACGATCAGTCCATCCGATTAGAACGGTCTGAAGAACCGTTCTCATCGGTTAACCGATGAAGCTGACTGATGGTCTGATGTGCCTACACACCATAGGTTAAATAACTGATTGTGTCAGAACGCGGTGACGTAAAAAACAACGATGTGCTTAAAAAAATGAAGTTCAATGCTTCCAAGCATGCGTCGACTTGATTCTGAGCATGCGCAGGTTTTTAACCGATGCTTTTGCATACTAACGATCGGTTTTGACCTATCGGTTAGGCGTCCATCGGTTCAATTTTAAAGCAAGTTCTAATTGTTTTGACCGAAGGTTAACTGACCGATGGGGCCCACACAGGATCGGTTTGGACCTTCAGTCCGTTTTCATCTGTTTTGACCGATCGTGTTTACGCGGCCTAAGTGTAGCAATATGGTTACATTTAATGTAGGTGCAACATTTAGCAACTCACACGGTTGATAATTAAAACAGGCACATCTGAGTATGCATTCCACACCGCATTCAATGAGTGCTTTAAGCCTCCCTTTCAAACTGCTCTACTCCAGGGTAGTCTTCCCGGTCACAATTGCAGACTGACAGGGGTAAGAGCCTGCGGTGCGGAGGACAGTCTATGTGGACAGCTTTACCCCAGGTGCCTGCATACTTAGATGTGCCTCTTTTAATCATCAACCATGTGAGTTGCTAAATGTTGTACCTTCATTAAGACCCCTTTCACACTGTGCCCAATGGGATCCTGACCTGGGCGATTTGTCGGCTGAGGACTGGGAGGAGGCCCTAGCCAACTGCAGAGCCGTCTCTCCCAAACTCTCTGATCGCCTCACCCACCTATACATTCTCCACCGATCATATCTGACGCCCTACCGCATTTCTAGATATAGACCTGGTCATAACCCCAACTGTCCTGGCTGCGACCACCACAACGCCACCTTTTTCCACCTCCTTTGGTCATGCCCTTGTACACAGGGGTTCTGGTCCCAGGTGATCTGTTTCCTCCACGACCGCATGGGCTCCCCTCTGTCCCTCTGCCCCCGCCAGTGTATTCTTGGGCTCCTTTCCCTGTCTGAGGCCGAAAAGTATCTAAACATATTTTTGCAAGAAGCATTGTTCCTCGCTAAGCTTCAGATAGTCAAGACATGGAATGAGGGGACCTCCCCCCACGCTGCAGCAGTGGATCACAGCTGTCAACACTTCCTTGCCTTTTAAAAAAATACTTTATGTCCACAGGGGATGCCCAGACAAATACTACAAAGTATGGGACAGATGGTTGGGGAATGCCTCCACTTGCAATGCGGGAGTCTAGTTGCTCTCCTCTGCTGCGACCCTGCGGTCCCTCCCCTGGGCCCGATGTCGCTTTACCACTCCTCTGACCTATGATATCTATGCACTGTTTTTCTTCATCATGCCTGTATGCACATCGGCAGTTTACAGCCGCAGATTTAGTGCATGTTGCACTTGATATGCGTTTGTGTATGTATCATTAATGCTCAATAAACGTTGTTTTGATAAAAAAAAAAGAAAAACACTGCTATTTTAACTGTCAGATTTGCGGCACATTTCGGCCGCTAGCTGGGCGCTTTTAACCCCACTAGCGACCGAGAAAGGGTTAAAACCATCCGCAAATGTGACGCTACAGAGCGCTGCCCATTGATTTCAATGGGCAGGAGCGCATTAGGTGCGGTGAGTTCATCGCTCCTAATGCGCTCCAAAGAAGCTGCTGGCAGGATTTTTTCTGATGCCCTGCCAGCACACCGCTCCAGTGTGAAAGCTCTCGGGCTTTCACACTGGAGTGAATAGAGCAGCAGTTTAAGGGCGGATTGCAGGCACTATTTTTAACGCTATAGCGCCTGCAAAACGTCCTCAGTGTGAAAGGGGTCTAAATGTAACCATATTGCTACACTTAGAGGAGCATCTTTTCTCTTTTATACACTGCAGCTACTGTTGGATTTTGCTTATAATCACCTTGTGGAGGCTACCATTTGTGGATGGACATTTTATGGTTACACAACCTGTCATATTGCTATAATCTTTTTACATGGACTATAAACTGAAGGACTTATAAATAAATGGCTGTGGAATGAATCACCTGAGTTTCCATTATTTCTTATGGGGAAATTCACTTTAATGTACAAGTGCTTTGGATTACAGGGAAAGGGATGCCGCTCTAGGAAGGGTGTCTGGAAATGAAACTCTCCTCAGAATAGGAACAGCAGGTGTAGGCTAAGCACAGGCAATTTCGTGATGAGAAAATTGTGGACAGCCACACTCAAAATCAATGAGGTAATAATCAAAAAAATGCTTATTCATAGCTATGCCTCTTTTTAATAAAGGCATTGATTTTGAGTGCGGCTGTCCAGAATTTTCTCCCCACCCAATTGCTTTGGATTACAAGCATGTTTCCAGAACAAATTAAGCTTGCAATTCAAGGTTTTACTGTAGTTAAAAATTAAGCTTTGAGGTTAACAACTGGTCAGATTTTGCCGTTCAGTTTTTTTAGTAGATAAATTGAAAACATGGAAACTGAATGGTTGATATGGTCCTGCTTGTCCCATTTTTTTTAAATCAGAATTTGCAGTGGCTAAAGTGGATGCTTTATTCAGTAACTGGAGGTAAATATAGACATAACCATATGTTTAAATGACAGGAGTTCTCCTAAGGATCACTTTTGCCTTGGATATATTAATGCATAAAACATTTGCAGTTTTCCAAATCTTATGGGTTAGGGTATCAAGCAATGCCAATTCAACTTCACCATCTTTAAACATTGTAAATACGTCTATTTTGGAACCTATACTACAGGCAATAAATCACCCTTAAATGTATTTTTATCTGAAAGCAATCAGTATGAGTACTTACATTTAGCATAAAATCTGCCGTTTGATGTGCCTGTGCAGTAGATTTGGGAATAGTCGAGAGGGAGGTAGCATAAATAGCCAATTAGTGTTTCAGCAGTGCAAGTAAAATACCAAAATGGTGAAAAAACTGAATGACAGAGAATCCGACCCTTACCATCACACAAATCCCCAGGCCCTGATGGTCAACCTTACTCCTATTATAAGCCTTGTTGTCTTTCTGATGAAGGGTACTGTCCCCCATCCCCAATTTCTTCATGCATTTATCACTCCGAAACCAGGCAAAGACCTGCCCATTCTTGATAATTACAGGCCTTTTGCATTATTAAACTCAGACTATAAAATGTTTACACAAATCTTTGCAAACAGGCTATTGCAACTACTTTCATCCTTAATTCATAGGGACCAGGTTGGGTTTGTCCCTACTAGGCATTCTGGCGATAATATAAGACAAACTATTGACCTCATAGATCTTCTAACTAGAACGAAACACCCTGCCCTAGTTTTAAGCCTAGATGTCCAAAAGGCCTTTGACTAATCTCTCCCATTATGGTTTCCCTGGCCCATTTATTCATGCTCTGCAAGCATTCTATGCTATATGTAACTCCCAAGTTCAGCTTGCCTCCTATTTGTTGCAATCTTTCCCGGGGAGTAATGTCAGCAGGCAAGAATGTCACATGGCACCTTTACAATGGGAGTACAAACAAGCTTTCCCATTTTGTTGATGATATTCTACTGACAATATCCCATCCCCCTACTTCTCTCCTTTCCTTACATAATATCTTAGCATCCTTTTGGCTTTTTATAGGGTTTCAAGATCAATCCTACTAAAACAGAGACCCTCCCCATAAATACCCTCTCATTTCTCCTTACCTCTCTTCAGCAAAATTTCAATTAGCGTTGATGTTCCCACTTAAATATTCGGGTGTCTATTTAACTTCCTCCTATTCCACCCTTTACCAGGCCAACTTTCCTCCCCTATTTAAAGAAATGAATTGCCTATTGGAGCATTTGACAACCCTCCCTCTTTCACTCCTAGGAATAATTAACGTTCTCAAAATGTCTATACTTCCAAAGTTTCTATATCTGTTTGAGACACTCCCAGTTTTGATTCCATTATGTCAATTAAAATGACATCAGAGAACTTCTCTTAATTTGATATGGAATAATGTTTCGCATCAGAGGTCGGTAGTTCAAGCTTTGAGATCCAGGGGTGGTCTAGGAGCACCTAATTTACTAAAAAACTACTATGCCACCCATCTATGAAGTGTCATTTCCTGGATGTCTTGTTGCGCCCCAAATAGATGGTCTGAAATTTGAATTGGGATCACATTTCCGGTGCACCCATGTTATATTTTATGGCTATCTTCTGACAAATATACTGTATGCCTCAATTGAGAAGTCTGTTTAGCTCTGATGTTATTCACCTTGTCAATTTGGAAATGTTGTTCTGGAAAGTACTCTCTCTCTCTTCTCCTTGCCCCCCACCTTTGAATGTACTATTAAAGCCTGATATCCCTGATAGCCTAACTTATAATCATACGTTTCCCTGGACCCAGGTAGGGGTTTTTCAACTGTGCCATTTAGTTCACCCATTGACCCATAAATTGTTGTCCTTTGCAGATCTACAATCTAAATACCAGATTCTGAAATCACTTTTTTATTTATACTTACAAATTAAACATTGTTCTCCCCCAAATCTCCTATCTTATCTGTGAATAAACCAACTGGTTTTGAACTCTTGTGTGCTAGGGGCCCATATGAACCTCATTTAATTTCTTCCATATATAAAATCCTTCACAAGGCTTTCACCCTTGACTGAATCAAATAACTCCTATATGAGCAAATGGTCTCATCTTCTTAAACAATCTATTTACCTAGCATAATGTGGTACAATTTGGGAATCCACCGCTAAGGTTTCATGTTGTGTGGTACAGAGAGAGAGACTACTTTCACAATTCTCCTATTTTGGTACAGCACCCCAGACATTTTGCATGCTTGCAACCCAGAAGCCTCCTGGAAGTGCTGGAGATGTAGTATTGATATACTGTAGGCACTCACTATCATATTTTTTGTAACTATACCCCTAAATCCCATACACTATCTGTTAGGTTTCCCCTTTCCAGGCATCTCCAAATATTCAAGGAGGCTGATGGCTTTTATCATGTTATACCATCTTAAAACGAGTTATACCATGGTGCTAGTTGTCTACCCCCCCACAAGCTCCCAAATCCTGTCTACTGTAGCTAATATACGCATGATGGAGCACCTAACTGCATTAATTGATGACTCGATTAAACAATATTTGGGAGGCTTGGGATGACTCTGACTATTGCCCTTAAGCAGATTTTCCAGAACTTTAGGTAGATATTGCTTGAGTCCTGAGCTTCATGGCATTCCCTTTACCCCCATTTTTACCTCTCTATACTTTATATTACTATCTGAAATGCTGCATTTTGTATGCTTGAGGTTTAAGCTGTGGCATGCCAATATATATTGTTGTGTCCTATCCTGCCCTTTAAGCTATCCGAGCATCTATTTTATGTTATACTTCTGATGGCTGGGGCTTTTCCATATATTTGTACTTTAATCATACTTTATACTTAAACTTCTTTTTTTCTTTTTTTTTTTTACTGTCTACTCACAAGCTGAGGACGGGACGGATACCTGTAACTGTTACTGAGCAGCAAATAAAAATCGTGCTTCCTATTCTGCCAGGCAAGGCTGTGCTATGAAATGAATACACATCTTTTAGCAAGTAAAACCTTATATGTTATTTCATCTATGGTTTTATTTGCACATGGCCATACAGAAGCTCTGTGCCCAACCACATACATCCACCTCTTCAACAGCATCTCAATGAGTGCCACTGTGTCCCAGGAATATCATTATGCAGGGCCTGCACATGGTATGGCCCCTGTATGGTCATGTGCATGAAGCCTTACATTGTTTGCCTGGAGTTCAGCTTTAAAGAGACATTTTGTGGATTTTCAGAATGCATTATTGAAAATATGAATATATATTATAACACAAGCCAAAAAATAAAAAGTTTGTTTTGGATGCAGTGGAAAAGAATTACAGCATCTGTTTGGGTTCATATTGCTGCCACGAAGTAAGAAAAAATCTTTATTGGGGACACAAACCAAAAACAAAACAGCAATTGACAGCAGTAAAAAGCCATCATGAGTTCCTCTGAAAAAAATACTTTTCACACTCAACTACATTGATATTGTTCTCACTAGGGCATGAAATTATGAGGCAGCTCCTTAAGGTGCAGAAAAAAAGAGTTTATCCAATTCCTGCCTTATACAAAACTACTGTATACAAACCAATTTTCACTTGACTCAAGGTTTCCAAAAGCACACTATTTTTTATCCAATTGCAAAAGTCTGTGATCTTTCAAAAGCAGTTATTTGTAATAGTTTTATTATTGTTAAGCACACAAATGGTATTGGAGAGGCTCCAACTATCATCACAACAAGCAAACAAGTTGCATATAAAAGCCCTCTAAAATGCTCTGAAAACTGTGAACATATAAAATGTTATCTTTCTTCATAAAACACTAAGCTGTAATAATATTAAAACAACCAGTTTGAAAAATATTCCGCTGAATCGCTAAAAACCTTGTGTTCCTATTGTGATTTCATTCTCTATAAATTTATACATACAGTATCACTGAGGATCAAACCCATTATCACAAAGAATCAAATCAAACCCAACCTTTACTTTATGCATGTTACTCCTCCTCTTAATAGCTGTAAGTGATTCAAATGATTTGACGGTGGTTAGACTTAGAAAATAACAAATAGTTAAGTATAATGTCAAAGTAGAGGCTTAATTTTGTATGTAACCCTCACACATTTAGCTGCATTGATTGGCTACAAGACATACTGACAATAATCTGCTCTTTTATGTATTTCAGGATTAATTTTAGCAAAACCAGTACATCATTTCTATATGCAAATTACTGTAAACTTGTCCCTTAAATATTCCAAATAACAGAAGGTTAATGGCCGTTATAGAAAAACATCTCTCAAAACAGAGCCCATATAACCAATTTAAATTAAAGCAACACACATGCTGCAATACCTAATTTAAAAGGAACTTTACAGAAACTACAGTATCTCACAAAAGTGAGTACACCCCTCACATTCTTGTAAATATTTTATTATGTCTTTTCATTTGACAACCCTAAATAAATTACTCTTTGCTACAATGTAAAGTAGTGAGTGTACAGCTTGTGTAACAGTGAAATTTGCTGTCAACACACAGCCTAAACTGCTGGCAACAAAAGTGAGTACACCCTTAAGTAAAAATGCCCAATATGGCCCCGAAGTGTCAATATTTTGTGTGGCCACCATTATTTTCCAGCACTGCCTTAACCCTCTTGGACATGGAGTTCACCAGAGCTTTACAGGTTGCCACTGAGCTCTCTTCCACTGATGACATCACAGAGCTGGTGGATGTTAGAAACCTTGCACTCCTCTACCTGTTGTTTGAGGATGCCCCACAGATGCTCACAAGGGTTTATGTCTGGAGACATGATATCCCAGTCCATCACCTTTTCCATGAGCTTCTATAGCAAGCCAGTGGTCATCTTGGAGGTGTGTTTGGGGTCATTATCATGTTGGAATACTGCCCTGCGGCCCAGTCTCTGAAGGGAGGGGGATCATGCTCTGCTTACTATGTTACAGTACATGTTGGCATTCATAGATCCCTTAATGAACTGTAGCTCCCCAGTGCCAGCAGCACTAATGCAGCCCCAGACTATGAAACTCGCAACACAATGCTTGACTGTAGGCAAGACACACTTTTTTGGAATATTTGTATGATTTTTGCACAGCACTTTTCTGGTATCACCAGAAGTCATGTACACAAGCATTTTAGCATTGAGCGTGCAGGGTGAATATGGGTATACACCTACAGGAGTGTCAATATCCTGGTCACCCATTGAGCATTATCTTTACTTCCACTGGACCCTACCTGACATTGGACATGATACTGTATCTCTTGAGGAAAGCAAAGATTACATTCAATAGAAAATTCACATGCTTTGAAATTGTACCATACCGGCTGCTAGTGATGTTTCTTGATATATTAATGGCACACCAATCACACATCCCTTTCCTTTAAAGCCCATATGATCTTTGAAAACATTGTGTGCTTAATATGGACCTGAATATGTCACTTTGTTTAGGCTCACCCTTTTGTTACCTCTATAATATAGTAGCTATGCTTGTTATTGTAACTAAACTGTGAACATTTCCCAGAAAATTGGAAAAGAAGAGAGTGACAGTTGTCAATGAAGGTGCTGGAATAGGTAAGTATAATATCACTTCTTTACAGGGGGATATTTGTTTCCTTTTTTATTTTCTCAATAGGGTGGATTGGTCATTATTTAAACAGGTAAAATAAACTTATTTTATGTTTCAATCGTTTTTTATTAAGGTTTTATCAGCCTTTTATTGTACAGTATTTAACATATCCAGGGAATCATATATAGATTAGTCCATAACATTGGTGAGTCCCATTAGCATTGCTTTAAATATCAAATATGACCCACCAATGCAGGCTAAACTGCAATAGCACAACAATAAGCCATATACCGGCCCACTGAGTTGAGGGCCCTAAGTTCGTATCCTATCCCAGGCCCTATCGGGCAATATACCCACTGGGAAGAGTCAGCTGCCCAATTCCTCTGATCGCAAGGTATTGCACAAAACTGTATAAAAAGTAAAAAAGTGCGCTTACCAATACAAAGGTGAAAAAGAAAAAGAAAATAAAGCAGCTAACTCAAAAATGTTATACAAACATATAAATCATAAACAAACGGTGGAGTAGCGCTAAAGAGTGAAAAGGCCTTCATATGCCATCTAAATCAATGAGAAGGCTAAATAAGAGTCCAATGAATATCAAAAATGTGAACAAATTGATAAATGAAAATAAAAAATTAATAGTCCAAACGTGTGGCAAATTTAAGTGTTAGCACACTGCTGCAACCATGAAGGAAAAAACTCTGGGTCCAAATGATAAATATAGCTTGCTGACCCTTACCAGAATGGAAGATCCTAACGGATCTAGTCAAGCTGAAATCACTGGATCCTAAATATTGGAATGAAGCTTGTCTGTTGAAACGATCCTCCAAAAGGTCACCGATCCACCAATAAAGCAACCAAAGAAAATAAGCTGATATGGTGTAAATCCGTGCGATAAATTAATACATAAAGAGCATCCCCCAGTGACTGGCAACAGACAGTGTGAACAAACGGAACCACCACCAGTACACACACTGACCCTTACCAGAACCTGTGATCTGTCAGGATCAATCAAAGCAGAGGGGATGTGGACAATGTGAAGTTATGGAACGTCCCAACCAATAACATCGAATTCACCAGCAAAGGTCCAAATATGTGTGAGAAAGGAAAACTCACATAGCGTGATACCGTAGAGGTTTTTAATACAAAAACGAGCAGCACACTTACAGTTTAAAGTAGAAATGTCAACGAGGATATTGCACAAAACTGCCCTAGTGAACGATGATCTGCTGAGGGAAAATATTTTTTTTTAAAAGAAATATGTAGGCATCCATTGCTGACCTCCTTCTGAAAATGCTATATGCCTGGCTTCCGTGCTGCTCTAGAGACTTTAATACTTTTTGATTGACGAACTTAGAACAAGACTACAAATCAGAAGATCTGACTTCTCACTACTTTTTATGCATTGTTGTTGTGGGACAGTAATTTGAAAGGTATAAAGGCTTAAAACAACCAGAAACTCACATTGGAGGCCTAGCTATTTCTCTCAGAACTGGTTTCCTTTATGGTTGCCATGATTTAACTACAATGCTTGCACATAAAATGATGTAAGCATAACTATAGAACAAACTCAAGAGAGAAATACATCTTTGGTTAGTCAGTCCGACGTATTCAATAAGTCATTGAAAATATAATATGAAATTTACAAAGTATCATAACCTCAAGTAACCAATCAGTGTATTTGGTAGTTTTGAAGCTAGCTTTAATTTGCCATTCTTTCGATACAGCATCATTCACAAAATTAATTAAATAATGGACTTACCGGAGTTGGGGTCAGAGTTTCCATCGGCTTCTGTCCGCTTGTCTGGAGAAGCTTGGTCGTAGAATTCATCCTGTGGCTGAACCAGTGGAAGAGGCTGTGAGATCATACTACCATTGCTTAACGGGTCATGGTCACCTAAGCCACTGTCACTGCAACTTTCTTGAGAGCCATCAGGGAGATGAAATGTAACACGACGCTGGGACTATAAGAGAAGAGAAGGAAATAAATGTTATAGCCTGTCATATTCTTCTAATCTTTCTTTCCTTTTTTCTTGTAATACTGTGCTTTTTGCAAAATGTATCACATTTTATTTTTATAAATGAATCACTAAGAAACTTCTGGAAATCTATCACACCTGATGTTGCATAATACATACAGTAAGGCCTGCTGTTTTATCCACCTGTTAAATGTTTTATACGCTCAACAAAACACATGGGGCATATTCAACTGACATAAGCAATATTATTTATGATTCTAAAGTTATCTTTGGGCTTGAGTACACAAATTTCTTTTCATCTGTTTGCGGTTTTCACTTTCTCTCCAGCTGCTATATCTACATGTGAACTCTATATACAATAAAGCCTTCTTAACCACAGGTGATATCACATGGTGAAAGTAGAACATCATTTTGTGGACATCCTAAATTAAATTATTTGTTGATTCATAATCTTAAAGCCACAAGGATTTTCTTTCTGTTTTTTTCATTCCTCAGATATACGCAGCCCTGACAAATAGAATTGCCATCTTGTATTCCAGTCTCTTCTTTACTGCTTTTAAGTTCTTGCTTTATCCTTCCCTGAGCATGTGACTGGACAGTAAAGAAGAAGCAGTAGAGTAATAAACCATCTCTCTCTTAAGCTGGCCATACATAGTTACATAGTTACATAGTTACATAGTTAGTCAGGTTGAAAAAAGACACAAGTCCATCCAGTTCAACCACAAAAAATAAAAAAACAAAATACAAAACACAGTAAAATCCTATACACCCAACTCCATACCCACAGTTGATCCAGAGGAAGGCAAAAAACCCCATTAGAGCATGATCCAATTTGCTACAGCAGGGGAAAAAATTCCTTCCTGATCCCCCGAGAGGCAATCGGATTTACCCTGGATCAACTTTACCTACAAATCTTAGTACTCAGTTATATTCTGTACATTTAGGAAAGAATCCAGGCCTTTCTTAAAGCAATCTACTGAGCTGGCCAGAACCACCTCTGGAGGGAGTCTGTTCCACATTTTCACAGCTCTTACTGTGAAAAAACCTTTCCGTATTTGGAGGTGAAATCTCTTTTCCTCTAGACGTAAAGAGTGCCCCCTTGTCCTCAGTGTTGACCGTAAAGTGAATAACTCAACACCAAGTTCACTGTATGGACCTCTTATATATTTGTACATGTTGATCATATCCCCCCTTATTCTCCTCTTCTCAAGAGTGAATAAATTCAGTTCCTCTAATCTTTCCTCATAGCTGAGCTCCTCCATGCCTCTTATCAGTTTGGTTGCCCTTCTCTGCACTTTCTCCAGTTCTCCGATGTCCTTTTTGAGAACTGGTGCCCAAAACTGAACTGCATATTCCAGATGAGGTCTTACTAATGATTTGTACAGGGGCAAAATGATATCTCTGTCTCTGGAGTCCATACCTCTCTTAATACAAGAAAGGACTTTGCTCGCTTTGGAAACCGCAGCTTGGCATTGCATGCCATTATTGAGCTTATGATCAACTAAAACCCCCAGATCCTTCTCCACTACAGATCCCCCCAGTTGTACTCCCCCTAGTATGTATGATGCATGCATATTCTTAGCCCCCAAGTGCATAACTTTACATTTATCTACATACATACATTGAAAGGTGGGTGGTTCAGCAGGGACCAGCCAAATTGTGATCCATGTATGGGCAGGCTGGTTATACAGAAGTTGATCTACTGATCGACTTCTGTACAATAAGGCTGTTGAAAAATATGTGCACATTTAGCACCAGCTATATTCAGCAGTGCTGATCAGTGTATTCTGCAGGGGGGTAAGTCTCCCTACTGTTATCATACAAAGACACAGCTGGAGTGATTCCCTCTTCCAGTTAGAATGTGTGGATGGGGGAATTGGGTCATTTTTTGGGTTGAAAGAAAAAAGGAAAACCACTATGTATGGGCTACCATATTCTGCACTCTCCTCCCATCAGTTTGTTCCTTGTTAGCGTAGCAATACAATGCATAATTAACCTCCCTGGCAGTATTCTCGAGTTGTGTTGCAGGGTTACATTTTAGTTCCATTAACGGTAACCCAGAGCCAAACTTGGGATTGCATCTCATGATCATGGTGCAGTTTACTTACCATGTCACCAGGATCCTGCAATGCCCCACCGCTGGGTCTGCGGGCTGGGTCTTCCGCCCGATGCCTTTGTGTCCTCGACTCTGCTCCCTGTGTGTGTCACGACGCATGGGGGCGGAGCCTGGCAGCAAATTCAAAAAGTTCAAAATTCATAACACATACAGTACACTGTAATCTTACCGATTACATTACTGTATGACATCATTTCACATCCCTTTTGTCCCTAATGCTTTTTCCAGTGTCCTGCATGTAGTTTTATATTATATATACTGTTCTTTCTGCCTGGAAACTTCAGATTGTCCATGGCAACTAAAAAGTGGCCCTTTACATCAAAAGTGGTCTGAGACCAGCTAGAAAACATCGATAGTAAATTAGAACACTTGCAGAATTGAGCGATAGTGAATCGTGGGAAAATGTATTTTATTACTATTACATTCATATTTTTTTTATAATAATCTATAGTTATTTATTATATTATAATTTATGATTTAGTGTTTCAAACTTTATTCTACCCAGGATTTCTACTAGACTCTTGTTTGAACAGATTTAAGTGTGTTATTACTAAGAATTACAGGCCTAAACAATAAAATGCCAAATTTCTATGCAAAACAATGCACCGCTTTGAGACGCAAAAATCTGATATAATCATACTGTCAGGGTGACTAACTGGCTCCTTGTTGTGCTTATTTTCCTGGTCTGAACTCCACTGTACAAGGGATTGCAAGTGGCTGATATTCTTTGTTATAGTGAAAGATACATGTCATTTCTTTTATAGGACATGCAGTATATTCATATGAATTGTATTTTTATATCTGCCTGGAGTTCAACTTTACAAAAAGTGCACCATTGCACATTTATCCTTTTTTGTCTCCTTCCCAGTACTTTCCAAATAGACCTCATTTAGTGCCGGTTCACACTACCGCGACTTGGGATCCGACTTGTGTCGCCCCAAGTCGCGCGGCATGAGAAATTCCATTTAAGTGAATGAGAGCCGTCTTAATTCACATTACTGAAGTCGCTCCGACTTCAGAAAAGGTTCTTGTACTACTTCAAGGCGACTTCTAGGCAACTTGTAGGCAACTTGTACCCATTGATTTCAATGGAAGTTGCCTCCAAAGTCAGATTAGTGTCTTAACTGAAACAACTTTACAGGAAAAGAAAAGAGTTTACTCAGGCAAACCCCTCCCTCCCACAGAGTTGATTATTCTGTGATTGGCCACAGCCAAAGTTGCCTGTCCTGGAGGCAACTTTAAGTGCTGTAAGTTGCTACAAGTCACGCTGAAGTCACCTTGCAGAGTCGCGCTGTAAGTCGGGTTGCCCCTGTGTGAACCAGCACTTACTGATGACCCTGCTGCTTTCATATCTCCACAGTTCACCCTGTAACCCATGTTACAAAATGTTCTGGATTCTGCATATCAGAGCAGTGCCCAAACACACAGACATGTGGGCAACAGTTTAAATTCACTTCAACAGACAGTCCATCTACAGGCTGATGAACAGACCTTTCATTAAAGCGAGGGTGGACATGCATACTGTAGGTAATGTTCAGCAAGAATTAGACATTTTTTGTACAGAGGCTGTGTGGCAGAGCAACAGACCACAGACCACACAGTAAAGATCTCACATGAATGGGTTTTTAGGTCATTATTATCTAAATCAAAAAGACTTGGGATTTGCCCCCCTAAATTTATGAAGAAATTTTGGAGTAACTGGTTGGAGACCCTGGGACTGACCCCTCCACAGTTAGTACAAGGCAGACTTTTAAAATAAGAAATATAACTTTGACCTATGGGTAATAATGACATATTTTTTTTAATACTCTAGCAAATAATTAATCTGATAAGGAAGAGGCAAATTAGACTTAACAGAGAGTGTCCTAATCTACCTTTAATAGGTAGCACATAGGACAAGCTCATTCCTAGAGGTACAGATCTGGATCTCGATTTATACTCATACTGTATATACTCGCATAATGCTTCGGCAAATTACAGGTCCATTTTTGTGTGTCAGGTTGCATGCTTTACCCTTTCTCTGCATGTAATGCAAGTATCTTTGCTCCTAAGAACACCTGAAGTACAGTACGTATAATAATTTTCAGTACTATACCCTGGGCTTTGCTATCTTGTGGGGACAATGGGTACTGTATTGTTTCCTTTTCCTTTGTGTTTTTGCTTTTAGTTTTTTATGTTATAAAAAAAAAAATGTTTTTCAATAAAGATTATCTGGGGATTCAGAAAAGAATACACAGTATAAAAGTACACTCATCCTACCTTTTGAGCATGTTTGCTCTCAAATATTAAAAAAGAAGATAGGACATTGACATTTAGTTATCTATAGCAAACATTGTTCTGCTTTCTTTATCCTAAAGTGTATGTGTGATAAAAAAACAACAATATATATATATATATATATATATATATATATATATATATATATATATATATACTGTATATACTGTATATATAATATATATCAACAAATCTTGCCCACACATGCATTTATTTGCTATTTATTTGTCAGACAGCTATAAGTAGTAAAATATGCCTGTTTTTTCTGCTAGAAATACAACCCATACCTAAAGTCTTAAAGTCCGGAGACACTGTTTCAATTAATTAGTAAGTACCATTGTCCTTTGTGTGAAGCATTACCCACCATAGTGTGAACACCAATAGAAAAAACGTGACAGGGCAGGGATCTCTAGCTGATTAACAGCTTTAGTTCTGTTCATGTGTGTTGTGTGAAGGTCCTTCCCTCCAATCAGTTGTCAGAGCTCTCCTCACTGAGCCCTGAAGAGTGTAACTTCAGCGCTCTGCTTCTTTTTTTTCTGACATCTCAGATAAGCTTTATAAATTATTCATATGTAGAGAAGTGAAGACTGCAGATAAACAGGTACAACTTATATAGGAGGATTTGTTTCATCTATATGTATGACCTGAGGCCAATCACTTCACTGGGTAAGTGTTTACAACCACTTTAAATGTAACTGTAGGTCTGCAATTGCCCAAATCAATACTGCACACAAAGGGCCTAATCCTCAAAAACCCGGTGCAACGTAACTTTTGCCATTTAAGTTACACCGCCGCAAAATCTCTAACTAAGTGCCCGATCCACAAAGCACTTACCTAGAAATTTTGAGCGGTGTAACTTAAATCCGGCCGGCGCAAGGCGTTCCTCTTCAACTGGGGGCGATTCCCATTTAAATTAGGCGCGCTCCCGCGCCGGCCGTACTGCGCATGCTCGTGACGTAATTTTCCCGATGTGCATAGCGCAAAATTATGTTACGCCAAGCTTTGTGGATCGCGACGGGTCAATAAAGTTGCGTCGAAAAAAAAAAAGATACGGCGAAAAAAAAAATTAAAAACAAAAAAAAAACGCGCCACTGGACAGAAGGGTCTGCTTTTACAAGGTGTAAACAGTTTACACTTTGTAAAAGCAGCCCTAATTTTACACATGCAACTTAATACTTACGGAGAAAAAACGAAGCTGAAAAGCTTTGTGGATCTCCGTAAGTGCTAATTTGCATACCCGAGGCAGCATTTCGATGCAAAATGCCCCCAGCGGCGGATGCGGTACTGCATCCTAAGATCCGGCAGTGTAAGTTCCTTACACATGCCGGATCTTCTGTCTATCCTTGGAAACTGATTCTGTGGATCAGTTCCAAAGATAGAAACAGGGATACGACGGCGTATCAGTAGATACGCCGTCGTATCTCTTTTGAGGATCTGGCCCAAAGTGCCTGTTTAAGCTGCTGATGAATATCCAGGAGCAGTGATCTAAAGACACTTGGCATACTGATGAGAAATATTAGAGGAAAACAGACATGGCCTTTGCAATCGTGTTTAACAACTTATGGACAGGAACAATTTGCCCCCTTAACCTCCCTGGCGGTATGATTATTTCAGATTTTAGGTGCTGAAAGTGGTACCATTATTTTGCAAGGAAATTTGGCGTTTTACATTGTAGGCCTGTAATTCTTAGGAATAACTCACTTAAATCTGTCCAAACAAGAGTCTAGTAGACATCTCGGGTATGATAAAGTTTGAAAAACAAAATTATAATATAATAAATAATTATAAATAATTATAACAAATAATAATATAATTATAATAAAAATTATCCAATAATGTAATCAAATCAAAATCACTGAAATTTGCTCAGTTGCAGAATTGTCTCTGTCATTTATTTTTTTAAGACGAATTTCCCCACAAATCGCAATCGCTCAATTCTGCAGGTGATTATAATTTATTATCGCTGTTTTCTAGCTGCTCTAAAACCACTTTTGACATAAAGGGACACTTTTTGGTTGCTATGGACAATCTACAGTTTTCAGGCAGAAAGAACAGTTTTTATTATATAAAAGTACATGTAGGACACTGGGCAGACCACTGGGGAAAAAAGGGTGTGTGTATTTTTTACATACAGTACTGTAATCTGTAAGATTACAGTATACTGTATGTATTGTGTTTATTTACTTTTTTAAATATGGTGCCGTTCTCCGCCCCTGTGCGTCGTAACGTCGCAGGGAACGGAGCTCGGCGGCACACAGGCACTGTGTGAATCGAGCGAGGACACCGCTCGATCATACAGCGGAGAGGCATCGCAGGATCCAGGGACAAGGTAAGTAAACCATGCCTGTGGATGCTACGAGGCGATCACGAGTCTGGCTTGGGGTTACAGCTCTTGGTTCTGAAATTCCACCCCGAGCCAGACTTGGGAATTCCGCCAGGGGGGTTAATGACCAGGCCATTTTTTTGCAATACGACACTGCGTCACATTAACTGACAATTGCACTGTCGTGCAACGCTGTACCCAGATAAAATGTATGTCCTCTTTTTCCCACAAATAGAGCTGTCTTTTGGTAGTATTTGATCACCTCTGCGTTTTTATTTTTTGCGCTATAAACCAAAAAAAGACTGACAATATTGAAAAAAAATGTTTTACTTTTTTCTAGAATAAATATCCCCAATTAAAAAAAAAAAAAAAACACATATTTGTTCTACAGTTTAGGCCAGTATGTATTATTCTACATATTTTTGGTAAAAAAAAAATGCAATAAGTGTATATTGATTAGTTAGCGCAAAAGTTATAGCATCTACAAAATAGGGGGTAGATTTATGGCATTTTTATAAAAAAAAATTTTTTTACTAGTAATGGTGATTTTTTTGTGGGACTGCGACATTGTGGCGAACAGATCGGACACTTTTTTTTAGATATATTTTATAACAGACAGTGGAAAAGATTGTTTTTTCTTTCAATATTTTCAGTATTTATTAATTCATATAGCAAAAAAAAAACAGTAGCGATCAAATAACACCAAAAGAAACTCTATTTGTGTGAAAAAAATAAGAAAAAAATTAAACTTGCGGACAGTTTTTGCGCAATTGGGAGGTAAAGCATCACAGTGCCACATAGCAAAAAATAGCCTGGTCATGAAGGGTGCCAAACCTACCGTAGCTCAAGTTGGTAAAAATACTTTTTCATAAAACTGGTGTTTGCACATGAATCTGTTTTGACGTCATTCTAAGTATTCTCCTAACCAGTAACCCTTAGGCCTTGTACACACGACCGAACATGTCCGTTGAAACTGGTCCGTCGGACCAGTTTCCGCGGACATGTCCGACCGTGTGTAGGGCCTACCGGACAGTTTTCTGGCCTAGCGGACAGGTTTCCAGCGGACAAAAGTTTCGTAGCATGCTAAGAAACTTGTCCGCTGGAAGCCTGTCCGTCGGACATGTCCGATGGTTAGTACGACTCATCGGACATGTCCGCTGGCCCGAAATTGATTCGACGCATGCGTGGAAGCATTGACCCTTCCGTGTCAGAGAACGTCGGTGTCGTCTACGTCACCGCGTTCTCTGTCCGCAGGGATTTTGGTCTGATGGTGTGTACACACATCAGACCAAAACCTCCCAGCAGACATGTCCGATGAAAACGGTCCGCGGACCGTTTTCATCGGACATGTCTGCTCGTCTGTACAAGGCCTTAGATTGAGAAAGGAAAGGGCAGAAGCCTATTGTGCTTTGCACAGTACATGTCAGCTTAGCAAGTTCACAATAAGAGAGAGAACATATATGACTTCATCAATGTGCAATTACTGGTTTATTGTCCAACCAGCAGTCGGGGTTGAAAAGGTGATTAATGAATTAGAACCTAAGCAGCCATGCTTTACTACAGTCACCCATCATTTAGTTGAATATCATTACTATGATTAAGAGTGATAAAGGTGATGAACTGAGAGTGATAAAAATTATGATTTTTTTTCTGCAGTTTCACTTTAAAGTACAATTTACACCATTTATACAACCCAAACATAAGAAAACAAACAATCTCATGTTGCTTTTTTACCTTTAGAAATGTTTGCCACTATAAGCGAGACGCACAGAAGCTTTATAACGGAATACCACCTAGAAATTGGACTGACAATTTAATTGACTATCCTACAGATATCACCTACACCAACCTTGCTTACATTGCTGTGTAAATATAAATGCTGATAAAGAAATTGAAAAGAGAGGGATATGACTCCAATGTCTGTAAGAGTATTCAAGGTGTATAGAGATGATTAAAAATGAAAGGAAAGAGAAAGCAAACACAAAACCTGCCAGCTGGAGTAAAATTAATTCCGCTTTGGTTCACTTTAATTACTGGCATTTGATACATTTCAGCAGGCAAAAAACATAACCTTAAAAATCTGGAGCAAATGTCAATTAATGCCGCAAGAGTATTTTCAACTAATATTGACCTGTGAATGTTCTGACAGTTATGGGGTCGTTTGAATGTTTGACGAGATTGACACTGAATATAAATGAATTAATATCTCCCTGTGTTCTTTATTTCTGTCCCTGGAGCTTACTTAGAGATTTGCCTTGCCCTAGTTGTCATAAACATCCAATATCTTGTGTAGAATAATCTAATAGATGCAGTGTTTATGAGTTTCATAGGAGAGCCATAGTAACATATTGTATAGGTTTTACTGTAATGTTAAGCATTTGTGTTTGCTTCTGTTGTTTTTGACTTATACATTATTAATTCTGTTTCCCTAGAGATACAAAATTGTGAACAGTAGCCAGACAGCAGAAATTTCACAAGCACAAGAAGAGGTAAAGCCTTAATATTTTCACGAGCACTGTTTATTTCTCACCTTTTGATGATTACATTATTATTATAACTATTGGGTGATACAACTGCCTAGACTAATTTCTTGTACTGGTTTTTCATGCTGAATAAAAACAAAGTTTTATTGTATCTGTATAAAAAAATATGTTAAAAATATAAATACACACTTTTTTTGAAAAAGACAATCATAGTAACTATTAATGCTAAACTCCAGGAATTATTTGTATTGCATACTTATATTAGTCCTTTTTGGCACAATGTAAGCAGGCATTACTTTATGAACTGCTGGGAAAGCTATAAATCACAGTAGGAGTCAGCACTTGTAAGGAAAGGCCTTCTGTGCACAGGCTAAAACATGTTCCTTTTTGTGCTCACAAGAATTGGGCACTGGCTAATGCATATTGTGCATTCTCGTGCGTGCAGATGCTTGTGTGCACCTGTGACAGATACTGTTGCCAAATGGGCTATTTAACCACCTGCCATCCGGTCGCTGACTATTTACAGCCACAAGGTGGCTCTAATCTGCCGGGAGGCCGTCAATATACGGCCTCTGGCCGCGCGCCGCTGTGGGTGCGAGCACGCCCGCCGCATCACACAGGTGCCTATGTGCGTGCCTGGCGGCCATGATGTCCGCCAGGCACCAGCGATCGGCAGTCACAGAGCCAGGGACGTGGATCACTGTGTGTAAACACAGAGATCCACGTCCTGTTAGGGAGATGAGACCAATAGTGTGTCCCTTGTACATAGGGACAACCATCGGTCACCTCCCCCAATCAGTCCCCTCCCCCCACAGTAAGAATCACCTAGCAGGGAACATATTTAACCCCTTGATCGCCCCCTAGTGTTAACCCCCTTCCCTGCCAGGCACATTTATACAGTAATCGGTGCATATTTATAGCACTGTTCGCTGTATAAATGTGAATGGTCCCAAAAATGTGTCAAAAGTGTCCGATGTGTCCACCGTAATATTGCAGTCGTGACAAAAATGGCATATCACCACCATTACTAGTAAAAAAAAAAAAAAAAGTAATAATTCTATCCCCTATTTTGTAGGCGTTATAACGTTTGCGCAAACCAATCACTATACGCTTATTGTGATTTTTTTTTTGTTACCAAAAATATGTAGAAGAATACGTATCGAACTAAACTGAATTATTTTTTTCAAAATTGTCGCTCTATTTTTGTTTATAGCGCAAAAAATAAAAACCGCAGATGTGATCAAATACCACCAAAAGAAATCTCTATTTGTGGGAAAAAAAGGACGTCAATTTTGTTTGGGAGCCACGTCGCACGACCGCGCAATTGTCATTCAAAGCGTGATAATGCCGAAAGCTGAAATTTCGCTTAGGCAGGAAGGGGGTATATGTGCCCAGTAAGCAAGTGGTTAAACTCTGCCAGTGCTCAGGATCAGTTATGCTTTGTCTTCAGCCTCCTGTGTAACCTGTGAATCTGTATCCTGCTTCCAGTTGCTGTCCCGGCTTATCTTGACCATTCTCTGAAGCCTACCTGCAATGACCTTGCCTTGTCATCTGACCTCCGCTTCTGTCTGCTCCATTTCCTCCTGCTTTATTGATTGGTAGCAGACCTGGGTTGTTTCCTGACCATAATCCTGCCTGTGCCCCTTTACCCTATCCATCCTGTCTGTGTATGACTTGGCCTGCTTGACTCTGCTACTCTGCCTGCTGTCGCCGGTACCAGCTGCCTGCCTGCTTGCTGGAACCATCTGACAACTTCTCCTGCCTAGTGTGGGCACCTGCCCTGCTGCTAGCAAGACTTACAGGCACTCATGCTACTCTGTACTCCTGCACCTCCTGTCTACACTATCAGGGGCCATGATTCAGAGGTATAAGAGAGGCCTTCCTCATCATATGAAGTTCTTTTACCAGGTACGTGATAGCACTACTACAATGGTCTCCCCAATCTTGCAGGTTCAGCATAGTTCTATGTGAATCCTGCCCCACTGCACACTGTGGGGCAGCTACTCATTTGCTTGGTACTGCTGCCATTCAGAGAACGCCTTACATTTATTCCCAAAAAATATAAGGCATTCTTTGATTGAATGAGGTAGAGATCATGAAGTCATAGAAGCTCCTCTTTATTTCCATAAACCTCATAGAACCTCCATCTATTCCTTGTATTAATTTGAAAAATACAATGTGTTTTCTGAATGGTGGCAGTGCCAAGTAAACTATTCATTAATGCCTAGGGATAACAACTAGGGATGAACTTTGGGTTTGGACTTGTATTTTTCAAGTTTGACCAAGCCAAACCTAAATTGCAGTGGGAAGTACAACGTTTAGCAGCAGTATTACTACCACTGCAATTTTTGACAGTTAACACCTCAGGCAAGTTGTTAGGGAGCAAGTGGCCATCACCATCCTAGTAAAATGTGAAAAGGTAAATAGACACCACACACAATCGACAAGTTCTTTATCAAAAGAAGAAGGAAAAAAAACATTGTCCAGCAATGCAGACCCCCATTACTCACAATGAACAATACCTCCCAACCCACTGAAAATAAAAAAAACATGCCGACACGCCAACATATTCAATACTGATAAATGCTCACCAAAAAGGATATCTTTCAAGCCCTACATTAGAATGTAAATAGAGGGCTGGGATATCCTGAGAGATTTCATAGCCCAAAAATTGTCATGTCCACATTTGGATTTGGTCAATGAAGCAGCTGTACTTTATGGTAAGCATTCATCTGGAGTGGATTGTGTCACTGGTCGGTATGATTTTTCTTTTGGTGGGTCAGCAGTTGGCATTCATCATGATTAATGTGGATCTACATTACTGGATGAATTGTTTGACAATGGATGTACATTATGGCACTTTTTTTCAATAAGGAACCTGTCAAAGTGTGTCAAAGTGTGTCTGCATGTATATATATATATATATATATATATATATATATATATATATATATATATATATATATTCTGTGAATGAGTAGGGGCCTTCCTGCTCACAGAACCACACAACCACCAAACCAGGGTTGTGTAGAAGAAACCCTTGTCTACATCAACATGAGGACAAGGAGGTTTGCCAGAGGGGTCCCCTTTGCAACATAGAGTGAGTGATTAACTTGTATAGCGCTACAAATGCAAACTAAATCGCCTCAAGGCGATTTTTCCATTCATAACCTCCCCATGTTGAAGGAGTGTAGCCTGTTATTTGAATGTAGCCTTGAATTTGAGGGACTTTGTGACATTTTTTTTGGGTGGGGTCCCCCTTGACATTCATACCAGACCCTTGTCAAGAAAAAGGGTTTAGAATGTATTGTAGGGGAACTATGCCTTTTTGTGTGTGTGTGCATAGGGTCCTTCTTTACTATCTATACCAGAATCTCATAATGGGCCTTTGGTTTACAAAAGAGAAGTAAGACTAGTCAGGAGCTGTCATTTACCAACAATTCAAACTACCGGTACATTATTTTCTTTGTAATTGTTACTGTTTACTGCAGTGGCACCACTTAAATTCAGCTTTAAATGTTTATTTCCAATTTTTTATGTGGTCAGGAGTTTAACATTTTTTTTTTTGGGGGGGGGGGCATATGTGTTATATGGTTTTTGAGGCATTGTAAATCTGTATGTGAAATGTACTTTATTGATGTATGTGTTTATTTGTTTAGCAGATAAGATGGCATGCTTTTCCAGAAGAAGCAGTAATGCGAAACATGTAGAAAAAAATAATTACATAACATCATACAAACGCATCCTATCTATGTAACCAGATGTGCATGTATTGTATGCAATGATTTTAAACATATCTTTATCTAAATAAAATTACAATATATATATATATATATATATATATATTTATATATATGTATATGTATTTGTATTGTATTCATGTAGTAATACACCCATGAAGTCCCAAATCTCTCCAAAAACTGCTTTTTACCTACGAATTAGGAGATGTTGGTGCCTTTTATATTAAACTGTTTGATTCTGGAGTTGGCCACACACTTTTTTTTTGCAGAAAAAAATCATGTTCATAATAAAAGACCTACACTTACTCATACTAAATCTATCTAAAAATGATTTTATTTTTTTAACAAGATTTTTTCAACCTGACTAACTATGTAACTATGTTAAACCAATCTGATAACATTTCCCCCTGCTTGTGCCCTTCTCCATGACTTTTGCACCAATTTCAATAATACAACTATCAGTTTCTCCCCTCACTCCAAAGTACTGGGTGTAATCCTAGACTCTGACCTATCCTTCCAGTCCCAGATACTGTCAAAAGCTTGTGGAGTTCACCTCTCTAACATCTCTAAAACGTGCCCCTCTTTAACTAATGAAACTAATGAAACCAACAAGCTACTCATTCACTCACATGTTATCTCTCCTCCTTGACTATTGCAACTCCTTTCTCATAGCCCCCCCCCCCCAATAGGCTATCCCCCTGTCAGTCTATCATGAATGCTGCTGTCAGACTCATTTACCTTACCAACCAATGTCACCTCTCTCTGCCAATCTCTTCACTGGCTTCTGATTGCCCAGCAAATTAAATGCAAAATACTAATAACATGCACTAGCCAATAGTGCGAAACATGTTGGCTGTTTATCCCTTTTTTTTTGCTGTGATTTGTAGTGCTGAACTACCCTTTTTACAATAAAGACAACCATTACGTTGTAATGCAGCTGTCCATATTTTTGTTCTAACAATTGCCTTGTGCACTGCTGGCACCCTTGATTTCCTGAGAGGACACTGATCATATAAGCAGAACCACCTGGAGCGGTAACTCCCTACTCAAGCTATCTTGTCTCCTCCTCCCATGCTCATCTTCAGGACTTCTCCATAGCCTCTCACATCCTTTGGCACTCTCTACCTCAATCTATTTAGCTATCTCCTACTTTGGCCACTTTCAGGGAAGCCTATTATGCCTCTAACAACTGAACTTTTAACACTTCCATTCATCCTGAGGCCCCGTACACACGACCGAGTTTCTCGGCAGAATTCAGCCAGAAACTTGATCGGAGCTGAATTCTGCCGAGAAACCCGGCTGTGTGTACACTTTCGGCCGAGGAAGACGGTGAGTTCCTCGTCGAGCCAAATAGAGAACATGTTCTCTATTTCCTCGTTGTTCAATGAGGAAAGTTGGCTCGCCGAGATCCTCGGCGGCTTCACACAGAACTCGACAAGCAAAACGATGAGTTTTGCCCATCGAGTTCCTCGGACGTGTGTACGGGGCCTGAGAGTTATAACCTTTTGAACCACTTGCCTAACACTATTAGATTGTAAGCTTTTATGAGTGGGGCCCTCTTAACCCTCCTGTATTTTATTGTATTTTAACTGAACTGTCTCATATTAGATTGTACAGCACCGAATAATACATTCCTGAATAATACAGTAATAATAATTGATGTACCGCTGGGCCCTTTACAATTTTGATCAGTTTTACTGGCCAATAGGAATAGGTGCAGGCATCAGGTAGCATTTAAAGTGTGTTACAGGGGCACGTGTATTGGGATTTTCCTCATACTGGAGAAGTCACCTAATCATATGTACAGGCACTGATTATGCTAACCCTAAATAAAATAATCGCAAGTTATTTTTAGGAAAATACAAAGCGAACAACATAATTTCTGCCTGCATAATAGATTGTGTTATGGCAAGCCCAATTATGTAATTGCAGATTATACTTATTAACTACATTGTATTTACTTTGCTTTTAACACATTTTTGTTCATTGTATATTTTGAATATATACTGTAAATTCAGCATTTTTTTTAACTTTGCAGTTCCCTTTGCATACAGTATTTAGGATGATCTTTCAATAGCAAACCATAGCTACAAGTCATACCCAGATTTTTTTTTCCAGTTTCCAACAGATGCTTTTCAGTTGTAGCACAAGTTTGTTACAATTTGTGTCATATCTAATACGTTTTCCTGTCATTCGGAGAGCAACACATAACATATGATTCAATGGCTTTAAAAGAATCACCATTGCCACCATTCACTTGTCAAGTTTGATGCATTTCTGTTTAATACCGAGAGTGAAATTATTGCCTTAACCTGTGAATTGCCATGCTACTTCTCTGCACAATATATTTCAGTTAAAGGCAGCAGTCAGTTACAGAAATACTGTATGTTTCTTTAGTGGGATCATGCAATATACATTATCTCACAAAAGTAAGTACATTTTGCTTTTTTACAATGTAAAGTAGTGAGTGTACGGCTTGTATATCAGTGTACATTTGCTGTCCCCTCAAAATAACTCAACACACAGCCATTGATGTCTAAACTGCTGGCAACAAAAGTAAGTACACCCCTAAGTGAAAAAGTAGACATTGGGCCCAAAGTGTAAATATTTTGTGTGGCACCATTATTTTCCAGCACTGCCTTAACCCTCTTGGGCATGGAGTTCATCAGAGCTTCACAGGTTGCCACCAGAGTCCTCTTCCACTTCTCCATAATGACATCACGGAGCTGGTGGATGTTAGAGACCTTGCACTCCTCTTTCATGTGGCCCATGAAGGAAGGGGATCATGCTCTGCTTCAGTAAGTCACAGTTGGCATTCATGGTTCCCTCAATGAACTGTAACTCCTCAGTGATGGCAGCAATCATGCAGCCCCAGACCATGACACTCTCACCATCATGCTTGACTTTGTTGCCGAGACACACGCTTGAAACCAAATAGGTTTACCTTGGTTTTATCAGACCACAGGACATGGTTCCAGTAAGCAGTCTGCTTGTCTTCAGCAAACTGCTTGAGGGCTTTCTTGTGCATCATCTTAAGAAGAGGCTACCTTCTGGGACAACAGCCATGCAGACCAATTTGATGCAGTGTGTGGCGTATGGTCTGAGCCCTGACAGGCTGACCCACCACCCATTCAACCTCTGCAGAAATGCTGGCAGCACTAATACATCTATTTCCCAAAGGCAACCTCTATATATGACACTGAGAATGTGCACTCAACTTTTTTGGTCGACCATAGCCTGTAAGGAGTGGAACCTGTCCTGTTAAACCACTGCATGGTCTTATCCGTGCTGCAGCTCAGTTTCAGGGTCTTGGCAATCTTCTTATAGCCTAGACCATCTTTATGTAGAGCAGCAATTATTTTTTTCAGATCCTCAGAGTTCATTGCCATGAGGTGCCATGTTGAACTTCCAGTGACCAGTATGAGAGTGTGAGAGCGATAACACTGAATTTAACACATCTGCTCCTCATTCACACCTGAGACCTTGTAATACGAATGAGTCACATGACATTGGGGAGGGAAATTAGCTGATTGGGCCCAATTTGGACATTGTAGCAAAGTATAATTTCGTCAGTGTTGTCACATGAAAAGATATAATGAAATATTTACAAAAAAAATGTGAGAGTGTACTCACTTTTGTGAGATACTGCAATTCAAGCAAAAACAGTATTTGAAACAGTTTTAAAGCTCATTTTTGAAAATGATGTTACATCGCTGTATGGACAATAGTTAAAACATTGGATAAAGTAGCAAACTGTTAATAAAACATAAGTGCATTTGAGCCGTATATTGTTTTACTGATGCTGATATTTATTAGTGTTTGCTAAATATAATATCAGAATGCATTTTTTGTACAAAAATAAAGCTTTGGACTTTGTGTGGAAAGTGGTTATAATATATATTTTCTCTTTTGAACAACATTGAACTGCTATGTTATCTAAGAAACATAGAGATTAATTAAATAAAGAAGACACAGCATGTATTTTAGTATAGCCCATCAAATTCAGGAAAACGTTGTAATAGTTTTAGGAGGTCCAACACATGCAGCAGATTCAGGTAGTAACTATTTTTTTCTTTAAGAATCCGTCAATATGGCTGTGACAGATTCAAAAATAATTACTGCCAGTTTTCAGATAAGCAAACTGGCAGTAAATAGGACAAACTCTGTGTTGGTGTACAGAAAGAGGCATTGAGCCCCCACTGGTTGCTAGGACACTGGATGCTGTTGCCTTCTTGGAAACTGATGTCTTCTCCTGGGCCTTATTCAGCTGTTGGCATTTATTTAACAAGCTCATGTACCAGTTTTCAATACATACATGAATTTGTCACAAACACAGACATTTGTCATGTGGGAATAGGCAGAATTCCAAAGATGGTCTATGACTCTTGAATTGTAGGGATAGTTTCTTAGATAGATGTGCTGTCTAGGCATTAGCTCAGTGTTTGGTCTCAATGAAACAACCAAATGTGAAAGCTGAACATGACAGCTTCCATATTTCAATGGTTCTTAAGGCAGCAAAGGATGCTGATTGAAGTGTGTTGGTGCACATTTCCTGCAATATATTGAGGTGAGCCAGGACATTTTTTTGCACTATATTGAAGTGCATTAGTGCACTTTTACTGCAGTATATTGAAGTGTGTCAGTTCACTTTTACTGCAGTATATTGAAGAGTGTTTGTAAAGTTTTACTGCAATAAATTGAAGTGTGTCAGAACACTTTTATTGCACTATATTTAAGTGTGTTAGTGCACTTTTACCGCAGTATATTGAAGTATGTCAGTGAAGTTTTACTGAAGTATATTGTAGTGTGTCAGTAGAGTATGTCTGTGTAGTGAGTCATCAAGTCAAAGTGCACCAAACAAAACTTTCCATTGATTAAAGTGCATCCAAGTACACATTTTCCAATCTCTATTACATTTCGGTAATGAGAATGAACATATGTCTCACCTTGTTGGTCTCCAAGACATGATGGGGGGCATCATGTCTTGGAGACCAACAAGGTGAGACATATGTTCTCATGGCACTGTGCCAGCAGCATCTGTGTCCACAGGCAAAAGTGGACGTGGTCTGTCCTCAGGTAGGGCACCATTTCCTCTGTTTAGTGATGTTGCCCGTGCTATCCAGCCACAGCATGCAGAGGAGGTGGTGAACTGCCTTACTAAACCATCCTCATCCTCCTCATCCTCTATCACCCAAGAGTGGATTATTTTGCCTCCTTGTCCCCAGCTACTCCTGCCATAGTCCCAGCATCATGCATGGGGGAGTCAGCTAAGTTATTTGAACACAGCATCAGCCACTTGCTCCTTGACAATGCACAGACATTACTTGATTCTGATGTTGGTTTTGAGGTTGAGGAAGGTAGGAACATATGCCTACAGAGAGGGGAGAACACTGGTAAACAACAAATTGGTAGTCACGTTCCCCCAGTCACCGCATATTGACAAATTGGCTCTAGTGATGATGAGGATGGCGGGGACTATGACTATGAGGTCACTGCCACGACTTGGGTGCTGGATAGAGCAGAGGAGGAAAGTGAGGATGCGGAAAAACCCCAACAAGGCAGCCATTATGGAAGAGTAGTCAGCAACTTCCCTATTCCATCACATTGTGGGGCTGTTATCTCCCAGCCTACTTCCCACAGCTCAGCTGTCTGGGCCTTTTTTTAGCACATGTGCAGCCAATTGCACTTTTGCAGATCAAGTGTGGAAAAAACACCAGCCATTTGGGTACCACATGCTTGAAAGGCATTTCTTTCAACTCCCATCCCTCAGCCCGTTAGCAAGAGCACCCGAAAGCCACACAAAAGGGATGCAATTCAGCTTCTCCTCAACTTTCAGGTCTACCCTTGTTATATCTCATGACCTCTCAGTGGCCTTCACTGACAGGGATGCTGCTACAGTGAAGGATCTCACAGGTCCTTGCAGCACATCTGCCAGCAGCGCAAATCTGTAGAGTATAGCAGGCAAATGTCTCTGCCCCAGCTGCTGCAGTGAAAAAAAATACAGTCACTACCACCTACATGCCCAACTTCTAAATTCCAGCTTGTCAAAAGTGCTGGCTTTACAACTCCTGCCTTTCCTTCTGGCGGCATGTGACACGCTGTACCACAATGGCAGGTTCTGCGTCACTATTTCCTTTTACGTAAGGCCATTCCAGCTTTGTACCATCACGTGGAAGCCAATGGTGTGGCATCATTGGGCAAGGCAGTCAGCTGCAAAGTCCACCTTACGGCTGACACATGGTCCAGCAAGTATGGTCAGGGACTATATATTTCATTTACAGCACACTGGGTAACTCTGCTTGCAACTCAGAAGGATGCAAGACAGGGCTCAGTGCTGCAGTTTGTTTTTCCACCACTTCTTCATACAGCTGGTGGTGATGATGTAAGATTTGTCAGCCTCACCCCCTCCTTCTCTTCCATGCTCTCCTCTGCTGAATTGTCTTATGAACCACCAGTACTTCCTAAACATTCAAGGGGCTATTCAATGAGTCAGGCTAAAAATATGCCATGCAGTGCTTCAGCTGATCTGGGGTTTGTTTGGGGTAAGCTGACTTAAATGGGGTTTGGTGTTCGGTACCAAATTTTGCCTGGTTTGAAAATTCTGGTGTGAACCAAACTGGGGGGGGGGGGGTTTGGTCCATCTCTAATTGCAAGCTATGTATTACAAAAATCAACCAACACTGTAAAGAAAACAATATATTGCAATGGTCACCTCTATACAAGTGGTCAGTGAATATAGTATAGTGTAGCTTCACCTACAGCAATCCCTGTTACTAAAGGACAAGCATGTATAAAACTATTCTGGAGCCCCTTACTCTGTATGTATATATATATATCTATATATATATATATATATATATATATATATATATATATATATATATATATATATATATATAATAGATCTCAGTGCTGTCTTCAATCCCAGTACCCAGTACTGCAGTGGCAGGCACAAGATAAGTCCAGTCAGCAGGTAAAGAACATGGTTAACAGTTTGAGATCAGTTCAGGTGGAAGGCAGAAACAAGGTCAACAAACAAGTCAGGGCCATAGCAGGTAAATTGTCAGTCCAGGCAGCAAGCATAAATATGGTTGGGAAAACAAGCAAATGGTCAGTACACATGATATCTGATACAGGAAAATGGCAGGTCATCGCATGAGAAATATTTTTAATATACCATCACTAATAGAGTAGTGAGGCATGGTAGCACTGTAAGCAGTCTCTTATGTAGAGGTCAAGTTCTGAGAGACAGTGGGGGCAATAGTATGGGGTGTCACACCTTACTACTCCTATAGTGCTTGCATTTGTTGGGGGAGGTCTTTGGCCTTTGGGTAGGAGGGATAATATCAGGGAAGTGCATTTTGTGCAGCCTGTTCACTGCAACAGAACAAAGGTTCAGGACCTTCTTGATAAATAAGGGATGTTACAATCTGCTCTTGAAACTTAGATAGAATCCAGATCTTTCTTTGCAATTACAATAGACGATGAAGCTGTTTTATAGAGCCAAGTGGAAAAGGTATATGGCCATTTTGGGGGGCTAGGTAGGGGTATAACATTTGTCTTTATAATCCATACCTCCCATGAACTGGTTATAGTTGTTTATGCCTCCCCATTCAGCTTTGTGGCAACCAACTTTTATTGGATGCCCTTGTGGTTTGGCCACACTGTACCACAGGCTAAAATTTGATGGAGATAAAGGTGGCCAAAAAAAGGGTCAGACTTGTGTAACAATTATGCACACAGAGGTTGAATAGGGGTGTCACAAGAGTCCATACAATTTTTCCACTGCTCCCTGTATAGGCTGTGCATATAAGGGGCTCCAGCTGGCCGTCTTTTCCTTCATAAACCCGGAAGTTATATGTGTACCCTGTGGCCCTCCCACAAAGTTTATATACTGTAACTTCATCCTGTATTTGTTCCATTTACTGGGAATATACTTTTTGATGCCCAGCTTGCCGGACTGGGTGTCTGCAGGAACCTGCCACTGCACCCGTGGACTGATGATTGCGGGTGTAATGCTCTGCAGGTTCCTAAGAAACCAAAAATATTAAATGCACATTTTTTGCTTGCAAAAAAAGTGAATTTTTAAAAAAAATAAGTTTATCCTTTAAAATGACTTCACTGGCAAGTTCAACAGGTATTTGTGAGCTGCATCACATTATTTTTTAGTGGGAGGCCATATTTTTACTTTGACGTGAAATAATAAAGATTTGATGCTGGTTTATTTTAACACACAAAATTGGCTTAGAAATATTTGCTGTATGTATATTTTTTTCTAGAGTTTTACTACAAATATAAAAGCATTCTATTTCACAGACATAAATTTCAACTTTTATTCTACAAAAAATACTTTCTTTTCCTGCAGTGTTTCAGCCAATGTGATAATCCAATTCCCGTGCACAGTTTGTTGAGTAACACAAAAAAATAAAATAAAATACAAAACAAACAAACATTGCTTTAGTGTTATAGTACCCTGTAAAACAATAACATTTTTCATTTAGCTTGTCCAGGATTAGTAGTTATTTATGGCTGTAATCACTTTATAATTCACTGTGTTGTTCACGCCTTAAAGATAAAATGTTGATACTAGTTTTACTTTTATTTTTAACTTCCCTGCCTAGACCACAATTCTAACTACTGCTACTAATTCACTCATTAAAAAAAACACAAAAACAGATACATTGTAATTTGGATTTTTTTCTAGATATTTAGGTATACAATGTGTACTGTTAAAAGATTCTGTGTGTCCAATTTTTATTCAAACCACTCCTAACTCTTTAATATATCTTTTATATAGGAAAACTGTTTTGAGACATTTTCATGCAGTGAATCCGATTTGGAGGGTAAACCATGTGAAGTATTGGCAGAACAAATTTTAATTTTCTTGAATACAATGCATTTAGCACGCAGGTTGAGGCAGTTTAGAGTAAATAAGCTAATATGGCTGACAAAGTCAGCAATATTAAGCAGTGTGGTTGACCTAGGCAATCTCTGTATAGATTTAAAGTGGAGGTTCACCCTAAAACAATTATCTAACATTACATCCAGCATACTAACGACATGTACAGTATGCAGGTATTTTTTTTTCCGTCGTATATACCGTTATATTGTTTTTTTCCCCCCGGCTTCTGGGTTCTGATTCCCGCGGGAATGGATGTTCCTATCCCTGGGTTAGATGATTGACGTCTGGTGAAAAACTTCCCATGGCGCATAGGGCTGTCACCAGTTTTCCGTAAATAGCGGACCTGCAAGTCGTGTAGAGCTGACTGTGCAGGCGCCATATAGAGCCGACTCGCAGGTCGGCTATTTACGGAAAACTGGTGACGCGTCTTGTGCGCCATGGGAAGTTTTTCACCAGACGTCAATCATCTAACCCAGGGATAGGAACGCCCAGTCCCGAGGGAATCAGAACCCAGAAGCCTGGGGGAAAATAACAATATAACGGTATGTACGGCGAAAAAAAAAATACCTGCATACTGTACATGTCGTTAGTATGCTGGATGTAATGTTAGATAATTGTTTTAGGGTGAACCTCCACTTTAAGTCAGTTATAGGTCTAACTAGTATGCCACAATTTTTGAAGCAGCAGCTATTTCTCCTGCTGCTGTTAAGTCAAGGGGCACAAACTACAGCCTACATATAAGAGACTTCTGTCAAACTTGTGCCAGGAAATGAGATGCGAAATGCACCAGCAAGCAAAGCAAGGTTCACATCTGCATCTTGATTTAAAGGCACATTGTCAGATAAAGCTTTGTTAAGTAGGTTAAATCTTAACATAGTGCTCTTGAGCTATGGGAGATGCATACATTTGTTATGAAAGGTTAATATGTTCATCTTTACTTAGCTTGACAGACAACGCTGCTATCCTATAAATTAGACAGCCTCACTTTTTTAGAGAATAAGTTTAAAAAAAAAAAAAAGCTGTTAGGCAATTTCATGGTTATCAATATCTGTAGATATAGGGCCAGATTCACATAGGTTAGCGGATCTTTAGATCTGCGTAACCTATGTGATTTAAGATCCGCCGCCGCAAGTTTTTGAGGCAAGTAGGTAATTCACAAAACACTTACCTCAAAACTTGCGGCGACGGATCGTAAATCCCCCGGTGGAATTCAAATTCCGCGGCTAGGGGGAGTGTAGTATTTAAATCAGGCGCGTCCCCGCGCCAATTTAAATGCGCATGTGCCGTCCCGGCGTGCATTGCTCCCAATGACGTCGCTAGGACGTCATTGGTTTCGGCGTGAGCGTAACTTGCGTCCAGCGCTTTGGAGAATCGACGTACACAAACGACGTAAAATTTCAAAATTTGACGCGGGAACGAGGGCCATACATAACATTGGCTGCGCCTCATAGAAGCAGGGGTAACTATACGCCGGAAAAAGCCGAACGCAAACGACGTAAAAAAAAAGCGACGGGCGGGCGTTCATTTCGGAATTGGCGTATCTCCTAATTTGCATAATCGTCGCGTAAATAAAGTGAAACGCCACCTAGGGGCCGGCCGGGAATTGCAGCCTAAGATCCGACGGTGTAACACAGTTACACCTGTCGGATCTTAGGCATATCTATGCGTAACCTGATTCTATGAATCAGTCGCATAGTTACGACCAACGTAAATCAGAGATACGACGGTGTATCAGGAGATACACCGTCGTATCTCTTTGTGAATCTGACCCATAGTGATTTATTTCTTCTTCTTTTTTTTTTTTTTGCTATTGCAACATCGTCACTTTCTTTGTCATATCTTCTATATGCTGTATTTTGGAATTAAGTTGTATTACTTTTCAGACACTAACTAAGGACAACTGATTTGTTATACAGGGATAATCCTTGTGCTTCATAAGAACTCACCTAGGTTCCCTAGAGATGATTCCCACACGTATAAAAAAAACTTTTAAAGGCACAGCTATTCAAGTGTCTTTGTAACAATGAATCACATTAAAAACCCACATACTGTATCCTGCTTTCCTCTCAGACTTCACAGATTGACCTATAAGTTCGTAAATCAATACATATTAATAACTGTGGCTGTTTGCCAGTCAGGTAATTTACAGTCCTGCATTATGAGCTATTTATAAGCTTTATAATGAAGTATATAAAAGTGTATGTTCTGCTTAATGTTTCTGTTTTCTGAAGAGATAAAGTTAATGTATAATATATATGTTCTCTCAGAGACTCAATGAATCAGAATGAAAGACACATAGTCATAAATCAAACTAAAATTAAAGTAAACTATAAAAAAATACTGAAGTTTTGTATATGAACTGTTCAAAATGATTTAAAATGAATACATGTAATACAACTACTAAACTGAAGCCAGTAATGCATGTTTCTGTCTGTAAAATACACCAGGGATAGGCTCTGAACAGGTGATATGTTTCCTTAATATTTGAGTGGTGGTCCCTTTAAGGGGGGCAACTTATATGCATTTTGAGCAGTCAGGGGTTGTCACCCATGCATGGTGCATGCATGCATTCTGAGGTGGTCCCCTTGGAGAGGACAGGACTTATTTCCAGTGCTCTCGGGATTGGTAATTCCTCATTTGGAACCTGGAATTTGGAGATTCCAAGAGACCTCAGTTCCCATATTACACTGGTAAAAGACTTATAACAAATAATATGTGTTTTCTGCACAACATCTTGGTTAGGGAGGTAAATAATGTTGACAAGTCTGTTCTGTTTTTCTTGATAACAAATAGTTTAACTTGTAGTGGAGGAAGAAGTAGCTGTTTGCAACAGTATTGCGGAGTATTGCAGGGTATTGCGGAGTATTGCAGGGTATTGCAGAGTATTGCAGGGTATTGCAGAGTAATGCAGGGCATTGCAGAGTATTGCAGGGCATTGCGGAGTATTGCAGGGTATTGCGGAGTATTGCAGAGTATTGCAGAGTATTGCGGGGTATTGTGGGGTATTGTGGGGTATTGGCAGGGTATTGGCAGAGTATTAGCAGGGGGTATTGCAGAGTATTGGCAGGGGGTATTGTGTATTGCAGAGTATTGGCAGGGGGTATTGCAGGGTATTGTGCATTGCAGAGTATTTTCTGCACAACATCTTGGTTAGGGAAATAAAATAATGTTGACAAGTCTGTTCTGGTTTTCTTGATAACAAATAGTTCAACTTGTAGTGGAGGAAGAAGTAGCTGTTTGCAACATCCCAATGCATCCATCCACTCCTCCTTTATATAAATCTTAAAGGCCAGATTCAGGTACATTGGGCGTATCTCTGCGGCGGCGTAACGTATCCGATTTACGTTACGCCGCCGCAAGTTTTTCAGACAAGTGCTTTATTCACAAAGCACTTGCCTGTAAAGTTGCGGCGGCGTAGCGTAAATCACCCGGCGGAATTCAAATTCGGCGGGTAGGGGGCGTGTATCATTTAAATTAAGCGCCTCCCCGCACCGAATGAACTGCGCATTCGTCGTCTGTAAAATATCCCAGTGTGCATTGCTCCAAATGACGTCGCAAGGACGTCATTGGTTTCGACGTGAACGTAAATGACGTCCAGCCCCATTCAAGGACGACTTACTCAAACGACGTAACTTTTTAAAATTTTGACGCGGGAACGACAGCCATACTTAACATTGGCTGCGCCTCATATAGCAGGGGCAACATTACGCCGGGAAAAGCCTAACGTAAACGTCGTAAATTTACTGCGTCGGCCGTGCGTACATTCGGGAATTTGCGTATCTAGCTAATTTGCATACTCAACGCGGAAATGCCACGCGGGCGCCACCTAGCGGGCACAAAAAACAAAAATTGCAGTTTAGATCCGACGGCGTAAGAGACTTACGCCTGTCGGATCTAATGGATATCTATGCGTAACTGATTCTAAGAATCAGTCGCATAGATACGATACGCTGCACCGTCGTAAGTCCTTTGAGAATCTGGGCCTAAATGTTTAACTACTTGAGCTGCAGAAGGTTTAACCCTCTTCATGGCCAGGCCATTTTTGTTTATTCAGCATTGCATTACTTTAACTGGTAATTGTACGCTTATGCAACACTGTACACATACTGTAAACAATTTATATTATGAATCTTTCTTTTGATGGTATTTGATAAACACCACAGATTTTTTAGTTGTTATCTAAAAATTTAAAAAACAAAACAAAAAAAAAACATATAACAATATTTTCTACTTTCTGCTATAAAACATATCCAATAAAAAAAAATGCAAAAAATCCAAATTTATTATATATTTAGGCCAAAATGTATTCAGCTGAGGCCCTTAAAATGCCAGGACAGTACAAATGCTCTCCAAATTACCCCTTTTTGGAAAGTAGACAGTCTGAGGTATTTAGTAAGAGACATGGTGAGTTTTTATTACTTTTCATTTTTTCTCACAGTTTTTTGGAAAATGAAGACATTAAATAAAAAACATTTATTTTCTTACTTTTGTTTATCCTACTGTCACCAGTGTGGTACAACATCATCATATGCTGGTGTGGTATTGATCAGGGACACTGATTAGTGACAGTATGCAAAAAAAAAAATATACGTTTTTTTTTTTTTTTTTTACATACTTTCATCAGAGTAGTTCAGTGTCACCATAGTAACACGGTGCTACTCTGGGGGCAGGGTGATCAGGGTTTTTTTTTATTGCTGTTACAAGGATGATCACTGTAACAGCAATGTTTTGGTTACATTCATAACAACTAATGATCTGTGATTGGCTACAGTTAATCACATGGTACAGGGTGCTGTGACTGGCCCAGGTACAATTTGATAGCTGCTCACTGTATAGGAAATGCAGCTGTTAAGAATGGCATTCTGACTGCTCAGGCCAAAATACTGCATCCTGGGAGGGAAAAGAGGATTGGCACATGCTCCTTCATATCCAAAAGTGGAAGGTGCTCAGTGTATTGACTCTAAATACTAGACTTACCCTTCCAGATAAGGGAGCAAGTGCTGGTTTTAACTTCTTTCTCTTAGGACCATCTTTAAACATCTAATTTTGAAATCATGGTTGGCATGGAGTTTTCTATGTATTTTACCACTTCAGCCCCAGGCCATTTGGGTCGTCAAAGACCAGGCCACTTTATGCGATTCGGCACTGAGTCGCTTTAATTGACAATTGCGCAGTTGTACGACGTGGCTCCCAAACAAAATTGATGTCCTTTTTTCCCCACAAATAGAGCTTTCTTTTGGTGGTATTTGATCACCTCAGCAGGTTTTTATTTTTTTGCCCTATAAACAAAAATAGAGCGACAATATTGAAAAACAATTCAATATTTTTTACTTTTTGCTATAATAAATATCCCCAAAAAAGATCTACATTTTTTTTCCCTCAGTTTAGGTCAATACGTATTCTTCTACTTATTTTTGGTAAAAAAAATTGCAATGGGCGTTTATTGATTGGTTTGCGCAAAAATGATAGCATCTACAAAATAGGGGATAGTTTATGGCATTTTTATGATTTTTTTTTTATTGTAATGGCGGCGATCAGTGATTTTTTTCATGACTGCGACATTATGGCGGACACATCAGACACTTTTGACACATTTTTGGGATCATTGTCCTTTTCACAGCAAACAGTGTTATAAAAATGCACTTATTACTGTGAAAATTACACTGGCAGTGAAGGAGTTAACCACTAGGTGGCGCTCTAGGGGTTAAGTGTTTCATGCATAGTGTCTCTTACTGTAGAGGGATGGGCTCTGTGTTACATGACACTGATCTCCGCTCTGAGTACACGGAGCCGAGATCAGCGGTCCGACTCACTGGGAAGGTGACAGGGTCGCAAGCGCACCACCAGCGGTACGCTCGCGACCACACGGCAGACATTTAAAGGGCCACGTACAGGTACGTGATTATGCCTGTCCGTGCCATTCTGCCGACGTATATCTACATGGGCCGGTCCTCAAGTGGTTAAAATTTCTGCAGGCTTCAGGGAATTAGTTGAAACATGAACCTGTGCAGGCCAGCCACGTTTGGGGATGGCCTCTTCCTGTTCCAACATGGCTGTGCACCAGTGCACAAAGCAAGGTCCATAAAGACATGGATGAGCGAGTTTGGGGAGGAACTTGGTTGGCCTGCACAGAGTCCTGGTTGAGGTTGGGTTGAGGTCAGGACTCTGTGCAGGCCAGTCAGGTTCCTCCACCCCAAACTCACTCATCCATGTCCTTGTGGACCTTGCTTCGTGCACTGGTCCAAATCATTTGATGGAGGGGGCATTATGATGTAGGGTTGTTTTTCAGGGGTTGGGCTTGGCCCCTTAGTTCCATTGAAGGGAACTCTTATGACATCAGCATACCAAGACATTTTGGACAATTTTATGTGTCCAACTTTGTGGGAACAGTTTGGGGACGGCCCCTTCCTGTTCTAACATGACTGTGCACCAGTGCCCAAAGCAAGGTCCAAAAATACATGGATGAGCGAGTTTGGGGTGGAGGAACATGACTGGCCAGCACAGAGTCCTGGTCTCAACCCAATAGAACACCTTTGGAATTAATTAGAAAGGAGTCTGTGAGCCAGGCCTTCTTGTCAAACACAGAAGAGTTAAAGCAATGCTGTACTCAAATAACATTTTTATATTTTTTTTTAGACAAATAGAGCTTTTTTTGGTGACATTTAATCACCATTAGGATATTTATTTTTTGCTAAAAATAAAACATTTTTTTTTTTTTTTTTTTTTTTAGTTTCTGTTATAAAACGTAGTAAATAAGTAATTTGTATCCTTCACTTGCAGTATGTGTGCTGATGAGGCTGCACGGATGGACACTAATAAGCTGCACTGATGGGCACTGAAGGGCACTAATGAGGTTGCACTGAGGAGGAGTCACCAATTTGCAGCACTGAAGGGGAATAATAGGCGGCACTGATATGCATCACTGATGGGCACTAATATGTGGCACTAATATGCGGCACCAATGGGCACTAATTGGCACCAATAGGTGGCACTTATGGGCACTGATAGGCGGCACTAATAGGTGCTGATTGACGGCACTGATGGGCGGCACTAATGAGCAGGCACTGATGGGCACTGAAAGGCAGCACTGGTTGGAATCAATGATGGGCACTGATAGGTGGCATAGATTGGCGGCACTGCTGGGTACTGACTGGCATCACTGATGGGCACTGACTGGCATCACAGCTGGGCACCATTGGGGCTACACTGATAAACATGGCACTGCTGATAAGTGCCCTGATTATGTGTGCAGGTCTCCCCTGTGAGCACTTCTGTCAGTGCGAGGAGACAACAGCCAATAACAGGCATTTCCTTGTTTACATGTGATCAGCTGTGATTGGACACAGCTCATAACATGGTAAAGAGATGCATCTTTGGCTCTTTATTGGGATTGGGGATGCACCGTGTCCCAGGGTTACAGCATTCCTGCAGATTGCGTGGTGCATGCCCCTGTGGGAGAGAGACACCTTGCACCCATCAATTGTCTATATGGCAAGTGGGAGGTGGTTAAAGTTCATGTGCCTGTAAGGGCAGTTGTCCCAATACTTTTGAAAATATAGTGTATGTACTCTATCATGCAGGAAGTTTTAGGCAGGTGCAAAGAAATGCTGCAAAGTAACAATGCTTTCAAAAAAAAATATTTTGATTGTTTCTTTTTATCAATTTTACAAAAAAAATTTGAACAAAAGCAAAATCTAAATCAAATCAATAGTTGATGTGACTACCCTTTGGCTTCAAACCAGCATCAATTCTTCTAGGTAAACTTGAACACACTGTTTTTGAAGGAACTCATCAAGTAGCTTATTTCAAATATCCCGGAGAACTAACCATAGATCTTCTGTGGATGTAGGCTGCCTCAAATCCTTCTGTCTTTCCATGTAATCCCAGAAAAACTCGATGATCTTGATACCAGGGCTCTGTGGGGGCCAAACCATCACTTCTAGGAATCCTTGTTCTTCTTTACCCCAAAGATAGTTCTTAATGACATTGGTTGTATGTTTGGGGTCATTGCAAAATAATACCCCCCTCAGCCCCCTCTTCAATCAACTACAAAACACCAACAGAAACCTTCTACAATCAACTAAGTTCACTCTGGAACCCATCTCCATCGATACCACCAAAAATATCATTGGTGCGTTGCGGAACAGCACAGCACCCAATGACATCATTCCCACCAAGCTGCTGAAGGAATGCGCCGACATTCTGGCGCCTCCCATCACACAGCTTATAAATCAGTCATTTAAGGAAGGCATAGTGCCATCCCTGCTGAAAGAGGGCACAATCCAGCCCATCTTGAAAAAACCTAACTTGGATCCCAAGTACCCAACTCACCGCCGCCCCATAGCAGGCCTAAATATTCTCTCCAAGATAATGGAGAAAATAGTGGTACAACAGCTGCAACAGCATCTGGATACCCACAATCTACTCTATCCATTTCAATCAGGTTTCCGTCCCGGACACGATTTTAAAATCCGCCGCCGATCTGCATAGATATTCAAAAAAGATAGTTTATAAAACTATGTCTACACCGTTGTCATTTTGTTTGTGGGCATTGTGAAGCCTACAATCACTTACTTCCTGGAAGTCTTGGATGGGGAGTGATAATTGGACAGCGCACTGCTTCCTGGGAAATGATGACACACATTTCCCAGGAGCATTAGAGGGAGATGGTGTCAGAATCCTAGGTGGTTTCAAAGGCAGATTTCGTGGGACCGCATAGCAACAGGCATTTCCAGATGAGTAAAAAAATGTTTTTTTTTTCTTTTTTAGGTGTAAGCTACAGTTTAAAGCAAAATTGTTTTTTTTTGATGGAACCTTCACTTTAACTTTGTGTAAGTGTACAAAGCAGTGGCGGCTGGTGAAGTTTTAGGATTGGGGGGCGCCAGACCACACCCTTCTGCGTTGATCCCCCCATTTCTCATAAGCCCCAACCCTTATAGAATCAACCCACTCCGTCCCCTGTATTCCACTTGCTTCCACCCATATAGTGTCAGGAGTATACAGCTCAGCATCACAGATCAGGGTATATAGGTCAGCATTACAGATATGGTATATAGATCAGAAGCATCACATATACTGATCTCGCCGCACACTGTCAGCATCCACACACTGGTGGAGGACACGATAACAGCACCCCCTCCCCCCGGGATCGCTGCACACTGGCTTGGGGTTCACAGGACACACGACAGCAATTTTACCTCCCCCCGAGGGGATCGAGGCACACTGATAACACCCCCCACCTTGGGGCTCACAGGGCACACTGACAGCAATTCCTCCCCCCAGCGGGGATCGAGGCACACTGATAACACCCCCCACCTTGGGGCTCACATGACACACTGACAGTAGTTCCTCCCCCCAGTGGGGATCGAGGCACACTGATAACACCCCCACCCTGGGGCTCACAGGACACACTGACAGCAATTCCAACCCCCCAGCGGGGATCGAGACACACTGATAACACCCCCCACCTTGAGGCTCACAGGACACACTGACAGCAATTCCTCCCCCCCAGCGGGGATCGAGGCACACTGATAACACCCCCCACCTTGGGGCTCACAGGACACACTGACAGCAATTCCAACCCCCCACCGGGGATCGAGGCACACTGATAACACCCCCCACCTTGGGGCTCACAGGACACACTGACAGCAATACCTACCCTCAGCGAGGATCGAGGCACACTAATAACAGGAGATTGTAAGGATAATCAGGTCTTCTAAATACATACACATGCCAGGCAGTGTATGTATTTAGATGTAATGAGGCTGCTGCTGACCAAGCCCAGGAGTGAGCTGTAGCGGGACAGTACTGTTGACAAGCTGGGGCCCCTTACATGTGTACATCTGTCACCCCCTGCTAGCGAGGCTCAGAAAACCCCCCGTTCTCCACGGGAGGTCCGGCACTTACCGGGCTGTGGTGTCCTCTCCTGTGTGTCTCATCTCCTTCAGTGGGCAGCAGGCAGCAGCGGTGGTGGAGGAGTCCGCTCCTCATGCTTCCTACCGGAAGTGACATAGCTCTAGTGTCAATTACAGTACCCGGCCGTGTTAATACATACTACGGCGCAGGCGGATGATGATCGGCGCGATCGAATGCCCGCAAATGAAACGCCTCGTCTGCAATCTCGTGATTGCATAGACGTGGCACTTCCCACAGTGCACTGCGACCGGTGACCGGCAACAGAGAACTTAAGGACCTTTTTAAAAAAAATCTTAAAAGGGACAGTTTTAAAAAAAATAAAAACATTTTTTGTGACTGCCTGGGAGGGGGTGGTGCCAATGCGCCCCCTATGGACAGGCCGCCACTGGTACAAAGTGTGCAAGTGTAAGAATTGTTTGAATTGATGGTTTTAAGCCAAATGGTATTCACATCAAATATAAGATTTGATTTTGATTTTTCTTCTGATCACTCACTCACTTACTCACACAAAATATTATTTTTTTGTCTTACTTTACAGCATTTCTTCACACTTACCTAAAGCTTTTTCACACTAATATACAGTGTGTATATATATATATATATACACACACACACACACACAGATATATACTATAGCTGTAATCTATTTCTGCAGGAAATGGCTGGATAGAGATTAGAGAATTATACTGAGTCACTTTCTATGTGAACACAATGCAGAATCAATGTGTTTTCATACTTTGCTACTGGGAACTTCTGTGGAGCATTGTGGAGCAGGATTTCAAGTTCAGAAACTGATTCCTTCAGCTCCTGTGTTTAATGCTGCATCCCAGATGTCCCTGATAGCTGGCTGTTCCAGCAATAAAAAACACCAGACCAGGAGAGGGGACAAATCACAGAATAAACTTTGAAGGTTTAATTACATATTTCCATAGTACAGTAGGTGAGGTTGAAAAAAGTCCATCAAGTCCAACCTATATGTCTGATTATATGTCAGTGTTACATTGTATTTCCCTGTATGTTGTGGTCGTTCAGGTGCTTATCTAATAGTTTTTTGAAACTATTGATGCTCCCCGCTGAAACCACCGCCTAAGGAAGGGAATTCCACATCCTTGCCGCTCTTAGAGTAGAGAACCCTGTACCCTTAATTTTAATTCTCTTTTCTTCTAATTTTAATGAGTGGCCATGTGTCTTATTAAACTCCCTTCCATGGAAAAGTTTTATCCCTATTGTGGGGTCACCAGTAAGTATGGGCGAACGGTTGGGCCCGAGCATAAGTACGGGCCAAACTTTGGTTGTTCGGGTGTTCTGACGAACACCGAACAATATGCTGAGTTCGGGGAAAATTCGAAAGACGCAGAACCCTGTTAAAGTCTATGGGACACGAACATGAAAAATGCTAATGTTCTCATTTTAAAGGCTTATATGCATGGTATTGTCATAAAAATGGGGTCCTGCCCCAGGGGACATGTATCAATGAAAAAAAAAGTTTTAAAATCTGAAGTTTTTTTGGGAGCAGTGATTTTAATAATGTTTAAAGTGAAACAATAAAAGTGAAATAATCCTTTAAACTTCGTACCTGGGGGTGTCTATACTATGCCTGTAAAGTGGTGAATTTTTCCCGTGTTTACAAAAGTCCCCGCAATAAAATTACATTTCAAAAGGAAAAAAGTCATTTAAAACTGATTGCGGCTATAATGAATTGTCGGGTCCCGAAAACATTTTTAAATTTCAAAGGCTTATATGCAAGTTATTGTCATAAAAAGTGTTTGGGGACCTGGGTCCTGCCCCTGGGGACATGTATCAGTGCAAAAAAAAGTTTTAAAAAACTGCAGTTTTTTTTGGGAGCAGTGATTTTAATAATGCTTAAAGTGAAACAATAAAAGTGAAATACTGTACTGTATTTATTGGCATATAACACGCACTTTTTTACCCTGAAAATAGAGGGTAAACAGTGCCTGCATGTTTTTTCCTGAAACCTCCCTCTTAAAGTTAGGGCATGTGTTATACGGCTGTGCGTGTTATACGCCGATAAATACAGTATTTCTTAAAATTTTGTACCTGGGGAGTCTATAATATGCCTGTAAAGTGGCGCATGTTTCCCGAGTTTAGAACAGTCTCTGCACAAAATGACATTTCTAAAAGAAAAAAAAGTAATTTAAAACAACTTGTGGCTATAATGAATTTTCGGGTACCAGCAATACAGATAAAAGTCATTGAAAAAAATGGCATGGGTTCCCCCCTCAGTCAATTACCAGGCCATTTGGGTCTGGTATGAATATCAAGGGGAACCCCGAACCAAAATAATAAAAAAAATGCCGTAGGGGTCCCCCTCAAAATCCATACCAGACCCTTCAGGTCTGGTATGGATTTTAAGGGGAACCCTGCGCCAAAATTTAAAAAAAGGGTATGGGGTTCCCCCAAAAGTCCATACCAGTCCATGTTGATGGGGACAAAGGCCTCATCCCCACAACCCTTGCCCGGTGGTTGTGGGGGTCTGCGGGCAGGGGGCTTATCGGGATCTGGAAGCCCCCGTTAACAAAAGGGACCCCCAGATCCCAGCCCCCCTATGTGAATTGGTAACGGGGTACATTTTACCCCTACCATTTCACACAAACAATGTCAATGTTAAAAACCACAGTAGACAGCTTGGGACAAGTCCTTTATTAAAAAAAAAAAAAAAAAAACGCTGACTCGATCCTGCAATGGGGAAACACCAGGTTACCCAGTGACATGTATGGGTGACCCCGCCCCCCTCTGATGCAATGGGAAACCTGCGTTGCATTAGAGGGGGCAGGGTCACCTGTACATGTCACTGGGTAACCCCAGCGTCTCCCCGTTACATTAGAGAGGGGCGGGGTCACCCACGCATGTGACAGATGACCCCGCCCTCAGCTATATAAGAGCTGTCACGGCGAGAGAGCATCATATGGTGGGTGCCTCCCATGGAGGCAGGATCAAGTCAGCATTTTTTTTGCTCCCAAAAAAACGTCAGTTTTTAAAACTTTTTTTGCATTGATACATGTCCCCTGGGGCAGGACCTGGGTCCCCAAACACTTTTTATGACAATACTGTACCATGCTTATAAGCCTTTAAAATTAGCACCTCTTTAATGTTTGTGTCCCATAGACTTTAACGGTGTTTGTGTGTTCAAACTAATTTTTTGCCTATTCTGCAAGTTCTGGTGCGAACCGCACTGGGGGGTGTTCGGCCCATCCTTAGTCACCAGTATGGTATTTCATAAACTGAAATCATATCCCCTCTCAAGCATCTCTTCTTCAGAGAGAATACGTTCAGTGCTTGCAACCTTTCTTCATAACTAATATCCTCCAGTCCCTTTATTAATTGTGTTGCCCTTCTCTGTACTCGCTCCATTTCCAGTACATCATTCCTGCGAACTGGTGCCCAGAACTGAACAGCATACTCCATGTGAGGCCAGATCAGAGTCCTGTAGAAAAAAATCAGGGACAGCTAGGATGCAGCATTAGACGCAGGAGCTGAAGCAATACCAGAGTCCTGCAGAGTGGGAGAATTATGGGCCAGATCCATAAAAACCCGGCGCAACGTAACTTTTTCAATTTAAGTTACACGGCCGGAAAATTTCTACCTAAGTGCCCGATCCACAAAGCACTTACCTAGAAATTTTCGGCTGTGTAATTTAAATCCGGCCGGCGCAAGGCGTTCCTATTCAAATGGGGCGAGTCCCATTTAAATTAGGCGCGCTCCCGCACCGGCCGTACTGCGCATGCTCACGACGTCATTTTCCCGATGTGCTTAGCGCGGTTTTACGTTGCGCCAGGTTTTGAGAATCGCGACGGGCGTAAAAAAAAAATATGAGTTGCGGCGGGGAAAAAAAAATTGAAAAAAAAAAAGACGGCGACGCGGGATAGAAGGGTCTACTTTTACAAGGCCTAAACAGTTTAGGCCTTGTAAAAGCAGCCCTAATTTTACGATTGCAAACTAATACTTACGGAGAAAAAACGAAGCGTAAAAGCTTTGTGGATCTCCGTAAGTGCTAATTTGCATACCCGAAGCAGCATTTCGACTCGAAATGCCCCCAGCGGCGGATGTGGTACTGCATCCTAAGATCCCACAGTGTAAGTCCCTTACACATGTCGGATCTTCTCCCTATCTTTTGGAAACTGATTCTGTGGATCAGTTCCAAAGATAGAAACAGGGATACGACGGCGTATCAGTAGATACGCCGTCGTATTCCTTTTGTGGATCTGGCCCTATGTACCTAAAATGACAAATTTTTGGCTAATCTGTTTCTAGATAGGCATATACGTTTGGTAATTACAACCCTTGACTGTGGTGGAAGGAACACTTTTTGATGTAACTTGTCACTCAGCCTTGCAATGGCTAATGGCACATGTTTGTTTCGAAACAGCTGGAAGGCTACCAGTTTGAGACCTCTGCTTTAGACGATTGTTGAATTTTTTAAGAGTGAATTATGTTAGCACTGATTTATTTGTTAATAATTTTTTTTCAGTGTTGAATTATGTGCATTTGATATTCAATTTGTGTGCTCTTTATATAAAGGCAGCAGTTGTGCCACTTTCACATTTTTGGGTGGGTTTATTGATTATTTTATTTATTATAAAAAAATTCACAGTGCAGAAGAGTATATTGAGTTTAAAATATTCGGAGATGAAGGTTCCTTGTCTGACAAATGGCTCAGATTGATTCAAGTTCTTAGATGGAGTGTAAGAAAAAATGTACATACTTTCAGTTTTCCTTGTTGGCCATTGACTAATTGGTGAATTGGTTCTAATTAGTTTAGTTGTCTCAGGAATAGAGGGAATATTTCATAATGGGGACACAGGTTCTGTGTCTTTTGCACTTGGGTCCTGGTGACAACTCTCTATTTCCCCGTACACACGATCGGACCTTTGTCCGACCAAATTCACATCGGAATTCCGTCGAAATTACATCAGAGGAAAAGAGAAAATGTTCTCTATGTAAACTCCGATGGAATTCATCGGAATTTCCGATTGGGCATACATACGGTCCGTCAGACTATTTCCATCGGAAATTCCAATCGTGTGTACTGGGCTTATGAGTGGTTTTCCTTAATTTTGTAAAGATTTACCCTCACTTTCTATTGTATCTACTGGATAGCAAAAAAAAAAAAACAGTAGTAACAGGTTTTACCTATTCCCAAAATAAAAACAATGGGCCAGATTCACAGAAGAAGTACGCCGGAGTATCTACTGATACTCCGGCGTACTTTCAAATTTGCCGCGTCGTATCTTTAGTTTGAATCCTCAAACCAAGATACGACGGCTTTTGGCTTCGATCCGACAGGCGTACGGCTTCGTATGCCTTCGGATCGTAGGTGTAATACTTTGGCGCCCGCTGGGTGGAGTTTGCGTCGTTTTCCACGTCGGGTATGCTAATTAGCTTTTTCCGGTGATTCACGAAGGTACGCGCGGCCGTCGCATTCTCTTACGTTGTCGCTAGTCAGCTTTTCCCGGCGTATAGTTAAAGCTGCTATTTTGTGGCCTAAAGTTAGACTTGCCATGTTAAAGTATGGCCGTCGTTCCCATGTCAAATTTTAATATTTTTTTTTCGTAAGTCGTCCGTGAATAGGAAAGGACGTCGGTGCGACGTCATTTTGCGCAAAGCACGGCGGGAAATTTCAAAACGGAGCATGTGCAGTAGGTTCGGCGCGGGAACGTGCCTAATTTAAATGACCCACGCCCCATTTGAATTAGGCGGGCTTGCGCCGGAGGGATTTACGCTACGCCGCCGCAACTTTACAGGCAAGTGCTTTGTGAATAAAGCACTTGCCCGTAAAACTTGCGGCGGTGTAACGTAAATGCGATACATTACGCCACCGCAGATGTCTCTAAATCTGGCCCATAATTTGCATTTTTATGTACAGTACTTTAAGTCTAAATTACAACTATTTACAAACGGCAATTGGATTTAATACAAATCTAAATGTAAGGGTAAGCTTGGACAGTTTACGGATGCATATCAATTGTTGTTTTTTTTTTTGTTTTTTTGAAGGGTCATATTGACACAATTTAGCACATACTTATGTGCAAATTGTATTAAAAGTCAAATAATAGCATTACTTCTCTTTCACAAAGATATTCCTATAGATAATTATGTATTTTATTGCATACAAAGATGTACATTATGCACCTGACAGCACTTAATTAAGGCACCATCACTAACAATAAAATCCCTAAAATAGCCTCTAGTTTGGACACTAATTGAGTAATAGTGGTATTTTAAAAGTGTACATGAATCTTTAACAAAAATATCTGTGTCATAGACATGCCTTACAGCCCAATTCCAGTAATTGGGCTGTAATTGCCAAAGGCCTTAAGAAATGCAAATGTACCAATTTATATATACAAATCAGCCTTATGTGTGTTTGCTCTTAGTTGGACTTTCTCAGAATAAACAAAGCAGTATATCCAGGGTATCTTTTTTTGTTTTTGTAAATTATTTTTTACATATCTGTTAATGTATGTTTTCCTTTTAAAATGCTCAGTTTAGCAGCCTGTTTTTTTAAACAAAATATTTCCCTCAACTGTTCACATCAATATGGCCTGCTTGCTAACAATATACTATTATTCTATATTGTTGACCTGTTGAAGCCTGATAGTAAAACATATACAGTATGCAGTATTTGAGACAACGATGCCCAAGTAAAAATGTAGGGACCACAGAATGTCATTCTCTTACACAAATATAACCAATACATGTTGTAAACTATCTACTGATACGCCGTCGTATCCCTGTTTCTATCTTTGGAACTGATCCACAGAATCAGTTTCCAAAAGATAGGGAGAAGATCCGACATGTGTAAGGGACTTACACTGTCGGATCTTAGGATGCAGTACCGCATCCGCCGCTGGGGGCATTTCGAGTCGAAATGCCGCTTTGGGTATGCAAATTAGCACTTACGGAGATCCACGAAGCTTTTACGCTTCTTTTTTTCTCCGTAAGTATTAGTTTGCAATCGTAAAATTAGGGCTGCTTTTACAAGGCCTAAACTGTTTAGGCCTTGTAAAAGTAGACCCTTCTATCCCGCGTCACCGTCTTTTTTTTCAAATTTTTTTTTTCCGCCGCAACTCATATTTTTTTTTTACGCCCGTCGCGATTCTCAAAACCCGGCGCAACGTAAAACCGCGCTAAGCACGTCAGGAAAATGACGTCGTGAGCATGCGCAGTACGGCCGGCGCGGGAGCGTGCCTAATTTAAATGGGACTCGCCCCATTTGAATAGGAACGCCTTGCGCCGGCCGGATTTAAATTATACAGCCGAAAATTTCTAGGTAAGTGCTTTGTGGATCGGGCACTTAGGTAGAAATTTTCCGGCCGTGTAACTTAAATTGAAAAAGTTACGTTGCGCCGGGTTTTTGTGGATCTGGCCCTTAGGCTATTATCTACCACTTCCTCTCCCCCCCTTTAAAAATTCCTCAGATGGATACATAAAAAGAGTACATGAGAACTCCAATGGTGTAACTTATATACATCGTCATTTTGAAGAGGAATATCGTTGTTATGGCAGCAGCTAGCTGTCATAACCCTGATATATTCATCTTCAGCAGGCGGTCCGCTTTCAGATAAAAGTTGTCTCTTTGGCGGATTCACCGCGAGATGACTTTTATTGATGTGCTTCAGTGCCCTCCACCACTTCCCACCCAGCTCCATACCATTGCAGGGTGGAAGCAACGTCAAAAACGTCACTTCCACTCATAGCTCTTAAAAAGAGACATTTTTTTTTCAAATTACATTTTTTTATTGTATTTTAGTGTAAATATGAAAAAGGAGAAACATTACCTGTTTTCACAATTTTCTAACAAACTATGAAACAGTTTATTTAAAAAAATAAATAAAATAAAATAAAAAAAACAGCAGTGATTAAATACCACCCAAAGAAAGCTTTATTTGTGTAATAAAAATGTAATTTGTGTACAGTGTTGCATGACCGCAAAATTGTCATTCAAAGTGCGACAGCGTTGAAAGCTGAAAATTGATCTGGGCAGGAAGGGGGATTAAGTGCCCAGTAGTCAAGTTGTTAAAATGTTGAATGTACAGGGACCTTAAGCAAAAGTACAACTTAATTTAGACCCCTTTCACACTTAATACACTTAATTTAGATCCCAGTGCATTAGCAGTCAGCCACAGCCCACACTCTGGATGCCCGCCAACCAAGACTACTGCAGGATTCCAGGCACCTCCTGATCGCCTACATCACTTCATGTTTGCCTACTATCCACTTCCAGTATGTGAGTAGGCATTTCTCATATGTATATTCATTTGATTTTACTTCAGTCATTAAATTTGAGCTTACTGCACTCAGATTGGCGCACTTTGTCTTTTCTGTTTTTGATCATTTCAGAGCAATGCTTCTGCTTTAAGGTGCTGCCGCTAAGTGCTATCTACAGCAACTGATACTACATTTTATTCATCCAGGACTTTCATGGACATTTTTTATTGGTTTTTACTGGATTTTAATATTAGATCTTATATACCTCATTCTAATTTGTGCTCTGCTGGATCGTGCGCCACATACTCTCTTTTCTGCATTAGCAGTAAAGTGCTAACTTGTTTCAGCGGCTCTTTACTGCTGTTTATTTTATTTTATTTCCAGAAAAACGTTTACCATGTATTTTTACCCATTAATGTTGTTTTTAAACCCTATCCCTATCCCATCCCCCTCTCCCTAATGGTTTGTTCTCTTCTTTCCATCTTATTTCATTCTCTGTTATCTTCTATAATGTTTTCCAAATATTTCTCCGATGATTTAAAGACCTTCCACTGCCCCCAGCTCCTATTATGTTTGTCAAGTTGCCCCATATCGCAACTACATAGGTACTCAATTTTGTTGTAATTTTACATTCTTTCAAACCATTATTTTATGTATTGGTTTTTCGGTTTTAATCCTTTTGCTGCAGTTACTATATCAATGTTGGGATTAGTGTTTTCCTATAATTTTTATTTAAATCTTTTGATTCATGAAAAAGACAGGCCTGTATAGTATTAGGTACCCTTTCTCCAGTTATTTCCATTATATATTCCTGGATTTCCTGCCAATAGTCCTTTATCTTTGGACAGTCCCACCATATATGTACAGTATGGTTGTTCCAATCTGACCCTATTCTCTCCAGCACAATGGGGATTTCTCTTTACTGAATTTATGAATCATTTCAGGTGTCCTATGCCATCTTGAGATACATTTATAGTTCATTTTGGTTGTATTAATATCCGTTGCGTTATTATGTACGGATGCAATTTTTCTTGCCACTTGTTGTTCATTCATTTTCATTTTGATTTATTTTTTTCCATTTCTCTATTAAATTAAGTTTTCCTTGTACTGCTGTTTAAGCGGTGCTTTTTGTACGCTTTTAATCCTCGCTAGCGGCCGAAGAAGGGGTTAAAAATGCCCATGTTGCAGCGCTTCTAAAGTGCTACCCATTCATTGCAATGGGTAGGGGCATTTTGGGAGCACTGTATACAGCGCTCCCAAACCGCCGCAAAGATGCTGCTTGCAGGATTTTTCCTAATGTCTCACAAGCGCATGGCACCAGTGTGAAAGCACTCAGGCACTAGAGGCAGTTTTCAGACGCTTTTCAGGCACTATTTATAGAGCTAAAAATCCTGAAAACTGCCTCAATTGTGAAAGGGGTCGAAATTTCATATTGTGGTGTTAGTTTAAATGTTTTCTTTTCTTTTTGTTTACTTTTGATTTTATGTTCTTTCTTGTTTTATTGAATATTTGGTATCTTTACATGCAATTCTGTACCCTGCTGTGCCCTCTTAAGCGTATGTGAATGGTTTTAGCAGTCTATATGACAGTTCTGAGTTTTTCGAAATCCTACGTTTTATGTACTTTCACCCACATCCTTTGTTGGGTTACACTTTAAAGACATTTTGCTTTGCTTTAAAAAGTGGTTAAAAGGATGTTCTATAGTGTTTTATTATTTATGTATTTATTTGTTATAATGAATGAAGAATGTAAATTGGCACAAAAATCTGGGGGAAATCAGAGTTGTCATGAGTCTTGAAGGGGCAGCACTGGGGATTAGCTGCTCTGAGTTTACTTGTTCAGGGTAAGGTATTTTTTTAAGTTGATGTTGGTTTTTAAAAAGTTGTTGTCACAAAACTAGTGTATCCTAATACCAAGATGTCCTAAAAATATATATATATAGTAATAAGAGTTGGGAAAACCTTTTAGACTGTCTGTGTACTTAACGTGATTACCATTAATTCACATTATTTAAATCCTCTTAAAAAAAAAAATCCTGTAAAAGGTCAAGCACCCCTCCTCCAGTAGTATTATAGCTTTTCCCAACCTTTGATATGTACTGTACCAATCTTTTCCTTTTTCATTGCTTATGCAGACATTCATTGTATGCTTCGTTTAAATACCCCTGGTTTACCTTAAACAGCAGGTGATTTTCTAAAGAAATTGACAAGCTTTCATTATATTCATTTCACTGCCTAATTACATACATGTGTAGATTATCTGCTTTAGTGCTTCTAAATGTTCTAATGTTAAAATGCAGTGTTTCATTATTCATATTGTTTTTGAAATCTTTTCCCAAGGATGGATTAGTTTGTGTAAGGTCACTGTCAATTCACTCAATGTAATGACTTTTTCATTAAATATACTAGATTGATTCTGAATACATCTTTGCTGAACATTACAGGACAAAACCACCCACACAGTAACATAGGATTCATAGTAGTGATGTATTGATAGTCTATTAATATTGATACTGATTCATTACAGTTTTCATTATGTATACCTTATTTTCATGGAAATAACATGTTTGTCCTCTTTGTATATGGAATGTAAGATTACTGTTATTATGCAAGGCAGGTTTATATCAGGTGGCTGTGAAAAACATTTTAGTTTTGTCATTTTACATCAGCCTTTTTTTTTTGCAGAAGTCAATTCCAGCATTACCAACGTGTAAGTTACAATTAACAGTCAAAATTGGATGGACTAGTGCAGTACAACTAGAAATGACTAAACAGACCAGGAGTCAATTTACAAGCTGTTTGCCAATCTTGCTCATAAGTCAGCAAACCCAAACTTTGCAGTTGAATTCATTGAATTCTATTGAAATACATGCTTGATATGCATGCCTTACAGCTGTACATGATGTTACAGAACAGAGTATTTAAAGAGCATGTAGCCCATCACTCCCTAACAGCACACTGACTCACCCAGTTTTACCTCCTCACACCGCTTTATAGCATATGTACTACCGTGTTGCAATCCTATACATTGCACAGCAATCACAGGTGGTGAGGAGGCAACTTATTGTATCCTTACTGTCAAACACGCTCAGATTGCTTTTCAGTGGAGCAGAAGTGCCTGCTGCACTTGTGAAGAGCCTTTAGTTGCATTTTGCGGTGGCACCCTTAGGGCTCGTTCACACGTAACGTTGGGGGTGGTAAAACCCTGTGATTGAGCCACAGTTGTACTGCCCCCAATCCCTACCCCCTTAAGCTGCTGAGGCAGAAGTCAAAGGTGTACACATGCTGCATCAGGAATTGAGCCCTCTGTTGCTTTTGTCAGGTGCTACCGGCTGCCAATCTTGACCCATCCATTCATTCACTCATGCATGATTCTGCGGGGTCCAAGGAGTTAAAGCAAGTGGTGAGAAAGCAACACAATGCTGCCTGCTTTAACCCCTTGTTTGCTGTGGTGCACAAGTCTGCAGCGCACTTGCAGAGCGGCCTCATTCACTTGACATTCACATGTCATGCTTGGCAAGTGCCACACCCACCAACCATGACAACTCCTGCTGCAGCTGCAACACAAGTACCTTCCAATAATTTGTCAGCATTAGTGAGTTTTGCTTTGATTAAGTAAGCTATGTGAATTTCAGCATACCTAAATTTAATGGAAATGTTTGTCTTATTGGTACTACCAATTTTTCAATATGAAGAGCACCATCTAGAAGCTAAAGTAGGTATTCGTATCTATAAGGAAACAAGGCTTTTCAGATTTAAGCTATTGTATTGCCTACAGTGATGTGCAGTGAAGGAGGTGGGGGTTTGTCTGTACCCAAAAAAATGGTGAGCTTTTTTACAGAGGGGATATTTTTTCTCTACAATTGCTGAGGAGTTTTGTTAACCACTTAAGCCCCGGACCTTTAGGCAGCTAAATGCCCAGGCCAGGTTTTGCGATTTGGCACTGCGTCGCTTTAACAGACAATTGTGCGGTCGTGCGACGTGGCTCCCAAAAAAAATTGGCGTCCTTTTTTCCCCACAAATAGAGCTTTCGTTTGGTGGTATTTGATCACCTCTGCGGTTTTTATTTTTTGCGCTATAAACAAAAATAGAGCGACAATTTTGAAAAAAAATCAATATTTTTTACTTTTTGCCTCAGTTTAGGGCGATACGTATTCTTCTACCTATTTTTGTAAAAAAAAATCGCAATAAGCGTTTATCGATTGGTTTGCGCAAAATTTATAGCGTTTACAAAATAGGGGATAGTTTTATTGCATTTTTATAAAAAAAAAATTTTTTACTACTAATGGCGGCGATTTTTTTCGTGACAGCGACATTATGGCGGACACTTCGGACAATTTTGACACATTTTTGGGACCATTGTCATTTTCACAGCAAAAAATGCTTTTAAATTGCATTGTTTATTGTGAAAATGACAGTTGCAGTTTGGGAGTTAACCACAGGTGGCGCTGTAGGAGTTAGTGTTCACCTAGTGTGTGTTTACAACTGTAGGGGGGTGTGGCTGTAGGACTGACGTCATTGATCGAGTCTCCCTATAAAAGGGATGACTCGATTGATGCAGCCGCCACAGTGAAGCACGGGGAAGCCGTGTTTACATACGGCTCTCCCCGTTCTTCAGCTCCGAGGAGGGATCCTGACGGAGTGGCTATAAACGAATAGCCGCGCCGTCGTCCCGGATCGCTCCCCGCGGGTATCCGACTGCCGCATGTAGCGGGGGGGGGTCCCGATCGGACCCCCGACCCGCGGAAAGGCGGGGACGTACCTGTACGCCCATCTGCCTGTACGTGCCATTCTGTGGACGTACATATACATGCGGCGGTCGGGAAGTGGTTAAAGGATTTCTCCAGCCAGAACCTTTTACTTACCAAAGCTAAAACTAAAGGAACATCTCCCAAAAAAGGACTTATGCCGCGTACACACGACTGTTTTTCGGGATGTAAAAAATGAAATTTTTAATGGTCTAGAAAAAACTAAGTTTTTTTCCAACCCGATCGTTAAACCGGCCTTGCCTACACACGATCGTGAAAGGAAATGCTCTAGCAAAGCGCGGAAAAGTAAAACAAGTACGACGGCACAATAAAGGGGAAGTTCCATTCAGATGGTGCCACCCTTGGGGCTGCTTTTGCTGATTTTGTGTTATTAAAAGATGATTTGCGCTTTTCAGTCTGTTACAGCGTGATGAATGTGCTTACTCCATTACGAACGCTAGTTTTAACAGAACGAGCGCTCCCGTCTCATAACTTGCTTCTGAGCATGCACGTTTTTTTCACGTCGTTAAAGCCCACACACGACCATTTTTTACGACGTTAAAAACGACAACGTTAAAAACGACAATGTTAAAAATGACAACGTTAAAAACTATGTGAAAAATTAGAGCATGTTCTAAATTTTTAATGGCCATTTTTTACGTCATGAAAAATGCTCTGGAGCCCACACACGATTGTTTTTAATGACAGAAAAAGAAAAATGTCATTTTTTACAACCCAAAAAATGGTTGTGTGTACGGGGCAATAGACATGAAACTTAAGAGAGTGGTTAACCCTTTCTTACACTATCCAAAACTTGGCTACAGCTGCAATTTAAGGAGAAAAGTTATATATAAACACTGATTTATTCTTCAAAGCTCAGACCTGTGATTGTGTCTTAACACACTATACTGTAACTTTACTTTTAATATTAAGCTTACTGTATGTACTCTTATAGCTCTTGTAGCTTATTTTGATTTATGATAGGCTCACAGAAGCCAAGCTCATATAACAGCAGTGCACTTTTTCCATAGCTTTATAAGAAACAGGAGGCAATTACACAATGTGTAATATGCATTTGCACTCAAGACACTGGGGTTGATGTAGTAAATGAATACATTTTTCATTTAGCTCAGTGAAGTTGTAGTCACTTCAATCAAACAATCATCTGCAAAGAAAATTCCTGTTTTTTTTTTTTTTTTTATTATTTCAGTTCCTCAGAAAATGATTTGGAGTTAAATGTAAACACAGATTCACTCTGCTAAGTGAAAAATGTACTACTTTCGTAAATCACCATAAAATCATAATCAAAATCAGATGTAAAAGGAAAATTGTTTATGCCATTTCACATAGGCAATCATTTGAACCAGCAGACTTAATGATAAAAAGAAATCTTTAAATTGTAAGCGGTTTAAAAAATACTCCCTCAACATATTGATTGTTTCAATATGCTGATTTACTGTTTATTAATGAGCAAACTGGCTTGGTTCAGTTGACAGTAGGTTTGGCAAATCTAGGTAGAAGTTTGTGAACACCGAACTTAGTGCCCTTAACCCTATTGAAGTCTATAGGACTCAAATCTTGCTAGTTTTTTTTAGGCCTTTTTCATGAGCCCTTTCTTTCCTTCTGTGACAGTTCCCCCGGGATGTGTTCCCATTGTCCGTGACGTCACTTCTGCATGTTCTAAGCTGGTTCTGGTCTTCTTCCTGGTGGCCACAGGACGTGCCGCCGATTTACCAACAACACAGCTTCACACACGAACCCGATCCGGACACAAGGACCTTCCCAGGAACTCCAGAACACAGATGAGCCTATGATTATCTTACTTATTGTAAGTGTGTTTGTTTAGCTTGCCATTAAAGCCTTGTTTTAATACTGCACTTTGGTGGCGCTTCCAGTGTTCTCCCCTTTTGTCTTTCTATGCACAGAGCCAGCTCACTGAGTACAGCAGCCACCTTTGCCATGCCATCATTGTACTTCTAAACCTTTGAACTATTTGATTTGTTTATGGACCAATGTTCCAGTAACAGTAATCTTGATTATTACTAGTTTCCACTGCATTTGCTCTTACAGTTATTGTTACTATTATATCTAGAGAAAAGAGGGTGTATTACCAGGTGGAAATTTGGGGTTGTGTTGTAGCAGCATTAGGGGAGAATATTTCATTTCAGGGAGAACCAAAGCATCTTAAAAATGGGATGGGCAGGGTGGCCTTAAGCAGAAGGTGGGATACAGCTTTAGTGGAAATAGTGAGATTTGCAAGCCAGGGCAAAACTTGTAGGGAAGCAGGCATGAAGGACTGCTCAAGTGCTACTGAGGGCTCAAATGAATAGTGCACTGACCAGCCTACAACATGTGATAGGTGGCAGGCCCAATAGTATTTTTGAATATATAGGAAACCAATGCTTCAGGATGCTTTAGGGAGCATAAGTATGTCACATTTCACTTTGGGGATCTTGTTGTGGCTCTACATTTTTGGTAGAGGTGGCAAAAAAGTGACGGGGTAGTAAAACATTTGTATGGTTTAAAATAAGTACAGCAAATGGGGTTATTTTTCAGACTTATTTAGTGAGAGAATTATTTTAAAGAACAAACCCTCCCCACCCCTTTTTTCTTTATCTGATGACGCCCCAGACAATGTCAGTACCCAGGCTTGAACCTGGGACCGCTTCTGTGTCTGGCATTGATTCTTCCCACTGAGCTATCTGGGATGCTGGACAGCTCCCTGCCTGATCTATTGGACAATCCTATCTGATCCATTGGACAACCCTACCTTGAGTCTTGATTACTGCTGAGCCTTGAACTCCTTGCTCCTCCCGTGAACTTCCTATATAAGCCTTGCCTCAGCACTTCCTCTTGGCCAGTTTATTGTGCCTTCTCAGCCAGTGCCTTGCTCTTGACTTCCCTGCTGCTGTCTGTATTTTGCTACTGCTCGTGATTGACCCTTGGCTTGTTCTTTGACTACTCTACTGCCTGATCCCAACCTGAAACTACTCATTACCGACCTTTTGGCTTGTTTACTGACCACACTGCTGTTTAATTGTTATCTGCTCATCCACTACTGGATCCTGGCTAGCTCACACCGTGGTGGGGCAAACCTGAGGACCGCGACCTGGTACTAGCATGCAGCTAAATCAATCTCCACCATCAGGAGCTCTGGTGAACACCGGCTAGTACTTAGACTCTGCACCTCGGATGAGCCTGTTTTACCTGCCAGAGTGACTGCCAGTATACCTATCCTGCTGATTGGTGGTAGACCTGCAACTGCTATAGCAACTGGTCTTCAAGCCCTACGCCTGATCATGACATTATGGCCCATGACATCCTACATTCTATAAACAAAAAAAAATCACGCTGTGAACTCACTCCTAGTCTAAATTAAAACCTTAGAAACACTTCAGAAAAAGACCCAAACTAGGTACTTGGTGATAGGTATAAAATTTTAAGGGATGGATTGAATTATTTTATTTTAGAAACAGACAAAACTAAGCATCTTTCCACTAGGTTACTATTATGAATTCAGCAGTAAACAGATAGATCCCTAGCCAAGTCTCTTAGGCAAACCAAACTGCATTCATATATCCCCTCTATAACTCCTCAGCAAGGCCTAAAAGTCCACAAGTCTGATTATAGATGTAGACAACTCCATGTCAAATGTTTTAGAAACTATTAAAAATACTTGTATAATCTAGCTAAAAGGGAAACATCTGTAGACAACTCCATGTTCAGACTTTTTACATCTTGTAAACTCATCCCTTTTTCGAACATCAGACTCTACTAGGGACTCTTTAGACTCTCCAATAGCAGACACCAAAGTTCTAGAAGCACTCAAAGACAAGTAAAACTAGAGAAGCACCCAGTCCTGATAGTCTGATTTTACTATACTATCATACTTTCCAAGATATTCTAATCCCACACTTAGTCAAAGCCCTTAACTGTCTTCTTCAAGGAAATCTGTTTCCCACAAATACCCTTATGCCGCGTACACACGATCGGTTTGTCTGATGAAAATGGTCTGATGGACCGTTTTCATCAGACTAACCGATCGTGTGTGGGCCCTATCAGTTTTTTTCCCATCGGTGAAAAAACTTAGAACCTGTTTTAAAATTATCTGATGGTTAAAAAACCGATAGAAAAAAACGATCATCTGTGGTGAAACCCATTGGTTAAAAATCAACGCATGCTCAGAATCAAGTCGACGCATGCTCGGAAGCATTGAACTTCATTTTTCCCAGCACGTCGTTGTGTTTTACATCACCGCGTTCTGACACAATCGTTTTTTAACTGATGGTGTGTAGGCAAGACTGATGAAAGCCGGCTTCATTGGATATCTGATGAAAAAATCCATCAGACCGTTTTCGTCGGATGAACCGATCGTGTGTACAGGGCATAAGTCACACATTTCTGTCATCCCGAAGGAAGGTAAAGACACAGCAAGTCTGGGAATTATCATCCAATATCTTTACACAACGTAGACTTAAAATCATTCATTAAGATACAAGCCATCTATGTATTACCTCTACTTCCCCTCCATATTCAAAACTAGGGATGATCTTAGTGTTCAGTACAAATGTCAGTCCTTACAAACCACTGATGTCACCTGGCCCATTCACTTACATGGCCAGGAATCCCTGGCCAAATAAGCAAAAGGAAGTGGATTATGGCCACACATCCATATCTGGGAAATTATGTCACAACTATTCTGGTTGTCAATGGTTGTTCAGAAAGTAGTGCCATCTGCCCATAATCAAATGGATGAACCTTAGATCATTGCCTAAATATGGCTGTATTTGGGCAATTATGTCAGCACTACCCTCCTCCCCTTTATATAGCTTATGAAAGCTTGGGGAGTGGTTGTTTAGCTAGTGTTACCATCAGGGATCGATCTTATGCAATTGGTTGGATTTACAACAAGGGGCTTGTTTCAGATTCTTTTCTTTTTTTTATTAAAAGACTTGTCAAATGTTTAGGTGTCTTTATTTCAATTGTTTATACCCTCTTGTTTATTAGCCTAGAAAATGGCCATTTATCATTTGACGGATTCAGCTCTCGTTGATACTAATGGGGTTTAGAATCAGCATTTGAACTTCTTTAATACTTCATGACCCCCTGCTGAACTGAAAATTCATCACTATTCATACAGATCAGGTTGCCTTAATGCCCAATATAGAAGCTAAGGTCAATCCATACCTACATGTATGGATTTACAGCAAGATCAAAGAATATGGTTACAAAATAATGACCAATAGTGTTGAGCGGAATACGCCATATTCGATTTTGCGATATATCACGAATATATAGCCGAATATTCGTGAAATATTCGCTAAAATCGAATATTCGTGATATTTTATCAAAAAAAAATTTTGGCGAAATTTCGCTAATGCGAATGCGAAACTGATTGCGAAATTTCGCTAATGCGAAATTGATTGCGAAATTTTGAAACATTCGATTTCACCTGCCCTTTGGAAAAAGTGTGGTTTTACGTAATGGACCCTGCAACTAACAAGGTATTAATAAAATAAATACATTATTATATAGATTTGAGGGTTTACTTTGACCAATTTGTATATTGATTAGTTTAATTAATATTGAATAACCATAGATTTGGAAAATACAAGTAAACCGTTTACGTTGACATCTCTCAAATGTCTTTATGTTAAACAGTTATTATTCTCATTAAAGAGGTGAAATGCAAATGATGATGACACGGGACAAAAGATGGAAAAGTCTTTGAAGATGTGATACACAGAAACACTCCACTCTCTCCTATGACAACTGTGGTAGGAGAACTCTGATTGGCTCTGATGCAAAAGAAGGGCGGAGAAAGTATTCGCGAATATTCGGAAATCGAATATTCGCGATTGCGAATATTCGGCAACATAAAAGGATCGCCTCAGCTTAGCTACTCGGCCCAGGGTCTCTAATCATACCAGCAATGCTTTTAGACGTCGATGGAGATCACTAGGATGTGATCTGTTTTAAAAATAAAATTGAAAAAATACGAATATTTAGAATAGCGAATATTGGCCGCGAAATTCGAGTTATTCGCGAATATTCGAATATGCCATATTCGTAACGAATATTCTCAATTCGAATATTCGTGAGCAACACTAATGACCATATGGTACAGTGTGTCTATGATTTTACAGACAATGTTTGCAGGTGTATCCTATATGTGCTGGAGATGCAATCAAGTGAAAGGTACAAGCCTTCACATTTTTTGGGTTATGCTCTAAACCGCAACCCTTTTGGGAAGGGATCAAACGGCTAATTTGTTAACTTATGGCAATCTCTTTAGGTAATAACCTGGCTGCTTTTTTTAGTCCTTTTTATAAAGATTTATAAAAAAAAACTCACTACTTAACACCTTGTTAACACAGTTAAAAATGCATTTACCACAAAAGTGTGTAGAACCACCAAAAATAGGCCAGTGGATACCAGGTATGAATGAAATCCTTCAGCTGGGAGATCTTAGGCCCCATACACACGAGAGGATTTATCCGCGAATACGGTCCAGCGGACCGTTTCCACGGATAAATCTTCTCAAGGATTTCAGCAGATTTTAATGCGATGGAGTGTACTCACCATCGAATTGAAATCCGCGCCGAAATCCTCTGGCGATGACGTGTCGCGCCGTCGCCCCGATTATGACGCGGCGACGTGCGCAACGCTGTCATATAAGGAATTCCACGCATGCGTCAAATCATTACGACGCATGCGGGGGATCCCTTCGGACGGATGGATCCGGTGAGTCTATACAGACCAGCGGATCCATCCGTTGGGATGGATTCCAGCAGATAGATTTGTTTAGCATGTCAGCAAATATTCGATCTGCTGGAATCCATCCCAGGGGAGAAATATCCGTGGAAACAGATCCGCTGGAGTGTACACATCATAGGATCTATCCGCTGAAACCCATTTGCTGGGATTTTTCAGCGGATGGATTCTATCGTGTGTATGGGGCCTTACTGCCACAATAAAATGTAAGGATAAAAATCTCAAACTGCTTAATAATATTGGCATGACTACAAATTATGACCGTGCATATATCTAACCCCCGAGGGAACCACACACTGCAGCTAAATGGAAAATACTCAAATAAATTATCTACTAAAACAATAAGCACCGTTTACCGGGTAGTAATTGAGAGAATAAAGCACCCCCCCACCATTATCTTTTCACCCTCATCTTACCCTTTCTTCCCCCCCTCCACAAACACGTCTGTCTTACACTAGACATTTAATTTCTTTTTACAACCTTATATTTTATTGACTCTCTCAGTTTTTCACCCAAACGCAATAATTAGAAAATTAATACTTCAATGCTGTGATAACATATATTGGTGTTTGCACCAACTGCCATACTTGAGGGAACTGTATTTGTGTGTACCTATCACCTGTGAGATTAATGTAGATGAAGAAGCTGTTAACAATGTATGTAACTAACATGAACAATTTAAATAAAGTATTAAAAAAAAGAACTAAATAAAAAAAGATATAATTTATACTTAACTACCATGTTTTGTACCAGAAACATATTTTTTGCACCATTGTACACAAGGCTCATTCTAATTATTTCACTTTATTTTTTTATATTTTTACATTTAAGCAGAATTTTAGGTTCACTGTGACTTAAAATAGTTCATTTGGGACAAGCTGGCCCAAACAAACGATTTCCTTCACTGACAGGTGTGCCAGCATTAAGGATAAAATCTGGTTAGATTTAGTTTAGAGTTTAGATTACTTTAGAGTTGATTTAGTTAATAACCCTTTCCATGCATATACACTCTAACAAAGATAGTGGCCACCCTCCCAATCCTTGCATATTGGTTTCCAAAATACTAAGGCATAATGGGAGTGAATAACCAGCCTGAACAACCTCCCCACAATGCTATGAGCTCAAAGTTATAGTCAAACTAGCAGTGAAGTCACTACTAGTGACTGCAACCTGATAATTGGGTAAGGTGGGACGGTACTTACCTATGACCTAAGAGCAGGGAAGAATAAATGTAGTGTGGTTCACTAATAAATAAAAAAAGTGTTAGGAAGATAGACAATCTACAACACTGTTAGTAATGTCATGCAAAAATATACCACAGCAAAGGTGCATGGATTTCATAAATATTTTCATTAAATGACACATCTTTTGACATGTATATCAGTTCCTTTTTGTATTTTAGCTGTAAATTAGGTGTCCTTTAAGTGTTAACAAATGTATAGATATAAATCATAAAGTATGTAAAAATGTTAAATTCTAAAATAGCAAGGTGATAAATATTTCTACTACTATACTACAGTATAGTATACCAGAAAGCATGTCATTTCCTAAAGAGATAAATTACATAGTTAATGTAAATTTAATTACACATTACTGAGGGAAATACATCTTGGAAATATTTTCTTTTAACATTTTCATGCATGAATTGTGAAAGCCACAGTCAGGATTTTTTTCCTCTGTGTTTTTATTACTCTTTGGGCATAAATACAAACATTTTACTTTTTTTGAACATTAATTTTTCAAGGAGTTCTTTATATGTCCACTTGAGTGGACTGCATGCTTTTGATGTTTTAACTAAAGAAACAATTTAGATGGTATTTGCTTCATCATCCTTTAGGCCTTTCTGTCATGCTCTTTACTTGAGCTCTACAAAATATAGACATTAAAGTGTAACTCCACTTTTGTTGAGAAAAAAACATTCCCCTCTGGCAGATCTATTACATTTTTAAAGATTTTAATAAACTTTGTTGCCGATTCCTACCTTTTGTTATTCTCAAGAAATCACTGTTTGTTCCTCTGTGCCCTTGTGCTTCGTGAGTCTAATGGGAGTGGCTTCATAATTATCAAACAGCTGCTGCACAATCAGGGCTCTAATGAGGGAAATTGCAGATTTGGCATCCCTTTAGATGTTATTTCTGATTCGGAGTATCTTACCAAAAAATTATTTATTGTTGCAGGAGGTGCCAAAAATCTGACTTGCATCTTAGTGTAGACTTCTGGGAAAATCAGTGAGCCAATCATACAAGCAGGAAATTATGTTTCTGGGAGGCTTTCTGTACAAATTCTATGTACAGACAACCTCCAGGTAGCCATATTGTATTGCACTTTAAAGAAAATAACTGCAGATTGAAAAGGAAAGGCAATTCTTAATAACATTCAATTAAAATATGAATTTTTTTCTTTTCAATGTTTTTCTCTATGAAAGTGGTGTTAACTATTAGGCCTCATGAATTTTAGATGTTTTTAACGCTTCTCCTATGGGCGTCCAGCGTTTTATTTTTATTTTTTTGCTTCTAAACACCCCTGCATGTTAGCCTATGTGTTAATGCACACATAAACATTTTGAAGAATTTAGAGACAAGGGCCCGGATTCACATACATTGGCGCATATTTATGCCGACGTAGCATATCTAATATATGGTACGCCGACTTAGCGCAGAGAGGCAAGCACCAAATTCACAAAGCACTTGCTTCCCAAACTGCGCTGGGTTCCCTCGGCGTAAGCGGTCATAGATGGAAGTGGGCGTGAGCCATGCTAATGAGGCGTGACCCCATGCAAATGATGGGCCGAGTGCCATAAAACGAATGGCGCATGCGCCGTCCCGTGGACGTATCCCAGTGCGCATGCTCAGAATCACGTCGGAACTACTCCCTAAGATACGACGGATCACTGCCTACGACGTGAACGTAACCTACGCCCAGCCCTATTCACGTACTACATAAACGACGTAAAATACGACGGCTGTGTTCCCTGGTCCATACCTTAGCATGAGTTGCGCCTCATATATGGGGAATAACTTTACGCCGGACGTACGTCTTACGCAAACCGCGTATATTATGCGCCGGGCGCAAGTACGTTCGTGAATCGGCGTATCTCCCTCATTTGCATATGTGCATAGCAAATCAATAGGAGCGGCAAATGCCCCCAGCGTAAATATGCGCCCACGATACGACGGCGTAGGCAAGTTACGTCGGTTGTAGGAAGCCTATTTTTAGATGTATCTCAGATTGTGGGCACAGCGAATAGATACAACGGTGCATAGTTAGACTTACGCGGCGTATCTCGAGATACGTCAGAGTAAGTGCTTTGTGAATCCGGGCCATGGTGTTTAAAGGCAGATGCCTGAGGCCTTATTCACATAATGGAACTTATCTGCACAAAATTATGTTTTTGTTACAAAAACTGCAAATTACATTCTAATAGCAAATATACATTGATACATTGATTTACAGGCAAACAAAACAAATATATTGCAGCTGAATTATTTAAAATAAAAACGAAATCCCAGTAATAGTATGAATTGCAGCTGAAATACAGTATAACCAGTGAAGCATGATGTCCGATATAGTGGACAGATGACTCATTGTAATTCTGGCAAAGATAAAATTGATAAAAGTAAAATGTAATTACAATATTCTTCTTTAGATGTTAATTGATGTTACCATATTTATTTTCCTCCTATGGAAGTATTGACAAGATATTCCTAAGCTACTCAGCTTTTCTGGATTTCTGTTGGCAATCTTGGCCGCTATGCCAGGGCCACACCACTTCATTCCAGGGACGCACCACTTAATTCCAGGGACACACCACTTCATTCCAGGGACACTCCACTTCATTCTATGGGCACTCCACTTCATTCCAGGGACAAACCACTTAATTCTAGGGACACTCCACTTCATTCCAGGGACACTCCACTTCATTCTACTTCATTCCAGGGACACTCCACTTCAGGTGTGAATGGGCCTGTGATGCTAACATGCACTTTTTGACATGTTTTTCATGCGACAGCATATGACAAACATGCCAAAAAAAAAATCAGTGAAGCAGTGACAGCCCAGGCTGGAGGCTCTGTTTGTAGGTAGACCTTGGAGAGGTGTGTTTGCGACCCCTGATTTTTTTTATCACCAGCCACCACTGCTGCTCAGTCTTGTGATTTACACACCTCTGCACAGTCAGACCAGTGCCACATTAATTTCTGCCTTAACAATTCAGATTCTTACTGTCGGTCAACACCAATTTAGCAGAAGGATGATGCAGGAGCACAGAAGATGAACCAAGAAAATGTAGGGTAATCTTTTTGGCTTTGCAGTGTAGAATTTTTATGTAAATCACAAAACCTGCTGTACACGTAAAATAGTAAATTTACATATATATCAATTTGCATTAGACCCAAATAGTATTCCACTTTAAACATTGCTTAAATAAGAGAAAAAATTACAAGTTTTCACCTTTCATTTTTTTTATTTTTATTTTATTTTATATATGTTGCCAGCAATAAACTACCTATGTGGATTTAATAATAACAATGCTAAGAACTGTAGCACCTTTATAAAAGCCTGCATTCATATATAACAGATGTGAAATATTTTCCATCCTGTTTATACAAGTGGTCACACCAACAGCTCTGTGTTACTCTGTAAATGATGAGCTTGATAGCTAGACTCCCCAGCATGTGTGTGTTAGTTGTTATCTGTGCAGGAATGCATGAAGAAAACTTTTACAGTGTGATTTATCATGGTTTATCTTCTTATTATTGTTGCCAGTGAAGCAATAAGCACTATTTTGAAACAATCCCTTGCCTATGATTTATCATTAGATGATATTATAAAATACAGATGTGGCCTCCGCTTGGTCTTTTATATATAAAAGTGCATTTCAAGATCTGATTCCTCTATTTTGTTCCAGCAAGCTTTTATGTTCTGACTAAAGCAGAGTCAGTATAAACAAATTTAAATCAACTGTTTTTTGTGTACGTTTTATCCAAAGGGTTTAACAACAGATCTAGACAATAAGACAGCAACTCTATTCAGAGGATATAATATGTTTAATAAAAAAAAATGACAAACCACAATTAAATTTCCATTTTTTTGTATGGAAAATCTCTTCTTTAAGCATGAACTGATACCCAGTGCAATTATATCATTGGTGGAACCATCCTATATTGCCTCTTGTGTCATCATTCCATACTCTTAGGCCTCGTACAGACGAGCGGACCTGTCCAATGAAAACAGTCCACGGACCGTTTTCATCGGACATGTCTGCTAGCAGATTTTCTTCTGATGGTTGTACACACCATCAATCCAAAATCCCCGCGGACAGAATACGCGGTGACGTGACGACGACGTGGCGGCGACAATGATGCGGCGACGTGCGCGAACCCGGAAGTTCAATGCTTACACGCATGCGTCGAATCACTTCAACGTCATGCGCGGGTTCTCGGGCCAGCGGACATGTCCGATGAGTCGTACTGACCATCGGACATGTCCGGCGGACAGGCTTCCAGCGGACATGTTTCTTAGCATGCTAAGAAACATTTGTCCGCTGGAAACCTGTCCGGTCGGCCGGGAAAATTGTCCGGTCGGCCCTACACACGACCGAACATGTCTGCTGAAACTGGTCCGATGGACCAGTTTCAGCGGACATGTTCGGTCGTGTGTACGAGGCCTTAAACTCATGTAATGTCCTTTCGACAAACTCACATTCTTTATAGTCAGAGAAGGCAAATTGGGGACTTTAAATCTGCCACAAAAGAGACATATCACCATGAAAAAAAATCAGCAACCTTATTATGTAGGTAAACATCATTAAAATCACAGAATGTACAGTTGTCAGATCTAATTTTCTTCGACAAGCAGATGGCATGATGGATCAACTTGTTTTGTGGAGTTCTCACTTTCTCAGTGTTCACTCCCTTATATTGACCAATAATATGGTTCTAAGGAACTTTACAAAGGTAGGATCCACACAAAAAAAAGGGGGGCACAAATAAGATGTTGTCATAAGCTTCCAAAGATCATAACAATGCAGTGATGCACCCAGGACATGTTGTGCCCCTGAGGCTAATGAGTTCCCACAGCATTCCTAAGAGGCATCAAATATGTCTTCCAGAATTCAACTGTATTCAGTGATAAGTGTTCTTTCATTGATTCGGACCTCACTTGCCCACACAAGGTCTTCAGAAGATGCCAACCCAGACACCCAGTGCATCGCTTTTCCTTTGTGAATCCCTGGTTTATATTTCTAAACAAACCTGTACAATATCATTGAGCAAAATTACCATTATCATATTTGGCCAATGACAGCACCCTGAACCCCTGTGGTGGAAGTGCTAGAGAAAGCAACTTTATTTATTTAGTACACCGAGTGGATGTCTCTGGTGCACCGAAAGCTGCCTCCTGTATGTCATGTAGTTTATAACTTTTAATTACTGATCCACCATCACCCCCATGGTGGTAGCATCTGTATATTTTATTTAAGCCAAGCTGGCGCTGGTAAGTGTGTAAAAACAATCTAATTCCTGAAGTTCTTCATGCAGTAGCAGTGTAGCAGGGGATCTGAGAAGTGTTGGCAGGGCAACATTGTTGGGCTATTGTTTATCGTGGCTGTGATTCACAGTGATTGATGATGGATCTACATTTTTGGATGGTGTGATTAAAGCGGGAGTTCACCCATTTATTACATTTTTTTTTTTTCTTCCCCTAGATTCCTGCTCGTTCGGTCTAGGGGAATCGGCTATTTGTATTAAAATATGAGCAGTACTTACCCGTTTTTGAGCTGCATCTTCTTCCGTCGCTTCCGGGTATGGGTCTTTGGGAGCGGGCGTTCCTTCTTGATTGACAGGCTTCCGAGAGGCTTCCGACGGTCGCATCCATCGCGTCACTCGTAGCCGAAAGAAGCCGAACGTCGGTGCGGCTCTATACTGCGCCTGCGCACCGACGTTCGGCTTCTTTCGGAAAATCGTGACGCGATGGATGCGACCGTCGGAAGCCTCTCGGAAGACTGTCAATCAAGAAGGAACGCCCATTCCCGCAGCCCATACCCGGAAGCGACGGAGAGGATGCATCTCGTAAACGGGTAAGTACTGCACATATTTTAAAACAAATAGCCGATTCCCCTAGAGAAAACGAGCAGGAATCTAAGGGGAAAAAGTGCCCTCTAAGGGTGAACCCCCGCTTTAATGCTGGATTTACTTTGTGGAACATTATTATTATTATTTTTTTAAATATAGTGTGAGTGTCTATTTGGTTTTCTTTTTTTGGAATGAGTAAAAAGAGACACTAATTTACCCTGTACTCAACTCCCTGGAAAGAAAGGGGGTGGATATATGGGTCCTCCTTATTATAAAGGGGAATCCAGATTCTGATACTGCCTCCCCCACCAATCTGAACATCCTCTTAGGAACCAGCTATGGAATTAAGGCCATCCACCTTTACGAGATACCCTTTCAATGTTCAAAGGCTTCTAGCTGGTACAAAATTAGGCCACCCACACTCTATACCTGAACAAGGTTATGTTAGAATATTACAAGAATACCCTATGCTGCCCCCCCCCCCATTTTTAGGGTACAGTACACTGTGTATTTAGGAAATTGAAGAAAATGGCTTAGGATTCATCTTACAATTCCAAACCAAACCCTAGCAAGGTTTGTCAGAAAAAGGCCCCTTCCTTGCTTCCTGAACCACATGCCTAGTTGGTTGTCGTGGGGGTGGGGAACATAGTCAAGTGGCAGAGAGACATTGTAACGTCTTCGTGATTAATGCTGGATTCACATCTCTTTATGATTTGTGATGGATTTACTTCAGGCAATATTGTTTTGTTTACTTTTTTTGAGGAGTTAAAGAACTTTGTAATAGTGTATATGATTAGTGAATTTTGAAATTCTGGGGTGAATGAGTAATAAAGGGAATTAATGTAAACCAAACTCATTCCCAGGGACGAGCAGATTGGGGGACCTCTTAATAATATTCTTCATACCAAAATAAGAGCCTGAAAGTAATTGTAAGGATAACACAACACCTTTATTTTTCTATCCCTCAAGCATATCATTAAAATAATTTTAAGCAGCATTAAAAAAAATTCTCCTTGATGAATGGTACAGTTTAAAAAAAATTGCATTGATCCCCCATGAGTTCCAATCCACCCATGCCCTTTTTTTTACCAATAGCTTGCATATTAGCATTGAATAGGGTCAGTACAAATTAATTGTAATTAATTAGTCTTATCACTATTGAAAGCTTCCCACAAATCTGTATTTATTCTTAAAGATTATTTTATCTCAAACAAAATTGTTTGATAATGGAAATTGAGTCAAACATACTTCGAGTAAGTTCTGGTTCTGTTTGGCAAACTTTGCAGAATCCAGACTCCACCTAATTTAATAGCAGCTGAATCTTAGAAAGAAGTAATGCCAATTGTCTAGGCTAACAGGCAAGGGATTGTCAAACAAAGGGCACAGGGAGCTGGGAACTGCCCTGAGGGACATGTACTAAAACAAACAAATGAAAAAATATAAAAAATGCACACACTCATCTCCATCATCTTTTCCTGGCCTGCCAGGCTGAATTATCTAAGGTCTGGTATGGAATATGGGGGGCACCTATGCTTTTTTGGGGGGGGGTCCCCCTTGAAATCCCTACCAGACCCTTCTCAAGGTCTAAAAATGACTGTTGGATATATTCAAATCACAGTGCTTGCAGGTGGGCTTATTTTCCAATGTCCCTAGCCCCACAAACTGCAATTCACTGCAATATATCAGTGACAATATACAGCACTGAATACATATAGGACTGTACAGCTCTGTAGCACTAGCTATGGAGTGCTAACACTAGCAAACCTTCTCACCCTAAAAGCACACTTAGCTGCCCCTCATTCTCACTAAACTCCAACACACTGATCAAGAGGTTCTTGGAGAGCAGCCTTTTATGGTGAGTAGGCTCGTATTTTGGACAAATATGATAACTGTGCAGGACTTTGACCATTGAGGGTTTTCTGCAATGCATTGTGGGACGTTCAACTCGGAAATTCCTACTGAACGTCCAGAAAGTTTGGATTAAATTCACATCTCAGAAAAAGCAAACTTAGGTCCAAACAAAGCCTCTTGAGGGGGGAGGAGGCGAGCAGGAGTGTCGGGACATTCTCTATATTTCAGATAGAGAAAGGAGCTGTGTGTTAGTGGGTGTCCTGACACTCCTGCTCACCCCCTCCCCCCTCAAGAGGCTTTTTCCACACCAGGAAGAAAGCCTTGCATTACGGTGTGTAGTTACAGACAGAAGAACAGGAAGTGAGGATTTCTCAGAAGAAATAAGGACATTTAAAAGCAAAATGGAAGGATGAAGTAAATGAAGGAGGACTGCACTAAGGTAAAGGAAGCTATTTAGGGGGAAAAAAATTACCTTTACAACCCCTTTAATTGTTTCCCGACCGGCCGCCGCACTTATACTGCTGTAGAATGGCTCCCCTGGGTGAGCCGCCGTAACTGAGTGTCGGCCCTTTAAGATGCTGTAGGAGGAGCGCACTCATCGCCAGAGCCGATGCAAGTGTTCGGGCGGGCTCAATGACTGCTGGCCACCCACGATTGCTCATGACAGAGCGAGAACTGGGATAAACACATAGGGCCAGATTCTCGTATTCTGGCGTAAAACTATGCGGGCGTAACGTATCTCGTTTATGCTACGCGGCCGCAAGTTTTACGGGCAAGTGCTTGATTCACAAAGCACTTGCCTGTAAAGTTGCGGTGGCGTAGCGTAAATCTTCTGGCGCAAGCCTGCCTAATTCAAATGATCCAGGTAGGGGGCGTGGATCATTTAAATTAGGCGCGTTCCCGCGCCGATCGTACTGCGCATGCGCCGTCCCTAAAATCTTCCGACGCGCATTGCGCTAAATGACGTCGCAAGGACGTCATTGGTTTTCGACGTTAACGTAAATGGCGTACAGCGCCATTCACGGACGACTTATGCAAACGACGTACATTTTTAAATTTCGACGCGGGAACGACGGCCATACTTAACATTGGTTGCCCCTCATATAGCAGGGGCAACTTTACATGTCGCAAATGCTACGGAAACGTCGTAAATTCACCGCGTACGTTCGGGAATCTCGCGTAAATAGCTAATTTGCATAGACGACGGGGAAAACGGCGTCGGCGACACCTAGCGGCGGAAAAAAAAATGCATCTAAGATCTGACAGCGTAAGAGCCTTACGCCTGTCAGATCTAATGGATATCTATGCGCAACTGATTCTAAGAATCAGTCGCATAGATATGCCGGGCCAGATTAGGACTTACGACGGCGCCGTCGTAAGCCCTTTGAGAGTCTGGCCCATAGATCCCGGGGATCTCTCAGGGGAGAGGAGACAGATTGTGTGTTCATTCTAAGTATGAACATCGATCTCTCTCCTCCCCTAGTCAGTCCCATCCTCCCCACAGTTAGAACACACCTAGGGAACACAGTTAACCCCTTGATCGTCCTAGTATTAACCCTTTCCCTGCCAGTGACATTCATACAGTAATCAGTGCATTTTGTCACTGGTCCCAAAAATGTGTCAAAAGTGTCCAATTTGTCCGCTGCAATATTGCAGTCTTGATAAAAATTGAAGGTCACCACCATTACTAGTAACACAAATAATAATAATAGAAATGCCATAAATCTATCGCTAATTTTGTAGACACTATAACTTTTGCACAAACCAATCAATATGCTTATTGCGTTTTTTTTTACCAAAAATATGTAGAAGAATACATATCGGCCTAAACTGAGGAAAAATTATTTATTTATTTTTACATTTGGGATATATATTATAGCAAAAAGTAAAAGATATTGGGGGTTACTTACGAAAGGCAAATTCACTTTGCACTACAAGTGCACTACAAGTACAAGTGCAGTTGCTGTAGACCTGAGGGGAAGATCTAAAATAATGAGAAGCTCTGCTGATTTTATCATGCAATCATGTGCAAGCTAAAATGCTGTTTTTTATTTTCCTTACATGTCTTCCTCAGATCTACAGTGACTGCACTTGCAAGTGCACTTGTAGTGCAAAGTGGATTTGCCTTTAGTAAATAACCCCCATTGTTTTTTGTTTTTTTTAAATTGTCACTTTTCTTTTGTTTATAGCGAAAAATATAAAAACCGCAAAAGTGATCAAATACCACCAAAAGAAAGCTCTATTTGTGGGGAAAAAGGGATGTCAATTTTGTTTGGGTAAAACGTCGCACGACCGCGCAATTGTCAGTTAAAACAATGCAGAGCCATATCGCAAAAAATGGCCTGGTAATTGAGCAGCCAAATCTTCTGGGGCTAAAGTGGTAAAAGATCTTCACCTCTCCTCCACATCTCAGCAGTCCCCAATACCTGCAAGTATCAACTATTTTACAGGGCTCTATTGCGTGGGGGAGGAAAGGAAAATATTAACACTAAAGGGGTTTGGGTACCTTACCCTAAAGTCGCAATATACAGCTTCATTTTAACTATGGATAGAGGTAACTACGGGGATCAAATTAACACATGTATTTAAATATGGATGGGTTGAAGGTATGGTTGAATAGAGCCATGTACATGTGTAAAGGATACGCTTATGCCGCGTACACACGATTGGTCAAACCGATGAAAACGGTCTGATGGACCGTATTCATCGGACCAAACCGATCGTGTGTGGGCCCCATTGGTTATTTATCCATAGGTTAAAAAAAAGCAATCTTGTTTTAAATTTAACCGATGGATACCTAAGCGATAGAAAAAAAACAATCGTTAGTAGGCACGACCATCAGTTAAAAATCCACGCATGCTCAGAATCAAGTCGACGCATGCTTGGAAGCATTGAACTTCGTTTTTTTTCAGCATGTTGTTGTGTTTTACGTCACCACGTTCTGACACAATCGTTTTTTTAACCGATGGTGTGTAGGCACGATTGACCATCAGTCAGCTTCCATTAGACCGTTCTCATCGGATGGACCGATCGTGTGTACGCGGAATTAGGCCCCTTTTTACACGTGCGGACCGTATGTCCGCTTTTCATCCATCTGTTTGCGGATGAAAAAGGGACATACATTGGTCCTTATGAGATCGCGGATGTCAGCGGATAAACATCCACTGACACCTGATCTTGTCCGCCTCCGCAATGATCCGATTTTGCAGACGGAAGAAAACCCTATTCTTCCTTCCGTCTGCGGATCGGATTGGATGAACACGGACATACGGTCCGTGTTCATCTGATCCCCCCATAGGGGAGAGTGGAGAAAAGACAGGGTGGTCCCTGCACAGTGTGCGGGGACCGCCCTGTCATCCGCCAGCTCAGCAGGGATCAACGGAGCGATCCCCGCTGGGCATACGAAGCATACAGAGGCGGATCATTACTGATCCGCCTCGTGTGAAAGGGGCCTTACTGTATTGTGTTCACTTTAGGCAGGTAATTGTGATTTCTAACAGGTAATCCAGCTAAAACAGAAGGAGAAGCAGACAAAGGTTCTGGACTGATTAAGAGACTATTGAGACTAAAAAAATATCATAGCCTGCATGATAATAGCTTGTAGTTACTTGGAACACACACAGAGGGATTCTGCGTATGCCAGCAAGTGCAGATCATACATAACACAGAGAGATAACTGGCAAACCCCGGTTTAGACAGTACTGAACCCACTCCAGGGGCCATCAAAAATCATCTACAGCTGTAAGAAACTCTCATAGATATAGTGCTGCTATGCATGAGGGAGGGTGTCAGCTGGTGGCAATGTGTTTCAAAGGAAAAACTCCTTTTTCATCAAACTTGCCCATACTTAGGGCCAGATTCTTGTAGAATCTGCGGCGGCGTAGCGTAAGCCATTTACACTACGCCGCCGCCACTTACTGGAGCAAGTGCCGTATTCTCCAAGCACTTGCTCCGTAATTTGCGTCAGCGTAGTGTAATTGGCCCGGCGTAAGGCCGCGTAATTCAAAGGGGGCGGCTTGTATTTAAATTAAGCGTGCCCCCGCGCCGATCGAACTGCGCATGCGCCGGGCTTAAAATAGCCCAGTGCGCATGCTCCAGTTCTCAACGGAAAATGTCAATGACGCCGACGTGGGCGTCATTGACGTAAAGTCGTATTCGCTGGCGACTTAGGAAAACGACGTAACCAACGGAACAAGCCGACGCTGACCCGACGCCATACTTAACATGGCATACGACGGACCTACATAAACTTGCCCCTCATATTAGCAGGGGCAAGTTTACGCTTACATAAACGTCGTAAATTCTCTGCGTCGTTCGCGCGTACGTTCGGAAATCGTCGTAAATTGCTAATTTACATAAGCGACGGGGAAACGACGTCGGCGACACCTAGCAGCGGGACAAAAAATGCATTTAAGATCTGACAGCGTAAGAGCCTTACGCTTGTCAGATCTAAGGGATATCTATGCGTAACTGATTCTAAGAATCAGTCGCATAGATAGGCCGGGCCAGATTAGGACTTACGATGGTGCAAATGGCTTTGCGCCATCGTAACGCCTTTGAGAATCTGGCCCTTAGTGACCAGGAGTTTTTACACGAAGGGGAGTACTTTGTTGTGCAGCCTAGCATTGAACACAGTGCTTAGCATCACATAAAGACATAAAGGCTGTAGGAATACACAGCCAAGTGGGAATTCCATATGATAATATCAGGATAACATAATTACAGTGTGAAACAATGGGGAAAAAAAAGGCTTTCCCACTAAACCCTGTGTTCTATGCTATGCTGCACAGCCCAGTTCTCTCCTTTTTATACATTTTCCCAGTCACTGACTATGGGTAGGCTTAACAAAAAAAGTGTTTTTAAAAAAAAAAGCTTTACCACCCTCTGCTGCCCTCCCTCATGCACAATTGCTTCCAAAATACTCTAAAAGCCCTGTACACACGATCGGTTTGTCCAATGAAAACAGACCGATGGACTGTTTTCATGGGTCAAACCGATCGTGTGTGGGCCCCATCAGTTTGTTTTCCATTGGTTAAAAAAAATAGAACATGTTTTAAATTTTTCCTATGGATAAAAAAACGATAGAAAAAAACGATCGTCTGTGTGGAAGTCCATCGGTCAAGAATCCATGCATGCTCAGAATCAAGTTGACGCATGCTCGGAGGCATTGAACTTAATTTTTCTCAGCATGTCGTAGTGTTTTACGTTGCCGCATTTGGACACAGTCAAGTTTTTGACCGATGGTGTGTAGGCAAGACTGATGAAAGTCATCACACCAACTAAAAAATCCATCGGATTAGATTCCATCAAATATCCGATCGTGTGTACAGGGCTTTAAAGTGTAATGAAAGCAACTGTATTCTGAGAAAGAAGATATTTATTTCCTAAACCAATGTATGATGTTTATAGTTTGCAAATGTATTTGGTATCCTCAAATAACATGTATCATAATTTTACATAAAGTATGCATTTAAGCAAACCAATGAAACCACAAACAGTATGAATACACAATAATTTAAAGATGTCAATTCAAAAAAATTTGGGAGATTGAGGCGCATCGCTTTCTGATATTCTGTTATACAACAAAACACATTTATTTTGCATATTATATATAGGGCCAGATCCACATAGATATGGATAGGCGCAGCCTATCAGAGATACGCTACGCCGCCGTAACTTTTCCAGCTTTTGTTCGAATCCTGAAAGATTCCGCGCCGAAAGTTACAGCGGCGTAGTGTATTTCTGGCGGCGGAATTCAAATCGGCGATTAGGGGGCGTGATTCATTTAAATGAAGCGCGTCCCCGCGCCGATTGAACTGCGCATGCTCTGTTTCGAAAATTCCCGCCGTGCTTTGCGCGAAATGACGTCGCAACAATGTCATTTTGGAAATTAGACGTGAGCTACGTCCATCCCTATTCACGGACGACTTACGCAAAAAAAAAAATCAAATTTCGACACGGGAACGACGGCCATACTTAACATGGGAAGTCTATGTATACGCCGCATAATACCAGCTTTAACTATATGCCGGAAAAAGCCGACTACAGACGACGTTAGAAAATGCGACGGCCGCGAGTACGTTCGTAAATCGCTAATTTGCATACCCGACGCGGAAAACGACGCGAACTCCACCCAGCGGGCGCCAAAGTATTGCACCTACGATCCGAAGGCGTACGAAGCCGTACGCCTGTCGGATCGAACCCCGAAGCCGTCGTATCTTGGTTTGAGGATTCAAACTAAAGATACGACGCGGGAAATTTGAAAATACGCCGGCGTATCAGTAGATACGCCGGCGTACTCTCACTGTGGATCTGGCCCATAGTGTCTTATTGAGGTGGGTTGTCATTCTTTGAGATCTGGTTACCATAGTAGTTCAGTAAGTAAACATGTATGGGGAGACTTTATTAGCGTTCTGAAAGGGGAAGTCATGAAAAATTTGTATATTTCTTAAATACAATCCAGTAATCTAAATTCATTAAAACTACAATAATTACAGTTAATTTCTTAAGATGTTTAGGCATTATTCTTAACAGTCAATTTAAAAAAAAAATATTGCTATTTTTAGTGTAAATTCTTATACTTATCTGGGAGTGCAAATGTCTAAATCAAACAAACAGTTATGCCACGTTACAGACGATCGGACATTCCGACAACAAACCTGTGTATACATTTCTGACGGATGTTGGCTCAAACTTGTCTTGCATACACACAGTCACACAAATGTTGTCGGAAATTTCGAATGCGGTGACGTCCAACACATACAACGGCACTAAAAAAGGAAGTTCAATACCAGTCGTGTTAGTAGAAGTTTGGTGAGAGACGGTTCGCGCTTTTCAGCCTCATGCTTTTCAGTTCGTTACAGCGTGATGAATGTGCTATCTCCATTACGAATAATAGTTTTACCAGACCGAGCGCTTCCGTCTCTTACTTGATTCAGAATGCGTGGAAATGTGTGTGTCGGAATTGGTTACACACGCTCTGAATTTATGAGAACCGATTTTGTTGTCGGAAAATTTGAGAACCGGCGATGTTCCAAATGTCCGATGGGGCCTACACATGGTCGGAGTTTTCGACCAAAAGCTCCCATCCAACATTTGTTGTTGGAAATTCCGAGCGCGTGTACGTGACATAAGGCGGTAGTGACGAGCAGAACATACCCAGTTTCAGCTCAGGGTATGTTTGTTAAACTTTGCCAAAGTGAAAAGAAACCCCAAAAGAAATCACTAGGAATCAAATCCTAGAAGTCAATAATAGCCATTTTATGAGCTAATAGGCAAAATATTGTCAAACAAAGGCCATAGAGGGCCTTAAGTCACCTATGACTAAGCACCGTGTCTGGTGTGAAACATATCAGAGGCAGTGCAGTTAGTCTGTACTTACCCTTGATGCCTTGATTTTAAATTTTGAATAAAGGTGAATATTTGTAGTTTTCTTTTCATTATCTCTGTTGCAAACAGAGCTAGCACCCTACTTGATTGCAGAGACAGCTGGCCTCAGGAGAGGTTATCACCTTGGAGCGGTGTATTCCCACAAAGGCCATGGAGGGCAAGGAAGTATTCCAAGGAAAATGTATTAAAACATATTTTTTTTTAAATTTACCTTTGGTGGGGAGAAGCAATTTTAATGATGCTTAAAAATAAATATAAAAAATAAAAAAATTCTTTAAATACCATGTTTGGCAAATCTGCCCATGGAGTATCTGCATGGCATATACAATCTACTTCATCAAAGGGGAAAGTAAAAAAGAAAAAATGCTGTTTAAATTGTAAATGACAGCTCCTGACTGCTTCCTTATGCTAGATGAGTTCTGGTATAGATGTTAATGGGAGTACCATGCAAGAAAAAATAAAAGGGTGTTAGTTTCCACCTAACAATACATAACGAACCCTTATGAGGGATGTTAAAGGGGTCACCACACAAAAATAAAAAAACAATGTGAAGTCTCTCCAAAATCCATTTAAGATGATTGGGTGTGGATTTTAAGGGAGAACCCAATGTAAAAAGCAAGGAAAAAAGCATTGTGCCCACTAAATCTATTCCAGACCCTAATCTGAACATGCAGCCTAGCAGGCAAGAAAGGAACAAGCATGCACCTTCCCTCCTAAACCATACTAGGCCACATGCCCTTAACATGGGGAGGGTACCTTGCCATGGGAGTTCCTACCGGCAAATCACCTTGTCACAATGTTGATGAGGACAAAGGCCTCTGACCCACAAGCATGTCCCAGTGGTCCTTAATTGTAAGTCATTTATTGAAAAAAAAAACACAAATGACCCACAATGTAAATCCACACATAATCTCATGTAATGTTATTGAACAAATAAAGTCATATCCATTTTAAAAATGGTTACAGTCCCAGCATGTGCCGGGAATGGAATGGATAGATTTGTTGTGCTCTCAACCAAACTGTCAAATCATCCAATGGCTGGTGTCATAACTGATCACATGTTCAGCATCATGGCAGATGAACATTAATCACTTCCCACTCAGCCTAGAGCAAAATGATGGCCGGGCGGAGGTTCAGTTATACTGACTAAGCATCATATGATGTCCAGCAGGATAAGCCACAATCTGGCACCCAGGGGGCACGCAGCGCAGCGATCGGTGGTGCGGTGTGTCAATCTGACATACCATAACAGAGGCTCTTTACCATGTGATCAGCCGTGTCCAATCACTGCTGATCACAGTGTAAACAGGAAGAGCGGTTTATCGGAATTTCCTCAATTGTGTCTGATAGATGCAAGTGGTGGAGAGACGATCAGTGGATCTCCTGACAGGGGGGTCTGTGCTGATTATTTATCAGTGCAGCCCCCGCGTATGCCCGCCCAGGACCACCAGGGATGCTTCAAGGACCACCAGGGATGCCCACCAGGTATGCCACCCTGGACCACCAGGGATATTTCAATCTGTGTCCAGGCAGATGGCAATCAGTTCCCAGGTGGATGCCAATCAGAGCCCATCAGCAATGTCTGTCAGTGCCAGTGCCATCAGTGATGCCTATAAGTGCCATCTATTAATGCCACCCATCAGTGCCGCCTATCAGTGCCCATCAGTGCTGCCTATCAGTGCCACCCATAAGTACCCATCAGTGCCCATCAGTGCTGCCCTATCAGTGCCCACTAGTGGCGCCTTTCAGTGCCCATCAGTGTTGCCTATCAGTGCCCACTAGTGGCACCTTTCAGTTCCCATCAGTGCTCCCTATCAATGCCCATCAGTGCTGCATATCAGTGCCACCTATCAATGACCATTGTTAGTGCCCATAAGTACCAATTCATCAGCGCCACCTCATTGGTGCAACTACATCAGTGGCACCTTATCAGTGCCCATCAGTGAAGCCTCATCAGTGCCCATCAGTGAAGGAGAAAACGTACTTATTTACAAAATTTTATAACAGAAACAAAGAAAACATGTTGGTGTTTTTTTTTTATTTGTTTAGAAAAAAATAAAAACCGCAGAGGTGATCAAATAGCACAGGAAGGGGGGAAGTGTCTGGTATTGAAGTTGTTAAACAGAGGCCAAGACGGCAGATTTCTTGGCTGAAAACCATATGAGGGCTCACTTCCACTTTAACCACTTGACCACTGGGCACTTAAACACCCTTCCTGACCAGACCAATTTTCAGTTTTCGGTGCTCTCACATTTTGAATGACAATAACTCAGTCATACAACACTGTAACGAAATGAAATTTGTGGTCTTTTTTTCCCACAAATAGAGCTTTCTTTTGGTGGTATTTGATCACCTCTGCGTTTTTTTTTTTTTGCTATAAATGAAAAAAGAATGAAAATTTTGTAAAAAAATGAATTTTTCTTCATTTCTATCATAACATTTTGCTAAAAAGTAATTTTTCCTCATAAATTTGGCCTAAAATGTATACTGCTACATATTTTTGGTAAAAAAAATGGGATATTGGCACTGTAGTGGCACTGGGCACGGTAGTGGCACTGATGGAGCACTGGCGGCACTGATAAGTACTGTAGTGGCACTGGTGCTGCACTGACAGACACTAGCAGCACCAATGGGCACTGAAGTGGCAGAGGTGGCACTGGTGGGGACTGTAGTGGCACTGGTGGGGACTGTAGTGGCACTGGTGGCACAGATGGGGACTTTAGGGGGACTGGTGGGGACTGTAGTGGCACTGGTGGCACAGATTGGGACTGTAGGGGCACTGATGGGTAGTGTAGTGGCACTGTGTGGCACTGCTAGGCACTGCTGGGCACAATGTAGATGGCACTCACTTTAAAAATCACTTCTCTCCTCACACGCTGTATCGGTGTGAGGAGAGAAGAGATGACCTCAGGATGACCTTTTTTTTTGTTTACTTTTCTCTGCTCCCTCATTGGAGGGAGCGATCAGGTGGTGAAGAGCCGCTATCATTGGCTCTTCATCGTGATCCGTGTTGCGTCGGGTCCCCTGGACCCGGCGAGCAAGGACATTTCCGCGAGTGCGTCTCAGGGGGCGCGCAAACAAGGAAGTGCACGAGTACGTCCCAGGGACGTCGTGTCAAAACAACTCGACCGCACTGTAGCAGTATTTTTGCTATAGCGCGGTCGGCAAGTGGTTAATGACATCACAAGTATACCCAACACCTTTGTTTATATTTCACTGTTAGCTAGGAAGCTGTTTTTCTCTGAAGGGAAAACATCAGAAACAGATCATGATGGCAATTGACATGTTTTTATTTTGGTGGGTGTCATGGATCAACATAAGTGGAAGACTAGAACAAGCAGTGGATTAGATGCATCCATGTGTTTTTATTTTTATTTTGGTGAATTGATGATTGGCTTACAAAGTGGTAATTTTTCTAAATACAGGGCTTATCAGAGTGTATCTGTGTCTGTGTCTGAGTCCCTCCGAAAAGATACCCTCCCCATCATGTTAAGGGGATGTGGCTGCATGCTCACACCCCTCTAGTACAACATTTGGGGTTACCACACACCCCTTTTTTGTGCTTGTTTTTTTACTTGTCAACCATGATCTCTTCTCCTTTGTTTTACTTAATTGCAGGGCAGGGACTAAATTTAGCTGTGACAGTAATACCACTCCTAAATAAAAAAGAGGACAGAAAGGGTGGAACCTTAAATGAAGTATGTGTGGGATAAAGGTCTAATTGTTATGTAGTAGTGGATATATCTATAATACACTGTATATGTTATATTCACATAATGGATTCATAAGTTACTATATTCTATTATTCAGAAAAAATATAAATATACACATGAATAGATACTTACTAGGTTAAAGATTATTATTCTAATCCATAACAGGAAGGTACGAGAGAATATACAGAATTAAAATTGAACAGCTTTATTGTATAAAAAAATAAAATTGATGTATGGTTCAAGACAGTCCATACAATGAATAAACATGAAAAAATAACAGTACACAGACAGAAAATAATTAATGCAATGTGAAAAATTATGTTGTGACACATAGTTGACACACAATATCTGTTGGCTCTACGCATTTCACGACTTATTGTCACACATCAGGAGAAAGTGTGTATTGTGTCTCTGCAAAGACATAAATACAATTTTAAATTGGTGCAATGCATTCACACATTTAAGGGACAATGAACACAGGGTCAAAGTCCCAGCTGGTACTTACAGGGTATCCATGTACTGCTGGTATGGGAGTCAGGCCATATATGCCCCCATTTGCGGGGACCACTCCCCCCCAGTGGGCTGAGATGGGGCACTTCACAGTGGGCAGTCACTCCTAAATGCTTTACTTCCAAATGCAGATGGAGGTTTGTCTCAACCATTCACCCATTTAGTTTGGTCACTCGTCAAACTCTGAACATGTAAAATTCAGGCCAAACCCAAAGCTCATCCCTTTTAAGCTGCTTATATAAGTATGGACAACATGCTGACTGCAGACAAGCTTTTTACTAATAGCTAACCATATACTGCGACAAACACATGTTGAACTGTTTTTTTTATATAATTACTGTAAGACTCTACTTATACTGTATGTCTATATCCACTTTAACCCCGGAAGGATTTGCCCCCTTAAGGACCAGATATTTTTTGGCGATACGACACTGCGTCACTTTAACTGAAAATTGCATGGTTGTGCAAGGTTGTACCCAAACAAAATTGACATCCTTTTTTTTCCACAAATAGAGCTCTTTTTTGGTGGTATTTGATCACCACGGTTTTATTTTTTTGCTCTACAAACAAAAAAATAAAACCAATTTGTGATTTTTTTTTTACGTTTTGCTATAATAAATACCCCCCCCCCCAAAAAAAAAATAATTCTTCCTCAGTTTAGGCCGATTTGTATTCTTCTACGATCATGGGTGCCCCTAGTGGTCTTAAAGCGGCCAACGTATACCTATGGCGATTTGCCCAGGCGAGCCAACCTGTGGCGGCTGATCGTCTAGTGGATATAGATAAACAGATATCCACTAGAGGGATAATCTTCAAATCGGTATATAAAATAGCTTATATAAATATAGAGCAATGTGAACAAATAAAACAGATACATATTAACCACTTAAGCCCCGGACCAATATGCAGCCTAAAGACCCAAGGTGTTTTTACAGTTCGGGACTGCGTCGCTTTAACAGACAATTGCGCGGTCGTGCGACGTGGCTCCCAAACAAAATTGGCGTCCTTTTTTCCCAACAAATAGAGCTTTCTTTTGGTGGTATTTGATCACATCTGCGGTTTTTAGTTTTTGCGCTATAAACAAAAATAGAGCGACAATTTTGAAAAAAAAGCAATATTTTTTACTTTTTGCTGTAATAAATATCCCCCAAAAACATATATAAAAACATTTTTTTTCCTCAGTTTAGGCCGATACGTATTCTTCTACCTATTTTTAGTAAAAAAAATCGCAATAAGCGTTTATCGATTGGTTTGCGCAAAATTTATAGTGTTTACAAAATAGGGGATAGTTTTATTGCATTTTTTTTTTTTATTTTTTTTTTACTACTAATGGCGGCGATCAGCAATTTTTTTCGTGACTGCGACATTATGGCGGACACTTCGGACAATGTTGACACATTTTTGGGACAATTGTCATTTTCACAGCAAAAAATGCATTTAAATTGCATTCTTTATTGTGAAAATGACAGTTGCAGTTTGGGAGTTAACCACAGGTGGCGCTGTAGGAGTTAGGGTGCACCTAGTATGTGTTTACAACTGTTTGGGGGTGTGGCTGTAGGAATGACGTCATCGATCGTGTCTTCCCTATAAAGGGAATGACGCGATCGATGCGCCGCCACAGTGAAGGACGGGGAAGCCGTGTTTACACACGGCTCTCCTCGTTCTTCAGCTCCCGGGAGCGATCGCGACGGAGCGGCTATAAACAAATAGCCGCGCCGTGGTCCCGGATCGCTCCCCGAGCGGACCCGACCTCCGCATGTAGCGGGGGGGGTCCCGATCGGACCCCCCACCCGCTAATAGGCGAGGACGTACCTATACGCCCATGTGCCTGTACGTGCCATATTGTGGACGTATATGTACATGGGCTGGTCCTTAAGTGGTTAAACATTATAATAGTAATTTTGTATTACATTTACTTTATTAATTATACAACTTTTTGCATTTTAACTTTCTGCTTCAGTGATAAACTTGTGCTCAGCTTACACAATGACTTTCTCTATTAGATTTGAGTAATGAATACACTATAAAGTACAACACTTTGTTTTCATTTTGAATAGAGGTTGAAGGATTAAAATCAAATAACATTAAAAATTCCTTCTGCGTCCTACTGGAGAGATTCCCCCTCACTTCCTGGCCTGTACACTCTCTCCAGAGTGAAGGAAATCAATTAGGCTTCATTTCCATGGACGTTTTTACAGCCACTTGTCTGAGCTTTTTTTGCAGCTTAAAAACAGCTCTCCATGTTAGTTTATGGCCTCATGCCCACCATGACGTTTTTGAGCTGTAGATGGCTGAGGCCTTTTTAAGCTACAAAAAAAAACCCAGGACCAGTGCATTCTGAAGCTCCAGCCTTAGAGCTGTAAAAACGCCAGACATTAAAAAACGCTCAAAAACGCTCAAAAACGCCCAAAAACGCTCAAAAAACATGCAAAAACACTACCGCTGCGTTTTTGAGCTCCATCTAAAAAAAATAAATAATAAAAAAATAAAATAAAAAAAAAACATGGACAGGCGTTTTTAAGCTGTAAAAAAGTCTAAGGAAAGTGGCTGTAAAAATGTCCATGGAAATGAAGCCTTAAAGGGTTTGTAAAGGAAAACACATTTTTTCATAATAAGCATCCTTTACCTGCAGACATTCCTCTTTTCACTTCCTCTTGTTCGTTTTTGCTCAGAAGTTGCTCTATTTCTTCTCTGTTCTGTTCACTTCCTGCTTGTCTGATTTTACTGACCACCGTGATGGGAGGCTTTACTGCGGTGGTCAGCAACGTGCTCGCCCCCTCCTGGGAACTACATCTATGCAGCAGGACGCTCTCTACGTGTTAGAGACTTCAAGGAGGTGTGAATTACTGGGCGTGCCGCAATTCATGTAGTTCTTACATGAAAGAGCGATGCAAACCAGAAAGTGAATGAGAGCACAGAAACTAGAACGCCGGAGGTGATATAGATGAAGGAATTTAATAGGTATTTACTCGTTTTTTTTAACAGAATAATTACACTATTCTGTCTGTCTACCTTGCAGACATTAATTTTAGGCATTTTTTTTTCCTTCACAACTCCTTTAAAAGACAGATGTCACTGAAATAATGGAAGATTTTACCTCAATTTCTGGTGACAATTTAAAATGTTGCATTTTCCCTTACTTTCGAGCCTTGTTTACAATGTTCCTTCCTGGTAAATATTCACAGAGCTATAAAAACATGACAGAGATTCTAACCTTTCCCTATTCTATACAAAACTAACAAAAAAAGAAAACGTTTTAACTTTAAATGCACTTTAGGCATCAACCTGACATAATTACTTAATTTGACTACCATTGCCTTTGTAACAAAGTTGGATAGGAGGGTCTCAAAAAATACCTTTTCTTTGACTTTGCATAAAATTGAACAGTGAAGACAAATATAAATTACTGAGGTTACTGAAGGAGAGTTATAGAGGGAAGGATGTGATTGAAATGGAATTATGCTAAGTATGCATTTGATATATATATTTTTATATTCTGCAATAGATTTGACATTTTATAATTCTCCAAATGACTGTAGAGCTGTATATTTCTGATGATTTGATTGATTTTTTTCATCACTTATCAAACAGACAGAATTGTAGTTTATGCTCAGCTTTAACCTTTACAAAGATAGATGATAAACTGACATTTTTGTTCAGCTACTGTATGAATTATATTTTTAAATGGCCAAAAATCTTTGATAAAAGTAATTTTAATTTTTACACAATATGACAAATATACAGACGGTGATAAATGTTTGTTTCCAATTAAAGTTTCGAAAAAATAATAGCATCTAGAAATATTATGCCACATGTGTAATGGTATCTAAATTGACATCTTTTGCTGTAGCTAGTTGCTAATAGTGTCTCACCACTAGCAACATGCTAATGACTTCCCCCAACAATGTTTCTTTATCTCTTTGTGCAGTCCTTGATGCTGAAGCATTGAATTGTACTGTACTGTTAAAGAGTGCATTTAAAGGGTTTTGTCTTGTAGTATGAGCCTCAACTGGCATCAGTTTAACAAACAATAATAGCTGTGCATTGGTCTACTTCCCAGAAACCCCTAATTAGAAGTTGTAAGAATTATAGAAAGTTAAAACAGAAATGACTTTCATAGTAGGCACCTGTCACAGTAACCAAACATTAGAGCTGGGTAGCATGTGGCACCCCTTTATAATGATATAGCTTACAAAACACAAACAGGTGTCTAGGTTTTTATTATAAAAGTGTATCATTTTTCAATTAGCCCAACAATGGCACCACATTTAAAGGGAACACCAACAAGCCTGAAATGATCTGCAAAATACCTTGAAAGATGTCTTCCAAGTAAATATATATACATATTTTATGTGTCATGCCGCGTACACACGATCATTTTTCAGGTTGTAAAAAATGACGTTTTTTTTCAATGTCATTAAATGTCATTAATGTCATTAAGAAAGTTTTCGGGTTCTGAAAAATGGGCAAAAAAAATTTGAACATGCTCTAATTTTTTTAGTTTTTAACGTTGTCGTTTTTCGGGTTGTAAAAAATGGTTGTGTGTGGGCTTTAACGACGCGAAAAATCAGCGCATGCTCAGAAGCAAGTTATGAGACGGGAGCGCTCGTTCTGGTAAAACTACCGTTCGTAATGGAATAAGCACATTCATCACACTGTAACAGACAGAAAAGCGCAAATCGTCTTTTACTAACACAAAATCAGCTAAAGCAGCCCAAAGGGTGGCGTCATCCGAATGGAACTTCCCCTTTATAGTGCCGTCGTACATGTTGTACATCACCGCGCTTTGCTAGAGCATTTTTTTTCACGATCGTGTGTAGGCAAGGCCGTTTTAATGATCAAGTTGAAAAAAACTTTGTTTTTTCCAGAGCCTGAAAAACGTTGTTTTTTACAACTCGAAAAATTACCGTGTATATGCGGCATCAGAGTTTTAAAATGTAGTAGTTTTGTTTTATTTTAATGTATTTATATATCTACTGTAATACTGTATATATTTATTGATAATATTGTTTTGGACTAGAGAAGAGGGTAGTGGGAAGTATGCCTGTTGGCTAGGTTGGTACTGGGATTGGTGGACAGCACCACTCATTTAGAAATCAGGAGCAGATATACTCAAGTGAGAGTTATATGGAGGATTCAGGAAAAGCAGTAGCACCACATCCTAAGACAAACAGGGTTTTCTCTTAATTTTATAAATATAGGGCTAGATTCAGGTAGCTGCGCCCCTTTTTACGGCGGCGCAGCGCATCGTATTTACGCTACGCCGCCGCAACTTACAGGAGCAAGTGAAGTATTCACAAAGCACTTGCTCCGTAAGTTGCGGTGGCGTAGTGTAAATGGGGCCGGCGTAAGCCCGCGTAATTCAAATGTGGAAGGGGGGGAGGGTTTTATGCTAATATGTAATGACCTGACGTGATTGACGTGTTTTACGAATGGCGCATGCGCCGTCCGTGTACATATCCCAGTGTGCATTGCTTCAAATGATGTCACAAGGACGTCATTGGTTTAGACTTGAATGTAAATTACGTCCAGCCCTATTCGCGAACGACTTACACAAACGACGCAAAAAATCAAATTTCAAAGCGGGAACGACGTCCATACTTAACATTGGCTGCGCCACCTAATAGCAGGAGCAACGTTATGCCGAAAAAGCCTTACGCAAGCTAAGTAAAAAACTACCGCCAGGCGCACATACGTTTGTGAATCGGCGTAACTAGGTAATTTGCATACTCTACGCCGAAAACAACGGAAGTGCCACCTAGCGGCCAGTGTGAGAATGCACCCTAAGATACGCCAGTCGTATCTTAGGCTAATGTTGGCATATCTTGCTTTCTGAATACAGAAAGAAGATAAGCCGGCGCAGCTTTGAATTTACGCGGTGTATCTATGGATACGCCGGCGTAACTTGTTAATGAATCTAGCCCATAGTTTCTGTCACAGACAATGAGCTCAGATGCACGCAGAAGCTAATCAGTGGAATCTGGTGTGAGTTTCATGTGATCACTATTACTTGTGGACAGGCAGATACATCTGTCAGTCACACAAAGTCAGCTACACTGAACATCCTTTCTGATAAAGACACTTGCAGCAGGCCAGATCAGCACTCTTAGCACATACCCACAAACTATGGCCACTAATCTTAGACACCCAGTATCCCTTTGGGTCTTTCCTCACTTCCGAGGTCATTGGTATTCGAGTGTAATCCAACTTACTCATTGACCATCAAAGACAGGCCATGTCTGTCAGTGCTACCTTGGACCATGCCTGCCTGATGCTGCCTAAAGTATGTGTACAACACCTCTGTTAAATAACCCATGTTGGCCGTGGAGGTACAGCTGCTTCTTGCTCACCCTTCACAGAGTTGAGAAGGATAGAAAGCAATTCCCTTAAACGCACCTGCTTATAGTGACACATTTTGTCTTCCTCCTTATATGGTGGGATAAAATCAGCCTTTATAATCTTGTAGAGTGGTAAATGGCCTTGAAGGGGTCTTCCTCAAATAAGGCTCTAGACCAGAGACATACGGCACTTAAAGTGGATGTAAACCCACTCTCACCCTTTCTAAAATACTGCCATAGTGCAGATCTATAATGATATACATGCCTCCTGCATGTATCATTACCTGTCAAATGTTTCCCCTCTGTCTGTTATAAGAACTGAAAAACTACAGATTCTGTGGGTGGATCTGTTGTCTGGAGCTCTGTGGGTGGAGTTGTGATGTCAATAGACTCCCACCCTCCTCTACAATCCCCTTGTCAACATGCTTTTTTTTCCTGTGTACTCCTTACACTAAATTCTGCTATGATCACTAACATCCAGTCAAAATCCAGAAAAGTAATCACATGACTTCAGAAAAGGAGTGGTGGTGAGAATTTAAAAATAATGCCTGTCTCCAGGCTAGTGCATAAGATATGTAAATAACCTGTCACTCACAGCAAGGGGGTGGAACGGACTAAGGTTTTTCTCTGTAAGACTGTTTTATTTCACTGAACAATAAAAGAGGATTGCTCAGAGCTGGATTAACTCTGTGTGGCAAGTCTGGGCACAGATGATAGATGACATCACAAAAAAATATTTGGTTTACATCCACTTTAAAGTTGTTTCAAAACGAAATAAATAAAAATTTGGGGGGCTTGCGGCTGATAGAGTAGGCAGCGTGGTGGGAAAGCTCTGTCAAAACTCCTAGATTTCCTCCAGCTATATCCATCACGATACTCCCGAGTCACCCCTAGCCAGCTCTGTGGGGCTCCCTGCATCTTAACTGGACCAGCGGTGCCTGTGATGCTGCGATCCCGCAACGGCCATGGCCCACAAAGGAGGCAAAGACTGTCTGCCTGCAGCAGAGCATGGCGGACAAGATGGCATCTGGGCCCAGTGCTCGGCTAAGGATGTAGACATGAAACTTTTGACAAGTCGATGGCGAAGGATAATCCCCCCAAGACGCCATTCTCCTGGAATTCACTGATTAGGAACCCCTGCTAGAGGTTCTGGAGGCTGCCTGGCCTGGGGACACAGAGCCTGCTTCCTCATGGGACACAGTGAGTACTCCAGCCCCTGATAACACTGACAGTGTCCCAGAAAGCAAGGAGCTGCATACCCCTAAACCAACTCTTAAGCCCTGTACACGTGATCGGATATCTGATGGATTTTTTTGTCAGATATCCAATGAAGCTGACTTTCATCAGTCTTGCCTACACACCATCGGTCAAAAATCTGACCGTGTCCAACGCGGTGACGTAAAACACTACGACGTGCTGAGAAAAATAAAGTTCAATGCTTCCGAGCATGCATCGACTTGATTCTGAGCATGCGTGGATTTTTGACTGGTGAACTTCCACACAGACGATCGTTTTTTTCTATCGTTTCTTTATCCATAGGAAAATTTTAAAACACGTTCTATTTTTTTTCACTGATGGAAAACAAACTGATGGGGCCCACACACGATCGGTTTGTCCGATAAAAGCGGTGCATCGGTCTGTTTTCATCAGACAAACCGATTGTGTGTACAGGTCTTAAGAGACATTTTCTTCTGCTGTCCCAACTTGCAATATGTCCATTATCAATCTGACCTCTGAAATCAAAGGGGTGAAGCTGCCGCTGAATCTAGTCAGACAGGACATGCAGAAACTGCAAGATCCCACAGCAACCCTGGAGGATAGAGTGAGCAATGTGGAGGATGATGTAGTGCCACTGCCGAGGTAGTTTGCCATATGCAATCAATTATCACAGGCTGCTCAGCCAGCTTAGAGGACATGGAGAACAGACAGCGATATTCACTTTGTTTCCTGTCTCCTCCATTGTAGAGGATGCAGAGATATTTTATTTTTCTCTTGGTTGCTTAATGTTTTTCTTTCCTTTGTCACCACTGACCCCTGCTGGTAGAAGGGAGGACATTCTACTTTTTTGTGTTTGGTCAACTGGAATTATCTTCTCTTTGAAGCCGCTACCACTCATTCATCTAGACCTTGTTTGGAGAATCCCTGTGCTCACAGTTCATACTGTATGTGGAGTTGTAGGGAGTCCCCTGGTGACTGCCTGCACCTAGAACTATCTCTGCTGGTTGCTTACTATTCTGCTTTCTTATGGCTAATATGTGTAATTTGTTTTTGTGGAATGTGAGGGGGCTGAGTAATGGCATGAAACGGGTGGCCTTTTTCTCTACGGTGAAGGCCCACAAACCTTCTGTGGTGTGCAAACCTTCTGTGGTGTGCCTGCAGAAAACACATTTGCAAGCTAACTCTACATCTGCACTAAAGCACCGCAGTTACCCAACCCAGTTTCACTCCACTCACACAGCTTACTCCAGGGGTGTCAGCATACTCATTTCACATGCTGTCTCCTTTCAGTTACTGCACTGCCTGATTGATGATCAGCGATGGCACATTTTTTTTTACTATTCAAGTTGGTGGGGTTACTATGTATCATTGCAAACATATACATCCCTCCACCCTTCTCCTTTGACAGCCTGAAATGTCTAGCACAATTTATAGCTTCATACTCCAAAGTCCCTATTTGGGTGCTGGATGATTATAACAATGTTATGGATAAAAAGATGGATACATTTTCATCCATAGCTGGCGGTAATCCTCAGCCGGGGGGTCCTACCCCATTTGCTCACTTCCTTGCAGAACTGGGTCTGAGAGATGTGTGAAGGGACAAGACTATTATTATTATTATTATTATTATTATTATTATTATTATTATTATTATTATTATTATTATGTGCACTGTTTTTCTTGCTACTCAGCGTCCTACAAATGTCTCTCCCATATAGATCTATGTCTGGGTAACACTTTGGCACATCAGATGACTGATTCAGTGATGTACTCTCTTCTCAGTGTCCAAATAAATGTGTCTCCTAGCCACAAACACAGCCTACGGAAGGTCAACCCCTTTTGATTTATGATTTTTCCAGAATCCATTTCCATTCCCAAATCCACCACATAATTCTTTCAATTTATTTGGGGTACAGCTAGATCCATGGTGGTTTAGGATGCCCTGGAGGCTCATTTATGGGGTTTAATTATCACACAGATCATGATATTAAAGCCAAAACCAGAGAGTGGGAGAATCTGGTAATGAATGAGGCCACTAGGGCAGAGAAGTCATACATTGCTACCCCAACCTCAGAGTTTGATTGTAGATGGTTGGAAGCTCAGGCCCTGTATCAACAAGTAACTACCACTGTAACCGAGAAAAATAGATTCTTCCTGCAGCAGAAGTACTTTAATGATGGAGAAAATACAGAACACTTTCTAGCAATGATAGCTAGGGCCCAGCAAGGGGTGACCCATATAGAAGCCGTACAAAACGGACATGGGGAAATGGTTACTGACCAGGCTGAAGTGTTCTCACAATTTTTCCCGGGACCTATATAGGTTCATCCTACACAGAGGAGCAAGATCATTTTCTGGATCAGTGTTCCCTTCCATGTATCTCAAGACAGGGTCTCGCTGTTCTTAACAGCCCAATAAAACTAGAAGAACTAACAACCCTAAATGATGTCCTTTAGGACGGTGGTTTGCCCATCTCTATGAATGAGGCAATAATAGTAGTTATCCCAAAAGCTGGCAAAGACCCTTTACAAACGCGCCTTTTATAGGCCTATCTCACTGCTCAACATGGATGTTAAATTGCTGGCCTGGATGTTGACCACTAGACTGTCGGGAGTTGTGGCGGATCTGGTCCATTTGGACCAATCTGGCTTAATTACTGCTCGATCTACTGCACTAAATATCTGCAGACTTTTCTTTAAACATTCAAATCCCTGTAGACAATTTCGGGTAAAATAGCTATATTCTTTCTCAACGTGGAATTACATATGGGCGGTTGTGCTTCAGTTCGGTCTGGGCGAGGGATTCATATCTTGGATACAACGCTTATATGCTGCACTCATGGCAAGAATACAGATACATTTTACATAATCGGAGTCCTTTCCTTTGTTTCATGGTACGTGACAGGGGTGCCCTTTGCTGAAGGAAGTATCTCATAAAAGGTAGACACTTAATTCAGATATCTGGGTATAATGGTGACCGGGGACCCATGGGATTACATTGCCTTGAACCTGAAACCCATACTTTAAACATTTCAACACAAACATGCCAGCTGGTGTAAACTACTGCTCACAGTTACCAGATGTGTAAATTTCATAAAGATGATTTGGGCACTGTAATTACTGTACATTTTGCACATTTAGGGCTCTCATTTGGTGAGGTGGAGTGGTTGGCATTAAACTTGCCACTCTGCATTTTTCCAAAGATCTGGGGAGAATTGACTGTTCCACATCCACAAATATACAACTTTGTAGCCCAATAAAACACTTTACAGGATGGGATCTAACTGCAGCAGGAGAGTCTTCCAGGGATCTGCTACTTGACTCTGACATATGGAAATGGCCTCCACATGGTCCCATCTCATTGCCCCACAGTTCATCTATTGATGAAAATCTGGGAAGGTGTCAAGCATAAATTGGGATTGACTGGGATTCTTCGTCAAACACCTATATGGCAGAAGACTTTTATAAGGATCTAGCTAAGGTTTTCAAACACCCTGTTTGGGAAAGGGCCGAGATTAGATACATCAACCAAATACCAAATAACTCTGTCATGAAACCATATGCCCAGCTTAGTCGGGAGTTCCCAATGCTAAAAGGTCATCATTATCAAAACATACAGCTACAGCATGATATGTGGTAGATACTCCAATCTGAAGTTAGAGGACTCTTTGTTCTTGGAATCCATATTCACTGATCCCAAGAAAAAGGGTATCATCTCTCAAATTTATATCCAGCTCTTATCACATATACAAGCCCCAGACCTTGTACCCTGCAGGGAGGGATGGGAGAGAGATGTCAGTTCCATTGATAGCGAACAGTGGGATCAAAATCTTGGAGTAGGGCCACTGGTTTTGGTATCCGTGGCACAGAGACTTTCACACCAGTTTATACTGCACCGAGTGTATCGTACACCTGAACAGGTACATAAATGGGGTAGACGAGACACTCCCATATGTCTGAAATGTCAGGCTCATCCAGGTGACCTCATCCACATGCTCTGGAGGTGTCCCAAGCTAGTGAGATATTGGAACAGAATTGTCACCAAAATTAACAAAATATACCAAGGAGGTGGGCCCACTGACATGTCTGTTGGGGAGTTCTCACAGAGGAACTGTACCCTCCTCCGGTGTACATTGCCCTCACAAGACCTTTATACCTAGCTAGGAAGCTGATTGCCCGACTTTGGCTTTCGGCACAAGTCCCGACAGAGGCACAGTGGATCCAAGAGGTTAACAACAGCCTTACCCTACCCAAGAACGAAATACCTACTATCATAGGAAATCATCATTTTTTTTTATAAATATCTGCAAAGCTGGTTAAATTCCCCAGAGGTGGCACCCCACAGCTGGTTCTAGATAGATTACTTCTGGGATAGACAGTTGCCTGCACTGATTCCAGGTGAGTGACCATGTGTGACTATCTGTGATCTATCAGCAATGATTTACCTTTTGTGATATCTGACAATAATGCGTGGTATTGGGGGTTTCTCCAATACAAAGTAATTGATGTGTACTTCCAGTTGGTTTGTTCCTCTCTTCTTTTTTTTTTTTCTGTTTAACAGTTTGTATTTCCTTAATAGTGCAATGAGCTGATTATTATTATTATTATTATGATTATTATTATGCAATATCTGTCCTTCTTTTAAAAGACCAGTTGGCTATGCAGTTATTACAAATTATTTATTGTTATGAGGATTGTATTTCCTGATTTCTACAAACTGTATGCCTACTCAATTGTACCATTTAGTTTGGCATTTTTAATTGTAAAAATTTACCAATGTCTCTCTTTCTGTTTTGTTTGTTGATTCATTTTAATTTCATTAAAAGTATCTATTTAGATCTATCTATCTATCTATCTATCTATCTATCTATCTATCTATCTATCTATCTATCTATCTATCTATCTATCTATCTATCTATCTATCTATCTATCTATCTATCTATCTATCTATCTATCTATCTATCTATCTATCTATCTATCTATCTATCTATCTATCTATCTATCTATCTATCTATCTATCGCTTTGATTGGTGGAAAGAGGGTATAGCCAAATCAAATTTGCGATACAGTATTTGGGGAAAATGTCACCTTTACCTAAACAAGAACACCATTAATTACAAAGACTCACCAGATCCACTGATACCCAGCTCTGTATAAAAACTAGTAGTATGAAAGCCTTTTGTTGGGCATCACTGATCTACAGTGGATCTTTAAAAATCTGCCCAAATGTATTTGTTTTTTTTATTTGCTTATTTTATTATATATAGATACAAATTTTTTTTTTACATAATACATAATACTTAAAGAAACCACCCTTGGCCTCCCAATGTATAAATCATTTTAATAAAATAAATAATGTGAAAGTGAAATTGCCAAATCAATATTCACATAGCTAGATGTGAAAATTCCTCTGTTAAATATGATAAACCAGAAATAGAAACACATACTTTGCATTTCTAAATAATCAGGTATAAGTTTTCAATTAAAGACAAATCTTAAACATCACAAATAAATGTGTTAGTCAATTTCTCCCAATGCAATGATTTTATGTGATACAGTGTAAGGCTGCATTCACACCTGAGCGTTTTGTCGCCTGAAGCGCGATGCCCCAAAACGCTAGAGGGAAAAAAATACATTATTCTCTATGGAGATGGTTCACATCTCCACTACAAAACGCCTGACGCCGAACTCCTGAAGCCCAAACAAGTTCTGGACCCTTTTTTGTCGCTCGAATTTGGGCGTTTTACATTGGTGACCCTAGACCTGTAAAAAAACGCGGTAAAAAATGCTGCATTTTGTCGCAGCAAATCGCGCTAAAAACCGTTGCATTTTGCCGCCCATCATGCTCCGGTACCATGTGGGTAGGTACCATGTGGGTAGGTACCGGAGCATGATGGGACTGTGAGGCCTATATAAGTCGGATGCAAGCCGCGCACCTGTCATTGCAGCGAGAAGAGGCGACGGGTCAACATCAGAAGAAGGGAGAAGAAGAGAAGAGAAGAATATGACGTCACAGAAGAGCGTGCTGGCCGCCTGCTAGTAACTGAGCTAACACACGAAGATAGCGGGCAGCCAGCGCTGAAGGAGAAGGCACCGGACAGCGCGAGAAGAACCGGGGTGCGGCGAGTCAACAGCGGAGAGCGGCGAAGATAGAAGAAGACCCCCCAGAGCGGAGAAAACCCCCCCGGAGAGCGGAGAAGACCCCCGAGAGTGGAGAAGACCCCCCCCGGAGAGCGGAAGAAGAAGCCCCCCCTGCTAAAAGAGCTAAAGAAGACAGGGGGGCCCCCGGAGCAGACTAATAAATTATTTAAAAAAACCTGTGTCGTGTGTTTATTAACTTTAACACTTTGCATCCAGGTGAATGGGTAGGGGTACGATGTACCCCATATCCATTCACTTAGGGTGGGGGGCCGGTATCTGGGGGCCCCCTTATTTGAGGGGTCTCCCAGATTCTGATAAGCCCCCCAACCGCAGACCCCGACAACCAACGGCCAGGGTTGTTGGGAAGAGGCCCTGTCCTTATCAACATGGGGACAGGGTGCTCTGGGGTGGGCCCGCAGTGCGCCCCCCTGCCCCAGAGCACCCGACCCCCCCATGTTGAGGGCATGTGGCCTGGTACGGCTCAGGAGGGGGGGCACTCGTCCCCACTCCTTTCCTGGCCGGCTGGGTAGCATGCTTTGGATACAGGTCTGGTATGGATTGTAGGGGGACCCCCTACGTCAGTTTTTCGGCGTAGGGGGGTCTCCTTACAACCCATACCAGACCTAAGGGCCTGGTATGCTCCTGGGGGGGAACCCATGTCAGTTTTTTATTAAAAAATTGGCGTGGAGTTCTCCCTCTCAGGAATGCATACCAAATGCCGCACCTAGAATTGGCGGGAATCCAAGTTGGATCTCCCGTCGCTTCAATGACGGCTTTGTCTCCATCGCGGCAAGCCAGCTCGGCGCTGGCCCCAGCGATGGGGCTCGTAGGTGGTCAATCTCGCCGAGAAAGGGAGCGAGATTGACACAATATCGTGGTCACCCACTGTATATAATAAAACTATAATTTGGCTAGGTTGTGGCTGTACCAGTCCTTCCATGGTTCTGTACTGTGGTCCTCAGGAAACAGACACCCAGGAAGTGTCCAGAACAGAGCAGAATTACAGCAACATCAGAACAAAAACAAACAATGAGGACATGAAACCAGGACTGCAGTAAGGTAAAGGAAGCTATTTAGCTAAAAAAACATTTTCCTTTAGTTACCCTTTAAAGCAGTTGATTTACTAAAATTGGACAGTGCAAAATCTGGTGCAACCATCTGTGCACGGTAGCCAGTTTCTAACATTAGTTTGTTAAGCTTTAAAAGAGAAGTATGTTTTTTTTTCCCCTATTCATACTTACCTCGGTGGATGGAGCATCAGACTGATGCTGCATCTGTCCCCCGGCATCTCTGCACTGAGAACTGAGCCACTGATCATCATCGATGGCTTGGTTCTCACTCCTCCCCGAGCAAAGCTTCTGCTCTACTTCTCCACGCTCATTGGAGCGATGAGAAGTGGAGGGGTGGGCACTGGCCGTCTCAGTGGCTCGCTGAGACAGCCATCAATCAGGGCAGGTGGCGGATTCAGACCTAAAAGTCGGGATGATGCGCTGCCCCGACTGATGGCAGTGACGTCAGCGGAAAGCGGACTTCAGACCGATCTCCGCTGAAAACGGGTCACATGAGTGCAAAACAAAGTGCACTTCTGTGACCCAGAGGAGAAGCCCAGCCTAAAAAGCTCAGGTTGGACTTCTCCTTTTACAATAAAACCTAAAAGTTGATTATCAACCCCATAGTCTACGCTAATTGTAGTTGTGGTGTGTAGTCAACAACACTAAACTATAATGTTCAATAAAATTTACTTTTATCTTTTTTAATAGAAAGAGGGTTAGAGCATCACTGTTTTCTTTTCCTCTCTGTTTTCCCACTGATGAGTATCTTCTCATTCCCTGTGAAACTGAATAGCTTTTCTGAGAAGGGAAGTGAGGACATAACACTGACATAGACAGCAATAGAGTCCTGATGGAGGTTGTAACCTTTGTGCACCAAACTGACATTTGCACATAACCATACACACACACATGCATATAAAAGTGACCAATCGCCATCTTGCCCGATAACGCAATGACAATTTTGCCTTATCATTTTTCTTATCTTCACCAATATAGCCCCCAGAGAGTCTGTTTACTTACAACTGCCTTTAGTTTTATATTGCAACAATTAATCAGAGTTAATGTCTATACTTTCTGCTGATTTAACTGCAAGAAATGATCTCTTCTGTTTATATCCTATTATAAGGATCATTACAAAATTGAAAAACAATTAACACTGGGTTTAATGCCTGAATGCCATATAGCTAAAGTAATTGTACTTAAGGTCTACTAACTTTTTAATCAGGCATTTGGTTGCAAGCTGCTCAAGATTGATTCTGTAAGATGCTGGAGCAGAATATTAGAAAGAGGCTGTGTGTGCTAGAAAACAAATTAGTTAAATAAACCACAAGAGTTATGCACAGCACCTCCTAAAGTCTACAGATAGGGGAAATTATCCCATAAAGAACCATCAGAACATATGCAAGCTGAAAGTAAAACAAGATATACAGTATAAAACACACAGTAAAAGTGTAGGTGGCCATTACTGGAACAACACCATCTGGTGTAATGTTTGTAAACATGCTTTTCATAATGGGGTAAGTTAAAAGACGTACCTATATATAATACTGTAAATAATTACTGACTTTTTGCTAAAGATACAGAGAATCTCATGTTCTTACATTTAAAATGTAAAAAACACAGCTACAAATGAGACATACTTCCTTTCCAGTTAGGCAACAGTAATTAGTTATGTTCAGGCTTATGACTGAATAAATAGATATTGTCAAAATAGAAATGATCAAACCTTTGAAATATTATCATGGGAAATTTTTATTTCACTGATCCTTATATTCTTTGAGATGATGGTGTCTTTAAGCTTGAGCCAAACAAATCATGGTAATGTTAATCATCCTGTCTGCCCATAATTTTGCAATGGAGCAGAAACACACAACTGTTGGTGTTATTATGTGAATTATGTTGGTCATACACACAGTCATTTTCTGCAAGCCCAGCTTGCATGTACAGTTCAAGGAAACCTGGCATCTGCATGTTTTATATTTTTACCTAAATAACAGGGATTGGCATAGGTTGTGTTGATCTGTTTAATCAGTTTTTCTTTTAAAAGTTGGTAGGGGGTTTAAATTGTCAGTGTGTATTGTCAGTATCAGAGCTGATAAATTAATCAATATTTTATCTATGAGTAGTTTTAATACACTTAAAAAATCTCATGCCAACAGAGTGAGGTGTGCATGTACAACAAAGCTGAATACTCTCACAAATGGTTGGGTAGGTGTGTAGACTACTATAGAATAAAGGTTTCTGATGTGTAATGTATGTGATACCGTATTTATTGGCATATAAACACGCACAGGCGTCTAGCACGCACCCTAACTTCAAGAGGGAAGTTTCAGGAAAAAAACTTTCCACAGCCCCCTGCAGGCACAGTTTACTCTCCATTTTCAGGGTAAAAAACTGAGTGTTATACGCCAATAAATACAGTAACTCAAATTATATCGCAATATAGCTGTTTATTTATAATGCAATATAAGATCTTTGCCACGGATAAATAATACAGTATGTGTAGCAAATCATTAGCTGTCAAACAACACAGCAGATCTCAATGTACTGGATTCACACAGTTTAGCACTATTGGTGTACACAAAAACACCTGCGCTCATATGCGTTTACATGCATTTTTTTACTGCCTTGGTTAAATGTGTGTATTTTTCACAACAGGAGCCAAACAACTTTGTTTTTCCCATAAACCAAATTGCAAAAAGCAGTAACATATTTTAATTTGTTTAGCACATTACACAAAATTTTAAAAGCAGCATTTTCTATTTTTACCAGCTCCCTGGAATGCTGGGTGTGTCGAAACCAGTGTATTTCAGCGTCTCAATGAATTGGGCCTACTTCGAACAATACAACTCAACACATATAGTGTGAATGGGTTTTTACAGCTATGAGAATACTTGATGAGTGTGTGTAAGTGTGTGTACTGCAGCGTTTTTCAACTCCAGTCCTCAAGGTGCCCCAACAGGTCATGTTTTCAGGATTTCCCTAAGATGAAATGGCTGTGTTAATTACTAATGCCCTGTACACACAATCAGAATTTCCGATGGGATAAAATCTGATGGAATTTTCCATCAGAATTCCGTTCAAGCTGTCTTGCATACACACTATCAGACCAAATTCTGACCGTCTAAAACGCGGTGATGTAAAACACTACGACGAGCTGAGAAAAATGAAGTTCAATGCTTCCGAGCATGCGTCGACTTGATTCTGAGCATGCATGTTTTTTTCTCCATTGGAGTTCCACACAGACAATCAGAATTTCCTATAGGGAAAAAAAACTAACACATGTTCTATTTCTAAACTCTGGTAGAAAAAAAGTCTGATGGGGCCCATACACAGTCCACACACGGTCAGAATATCCCATGAAAAAATTCTGTCAGACAAAATCCGTGTGTACAAGGCATTAGGCAGTGAAACTTATCAAATCACCTGTGCAAAAAAATGGAAAGCCTGAAAACTTGACCTGTTGGGGTGCCTTGAGGACTGGAGTTGAGAAACACTGGTGTGCTGTATATATTTGACAAATGGATAGTCTGTCACTGTGTAAAGATGCAGATAGTGGGGAGCTGTGGTGGCTCAATGGGAGCCGTGGTGGCTCAAAGTGATTGGCACTGCGCTGACAAGCCATTCACCTCTGCAGCTAGGGGTTCGGATCCCGGTCTCGGCTACATGTGAATTGAGTTTGGTGGTCTCAGCCCGGCTCCCGGTGGGTGTGCTATGCTTAGTACGCCCACCCCCTCCCACAAAAACCACCACACTTACACGCACTCGAAATTGAGTTAACATGCAGGCACTTTGACCACGCGGTCTCTAAAAAGAGAGGCGAAGGACTAACGGGGCTGGTTGAGCGGGCTATATCCTCTCACTCCCTTATAGGGAGTCCCTCTGCCCCGTTGGGCTTCAAAGCGGAGCAGGTAGGGCGGGCTGTGTGGGAGGACCCCCTCACACACCCGCCATTGCCACCCGGGGCATGGAGAAAGGTGGCAGATTGCCTCTGGGGGAGGCCTGCCTACTCTCAAGTCCGGCTCCTCTCTTGAGTACACGCAAAAAATACACTTTAAAAAAAAAAAAAAAGATGCAGATAGTGCCTTTTTCAGCAGGGAAAAAAACTGATTAGATTCAGGTGGATGTTGCTCAAAAATAAGAGAAATCTCTAATCTTGAACCTATGTGCTGCAAAAGCATCTTGAAGCCTGACTTTTGGGAGCATGTGTCCAGGCCTAACTAGCCTACACAGACAGACCACTGAGCCAGACTGACATCTGAGACTTGGATGTAAGGCTACTTTCACACTGAGCCGCCCCTCCATTCATGCTAAAGAGCCACTAATTTTAGTGGTGCTTTAGCGCTGTTTAAGCAGTGATTTTGGGCTGCTAGCAGGCGCTTTTCACCCAAAAATGGTTAAAAACTCCAGTTTGCGGTGATTTCAAATCACTTTTAAGGAGCTTTGAAAGCACCGCCCATTCATTCCAATGGGCAGGGTGTTTCGGGAGCACTAAAAATAGTGCCCCCAACCCACCCCAAAGATGCTGCTTGTAGGACTTTTCGGAACATCCCGCAAGCGCACCGCCACAGTGCGAAGAGACACAATGGAATTAATGGGAGACTTTGCAGAGGCTATTTTTAGTGCTAAATCCCCTGAAAACTGCCCCAGTGTGAAAGAGTTCTAAAGGGACAGAGTGTGTCTCAAGAGGGAAAATGTCTAAAGCTAAGCAAGTGATAGACATTGTGGGCCAAATCCACAAAAGGGATACAATGGCGTAACTGCTGTTACTCCGTCGTATCCCTGTTCCTAACTATGGAACTGATCCACAGAATCAGTTTTCCATAGTTAGGGAGAAGATCCGGCAGTGTAAGTCCCTTACACTGCCGGATCTTAGGATGCAGTACCGCATCCGCCGCTGGGGGCATTTTGTGTCGAAATGCTGCCTCGGGTATGCAAATTAGCACTTACGGAGATCCACGAAGCTTTTCAGCTTCATTTTTTCTCCGTAAGTTTTAGTTTGCATACGCAAAATTAGGGCTGCTTTTACAAGGTGTAAAGTTAGTACACCATGTAAAAGCAGACCTTTCTGTCCAGCGACGCAATTTTTTTTTCATTTTGATTTTTTTTTTTTCGCCGGATTTTTTTTTTTTCCCGCCTCGACTTTATTGACCCGTCGCAATCCACAAAGCTCGGCGTAACGTAATTTCGCGCTATGCACATCGGGAAAATGACGTCACGAGCATGCGCAGTATGGCCGGCGTGGGAGCGCGCCTCATTTAAATGGGAATCGCCCCCATTTGAAGAGGAACGCCTTGCGATGGCGGAATTTAAGTTACACAGCCCAAAATTTCTAGGTAAGTGCTTTGTGGATCGGGCACTTAGGTAGAAATTTTAAGGCAGTGTAACTTAAATGGGAAAATTTACGTTAGGCACGATCTTTGTGGATTTGGCCCAATGTTAGCAGATACAGGTCCAGTCTAATGACTGAAGGAACTAGTTCAGCAGAGAGTCTGACTTAAGCAAGGTATACACTAGTAGAATTTCATTTAACATTTATAATTGTAAGAATGTTGTAAGAACATTTATTCTTTTTCTAATCATTAGTGGGGTCAAATTGGCATTCGCTTTCAACAGCGGCGATTAGAAAATGTTAAGTATCAGGATAGAATTTGTTTCTTGAATGTATGAATGTTTGTGGTTTTCACTTGGTAAAGTTTATTCATTAAAAAATCTTTTAACTACTTTTAAACAAATATTCAGAGAATTTTCATACAAATGTTCATTTGAAATTCTACTAGTGTATAGCCAGCTTAAAGGGTCACTAAAGGAATTTTTTTTTTCCTTTAAAATAACAAACATGTTATACTTACCTCCACTGTGCAGTTAGTTTTGCACAGAGTGGCCCCGATCCACGTCTTCTGGGGTCCCTCGGCGGCTGTCTCTGTCCTCCCCGCAATTACTCACCACAGTCATGCGAGAGCTCGCATGGTGGTCAGTAATTGCGGGCGCACTCCCGTGATACAGCGAGCGGCCATCGGCGCCCCTCGGCGTGCCGCATCACTGGATGTGATTGACAGCAGCGCCAGCCAATGGCTGCGCAGCTCTCAATCCATCCGCTCTAGCCAATCAGCGGCCAGGCTGAGTGGCGAAGAGGATATCGGGACCGCGCAGGACTTTCGACAGGTCAGGTAAGTAAAACGGGGGCTCGGGGGGGGGGCGGCATCACCAGATGTTTTTTCACCTTAATGCATAGATTGCATTACTCCACTCTCCTAGGGAGGAATAAACAGAATTGCATGACAAAATAGTCAGGAGACTGGAAGACAATTAGACAACTGAGTTTGCTGTTATGCTAAATATTACATGTTTGGAGGACAAAAAAGTGGAAAAAAAAGAAATGTGGAAAACCAGAAATGTCAGGTCTGAATGTAGGGTTACATTACATACATGATTGATCCACTCACAGGAGTTCACAGAAGAGATGTTAAAAGCTTAGTTTAATTTGAACACATTTTTTGGTGGGAAAATATGGGCTGCAAATTACAACATTCAAAATGTATTTGTATAAATATACTGTATCTACAACTTGTTTTATATATATATATATATATATATATATATTTAGATATATATATGTATAGTACCTTAAGTACCTTAATTACATTTTTGCTACCTAGCTACACGGTGCTTTGAATTTCTGAGTTCCTTTCTGCCATAAAATTCTATTATTTTGTGCTCTCTAACACCTTGTTGTTTTCTCCTTTAGCAGACAAGTGTAGCAAATTATTTTTAGCAGCTTATTTCATATTGTCAGTTTGTTCATCCACATAAGATTTCCTTCCTAACACATGTGGAGCTTTCGGCAGGGTGTCCTTTCTGTGACTGGCATTCCACAATTTGAACAATGCGTGCCAAGCATTACCTATGTCTTCTAGTTGAGTGCAGGTGACGATATGTACTTCTTTGTATTATTTATACTTCCACTATAAGACTGGAATCAAGATGTATTATATGTAGTCCAGTCAAGAGCTTTTTTAAATATCTCTATTACTTAGAATTTTATATAAATGATACATGTTACGTTGAACATGAAGAACAAAATAAAAAAAAATCCAGCATACAGTCAAATAATTTTAGTTACAAGATGAGCTATATAAACTTATTTATATAAGGTCCTTGAAAATTATGCAAACATTTCAGGAGCTTATCACAGTCATGATACCTGAGATAAAGATGGTGGTTTGATGGGTCATTTGTTTTTCCTAATTACTTCAGACATCCCTATAATTTTTTTTTTTTTTTGTAAATATTTTATTGAAGATTTTACAGTACAAGATCTTACAAAACAGTCTCATTTAAGATATCTGAACAGTAGAATCAGGCAAGTAAACAAAAATAATACAAGTACAAAAGTCTAGAATGCAATGGGTACAGAGGGTAAATGGACAACAGAATATCATATGTTCTCTCGTAAGATGCGTGTTGATATCCAAGAAACAATGGATACTCGTTGGGAATAGGCAATAAGACAGAAACCTGAAGGTATACCGCAATTGTCCCCTAGAAATGTAGGCAACCCCCCCGCCCATCCCCATCGGGGGCACAACATGGGCAAGGGGGGGAGCCCCACCTTAAGCCTAACATATCACTGGGAGAGCAGCAGCTGCCCCCATCGAGATCCCACCCCCTCTGGCATGAATCAGGCAGATAGCAACGTCCCAGCTACACAATCACAGCGTGGAGATTTATCAGTGGTGTAGAAATTCACTGTCCCTAACCCGAGGGGAGGAGGGTCGAGCTGCGACTCACCCCCCAGCCACCACTATGAACATCGTAATATAACTGATCACCAGGTGTAGGAGCATGGAAGGCAGGAGGGGGGGTGGGGGGGCAAGGGAGGAGTGGATAGGACAAGAATAAAATGAAGGGCGGGGGCCAGATCATCAGGACAAACTAGTCGCCCATCAAGGCAGTTGTGCCCACTGTAGCAGGGTCAGCAGAACCCAAGGACAGCCTATAGTGGGTCCAACAGGCCCAGGTGGTTCTGAATTGTTCATGTTCGTCTCTGGTCTGATGGATCCCTATCATCATTTGACCTTCCATCAATATACACAATTTTTTTATTAAATCATTAGGAATATTTATTTTGTAAAAAGCAAGAGGTGGATCACTGTCAGAAATATTTATGTGTAGTAACATGGCAGGGATCCCATGTCCAAACCTTCCTATTGGAAGAAAACTGCTTGTTACATTTGCACCATTAACTGTCTACCTACTCAAATTTCCAGTCTCCTGGATGTTAATAATGCCGCGTACACACTGCCGTTTTTTTCCGTCGGAATAAACTCAGATGGGTTTTTCTGACAGAATTCCGCTCAAGCTGTCTTGCATACACACTGATGCACCGAATTTGTGACCGTCAAAAACGTGATGACATACAACACTACGAAGAGCCTAGAAAAATTCAATGCTTCCGAGCATGCATCAAATTGTTTCCAAGCATGCATGTTTTTTTTCCGTCGAAATTCCATACAGACGAACGGAATTTCCGGAAAAAAAGAGAACATGTTCTCTTTCTAAGTCCATCGGAATATCCAACGGAAAAATTCAGATGGGGCATACACACTGTCGGAATATCCGATGAAAAAATTTTGTCTGACTTTTTTCATTGGAAATTCCGACCATTTGTACATGGCATAAGAGTATTTAGATACAAGTCAGAAGATTTTTTTTCTTTTTTGAGTCATTACTGAATTTTATAATCAGTGGATGTACCAAGTATAGCCTGGTGTGCACAGAAATTCCTGACTGATAGCGTAACCTATAAATTAAATGGACCACTTAGGCCCTGTACACACAATAGAACATGTCCGATGAAAACGGTCCGTGGACCGTTTTCATTGGACATGTCCGCTGGGAGATTTTGGTCTTATGGCTGTACACACCATCAAACCGAAATCCCAGCGGACAGACAGCGCGGTGACGTGGCTGTGACATTGACGCCGCCACGTCACCAAACCAGGAAGTAAAATACTTCCACGCATGCGTCGAATCCATTCGACGCATGCGGGAGATTTCTGTTCGCTGGTTAGGTGTACTAACCAGCGGACATGACGGACGGGTTTCCAGCAGACAAGTTTTAAAGCATGCTTTAAACTTTTGTCTGCTGGAAACCTGTCTGCTAGGCTGTACACACGGTCGGATCTGTCCGCAGAAACTGGTCTGCGGACCAGTTTCAGCAGACATGTTCGGTCGTGTGTACAAGGCCTGAGAGTATATCACTGATACATTGACATAGGGTGAGTAAAACAGGCACAACTTTTAAAGCTTGAGGCCGGGTTCACACTGGTACGACTGTTGTACGACTGCCATCCTACTTTGCCCTGCAACATCAGTCTTACATCGGCCCTACTTTGGTTCTACTTCCATAAAACTTGAATGAACAGGATAAGATTTTGCCCCAATTTTGAGATAGTCCGACTTGTTCTTTGACCAATCAAAAGAATCCCAGTGTGACATCAATTCATTTTCCTGCTGCTGTAATCACCATGCCAGATGTCACAAGTCAGATGGTTAGGACAAGTATCCAAATTTGATCTGGCTTCAATGATATTCAGTAGGCTGACGTAGGACCAAAGTCAGACCAGAGTAGTACAGGAACCTTTTTCAAAGTCGGACCGACTTGTGTTGGACCAGTTAAGATGGCTCTCATAGAGAACCATTGATTTACACAGGTCATGCGACATGTGCTCCCAAAGTTGGAGCATCTGCCGTACCAGTGTGAACCCGGCCTTAGTGTTCTTTTAAAACCACTTTAGAGCTTTGTGACCTTTATAGGATTCATAGGTTGAAGTTTTTTTTTATAATCTAAATAGACAAGCTGCCATTAAATTATTGCACAATATACTGAAAGCAGGGGCTTTGAGAATGGTTATCTCTGCGAATTGGTAAACTAAATGGCATGCAATTTTCATCTAATGCTATTAGTTTAATAATGTGTTGTCACATTAGAACACATCTAAGTTCAGGGCAGTACAGTGGGGCTTAGTGGTTGTCACCGTTGCCTGGCAGCACTAGCGCTGTCAGTTTGTATCCCAAACCCCACCGCTATCTGCGTGGAGTTTGCACGTTCTTCCTTTTCCTGTGTGAGTTTCCTCCCACACACCAAATACATACTGGTAGTATGCATTTCAGTTATGGACCTTAGATTGTAAGCTCCTTGAGGGCAGGGACTTAATGTACAAGGTATATGTAAAGCACTGCGCATTGTTGGTGCTATTTAGGTACCACAAAGAAATAAGTCCACACATACAGACTCTTGTTTCAAGTATTTAATAAACAAATCTGTGGCTCACGTAAACTGAAGTAAAACAATAACATAATAACAACCAAGCAATACAAAAATATGAATTAGCAAATACGGTACATTACAGCAACCACTTAAGGACCCCTTCACGCCGGTATACTTTGGCAGAATGGCACGGCTGGGCACATCCATGTACCTGTACGTGGCCCTTTAAGCCCAGCCGTGGGGGCGCGTGGGGTCGCGTGCGCGCCACCGGCGCACGCATGTGACCGGGTCCGAAGCTCGGTGACCGCGCACGGGACACAATTGCCGCCGGTATCCCGCGATCGATCCTTCAGAGCTGAAGAACGGGGATAGGTGTTTTCCCCGTTCTTCACAGATATAGGGAAACACGATCAATGACGTCACAAGTCCAGCCCCACCACCCTACAGTTGTAAACACATATGAGGTCACACTTAACCCCTTCAGCGCCCCCTAGTGGTTAACTCCCAAACTGAAATTGTCATTTTCACAGTAAACAATGTATTTTTATAGCACTTTTTGCTGTGAAAATTAGAATGGTCCCAAAAATGTGTCAAAATTGTCCGATGTGTCCGCCCTAATGTCGCGGTCACAAAAAATGCAGTCACGCTGATCGCCGCCATTAGTAGTAAAAAAAAATTATTAATAAAAATACAATAAAACTATCCCCTATTTTGTAAACGCTATAAATTTTGCACAAACCAATAGATAAACGTTTATTGCAATTTATTTTACCAAAAATAGGTAGAAGAATACGCATCGGCCTAAACTGAGAATTTTTTTTTTTTTAGATCTTTTTTGGGGGTATTTATTATAGCAAAAAGTAAAAAATCTAGGGCCAGATTCAGGTACATCTGCGGCGGCGTAATGTATCGCATTTACGTTACGTCGTCGCAAGTTTTACGGGCAAGTGCTTGATTCACAAAGCACTTGCCTGTAAAGTTGCGGCGGCGTAGCGTAAATCCCCCCGGCACAAGCCCGCCTAATTCAAATGATCCGGGTAGAGGGCGTGGATCATTTAAATTAGGCGCGTTCCCACGCCGAAAGTACTGCGCATGCTCCGTTTTGAAATTTCCCGCCGTGCTTTGCGCGAAATGACGTCGCACCAACGTCATTTTTTTAAAGTCGACCTGAGTTACGTCCTTTCCTATTCACGGACGACTTACGAAAAAATTTTTTTTTTAATTTGACGCAGGAAAGACAGCCATACTTTAACATGGCAAGTCTAACTATAGGCCACAAATTTGCAGCTTTAACTATACGCCGGGAAAAGCCGACTAGCGACGACGTAAGAGAATGCGACGGCCGCGCGTACCTTCGTGGATCGCAGGAAAAAGCTAATTAGCATACTCGACGCGGAAAACTACGCAAACTCCACCCAGCGGGCTCCGAAGTATTGCACCTACGATCCGAAGGCGTACAAAGCCGTACGCCTGTCGGATCGAAGCCAAAAGCCGTCGTATCTTGGTTTGAGGATTCAAACTAAAGATACGATGCGGCAAATTTGAAAGTACGCCGGTGTATCAGTAGATACACCGGCGTACTTGTACTGTGAATCTGGCTCATAGATTATTTTTTTAAATTGTCACTCTATTTTTGTTTATAGCGCAAAAAAAAAAAAAAGAACGCAGAGGTGATCAAATACCACCAAAAGAAAGCTCTATTTGTGGGAAAAAAAGGACGCCAATTTTGTTTGGGAGCCAAATCGCATGACCGCGCAATTGTCAGTTAAAGCGGAGCAGTGACGAATCGCAAAAACTGGCCAGGTCCTTTACCTGCATAATGGTCCGGGTCTTAATTGGTTAATAAAAAAATGACAAATGTGTGGACAGTGAGAAAACACTCCTGCAAATTCATAAATTCCCCAGTTAAAAAAAAACAATATAGATCTGAAAGTGCTACATATAAATATTTTACACTAGTGCAAAAAAGTCCTATATACTGTAATGCCGCGTACACACACGACCGTTAGTCATGTCATGGAAAAAAACTGTTTTTCTCAATGTGATTCCTCTCAAGCCTGCCTTGCATACACACGATCGTGATAAAAAATGTTTGCGCAAAGTGTGGTGACGTACAACACGTACGTCGGCACTATAAGGGGGAAGTTCCATTCGAATGGCGCCACCCTTTGGGCTGATTATGCTAATTTTCCCATCTCATAACTTGCTTCTGAGCATGCACGTTTTTTTCCCCCTCGTTAAAACCTACACACGACTGTTTTTCATGACGAGAAAAACGATGACGTGAAAAACGACAAGAAAAAATAAAGCAGGTTCTAAAACGTCATGAAAAACGGTCGTGTGTACGTGGCATAAGTATTTCTTAAACAAACAATAAAGAATAAGGTGCTAAAATGCCAGATAATACCGTATTTTTTACCGTATAAGACGCACCTGACCATAAGACGCACCTAGGTTTTAGAGGAGAAAAACAAGAAAAAAAAATATTCTGAACCAAATGGTGTACTAAAATATTTTATATTATACTACTACTATAGGTGGGTGGTGGACACACAGCAATACCACCCCACCTATCAAATCAGCTCAGCTACACTATATCTGGTGGTGGTGGTGGACACAGCAACCTTCCCCCCTTCCCAGATCAGTTCAGGGTGGCAGGGCAGACACAAACACACCTTAAGCCTCTATCACATTAGCTCAGGTGATGAGCAATGGATACTATGCCAGCTCACACCTCCCACCCCCTTATCAACAGCTCACCTCAGGCAGTTGAGGACACTGCCAATATAATCCCCTCTGGCTGGCTGCCTGGCTGGCTGGCTCTCAGATGTACCCAGGAAGCAGCTAGAAATTAGTTGTGGGGACATATTCACAGCAGCAGCTACGGGGGAAGGAGCAGGAAGTCAGACAGGACTAGACCACGGTGCCAAAAGGGGGGGGGGGGGTTCGGCTGAAAAAAAACAGAAAAGGCTCTCACTGCCTTCGGGATGGTGTCACCTCTGGCGGGTGACACCCGATCTGGGTGCGAAGCGCACCCCTATAGCACTGCTACTGACATCCCCCATGTTTTGACACCTGGGTGCAAAACATCTCCCCCCACTCCCTCTTGGTATGCCCCTGCTAGGAATGCATCACATGTCCTGTCCTCTCTCCTATGAGAGAGGGATTCTGACATGGCGGCGACGGGGGGGGGGGGCAGTGACTGGTCAGCATTCACACTATAAGACGCAGGGACATTTCACTCCGTTTTTTGGAGTAGTAAAACTGCGTCTTATATGGCGAAAAATACGGTAGGTAATCCTGGAAGAATCAATACGGATCTTTACAAAAAATAAACAGATTATGAAGATCCAATCCACTCTACTCCAAAGAGCCAATACTGTAGAGCACCCCAGTGGACACACGTCAGCCTTTAAATTATAAATACACCTTTTAGTCACTTGGTCTGATCAATTTAATGGGATCAAGGAAGTATCCCTTTGCATTCCTTTGCATGTAACAGAAGTAGCTGAGGTATAGAAAATAAACAGAATTTCATAGTTCTTTCAGGTAAAGTGTAACTAAGACCCCTTTCACACTGCTGACGCCCATAGCGTTGGCGGCAAAATATCGGTAAGACACGGCGGCGCATTTCGACACTTTTAACCACCGATTTAGGCCGAGAAATGGTTAATACCACCTGCAATGCGCCACTGCAGCGGTGCATTGCCGGTGGTACTGCGGCGCTGCCCATTGATGTCCTTGTCAAAGTATTTTTATTGAATTGATAAAGAATTGTACAAGCATAATAAAAAGAACGAGTTACAAAAAGAAGAAACTCTCTAACAAACAAACATAGTCATTGTACATTGCAAAAGTAGCTTATTTCAGTCAGTTTAACAAGGTATACAGAAACAATATCGATTGAAAAACTGGCCACCTAGGTTCATTTTGCATTACTTCTATTAACCATTGTGAACTAAAATGAATCTAGGGCCATGTCTTTATGTATACTCTTTTGGTGCAATCGTTGGGAGTTTCAACGATATTCAACATTGTAACCTTAGTTGCGGAAACAAAATTATAAGGCTAAGAACATGTTTCTGAGGAAGGCCCATTGATTTCAATGGGCAGGAGCGCATTAGCAGCAGTGAGTTCACCGCTGCTAATGCGCTTCAAAGAAGCGGCTGGCAGGACTTTTTCTGACGCCCTGCCAGCGCACCGCTCCAGTGTGAAAGCCCTCGGGCTTTCACACTGGAGTGAATAGAGCAGCAGTTTAAGGGCGGATTGCAGGTGCTATGTTTAACGCTATAGCACCTGCAAAACGCTCTCAGTGTGAAAGGGGTCTAAAGGCAAAACTGTTTTTTTTTTCTTTTGGGCAGAGTAAGGCCTCGTACACACGATCAGTCCATCCGATGAGAACGGTCTGAAGGACTGATGGACTATGAAGCTGACTGATGGTCCGTCGTGCGTATACACCATCAGTTAAAACGATCGTGTCAGAACACGGTCACGTAAAACACAACGACGTGCTGAAAAAAACGAAGTTCAATGCTTCCAAGCATGCGTCGACTTGATTCTGAGAATGCGTGGATTTCATTCCATAGGTTAATTTTAAAGTTGGCTTTTTAAACCTATGGTTAAATAACCTATGGGGCCTACACACGATCGGTTTGGACCGATGAAAATGGTCCATCAGACCCTTGTCCTCTGGTTAACCTATCATGTGTACCAGGCCTAAGGAGCAAGTCAGTTGTTGTTTTTTTGCCATCTGTGTCCCATAGAGGAGGAGATTTCCTATCACTTCACATACATACACAAACAGGAGGTGAGAGGAAATTCTTCCAATTTGAGGGAATCCAGGAGGGTCACTAGAACTAGTGTTCCTGTTGGAAGATTTCCCCTCTGTTGCTATTCTGATGTCAACCCAAAATGTTGTATTTTCTTTTACTTTCAATTATATTATATATAATATAATATATATATTAGATAGAGGGTGAATCTCCCTAATGAGGACACATACATCAATAAAATCTGCCAGATGTTCTAATCCCTCTCCACTCTCTCCAAAACAAAACAAAAGTTGTGCCCTTATTTATACATAAAAAATGTCAATCTTTAATAACACAACTATATTTAAGTATAGAGTAAATGTGCCACTGGCAAAAGATAAAACACCAGAGGTAATGGCCATGGTGCATGTCTGAACCTCAGCTCCAGAAGTTGCATCACTTGATTGTATCTTACGTGTTTCATCAGAAAGATTTCATCAGAAATGTTTCAGATATTGTTACTGTGAATGAATGAATGAACTGGTTAAAGTTTGCTCCATCTCCATGTTTTACAAAGCAGAACCAAAATCTGCCTTGCTGTAAAATATCCACCACTTTAGCCCTCATTCACACCGGTGTGATTTGTCATGCAATTTGTTCCAAATCACATAAAAAAATGCACCCCATTGCCAGCAATGGAACTGATCAAATTGCTGTGACTCATGTCAAAATGACTTTGAAAAAGGTTCCTGCACTACTTTTTTCCAAATTTATTGTGACTTGCATAAATTTTTTTTTTAGACGAAGTTGCAAGCTGCAATGAAAACGGAGGTGCAAATTGCACTGATCTGCGGCTTTGAAATGGAGCTGAACAAGTGCAATTTCAAAGCCACACTGGTGAGAACCAGGGCTGAATCACTAGGTAAAATTAGACATCATTGCATTTTAATGTGTTTTATATGTTGGGAGAGTGCTTTCTGCCTAGGTCCATTTTCAGCTTTCAGAGCTGCCCAATTTTGAATGACAATTGTGTCAATTGTCATGCGACAATGTACCCACATTAAATTGTTATCATTTTTTGAGACAGATAGTTTTATTTTGGTGATATTTATTCAGCACTTTGTTTTAATTTTTTGCTGTCTGGCAGACAGAAGAGAATCAGAAGACAAGTTTTTGAGAGTCAACAGATTGCATGACAGGAGACTCACAGAAATACCGCTTCAAGCTCAGCTTAACACTGATCGAAGGAAGTTTCAACTGTGTAGAGAAGACTTCTAGCTGCAGGTTTTACAAGTCAAGTGGCTGTAAGAAAGCCATTGCTAAAATGGCAAAATAAGTCTGGGCCATGAAGCACCACCAGTGGACTACTAAAGACTGGAAGAAGGTCTTATGGACCGATGAATCAAAATTTGAGATCTTAAAGGAGTTGTAAAGAAAAACATTTTTTTTGCTGAAATTACTGTTTACAGGGTATAGAGACATAATAGTTAACTGATTCCTTTTAAAAATGATTAAAAAATGATAAAAATCAATCATATAATGTACCTACAGTTTCAGTTTCGTTGTTGCATGCCGTTTCCTGCTTCTGTGGTGTACAGAGACTCAGAGCCAATACAGGGCAGTGATGGTTTTTAAAATGAAACTGATTGGTGTTGAGGGGTTTTAGACACACAGTAATCACACCTCCTTGATTAGTGACCACAGAGAGAAAGCTCCCATGACTTTTTTCATCAGGAACCAGACAACCAGGAAGTGTTCAGAACAGAGAAGGATTACAGCAACATCAAAGCAAAAATGAACAATGAGGACATGAAACCAGGACTGCAGTAAGGTAAAGGAAGCTATTTAGCTAAAAAAAAATCCTTTAGTGACCCTTTAAGTTCATTATGCAGGGTTTTTGTATGCTGTTGAGTAGGTGAAAGGATGGGTCCGTGGTATGTGACACCAACTGTAAAACACAAAACTTAATGGTCTGAGGCTCTTTTGCTGAGTCAGCGACCTGCACAGAGTGAGTAACATCTTGAAACAAAACTACTACCACAGCATTTTGCGGTGCCATGCAATACCCTCTAGAATACACCTATTTGTTCCGGGTTCACCCGAAATCAAGATAATGACCCAAAACATACTAGCTGTGTCAGATCTACCTTTAAAGAAAAGAACAAGATGGTAGGCTTCAAATCATGGAATGGCCACCACAATCTCTAGACTTAAAACCCCATCGAGCTGGTTTGGGATGAACTGGACAGAAGTATGAAAGCAAAGCAACCTACAAGTGCAGCACATTTGTGGGAACATCTGCAACAGTGTTGGGAAGAACTTACCAAACAATATATTATTTCTCTTGTAGAAAGAATGCCACTATTATATTTGACTGTTATGTCTGCAAAAGGTAGCTACTTTGAAGAGTCAAAAAATTAGATTGTTAAAGATAATAATAATATTTAAAATAATTAAAAGGCATTTTCACACAAGATCACTTGATATATTGGCACTAGCTCTTGCACAACCCCTTGAGAAAATCCTGTCCTGTTCTATTTGCAGTGGTGGCCCGCCCATTAGGAGCACCCAGGCACTGCCCCCTCTGTGTAGAATGGATAGATTCATGCAAACCATGAATCTATCCATGGCCGCTGTAGACACCACTATTCAATCAACTGATTACAGCCATATGCTTTTTTACTGCATATTGGTGTTACCGAATAAGGCAGTATAAAGAGCTTTCAATGATTAGAGAAGTGTGGTAACCCATATCAACCAGGGTCAAATCTTTCATAATTTTGAGCAAGTCAAAAAATTAGGATGGTTGCTAAATGTTGCTTTATGTTAGAATTTTTTTCCTAAATCTCATAATGGCAACACATCAATGGTGCCCCAAGAAATGTAACTGGGAACCCTATCCTAAACATCATGAATGCAAATAAAGGCTGGCACAGGGTCATTCCAATCCTAATGTTGATATCATAGATGAGCATTGTACCAATAAAAGGAGTGCTCGATATTTCAAATTCTTAATAAAAACATAACTAAATTGTTAATGTACATAATACTTATATTACTGTTTTATGGGTGTCATGAATCCATATACAATGATTGAAGATCTTAAACCGATTGCTAAACACTAACATTTTTATAGGTTATGGTGCTTTCAACAGTAGTTTTCAATTATTTTTTTGTTTAACCTCCCTGGCGGTATGATTCTTTCAGAAAAACATGCTGAAAGCGGTACCATTATTTGCAAGGAAATTTGGTGTTTTATACTGTAGGCCTGTAATTTTTAGAAATAACTCACTTAAATCTGACCAAACAAGAGACTAGTAGGCATCCCGGGTATGATTTTTTTTTAAAAACAAAATTATAAATTATAATATAATAAATAATTATAAATAATTATAACAAATAATAATATAATTATAATAAAAATTATTCAATAATGTAATCAACTCAAAATCACTGAAATTTGCTCAGTTGCAGAATTGTCGCTGTCATTTTTAAATTTTTTTATATCGAATTTCCCCACAAATCGCTATCGCACAATTCTGCAAGTGATTATAATTTATTATCGCTGTTTTTTAGCTGATCTAAAACAATTTTTGACATAAAGGGACACTTTTGGTTGCTATGGACAATCTACAGTTTGCAGGGAGAAAGAAACGTTTTTATTATATAAAATAACATGCAGGACACTGGGCAGACCACTAGGGACAAGGGGGGTGTGTTTTTTTTACATACAGTACTGTAATCTATAAGATTACAGTATACTGTATGTAATGTGTTTGTTTACTTTTTTGAATTTGGCGCCGTTCTCCGTCCCCGTGCGTCGTAACGTCGCAGGGAACAGAGATCGGCGGCACAGGAGGACGCTGTGTGAATCGAGCGAGGTCCCGCTCGCTCACACAGCGCGGTGGCATCGCTGGATCCAGGGACAGGGTAAGTAAACAGTGCCTGTGGATCTAGCGAGGCAAGCCCGAGTCTGACTCGGGGTTACCGCTCGCAGCAGGAAAATCTAACCCCGAGTCAGACTCGGGAATACCGCCAGGCAGGTTAATCAGTTCCTTTCATTAAAATAATGCCTGGTGATCCTGCCATGAAGGTCCTTGTTATGGGGTAATGTCTCCCTGTTGCTCTCCTTATATATTTTTTTTTCATAGGTGCCCTTGGTGGACACTAAGAGGGAGAATCTGGTGCAGCTGTGCTGCATAGTAGCCAATCAGCTTCTAGCTTTTATTATCATCAAATCTCATTTGGAAAAAATTAAGTTAGAAGCTAATTGACGACTATGCACAGCTGCACAAGATTCTCTGTATTACCATTTTCAGTAAATCTCCCCTTAACCCCTTCGCACAGGCCCCGTGCTTCATTTTGTACACTCAGGTGAGCATTTGTACAATTTTTTCTTAGATTTTTTATTTTTCACTTATAGCTTTCAGAAGTTATGAAAGACCCCCAATACATTTATTTTCTGAAAGCACACGATAAGTAGAATAAATGGAAGGTGCTACTGATTTTTTAGACCCTGCGGTATTTGCACAAATGTTTATCAAACCAATATATTTGCAAAAAAATACACTAAAACCATTATTAGCAGATAAAGATACAGCAAATTTTACAAAATTCCTACTAAATATAAAAGCTTAACATGTATTGAGTGAATAAATAAAAAATATTTGTAACTTTTAAATTGCACTTCTTTGCAAAATGGTGAAAATTGAACAAACGCAAAAGTGTAAATATCCAAATTTCTCCAAAAATCTGAAGGTATTCATTTTTCCCTTACAGCTTCCAGAATTTGTAAAAGATCCCCAAAACCATATATTTTCTGAAAGGATATGACCTTTAGAATAAAAAGAAGGTGCTACTGATTTTTTAGAGCTCGCAGTATTTGCGCTAATGTTTATCAAATCAATATATTTGCAAATAATAGACTAAAACCATTAGCAGGTAAAAACACAGCTAATTTGACAAAATTCCTGCTCTATCCCTATTAAATATAAAATCTTAACCTGTATGGAGTTAATAAATATTTGTAAAATTTTAAATTGTGCCTTTTTGCAAAATGGTGAAAATCGAACGTACCCAAAAGTTTCTCACAAAATCTGGAGGTTTTCATCTTTCACTTAGGCCCCGTACACACGAGGGGATCTCCGGTGAAAATGGTCCGCCGGACCGTTTCCAGCGGAGATTCCTCCTCCGGATTTTGATCCGATGGCTTGTACTCACCATCGGATCAAAATCCGCGCGGAATTCATCCGCGGTGATGTGTCGCGCCGTTGCGGCGATGATGACGCGGCGACGTGCGCGACGCTGGAAGGTAAGTACTTCCGCGCATGCGTCGATTCATTACGACGCATGCGAGGGAGGGGAGCGGACAGATTGATCCGGTGAGTCTGTACAGACCACCGGATCAATCCGCTGGACCCGATTCAAGCGGATACATTTCTTAGCATGCTAAGAAATTTATATCCGCTTGAAATCGATCGGCCCGAGAAATCTCTGCGGATAAATATCTGCTAGGCAGTACAGACGACCGGATTTGTCCGCTGGAACTGATCCGCGGATCAATCCCAGCGGATAGATCCGGTCATGTGTACGGGGCCTTACAGATTTCAAAATTTGAAACGACCCCTCAATCTAGACATTTTCTAAAAACACATGGCCAGTAGAATAAAAAAAGTGCTACTGATTTTTTTTGGCCCTGCAATAATTGCGCAAATGTTCATCATATTGTTATTTTCACTAAAAATACACTCAAATCATTAATATTGAACATAAATACAACGTAACTTACAAAATTTCTGCTAAATTAGTACTAAAGCCTCGTTCACATGTGACATATTAAAGTGTATGCCCTTGGGGGTCGTGGAGGGCCATGTTTACCTGCACAACGATGCACAGGTGTTCCGTGCATCCTCATACAGGCAGTCCCATTTATGTCAATTGGGAGTGCAATGGCTGGACAGGCATAGCTGTTCCCAATCTAACATCTGTGTGGGTGTGGGTACATGACCCCGAACGCAGACAGTGTGAGCTCAGGGACATGCATGTGGACCTACATGGATGTAAAATTGTAAGCAACAGCTCTGTTCGTGCAGTTGCTACATTCCTAATGACATCAACGGGATGGCCTTCACAGAGATGAACGGAACACCTGTGCATCCCTGTAAAGGTACGCTGTGTATGCCCTGTGTTAACAAGCCCTTTCACACAAGCACACCGATTGGGTCCGCCTGTCCATTTTTTAGGCATGCCCAATCAGACCACCCATTTTTATCTATGGAGAGACTGATGTAAATGGACATGTGTCTGTTACACCTGCCTGCATCTGATCCAGTCCGTTAAAAACATACGGATGGGGATTCCATTCCCCATCCATCTAGAAGATTGGATCGGATGGCATCCGATGAAAATGGACAGGCAGTGGTGCACTCATACATCTGTTGAAACACAGCTTCAGCAAATACATTGTCATCAGGTTTAGATTCACTTCAACTACAATTATAGGAAAAGCGTTAGACAGTTATATACATTAGACATGTGCATTCGTTTTCGTCCAAATGCATTTTTGTCCGAATTTCAGGTATTACAGAATACGAAAACCGAAATGTCCGACATAAACAAATGCTTTATTTTGATTTTGTTGGTCGAATGTGCCTAAACTTAACTCTATTAGTCCAAGATTATTCTACATAGAGAGTAAAGATTTGACATTACAGAGAGAAAAGATTTGACATTATAGAGAGAAAAGATTTGACATTATAGAGAGAAAAGATTTAACATTATAGAGAGAAAAGATTTGACATTATAGAGAGAAAAGATCGCTGCTTGAATTGGGTGGGGGAAGTAAAATAAAAATAATGATGATGATGAATGTTATTGGCTGATTGTAACCAAAGAGGAGGAGCAGTAAAATAGCTAGAACTAACTTGACAATTCAACATGAAAGACGAAGATTTGACAAGCATCGAAAAACATACAAACAGCGATCTGTCATTGAAGGCTTATGGTGTCTGTTGATAGTTCTAAGAAGATTTGACGGAGCAGCTAAACTGTACGACGATGCAATCGTACATTTTAAATTCTAATGTTGGTTGACTAGTAAAAATAATTAATAAATATAATTATTACTAGTGTCATACAACATTAGAGTTCTACTATAGCTTGTAGGCGGAACATTCGATCGGAAAAGTATGATTGCAGTGTCGTACAGTTTCGCTGCTCCGTCGAATCTTCTTTGAACATTCGACAGACACCATAAGCCTTCAATGACAGATTGAACCTTAATTCGTTCGGATTTTCAGACGAATGCAATTTCCAACGAAAAACAAAATACATTAAAACAAATTTCGGGAGCAACTAAATAAATGTATTTTTCGGATGAAAACTCAATTCCGAAACAAAATATTTCAGTGTGCACATGCCTAAATTAGACATGACTATCCAGCTGTAACCAGATGTTCAACTATGACTGCTATGAAAGTACTCTGAACATGGCCGGTGCTGATCAATGAGCACTTGACATTGCTCCCTTAATGCCTTTAAATTTCCTCAAGAGCTGTACAGTAATGTTTTAAAGTTCTGGACAGTTATGCAGTATTGAGTGTACAGCGAAAGATGGGGATGTTGTAATGCCACGTACACACGATTGGTCTGATGGACTGTTTTTATGAGACAAACCGATCGTGTGTGGGCCCCATCGGTGAAAAAACTAGGAACTTGTTTTAAAATTATCTGATGGTTAAAAAACCGATAGAAAAAAAACTATCGTCTGTGGGCACGTCCATCGGTTAAAAATCCACGTATGCTCAGAATCAAGTCAACGCATGCTTGGAAGCATTGAACTTCATTTTTCTCAGCAGGATGTTTTGTTTTACGTCACCGCGTTCTGACACTATCATTTTTTTTAACTGATGGTGTGTAGGCAAGACTGATGAAAGTCAGCTTCATCGGATATCTGATTAAAAAATCCATCAGACCGTTTTCATCGGATGAACCGATCGTGTGTACAGGGCATAAGATACAATAGTACCACTACCTGGGTAGCAGGGCCTAGATGGGTTGGGAGCGTGAGTTAGTTCACTTTTCTTTTTTTTAGGAGAAAAGTTGAACTAACCATTTACAGCAGAAGTAAACACTAGCAGGTAGATTTTCGACAGCAGAAGAGACTCTATCATGTCTCTATTCCCAATAAACTTTTTATTTGCCTGCATGCTTGCCTGATTCATTTTATGACAGCTGCATATATTCAGCTTAGGATATAATCATAACATTCCACAGGTGCCATAATATAGGGTAAAGCTCTGTAAGGGTAAGTCTGCCATAACGTATAAGTATGCTGTGCACATTTGTACATTATGACAAAATCCCTAGGGGCAACACATATGCTTAGCCCTGATTTAATATTATATATTTGAAATTTGCCAGTTGAGGAGCCAGTTAACTCTAATTAACATTTGTGAAACACCAATGATGCCTACAGCCACTCTAAACTGAGGGTTTCCGAATTGATTAAAGATATGTCTCAAAAGTGATGCAAGAATATGGAACATAACACGCTGTCATTTTCATGTTTAGCATGTCTAAAATCTGAATACATTTACTAAACCTCTATACAAACGTGAATAAAATATCCAGAGGGGAACAGTACATTTCTGTAGAACTAGAGCTTTTTTTTAGCAGTTCAGATGGATACTTATTAAGAACTGATGGATTGAATTATATCAACACCAATATAAGTCCATTTACATGATTTCTAAATGTGTAGCTCAGCTCAGTCTACCTTACATCAACAGGCCTTTGGGCGCCCTGGAAAAGAACATATATTTGTCACTTGACTAAGCTTATTTTAATTTGTCAGTGAAGAGTAGACTTCATTTTGAAGGACTGTAATATGATCCTAATCATCATTGTGTGCTTTTTCACACCTCATATTTAGACCGGAAGCAATAAATGTATCCAAGTAGAAATCATTGTATTTAAATGAACTGCTTCTATGTATATCTCCTCTAAGAAGGTTAAAAATAGAATGAAAAATGTATGTATAGCTGATTGAAACGGCAGCTATAAAACTCCTGTCACTTCAAGGTTTTTCATATTCTTTCCTACCTGAACATGCAACAAATATTAACATGCATAAATGTGTCTAATCCCTCAAATCTTTTTAGAATATGACATTATTATAGAATACATTTAACTACAAATACTAAACAAGGCACCTGACATACTCCAAAATAATATGTTCAGGTGTGCTCTCTTTTTTTTTCTGTACATAGGTATAAAAGCTAAATGGAAACCTAGAAGAAATATATATATATATATTAAAACTGGCAGAATAGAATGTGAATTGACATCATAGAATATTGCGCTGATGCCACCAAAATGCAGGCATTGTTACTAAATGGAGATTCTCTGCTTATATTTCTGTAGGTGGGAAGCTTATGTTGACCTCTCATGAGTCCCTTCCAGAGCAGGAATATGGGGCCAGATCCTCAAACGAGATACGGCGGCGTATCTACTGATACGCCGTTGTATCTCTGTTTCTAACTATGCGGCTGATTCTTAGCTAGCCCTAAGATCCGACAGGTGTAATTGAATTACACTGTCGGATCTTAAGGATGCAATTCTAGGCCGGCCGCTAGGTGGCGAGGCCATTGCGGCCGGCGTAGAATATGCAAATGAAGACTTACGGCGATCCCCGAACATCCCGAACGGCCCGTCGATCTACGTCGTTTCCGTCGAGTTACGTCGCGTAAAACTAGGGCTGAGTCCTATTTGACTAAGCCATGGTAAGTATGGCCGTCGTTCCCGCATCGAAATTTAAACCTCAACGTCGTTTGCGTAAGACGTCCGTGAATGGCGCTGGACGCCATTTACGTTAATGTCTAAGCAAATGACGTTGGTGCGACGTCAGTTAGCGCAATGCACGTCGGGTAATTTACCCGACGGAGCATGCGCAGTACGTCCGGCGCGGGAGCGTGCCTAATTTAAATGGGACTCGCCCCATTAAATTGGGCACGCCTTGCGACGGACGGATTTAAGTTACACCGCTGCAAATTTCCAGGTAAGTCCTTTGTGGATCGGGCACTAACTTGGGAAATTTGCGGCGGTGTAACTTAAATCTGGAAAGTTAAGTTGCGCCGCCTGGCTATGGATCTGGCCCATGGTCAATAGGGCCTAATATTTATTAGGTGTTGTAATATGAAAACCTGGCCTGATCCTGGAACAGTATGTGCCTGTAAAAGCTACAGTATGATTTTGGATTGAGCTAAATTCGGGATTTTACTACAATAAATTATAAACAGGTTTGATATATATAGCTTATAATTCACTCCCTGGTTATCTCTGGCCTCGACAACTGCAACTCCCTCTTTATTGGATTACCTTTACATAGACTATTCCCCCTTCAGTCCATAATGAATGCGGCTGTAAGACTTATACACCTTACCAATCATTCAGTGTCCTCTACCCCTCTCTGCCAATCCCTTCACTGGCTTCCACTGACCCAATGAATAAAATTCAAAGTACAAATAATAATTCACAAAGCCACCCATAACTCTGCCCCCAGCTACATCACTAACCTAGTCTCAAAATACCAACCAAGCTGCTCTCTTCGGTCTTCCAAAGACCTCCTGCTCTCTAGCTCCCTTGTCACCTTCTCCCATGCTCACCTCCAGGATTTATCCAGAGCTTCTCCCATCCTTTGGAACTCCCTACCCCAATCTGTCTGACTGTCCCCTAATCTATCCCTCTTTAGACGATCCCTGAAAACCATTCTCTTTAACTGCTTGCTGACCAGCCGCAGTTATACGGCGGCAGGTTGGCTCTGCTGGGCGAGATCACGTAGCTATACGTCATCTTGCCAAGCAGCCAATAGGGGCGCGCGCGCCCCCCGCTCACCCCTGATACCGATGTGCATGCCCGGCGGTCGCGATCACCGCTGGGCATCCGCAAACGCTTGTTACAGAGCAAGAACCGGGAGTTGTGTGTGTAAACACACAGATCCTGGTCCTGTCAGGGGGAGAAATGCCTGAGCGTCAGTCCATCCCCCCTTCAGTTAGAACACACCCATGGAACATACTTAACCCCTTCCTCGCCCCCTAGTGTTAACCCCTTCCCTGCCAGTGTCATTTTTATAGTAATCAATGCATTTTTATAGCACTGATCGCTATAAAAATGCCAATGGTCCCAAAAATGTGTCAAAAGTGTCCGAAGTGTCTGCCATAATGTCGCAGTACCGCTAAAAATCGCTGATCGCTGCCATTACTAGTAAAAAAAAATATAAAGAAAAATGCCATAAAACTATCCCCTGTTTTGTAAACGCTATAACTTTTGCTCAAACCAATCAATAAACGCTTATTGCGATTTTTTTTACGAAAAATATGTAGACGAATACGTATCGGCCTAAACTGAGGATTTTTTTTTAATATATATTTTTGGGGGATATTTATTATAGCAAAAAGTAAAAAATATTATTTTTTTTCCAAATTTTCACTCTATTTTTGTTTATAGCGCAAAAACTAAAAACCGTAGAGGTGATCAAATACCACCAAAATAAATCTCTATTTGTGGGAAAAAAAAGATGCCAATTTTGTTTGGGAGCCACGTCGCACGACCACACATTTTTTTAGTTAAAGCGACGCAGTGCCAAATCGCAAAAAGTGGCCTGGTCTTTGACCAGCAATATGGTCTGGGGGTTAAGTGGTTAAAGAAACCTATTCTGCTTCTAACTAATACATTGTTTTATTTTTGAATTGTTATTATTTGAAGAAAACCAAATATGAATACAGAAAATTACATTGCATCAAAATATATGACATTAAAACACGAGTATAATATACCAATCTAGAGATTATTAATAACAAAAATAGCTATACTGGGTACTAACTTGGTTTAGGATTAAACTATCATATTGGCTACAGTAAATGCAAAACTGGTTCAATTATTATAAGACATGAATGAATGAATGAATGAAAAACTTATATAGCGCGGCACATGCGAACTGAATCGCCTCTGGGCGCTTGTTGTTTTTTGTCTCATGCCTTTCAGAAAAGCAGGGTCTTGATCTGCCTTCTGAAAGACAGGTGGTTTTGCTCCAACCGAATGCTGGTTGGTAAAGCATTCCAAAGCCTGGGGCCCTGGAAAGCAAACCTTCTTTCTCCTTTGGACTTGTATTTGGTTTTAGGAACCTTGACCAGATTTTGGTCGGTGGATCGCAGAATGCGGTTGCAATTGTGTGGTTTGATCTTATCGCATAGATATCTAGGAGCCTTCCCATGGATGCACTTATGTGTCAGGCAGAGTGCTTTGAATGCAATTCTGTCTTTCACTGGCAGCCAGTGAAGGGATCTCAGTGAAGGTGAGATTGATTCCCAAGATTTTTTCCCAGTCACCAGTCTAGCGGCCGTATTCTGTACGACTTGAAGACGAGCGATTTGGTACTTGGGTAGCCCGAGGTAAAGGGCATTTGCATAGTCCAGTCTGGAATTCACGATAGATCCCACCACGACTGCTACGTCTTCTTTGGGGATAAATGGAATAAGTCTGCGTAGTAGGCGCATCAAATGGTGCGCCCCGCTGACTACTGACCCTATTTGTGCGTCCATTGTCATAAAGGTGTCAAACGTGACTCCCAGGCTTTTGACTTTGGAACTAGGGCCGATGATTTGTCCCAGGATGGGAGACGGTGTCCAGTTTGTTGTCGGTGGTTTCTTCCGACTGGCATCGAAGATAAAGAGTTCTGTTTTAGCACTATTGAGTTTGAGATAACTCTTAGTCATCCAGTTTTCTATTGAAGAGAGACATTTCTCTAATCTGAGATGATGATCCTTTTTATGGCAGATGCGAAAGTACAACTGCGTGTCGTCTGCATAAGAGTGATAAAGTAGTTCATGGCTACTGATAATATCAAAGAGAGGACGAAGATAGATATTAAACAGCACTGGTGATAGGGGGGATCCTTGGGGGACCCCACATGGCACTGTGCGTTTTTCTGATGTGAAGGATCCCAGTTTCACTGTTTGTGATCGGTTTCCAAGAAAAGAGGAGAACCATGGTAAGGTATCTTCTGAGACTCCGGCGACTTCTGTTAGTCGTCTCAGTAGCAATTTGTGGTCTACTGTGTCAAAAGCTGCGCTTAGGTCCAGCAGAACCAGGAGACAGGATTCTCCTTCGTCTGCGGCCTCGAGCGCATCGTCCCATATTTTCAGTAAGGCCGTTTCTGTCCCGTGACCGGGACGGAACCCGGATTGAAATGGATCGAGTAGGTTGTGGGTGTCCAGATGCTGTTGCAGCTGATTTACCACCACTTTCTCCATTATCTTGGATAGAGCATTTAGACCTATTATGGGACGTCGGTGAGTTGGGTCCATAGGATCCAAATTAGGTTTTTTCAAGATCGGCCGGATTGTGCCCTCTTTCAGCAGGGAAGGCACTATGCCTTCCTTAAATGACTGATTTATAAGCTGCGTGATCGGAGGCGCCAGGATGTCGGCACATTCCTTCAGTAGCTTGGTGGGAATGATGTCATTCGGTGCTGTGCTGTTGCGCAGCACACCAATGAATTTTTTTGTTGTATCGATGGAGATGGGTTCCAAAGTGAACTTAGTTGATTGTAGAGGCGTTCCGTCGTTGTTTTGATTGAAGACGGGGCTGAGTGGAGTATTGTTTTGCCGAATACTTACCCGAATTTTTTCAATTTTGTTGATGAAGAAATCCGATAGTTCATTGCAGAACTCTTGGGTGTCTGAAGTGGGGACTTCTAGACATCCCGGATTCATGGTCTGGGTGACCATCCTGAAGAGTTCGCGTGGGCGATTCATTGCGCTGTTAATCACCCTGGAGAAGTGAAGTTTTTTGGCTTCGAAAATTTCCTTGTGATAGCGTGTTGTTACTGCTTTGTAGACGTTGAGGCGGTCTTCTGACAGACTTCTTTTCCAGGCGGCTTCCGCCCTTCTGCGCTCTTGCTTCAATAGCGACAGCTGGTTATTGAACCAGCTGGATTTTTTTGCCCGGCTGCGGAGTTTGCGCTTTGGTGCTGCTAAGTCGGCTGACTGTAGCAGAGCTGCATTAATGGCATCCAAAGTATCTGAGGCTGCTAGCTGAGGAGGAATAGCCCCAATTCGCTTTCCCAGGGTAGATCTGAAGAGTTCCGAGTGGAGCTTCCTCTGAGATCTAGCCCAGTGTATTGTCCCTGGCTTGGGTACTTTCCTGACTAATGGAGTTCTGGGGATTATGAAGCTAATTGCATGGTGGTCTGTCCATGGCAAAGGTTCATTTCCCAGAATGTTTATTTTCAGATTTTGTCTGAAAATTAGGTCGAGTGTGTGACCTGAAGCATGCGTTGGTCCGCGTATAAGTTGTTGAAGTCCTAATCCTTCCAGGTGGTTGATGCAGGCATCCGCGATGGGATCCTGTGAGGAGTTAGCCCACAAGTTGAAATCCCCGAGCAGCAAAAGATGATTGCTGCTAAGGGAGTAGGTGGAAATGAACTCCGTTAATGCTGATATCAACTGCGATTTGGGCCCAGGGGGCCTATAGCAGAGGAGAATATGAACGGTCTCCTGAGAATGAGCTTGAAGTTGAAGCGTAAGGGTTTCCATAAAAGGTAGAGGATTTTGAAGGACTGGTTTAGTGATTGCAATATGCGACTTATGAATCACCGCCAGGCCTCCTCCCCTTTGCCCTATTCTATTTTCCGTTAAGATGCGATAGTTTGCTGGCACCAGTTCTCCGAGAATGGTGTTGCAATCGTCCGACAGCCAACTTTCCGTAATAAAGAGGCAGTCTAGATCGTATTGTAGTAAGAAATCATGGATTTCTGATCGGTGTTTAACTGCCGATCTAGTGTTAAGCAAAGCACATGATATGTGCTTGAGCTGTGGTGAATGATTGAAATTTTTGGTGATCGATCGATGATCGAACCTCAAAAGTTGATCTGATTTTAAGGCTATTGTGGTGGCGGCAGGTAATGTAGTTGCGAATTGTCTCAGACCCCAAATGGTTTCTGCAGAGTATCGCAACTTAACCATTGTTGCCAGTCACCGAGGGCTGGAGTGCGGGCGTAGGGTGAGACATAATAACCCCTGTGTGGGAGTTATAACCAGATTCTCAGTTAGCTCATCACAACTATAGGAGAGCCTGCCCAAGTTACCCGGTTACATGTCCTAATAAATATCTTTCTGAAAAGAAAAAAAGAGAGAAACAGGTATCCCATCAATGAGAGCGAGGTGATATAGATATTAGAAAGAGAGATTGAATGGAGGAATAAAGAAAAGGAGAGAGAAGTTTAAAGTAGAACCAGATTAGATGTCAGTCATCAGGATTTCTCACGGTGTAGACAATAGCATAGAGGATTATGGGAGCTGGTTAATGTAAACGCTCCACTGTTCCCACATGGTGTCAAATGCTTTGGAGGTGTCCATGAGGATGCTGACCATGTTATCTTATACCATTATCCATGAAATATTTTGTTTGGCTTCTGCAAATGACACTGATGTTTGCTTCCATGCTCTAGCCAAGGTCATCTTGAAGTGAGTGGGCCAGATTCAGATAGAGATACGACGGAGTATCTCCTGATACGCCGTCGTATCTCTGAGTTCCGTCGGTCGATCTATGCGCCTAATTCATACAATCAGGTTCCGCATAGATCACCCTAAGATCCGACAGGTGTAAGTGACTTACACCGTCGGATCTTAGGCTGCAATCTCACGCTGGCCGCTAGGTGGCGCTTCCGTTTGTATACGCGAGGAATATGCAAATGAGGAGTTACGCCGATTCAGAAACGAACGACGGCCCAATGCTTTTTTTTACGTTGTTTGCGTTAGGCTTTTCCCGGCATATAGTTACCCCTGCTATATGCGGCGTATCCTATGTTAAGTATGGCCGTCGTTCCCGGGTCGAATTTTACATTTTTTACGTCGTTTGCGTAAGTCGTTTGCGAATACGGATGGACGTAATTTACGTTCACGTCGAAACCAATGACGTCCTAGCGACGTCATTTAGAGCAATGCAAGCTGGGATATTTAGCGGACGGTGCATGCGCAGTTCGTTCGGCGCGGGGACGCGTCTGATTTAAATGTTACACACCCCCTAGCCGCGGAATTTGAATTCCGCCGGGGGATTTACGATACGCTGCCGCAACTTTAGAGGCAAGTGCTTTCTGAATAAAGCACTTGCCTCAAAAACTTGCGCCGGCGTAACGTAAATCAGATAGGTTACGCGGATCTAAACAGCCTAAACTGAGAAAAAATTAAGTTTTTTTATATCTTTTTGGGGGATATTTATTATAGCAAAAATGAAAAAATATTGAATTTTTTCAAAATTGTCGCTCTATTTTTGTTTAGAGCGCAAAAAATAAAAACCGCAGAGGTGATCAAATACCACCAAAAGAAAGCTTTATTTGTGGGAAAAAAAGGACGCCAATTTTGTTTGGGTGCCACGTCGCACGACCGTGCAATTGTCAGTTAAAGCGACGCAGTGCCAAATCGCAAAAGCTGGCCAGGTCCTTTACCCGCATAATGGTCCGGGTCTTAAGTGGTTAAGCAGCTCCTTCGGGGGTATCACTACATTTCTCTTTTAACACATGGAATATGCTTCTAAAGAGAGTTACAGATAAATAAAACAAAATTATATATAAAGGCATTTTGATTATTTCTACAGTCAATTCTGTTTGTATGATTGCAACAAATTTAAATTGCAGCCTCAGCCTTTGTTTCTTTTTTTCTCAGCTCAGTGCTATGAAGAAATGTCACTGGATTCTACAAATAACAATAAAAGTTGTTAAAAGTCTTTGTTTTTTTCTTTTTATAATTTTTGCCTTGTGCTTATTACTTTGACAAATGCCAATTTGTTTTCTTATAGCTACAAGATAAATGCTTACTAACAAGGAGGTCATTTAAGTGCTCTGACATAAGCAAGAATGGAAAGAAAAACAACAATTTCATCAATAACTAAATTAAAATAATAGCTCTTTACCCATGTCATTATATTGTGTTTATATTCACAGATTGCAAGAAAAGCTATTGATCAGATTTCAGCCTATTATAAACCCAAAAGCCTGTTTGTTACATGTGAATGTTTGGGACAATACAACCACTGCAGACTGAATAATGACAACCAAAGTGGATATGCCCAGACACACATTTAACTATTATAATGCTGCTGGGAATTAGGGTGACCACATTTCCAAACTCCCATTCACGGACACCCCCCTTCCCAAAAATTTGCTTGTGCTGTAACGTACCACAGCACAGTGATTGGACACAAGAGGCGGGATTTATGATTTCTCCAATCACAAGCAGGGGGCTGGGATTGTGCTCCTCCAGGCATTCCCGCCCAGGGCAGGTACTGTCAGTGAGTAAAGCAGTTATGTGGCGCCTTTTTTGGGGGCATCAGATTGGCCCGGGAAGGTAGCTGTGTCAGTTTAATTCTGGGACACTGTATTGTCCTGGAATAAAGGTGCCCGGGACAGACCTGCAAAATGCGGGACTGTCCCAGGCAATACGGGACACGTGGTCACCCTACTGGGAATACTAGCCTGGAAGCTAGAGAATGGAACATCCAGCAACGACTTCTCACACTTCTTTGTGACAGTTTCCCAATGCAGGGAAAAAATATGGTAGCTGCCAGAACTGTCTTGTTTTTAAAGGTTAAGATAGAAGGGTGCTACTCTGCTGCGGGCCCTTACAGTATATTCCTTGACCCTGACCAGTGGGTGCAGGCTTCCAACTCTCATCTATCCACTTCATAGTGAGGTCATTCAGGCAAAAATAAGGAAGCTACTCTCCATTAAAAATAAATAAAATTTAAATATTAATTACATTGATGCACAGACTGTTCCACCAGCTGCTGCAGTCCCAAACGTGTCTTACTCTGTAAAGAGCTTAGTTGGATAGTGAGCAGTCCTCTGCAACTAAGCTCTTTACTGAGGGAAACACAAGGAGGCTGGAGGAGTGCCCAGTAGGGATCAACGGAGCGATCCCCGCTAAGCAAATCGAAGCCCGCACACGGATATATATTGTTTTTAACTTGGGGGTATTTATTATAGCCCGTTTTTTGTTTATAGCACAAAAAATTAAAAAAGCAGAGGTGATCAAATACCTCCAAAAGAAAGCTCTATTTTGTTTTGGGTGCAGCGTCGCATGACCATGCAATTGTCAGTTAAAGCGAGGTAGTGCAAAATTGTAAAAAGTGCTCTGGTTGAAATGGTTAAAAGAGCTGAGTGGCTGCTCCCATAAGCACTGTCACTGTCCTGTTAGGGATTAAGAATGGCAGTGATTAAGGACATTATATTCTTTTTTTTTACAATTACATTTTTTACATACCACCAGTAGTGCAATGTAGTGCAGTAGTGCAATGTCCACATAGTGAAACTGTACTACTCTAAGGCCCCGTACACACGACCAGTTTCCTCAGCAGAATTCAGCTTCTGGCTGAATTCTGCCGAGAAACCCGGCCGTGTGTACACTTTCGGCCGAGGAAGCCGACAAGGACCTCAGCGAGGAAATAGAGAACATGTTCTCTATTTCCTCGTCGTTCTATGGGAGCTCTCGGCCCGCCGAGATCCTCGGCGGCTTCAGGGCTGAACTGGCCGAGGAACTCGATGTGTTTGGCACGTCGAGTTCCTCGGCCGTGTGTACGGGGCCTGAGAAGGTGATCAGGATTTTTTTTTTTACACTGCGATTTCTTGTTATAGTGATGCTCATTTTAACATCAATCATCTTAACTGTCTTGAATCACTTTCATTCATGACTCTTGACTCTTGTTTATTTTAGTGATGCCATGCTATTACATGGTACAGGGTCACTGTTATTAGCAGAACACCTTCCCAGCTGTCATTTTACAATAGGCTGGTTAGGAAAAGGATAAAGGTGTCAGCTTCTGGTGTGAGACCATTATCCATGATTCACTATACAAGGACTTCCTGACTTTAAAAAGTATGCAACTAGTGAAGTTGCTACTTCTGATGTGGTCACTGACTGTTTCTGGGCAATTGACTTAGAGATACTAATATAACGATGATGGCCTTTAAATATAGCCTGTCATGCTACTTGAAACGATTAGTAAAGCAATATTTAGATCACATTTAACTTAAAGAAAGACTTAGGACATACAGTAACTTAATTTTATGCAAGTGATAAAAATATTTTTGCTGTGGTTGAAGCTTTAGGGCCAGATCCACAAACGAATTACGCCGGTGTATCTATGTATCCACAAAACAAGATACGACTGAATCTGGGCTCGATCCGACAGGCGTAATTCTTAGTACACCGTCGGATCGTAGATGCATATTTACGCTGGCCACTAGATGGCGTTTCCGCCGAATTCCGCATCGAGTATGCAAATTAGCTAGATACGGCGATCCACAAACTTACGTCCGGCCGCATTTTTTTACGTTGTTTCCGTAAGGCTTTTTTTGGCGTATAGTTACCCCTGCTATATGAGGCGTATCCTATGTTAAGTATGGCCGTCGTTCCCGCGTCGAATTTTGAAAATGTTACGTCGTTTGCGTAAGTCGTTTGCGAATAGGGCTTTGCAAAGAATGACGTCACTGTCGTAAACATTGGCTTGTTCCGGTTGAATTTCGAGCATGCACACTGGGATACCCCCACGGACGGCGCATGCGCAGTTGAAAAAAAACGTAATTTACATTGGGTCAAGACGTATTTACATAAAACAGGCTCCCATCACATCCATTTGAATTGCGCGCCCTCACGCCGTCAAAGTTACACTACGCCGTCGTAACTTAGGGCGCAAATTCTTTGAGGATACAAAAAAAAGCTGTAAGTTACGGTGCATAGTGTATCAGAGATACGCTACGCCCGACGGAGGAATGTGCCACGCTACGTGGATCTGCCCCTTAACCTGTAACTACAGAGGTGTAACCACATGCCTTTCTTTCCCTCTTACCCCTAATGGTTTTGCATGCTTGGATCTAAATATCTGTGCAGACACTGTTAAAATTTCAAAACATAATCTTGTCCATGTACTAAAAGAGTACAATGTTGACTCTGGAAGGCTATTGTCTCTTAAAGGATGTTTACCTTTCTCCACCCACCCGGCCATGTCATTCCTTCACAGTGTTCTGTCAATGAATGAACTACAATTACCCTCATCCATTGTGACTGAGGGCTTGTAGTTCTCAATGAGCTACAAGGTCACTGGTGAGTGTTCTCATAGTCCTTTGAGCTTTCTGGAATTCAGTAACTGCCTGCCTGCCCGTATTGGAGGTATGGGTAGGCAGCGTACCAACTGTCTGCAAGTACCTGACATTGCACCCATGATCTGCTGATCGTGAATGCAATACTTTACAGGCTCCTACGAATATAACAAATGCACATTTTTTTACCTGTAAAAGATGTGCATTTATAATTTTATAATGGTGAACTTTGCCTGTAAATCATCCAATTATGTTCACAGAAAGCTTTGTTTTTAAATTCTGCTAAACAGTATTATGTTTTCAAAATAAATACTAGTTCACTAATTTTAAATAGAACATGCAATTATTTAGTAATTAACTGCATCCAGCCATTTTATTTTTAACCACTTAAAGACCGCCTCCTGCACATATACGTCGGCAGAATGGCACGGCTGGGCACAAGCACATACCTGTACGTCCTCGTTAAGTGCCCAGCCTTGGTTGGCGTGCGTGCCGTGGGCGAAACGCCCGCGACCCGGTCCGAAGCTCCATGACCGCGGCCACGGAAACCATGGACCCGATCACTGCCTGAGTCCCGCGATCGGTCACAGTAGCTGAAGAACGAGGAGAGGTGTGTGTAAACACACCTTCCCCGTTCTTCACAGTGGCATTGTCATTGATCGTCTGTTTCCTGATATAGGGAAAGGCGATCAATGACGTCACACGTCCAGCCCCACCTCCCTACAGTTAGAAACACTTATGAGGTCACACTTAACCCCTTCAACGCCCCCTAGTGGTTAACTCCCAAACTGCAATTGTAATTTTTCACAGTAAAGAATGCATTTTTATAGCATTTCTTGCTGTGAAAATGACAATGTTCCCAAAAATGTGTCAAAATTGTCCGATGTGTCCGCCATAATGGCGCAGTCATGAAAAAAATCGCTGATCGCTGCCATTAGTAGTAAAAACATAATTATTAATAAAAATGCAATAAAACTATCCCCTATTTTGTAAACGCTATACATTTTGTGCAAACCAATCGATAACCGCTTATTGCGTTTTTTTTTTTACCAAAAATATGTACAAGAATACGTATCGGCCTAAACTGAGAAAAAAAAATGTTTTTTATATCTTTTTTGGGGGATATCTATTGTAGCAAAAAGTAAAAAATATAGATTTTTTTTCAAAATCGTCGATCTATTTCTGTTTATAGCGCAACAAATAAAAACCGCAGAGGTGATCAAATACCACCAAAAGAAAGCTCTATTTGTGGGAAAAAAAGGACACCAATTTTGTTTGGAAGCCAAATCACACGACCGCGCAATTGTTAGTTAAAGCGTCACAGTGCTGAATCGCAAAAACTGGCCATGTCCTTTACCTGCGTAATGGTCTGGGTCTTAAGTGGTTAAAGAAGAAAGAGTCCACATATGTATATGAAGAGAATTCATGATAGAGCACTAGTATGGGAAAAAAAGTTTATGTTTCTTTTCTTTTCTTTTTCCAGTAACTTTGTATCATATGATATCCATCTACCATTATACTAGTGATTTAAAGGGATTTGGCAGGAGAAAGATTACCCATGAAAGAGATGTATATTACTTGTGTGTAGCTTATATTGATTAGAGATATATGTATTTGTTTTGAACATGCATAAGCTTGGCTACTAATTAAATCTGCCAAACCATAATTCTCTTTTGGTTTCTTAGGGTGCAGTAGCGTGAAATTGAGGATGAATAAACTTGAGCATTACAATTTGCATCTGTCAGTTTGAATGAGGGTGTGCAAAATGAAATGGTTAATTTAGTTCAAAACAATTTTATCCCCCCAGCAAATGTAATTTAATGTTATTGCAAGCAAAATAAATTTAGCAGGCTTTCAATGGGGCACAGCAGGGTAATTTAATAACAGAAGGTGTGACTTGGAAATGAGACCTAGCTAATTCAGATGTGTTATCTGAAATGCTTGTTTCAGCTAATGGAAATAACATTGTAGTCTGTACTATATTGTACAAAGTAAGGTTTTCTTCTAAGATCTTATAAAGTAACCGGTCACAAATAGTTTGCTTTTCTTCTTGTGGAATAATACTTTTAATTATTTACCTGTATTTTCTCCCTGGCAGAATAGGAGTCGGCTAAGGCTGTCCATACATTATACAATTTTCCTTTACATTTACCACAACCATATAATATGAGGTCAGACCTAAACATTTGCACTACACAGTTGAAGGTAAATCTAAAGTACATTTAATAAGAACATTGTATAATATAGGGCCAGCTAAAAAGTAATGCCAGCCTGATCTCCCATCACAGCTCAGATTAAAAAAAAAACTGTCATATAACAAAGCTCTTAATCTGGCCCTACATATTATCATTTTCTTATCCAATTTCCTTTAGATTTACCTACAACTATGTAATAAGAGGGCCTGCCTGATTGCATACAAATTTATTTACAAAGTATTTAGGTTTGACCTCATATTATACAGTTTTGGAAAAGTTTTAGGAAAATTGTACAAGAAAATTGAATAATGTATGGCCAGCCATAGGCCTTGTACACACGACCGAGTAACTCGATGGGCGAAACACATCGTTTTGCTCGTCGAGTTCCTTGTGAAGCCGTCGAGAAACTCGACAAGCCAAGTTTCTCCATTCCCGTCAAGGAAATAGAGAACATGCTCTCTTTTTGGCTCGTCAAGTTTCTCGACAGTTTCCTCAACGAAAATGTACACACGACCGGTTTCCTCGGCAAAAAAATATCTCCCAGCAAGTTTCTTGCTGGTTTTTGCCAAGAAACTCGGTCGTGTGTATGAGGCCTTACACTGGATTGATATTTCTGCTCATACAGAGAGAAAACGGCCCGGATTCACATACATCGGCGCATATTTATGCGGGCGTAGCGAATCCAATATACGCTACGCCGACACAGCGTAAAGATGCAAGCACTGGATTCACAAAGCACTCGCTCCCACTTGCTCTTAAAGATACGCTTGGTTTCCTCGGTGTAAGCCAGCGTAGGTGGAAGTAGGCGTGAGCCATGCTAATGAGGCGTGACCCCATGCAAATGATGGATTGAGCGTCATAAAGATACGAATAACGTACGGCACATGTGCCGTCCCGTGGACGCATCCCAGTGCGCATGCGTAGAATCACGTCGGAACTACTCCCTAAGATACAACGGATCACTGCCTACGTCGTAAACGTAACCTATGCCCAGCCCTATTCACGTACTACGTAAACAACATAAAATACGACAGGTCTGTTCACTGGTCCATACCTTTGCATGACTTGTGCCTCCTATATGGGAAATAACTTTACGCCGGACGTAAGTCTTACGCAAACCGCGTATATTATGCGCCGGGCGCAAGTACGTTCGTGAATCGGTGTATCTCTCTTATTTGCATATGTGCATTGAAAATCAATGGGAGCGGCAAATGCGCCCAGCGTAAATATGCGCCCACGATACGCCGGCGTAGGAAAGTTACGTCGGTCGGATGAAGTCTATTTTCAGGCATATCTCAGTTTATGGGCATGGCGCATAGATACAACGGTGCATACTTACACTTACGCGGTGTATCTCGAGATATGTCGGCGTAAGTGCTTTGTGAATCCAGACCTATATGTGAATAGCAACACATTCCTGCGTTATAAGGATGTACTATCATAGGGCTATTAAAGTTTAGAGTGAGACAGACTTTGGCCCTGCAGGGAAATGTAACAGGCTGACTTTATATTGTTACTCTCCCTAGCAACATATGCTTACCTCTCCTTGCCAGCCTTGTGCTCTGTTCAGACCATATGTAAGGAAACAAAACAGGTGTTTGCTCTAAGTCACACTAGCTGGAGCTTACACAGCCCTTGGCCAACCACCATGCACCAATAGCACAGCTTTCTACCAGGACACTCTAGAGCACTTCATGCTTCCCTCTGCTGACCAGCTTTATGGAGATGCTGATTTCATTTTCCAACAGGAGTTGGTACCTGTCCACACTGCCAAAAGTACCAATAACCGGTTTAATGTTTATGGTATCAGTGTGCTTGATTGGCCAGTAAACTCACCTGACCTAAACCCTATAATCTGTGGGGTATTGTCAAGAGGAGGATGAGAGACACCAGACCCAACAATGCAGACGAGCTAAAGGCCGCTATCAAAGCCACCTGGGCTTCCATAACATGCAAAAGGAGCCCAGACCAACTATTGAGTGCATACTATACTGTACATGGACATACTTTTCAGTAAGACAACATTTCTGTCCAAAAATCCTTTTTTTTATTGGTCATATGTAATTTTCTGAGATACTGAATTCTGGGTTTTCACTAGCTGTAAGCCATAAACATCAAAATTAAAATAAATGCTTGAAATGTATCACTCTGTGTGTAACACATCTATAGAAAATATATGAGTTTCTTTTTGAATTGAATTACTGAAATAAATAAACTTTTTTTTTATGAGATGCACATGAATATACAATCATATAGTTACATACAAAACACAAATCATTAATGCTACCAATTAAAAAAATAAATAAATAATGCCTACATGTTTGGCATTGTATGCATTACAATGTGTTCATTAAAACCTTTTATATTGCCTGCATATGTGATCTTTCTTTTTTTTTTTTTTGCTGGGATGGAGGGACCCCAGGATGTCTTCATGTAAATGTGCAACCTTGCCTAAAAGTCTCTCTCTACAATACTCAGAATACAAATAACTAAAAAAGAGTGGACCTACATTGTAATAAAAACTGTTATAGGGTGTGAGTACAGTAAATCACAGTGAGGCATTGAAATACCCATCTAAATGCTAAAAAAGATAGGTCACACAATGTTTAATACACAATATTATACAGTACATGCGATAATAAATATTAATACACAGGTAAGTATTATTACTTTTATGAATTAATATCAATGAATTGCAGTTATTTTATACTCTTTTTAACTATGGGGGTTATTTACGAAAGGCAAATCCATTTTGGATACATGTGCAAAGTGCACTTGAAATTGCACTGAAAGTGCACTTGGAAGTGCAGTTGCTGTACATCTCAGGAGTGGATCTGAAATGAGGGGAAGCTCTGCTGATTTTATTATCCAATCATGTGCAAGCTAAAATGCTGTTTTTTATTTTCCTTGCATGTCCCCTTCGGATCTACAGTGACTGCACTTCCAAGTGCACTTTCAGTGCAATTTCAAGTGCACTTTGCACTTGCTGTTTGCACTTGTAGTGCAAAGTGGAAGTGGATTTGCCTTTAGTAAATAACCCCCCCCCCATATATCTGTTCATATAAAGAGATTTAACTCTGTATATTCTCCTGAAGAAGTGGAAAGATGATCCATAAAATGTGTTGAGGTGCTATAGTCCATTTTTAGCTCTATATTTTCACTTAGGACAGTATACTGTAGCATTGCTGGCAATTGTACAAGAGATTAAAGAGAATGACTTCATTAAAGTGGTTCTAAAGCCTAAACATGTTTTACCATAAAGCGGAATTTCGCCACAAAAGTGGAACTTCTGCTCATTTGTCTCCCCCTCCCCCGGTGCCACATTTGGCACCTTTTGGGGGGGAGCGGATACTTGTCTTTGACAGGTATCCTATCCCCACTTCCAGGAGTCAAGACCACAGCGAACAATATCAGCGGCTCGGCTCCCTCCTTCTTATATTTACCTGAGCCCTCATTTGATCCAACACTGTGCACATCTCCAGCTCTTCTCTCCCCTCACTTCTGTATTTTGCTGGCTTTGCTGGGGCACCAGAAGCCATTGGCTCCCAGTGCTATCAATCAAAGTCAGTTACACAGACATCTGGGGTCAGGAGCTAGCATGCATGAGTACCACCATGGGAAGTGGCTTTCTAAGGGAGCATTGGATAAAGAGGAGGGCAAGAGTGCCAGAGGGGGATTAGAGAATAGGAGGTTCGGGCTGCTCTGTGCAATTCCATTGCACAGAGCAGGTAAGTATAGAAATATTTGTTATAAAAAAAATCTTTACAATCACTCTAATAATGGGCCCAAGTCAGAGGTTTTCATGTCAATTTCAAGTGCATATGTATAGTACCTTTTATTAGCATTTAACTTTTATACCTTAAAGTGGAACTAAACCTTAAACTGTAAAAACTGCAGAGAAGCAACAGATTGTGTACTATCCAGTTTTTATAAATCAACCCCAGTGTCTCCGCTGCAATAAAACACACTTACCTGCATAGTTGAAGTGTTATAATAAATGTACACTGAGCAAGTGCAGTTCAACATCCATTTCCAACACACTCCATCTCTGCCACAATGACTAACTCCAGTGTACATTCATGGGATGATGTCACCCCATGCTGCCCAATTAAGAAACCAGAAAACTTAGTGTGACAGACCGCCTGGCACTATTATTTCCTCCAAATGCCACTCTAGATCACTCACAAAGTCAAGGTCCTCTGACAGCCTCAAGTACAACAGCCCCAAGCTGCCATAGAAAAAAGCCTTCAGTTGGGCTATCATTCGCTGTCCAAGGGCACACGGGCTAAAGTGCTATGAAAAAGTATTCATACCCCTTGAAATTTTCCACATTTGGTCATGTTAGAACCAAAAGACTTTTATTTTTTGGGGGGATTTTATGTGATAGACCAACACATAGGGGGTTATTTACGAAAGGCAAATCCACTTTGCACTACAAGTGCAAACTACAGGTGCAAAGTGAGCTTGAAAGTGCACTTGGAAGTGCAGTCGCTGTAAATCTGAGTGGTAGATCTGAAATGAGGGGAAGCTCTGCTGTTTTTATTATCCAATCATATGCAAGCTAAACTGCTGTTTTTTTATTTTCCTTGCATGTTCTCCTCAGATCTACAGCGACTGCACTTCCAAGTGCACTTTTAGTGCAATTTCAAGTGGCCCGATTTGTGGGGTGCACGACTAATGGTTGTATTGTGGACAGATTCTCCCACCTGAGCTCTGGATCTTGTAGTGCAAAGTGGATTTGCCTTTAGTAAATAACGCCCAAAGTGGCACATAAGGAAAATGATAAATGGTTTTCTAAATTCTTTACAAATAAATATCTGAAACGTGTGGCATGCATTTGTATTAAGCCCCCTTGGGTCAATACTTTGTAGAACCACCTTTCACTGAAATTACAGCTTCAAGTCCTTTTGGAGATGTCTCTACCAGTTTTGCACATCTAGAGAGTAAATTTTCAGCCCATTTTATTCTGCAAAATACCTCAAGCTCTGTCAGATTGAATGGAGAGTGTCTGTGAACAGCAATTTTCAATTCTTGCCACATATTCTCTATTGGATTTAGGTCTGGACTTTAACTTGGCTATTCTAACACATTATTATGCTTTGATATGAACCAATTCATTGCAGCTCTGGCTGTATGTTTAGGGTCGTTATCCTGCTGGAAGGTAAACCTCTGTCCCAGTCTCAAGTCTTTTGCAGACTCTAGCAGGTTCTCTTCTAAGATTTCTCTGTATTTGGCTCCATCCATCTTCCTATAAACTCTGATCAGCTTCCCTGTCCCTGCTGAAGAAAATCATCCCCACAAAATGATGCTGCAACTATCATGTATAACGGTGGGGGATGGTGTGTTCAGGGTGATGTGCAGTGTTCATTTTCCGCCAAACATAGCATTTTGCTTTTAGGCCAAAAAGTTCAATTTTGGTCTCATCTGACCAGAGCACCTTCTTCTACATGTTTTCTATAACCCCCCACATGGCTTCTCGCAAACTGCAAACTGGACTTCTTATGTCTTTCTTTCAACAATGGCTTTCTTCTTGCCACGCTTCCATAAAAGCCAGATTTGTGGAGTACACGACTAATAGTTGTCCAGTGGACAGATTCTCCCATCTGAGCTGTGGATCTCTGCAGCTCCTCCAGAGTTACCATGGGCCTCTTGGCTGCTTCTCTGATTAATTCTATCCTTGCCTGGCCTGTCAGTTTAGGTGGATGGCCATGTCCTGCTGAAGAAAAGCATCCCTATGAAATGATTCTGCTACCACCATGTTTCACGTGTGTTCAGGGGGATGTGCAGTGTTACTTTTCCCCCACACATAGCCTTTGCTTTTAGGCCAAAAATGACAATTTCGGTCTCATGTGACCAGAGCACCTTCTTCCACATGTTTGCTGTGTCCCCCACATGGCTTCTCGCAAACTGCAAATGGTACTACTTATGGCTTTCTTACAGCAATGGCTTTCTTCTTGCCACTCTTCCATAATGGCCCGATTTGTGTGGAGGGGGGTGGTAGGGAGGTGAGGGAGGGAGGGGAAAAAAGGGGAAGGGGAATGGAGGATGGGACAGGACCCGACCATGGGGGTACAATTGGGGGTAGAGCTTACCATCGCAATAGAGTCTGTGGGTACAGTAGAAGAGAGGGAGTCCTGGTGTGGTGCATACGGGTGGACAGGATGGATTAAAGGACGCTGGCTGGTGCAAGTTCCTAGGGGGTCATAGGGGGTACTATATAAGGTCTCACTGGAAACTGTCCAATATAATGTCAGCCATGGAGGTAACCATATTGGTGACAGGGAATGCATGGTAATGCATGGACTCAAATAGATAGGCACCTATGGATATCCCCGGCGAACTGCAACCAACGTCAGTCCTCACATAGCCTTGCTAAGCACAAAAGCCCATTAAATGAGCTCCCCAACCAAGAGACGTTCAAGACGCCGCCAAAATAGCGGCGTCTGACGTCACAAGGTCAGCTTCCCCGCACACAGCAGGTGCGCAATTAGGTGGGCGACCATGTCTTGGTAGGTTTGCAGTTGTGCCATACTCTTTCCATTTTTGGATGATGATTGAACAGTGCTCCGTGAGAAGTTCAAAGCTTTGAATATTTTTTTTATAACCTAACCCTGCTTTAAACTTCTCCACAACTTTATCCCTAAGGTATGTGGTGTGTTCCTTGGCCTTCATGATGCTGTTTATTTACCAAGGTTCTCTAACAAACCTCTGAGGGTGTAAAAAAACAGCTTTATGTATACTGAGATTAAATTACACAAAGGTGGACTCTATTTACTAACCAGGTGACTTCTGAAGGCAATTGGTTACACTGGATTTTTGTTAGGGGTACCAGAGTAAAGGGGGCCGAATACAAATGCACGCCACACTTTTAAGATATATATTTGTTAAAAAAAAATTAAAACCATTTATCATTTTCCTTCTACTTCACAATTATGTGCCACTGTGTTGGTCTATTGCATAAAATCACAATAAAATAAATTGTTGGTAGTTACATAACAAAATGTGGAAATCGTCAAGGGGTATGAATACTTTTTCAACAGCACTGTAATACCATCAGAGGTCTCTGTAGCTCTTGTCCAGCTTTATCTCTGCCTGTACCAGCTTGCTTAACTTAGCTGTCCACTCCTTGTGTGGTTGTTTCCCCAATAACAGCACTTGCACTTCATAGTGCGATCAGTGGCCTGGATTCAAGAAGCAATTGCGCCTGTGTAACCATAGTTACACAGCGCAATTGCTTACTTGCCCCGGCGTAACGAATGCTCCTGATTCAGAAACCTCGTTATGCCGACTGCAGCCTAAAATATGCGCGGCATAAGGCTCTTATGCCCGCATATCTTAGGCTGAATTCTTGCGATGGCCGCTAGGTGGCGTTCCCGTTGTGCTCAGCGTATAGTATGCAAATTGCATACTAATGCCGATTCACAACGTTACGCAAGCCCTGCGTACGCAGTTTACGTTGTTTGCGTACGGCGGTTTTCGCGTAAGGCTGCCCCTGCTATTAGCAGGGGCAGCCAATGTTACGTATACCCGTCGTTCCCGCGTCACAAAATTTGCATTGTACGTAGTTTGCGTAAGTGATTCGTGAATGGCGCTGGACGCCATTCACGTTCACTTTGAAGCAAATGACGTCCTTGCGACGTCATTTGCCGCAATGCACGTCGGGAAAGTTTCCCGACGGAGCATGCGCTCTACGATCGCCGCGGGAACCCGCCTAATTTAAATGATTCCCGCCCCCTATGGGATCATTTAAATTGCACGCGCTTACGCCGGGCAATTTAAAAGAGCGCACACGCAATTTACGGAGCTACTGCTCCGTGAGTCGCGGGTAGCGCAGTAAATTTGTGGGGGCGCAGGGCAAAAACAGTGCCCTGCGCCTACGCAAAAAATGCGCAAGGCTACCTGAATCTACCCCAGTATCTTTACTGGATGGAGGGGAAAATTTTTCCTTGTTGGCGCTGCTCACGGTCTAGCAATTATTTTCAGAGTTGCCGGCAAATGGAATCATACCATCTCAGCAGGACCTGTGTTAGCACTGGTCCCCTGTGCTACATACGCATTTCTTGCAGCATTCTTTCTGAATTTCTCCTCCATGGCAGCTGGTATCTGTACCACTCCTGTTCTGATAACGGAACCTCGGATCCAGGTGGTGGTTTGGATGTTCCAGACTGCAAGAAGCATCCCACTGCTGCCACCAAATGTGAAGGACTGTCTGGCCACCCGCCTGGATGCCTCTGCCAAATCGTGGCTCCTTCCCTCAAAATCCTTCCAGCAGACAACTAATACCAGCCCTTTACCCCAAGCATCGTACACAGACAACATGTTGAGTTAAAAACCAAAGGAATAACTGTTTATAGAACAGATTTACAGGTTTTTATACACTTCAAAAATAGGGGCAGTCACCACATGAACAATGCAAACTTCAAACCACAATCCAATTAACAGCTAACACTGATCTAAGTAATCTAGGTAACAGCTAACTATGATCTAATTAAACAGTAATCTAATTAACAGCTAACAGGTAACTAATTACCAGTAAGCTAATCAATAGCTAGGCGCCACTTAGACAAGCCTTGATTAGTCAGAGAGAACCCCCGCAGACTGTCCGGCAACAGTTCTTAAACATTCAAGAAGACCGAAGGCTGCCAAATCTCAATAACCAGATTTCTTTTCACAATCATCTTCTCAACGACTTTCAAGGTGGCAGAGACCTTCTTGGCTTCATGGACTGTTACATGTGGTAATAACACGTCATCTTCCATTATATAACAGGGCATCTTCCTGAATGCTCATAGCTCCCCCCAAATTCCAGAGCCCATAGTGTGTACATAATAGGCTTCCCTGTAGTGCCCTCCAAAAGCCCCTTTCCCAATTGGTTCTGTCACACCCAGTACATAGAAATGGCCCAGAGAGAAAATGACTGGCAGGGATGGATATAATCATGGCATCACTGGAACATAGAGGAGAGTGCTTTGTAAAGTTTAGGTTCCTTTCTATAAAATTACAGGCATTTTAACAGTATTTAAGTTGTTAGATTATTTGCTATACCTTAAAAGTTTGGGGTTCTATGCATTCAAAGATATGGTGCACTCATAAAGGATAGGATTTCCTGGAAACTATGATTAAAATATTAGGTAATTAAAGGTAGTTGAGGTGACTTCACCTTGATCTTATACATGGGATGCTTGCCTTGAATCTATGTGTGGAAAGAATAGAGATCAAAGAAAAAGAGGCATATGGCCTTTTCAGAAGAATAGAAGCAATTGCATCACACATATTTCTTTCAGCACTGGTTTCCATTAACACATCAGAATAGCTAAACAGTCTTTAGTTAGACAGAGTTTTATGACTATTTAAAGTTCCATCAAAGTTCTAGATGTATACATTATCAGTCATTTTATTGCTGGCTTAGCTCTTCATTCCATATAAATATAAGAAATAATATGATGTATTTTTTCAAGGCAAAGAACAATTTACAAACTGTTGTAATGCACATCAAACATGCATTTGTATTTGCTGTAAATTATTGTTCATTATATGAACTAATGAAATATGATATCTGAATAGATGCTATTTGTAGGATCCTGTTCTGTTAGAGTTTTAAGTACTGTATGTAGCACTACCCCCGGAGGAGCTGCTGGTTTGTTTTGGGTGACACATTTACCTCGTGGCTCTCCGAATTCCTAGGGGTTAGACGCTTGAATCAAGCGTTTCCATTAGTTTCTATGGGAATACAAACGTTCAAAAACGCCCAAATCAGCCCAATTCGCGCGGCGTTCGGCTTCAGGCGTTTTGGAGTGGAGATGTGAACCATCTCCAAATAGAATAATGTATTTTTCCCCTCTAGCATTTTATAGCTTCAGGCTTCAGGCTACAAAAGGCTCAGGTGTTAATGCAGCCTAATGTGATACAAACTGAGCACCATGGACAGTGGGTTAAATGTGCAATGTAGCTTGTGTTGTAGAAGCAGTTCTGTTACGTTATATTATGCCTGAAAGGAGGATACAAAAATGTACACGTTGTAATTGCTATTGCTATATTGGTGAGCAGATGTGCAGTAATGTCACCAGTAATGTTTAAGATACAATAGGGGATTAGGTGTATAATCATTGTTTACCTATTTTATTTTTCATTTTTAACAGAAAGTGAGCTATGTTTGTTTCTATCATGTGGCAAAAGGTATAAACTGAAGAAGTAGATGTGAGTAATACATATATGCTAAATATGTTCAGACAAACAACAAATAAAATCTAAAAATATTCTCGTACCTAGATGAATGTATATGTTTTATGGCAAACAGAATTGTCTGTATTTTATTAATTCACATATCATGAGGTGACTCATTTCATTCATCCAATAATATTACTACTGTACTACCTCAATGCATATGATGGATAGGACTGGTGCTCCAGTTGTGAAGCCTATGCTTGACACTCCAGAAAAAACTCTTATCACACATTTATCATGTCTCTGTACTCATTCCATACACAATAAAGCCCTGTACACATGGCTCGGATTCTCGTCAGGAAAAAAACGTAGTTTTTCCTGGCAAGATTCCTGGCAAGATTCTCTTGCCGGCCAAGTGTACACACATACGATTCAAAAGAACCGCCCGTTCTTTTGAATGGCACAAACACGGTGACATCATTGACTCTGGCAAGCATGCGCTTGTCACATTCGATGCCATCACCGCCATCTTGCTTCCAACCTATGCCTTGGAAGCTACCGCGCATGCGTCAAAGTCATTTCGAGCATGCGCGGGTTTCCACTGAGACAGGTAAGTATACACACGCTGGGGTTTCTCGGCAGGAAAACACTGCCGAGAATCACGATGAGAAAATAGATCTAGATTCTGGGCAGTTTTCTTTACGAGAAACCTCAAAGCCTCATACACACGCTCGGTATACTCAGCAAGAAAGCTCTGCCAGCAGTTTTCTTGCTGTTTCTGGCCGAGAAAACCATGCGTGTGCACGAGGCTTTAGGGTTTAAAAATTTACCATATGGCATTGTTCAGAACTACAAATGACAGTTGATGCCCAGAGGAAAGCAGCCAGTGTACAGTTTATCATTTTTGTTTCCACTCAATACTAAGTTTTGAGGAACCAGACTCTGGAATCTGTGTCCAAAAAAAAATGCAAGCAGAGAGCAAAAGACCAGTCCCTGATAATGCCTGTGCTGTTTCTCTAACTGTTCTTTTCACATTATTAATTTATTTTGTCATTTGTTATGCACTGTGTATCCGTGCAGAGGCAGCAACTTTAACAGGCGCAGACTTTTGTTTCCTCAATTTAGAGAAGAGACGTCACCAATCCTAACTCCAAATCTCCTGACACCAGCAGTCAGAATCATCAGTGTCCTAAATCGTACGCTGCAAATATAAAGATATGAGGCTCACTTAGCAGGAATCACACTATGGGGGTTATTCACGAAAGGCAAATCCACTTTGCACTACAAGTGCTCTGCACTGAATGTGCACTTTCAAGTGCAGTCACTGTAGATCTGAGGGGGACATGCAAGGAAAATAAAAAAATTGAATTTTAGCTTGCACATAATTGGGTGATAAAACCAGCAGAGCTTCCCCTCATTTCAGACCTTCACCTCAGATCTACAGTGTAAATTATTTCCTGAATGTCTTACAAATGATCCACGCCAAAACAGAAGCAACTATACTGGACAAAATAACCAATTACGAGGAACTTTGAAGACCCTAAATCACCCACTTCTTACTTCCTGATCAAGATGACTCCTTTTTTCTTCCCTAGAAGTACTCATACACCCCCCACCAGATGTGTTAATGGTTATAGGGACTCTTATAACAATATCCTCATTGGGAACCTCACTCCACCCCCCTTTATTCCCTCCTGTGACCCACTTTAATCCCCCTACTTTTTCTTTCTTCCCCTAGTATAGCTGGCTTCCTGCTAATTCTTCTCCTCCAATACTACCTGAGCCAGAAGGCCAGAAGGTCAAATGTATACTTTAAAACACTTTTCTTAAAAAGAAAGTTAATAAATTAGGTTTTAGAATTTTGTAGAAAAAATCTGACCACTGGCTTCTACATTTTTTCCAGCACATGAAAGTCTGTTTGTACCAGCTACTGAGTACTGTTTCACAACTGTCTGCACTGCCATTATAAACACAGTTTTAGAGCTATGTAGAGACCTTACAATTAATTCAGCAACTGCAGCACTTTTAAAACACAAAAAATGTGTTGATATTGTTATCCTACTACAAACTTTTCTCCTTGTCAAAGTATTTTATTGAACAAATATGACAATCCAAGTACAAATCTTGTGTTATACATGTTGTAATAAGTTATCCAACTTACAACAGGTTTGAAAAAAAAAACTTCATGGTCCACTATATATGTACACATAAGTAAATATAAACTCAACAGAAAATAGAAAAGTAAATAAATCATTACATCAAGATATTCATGACTGTATTTGGAAATACTATTAATCATATAAATTGTTTTACTTGGACCTGGAATATTGAAGTATAATTATGTAAAGCAGTACTTTATTACTGTTTAACCACTTCCATACCAGGCACTTACGCACCTTCCCGCCCAAGCCAATTTTCAGCTTTCAGCACTGTCGCACTTTGAATGGCAATTGCGCGGTCATGCTACACTGTACCCAAACAAAATTGGCGTCCTTTTTTCCCCACAAATAGAGCTTTCTTTTGGTGGTATTTTATCACCTCTGCAATTTTTTTTTTTGCGCAACAACTAAAAAAAAGACTGAATATTTTGAAAAAAAATTACGTTTTTATTTTTTTCTGTAATTTTTTTTGTAAATGAGTACGTTTTCTCTTTCAATTACGGGCACTGATATGGCGGCACTGATGAGATGGCACTGATGGACATCGATGAGGGAGTACTGACGGGCACAGATGAGGTGGCACTGATTGGCGGCACTGATATGCGGCACTGATGGGCACACATAGGCGGCACTGATGGGCACTCATGGGCGGCACTGATGGGCACTCATGGGCGGCACTGATGGGCACTCATGGGCGGCACTGATGGGCACTCATGGGCGGCACTGGGCACTCATAGGCGGCACAGATGGGCACTCATGGGCGGCACTTATGGGTGGCACTGATGGATACTTATGGGTGGCACAGATGGGCACTGATAGGTGGGCACTGGGCATGAATGGGCACTGTGGGGTGGCACTGATGGACACTGTGGGGTGGCACTGATGGACACTGTGGGGCGGCACTGATTTACCCATGTTGCCAGTCAGTGCCTATTTGTGGGCACTGATTGGCATCTTTTTTTTTTTTTAATGCTTTTTTTTTTTTTTTTTAAGACTTTTTTTTTTTTTTTCTTCAATACTTTTTTTTTTTTTGCCCTTCCCTGGTGGTCCAGGGTGGGCTTCCCTGGTGATCCAGTGTGGCGATCCGAGGGGGGTCTGCGCTGATAAACAATCAGCGTGAACCTCCCCTGTCAGGAGAGCCGCCGATCGGCTCTCCTCTACTCGCGTCTGTCAGACGCGAGTGAGGAAGAGCCATCAACGGCTCTTCCTGTTTACATCGTGATCAGCCGTGGTTGGACACGGCTGATCACGTGGTAAAGAGCCTCTGTGAGAGACTCTTTACCGAGATCGGTGTTGCGGAGTGTCAGACTGACACCCTGCAACAACGATCGCCGTGATGCGCGCCCCCGGGGGCGTGCAGCGGCTCAGAATCCTGAGGACGTCATATGATGTCCAGTCAGGATTCTACAACCACTTTGCCGACGTCAATATGTCATTAGAGGGCGGCAAATGGTTAAATAAAATGAGTTATAAAATAAAAATAAATAAAAATAAAAGGATAGACAAAAAAACAAAAATAAAAATGGATAGGATAGTAGGAAAATAGAGAAGGAAGTGTAGAAGTCCACTGAGATGGTTCGAGTAAGTTGGCCAACAGCCTGAGTGTTTGAAAAAAACACTATAATGTTCACGATAATGAGTAGGGTAACACCCAAGCTCTAGAAATTTTGTTTTGTTAGTCATTTATTACCAAATGAATCTTTCAGCTACCATGGCATAAGAATTGAGTTGTCGCGGAATGGAGACAGACAGAAAAATTGTCTTTTGAAAGAGGTAAGAGAAGTTACACCTCAGTGAGGACACCCAGTGATGTAGCTGGGCATAAAGGAAAAATTATGCGGGTGGTGCCTCATGAGTATCCTGAAAAGAAGACCAGGAGGGGAGGGTGTGGGGAGGGTGTGGGTTAAAAAGAGGTGGCGAACCTCTGTGAACACATGGGTGGACCACCAGAAGGAAGCTCCAGGTTGGACGATGCCTGGTGGAAAAAGAGGGTTGTTGAAGAGAGGCAGAAAGTCCCCAGAGTAAAGAACGGTGTCCCAAAGTTTCAGACTGTGTCACATAAGGGAGCTGAGGGTGGAGGGCCAAAGATTATGTGGAAGCCTGAAATCACACTTTTAATATGAATTTGCTGGCTGTGACACTTTTAAAGCACATCAAATTCTAGTGGCAATAATTGTCAGGGAATATATACAATTATACAAATGTTGCACCATTAGATAAATAAATAGTATTTTCCAATTCTGTGAAGAAGCACAAGAATACTCAGTCGACTGTAAGTCGTTTACTAAACAAATAATGTCCAGTTGAACCTTTGGGTTAAATAAATTAACTGCATTTCAGCTGATGAAAAACAATGTTTTGCATTATTCAATGCTTCACAGTTTGGGGCAGATTCAAGAAGCACTTGCGCCCGCGCAACCATAGGTTGCGCGGCGCAAGTGCTTACTTGCTCCGGTGTAACGAGTGCTCCTGATTCAGGAACCTCGTTACACCGACTGCAGCCTAGGATATGACAGACATAAGCCTCCTTATGCCTTCATATCCCAGGCTGCATTCTTGCGTTGGCCGCTAGGGGGCGCGGCCATTGTGATCGGCGTATAGTATGCAAATTGCATACTACCACCGATTCACAAAAGTTGCGCGGGCCCTGCGCACGCAAGGTACGGAGTTTCCGTACGGCGACTTTAGCGCAAGGTTGCTCCTGCTATAGCAGGGGCAACCTATGCTAAAGTATATCTGCGCTTCCCGCTCGTGAAATTTAAATTTCGCGTTGTTTACGTAAGTGATTCGTGAATGGCGCTGGACGCCATTCACGTTCACTTAGAAGCAAATGACGTCCTTGCGACGTCATTTGCCGCAATGCACGTCGGGAAAGTTTCCCGACGGAGCATGCGCTGTTCGCTCGGCGCGGGAGCGCGCCTAATTTAAATGATTCCCGCCCCGGCGGGATCATTTACATTAGGCAGCCTTACGCCCGGCTGTTTAGCATATCGCCCGCGCAATTTACGGAGCTACTGCTCCGTGAATCGCGGGCATTTCAAAATATTTGCGTGGGCGCAGAGCAAAACTCGTTGCCCTGTGCCCACGCAAATATTGCACGGATCTACCTGAATCTGGGCCTTTGTTTTCTTTCTAAATTAGCAAAAGTCTTGCTTTATGTGGGCAAGCAGTAATCTCTTTTCAGAAGTCCGACATACCCTCTGCTGGGTCAGAACCCGACTTCTACAATAAGCACAGAGCATGAGCTTTCCTGATTGCAGAGATACTGTATATGAATATGCTTATGTATATGTAGGGGGAATGTCCGATCTCTGCAGAACGATCACGGCTTCCCCACCCAGAGAATATGCCCTGTTTTGCAGCTAGTAGCAGGGGACAGGCATTTCTACTAAGACTGCAGCTGATTAAGGGCCCTATCATACATGCAGATGGTTTGTCTGCTTTTCATCCATCTATTGATGGATGAAAAACAGACATCAATGCATCTCTATGGAAAAAATGGATATAAATGGATGATCATCCATTTACATCAGTTTACATCTGCATCTGTCAACATGCATTTTTTTTTTAAATGGATCAAAGCCCTATTTTTGTTCCTTTAAAAAAATGGAACGCAACCATTTTTTCATTGGTAGTGGATGTCAAAAAAACACATTTAAAAACTGATGAGAAACTGATGAGCAGCTGACGAGAAACTGATGAAAGACTGATGTAAACTTCATCAATTTTTTCTTTAAAAAAAAACATGACTAAACTGATGAAATGAATGGTCCCCGCATGTGTGAAATGCGGCCCTAGGCCCCTTTCACACAGACTTTCCGATCAGTTAAGCCTGTCAGTTTTTCAGGCAGCCTGATAGGAGCCTCCATTCACTCATATGGAGCAGTGGCTGTCAGTAGAGACATGTCCGCTGAAATCCAGAAGGATGGTGACCTTATTTTCCATCTGTCTGGTGGATCAGATGGGATCAGATGAAAATGGACAGGCGATCAGTTTTTATCTGATCTCCCCATAGAGGAGATCAGGGCTCTGACAGGTCCGTCTCTGCACAGTAAGTGGAGACAGACCTGTCATCTGCCTGCTCAGAAAGGATCAGCGGAGCAATCCCCTGCTGAGCAAAGTGAAGTTTGCTGGGCAGACTTCCCCTGTGAAAGGACCCTTATGCCTCGTACACACGATCGGGTTTCCCGGCGGACTTTTTATCACCAGGAAGCCTGAGGTGAAAGCCGAGAACTGGCTCGGCAGCTTTTTCCCCCTACACACGAAAACTTCCATGAGAGCTTTGGCCTGGAAACATGGCCGTGTGTATGCTTCCCTGCAGGCTTTCCCCTTAGGAAAACTGCCAGGTTAAAAACCGCCGGGAATCCCGGTGGGAAATAAGGAAACATGTTTTAATTTTTCCTGCCAGAATTCCCGGCGGTTTTCCTGTCGGGAAAACTGCCATGGAGCAAACACACAGCCAGTTTTGCCGGCCAAAAGCTGTCATGGCAGTTTTCCCGACGGGAAAATTGGTCGTGTGTACAAAGCTTTAGAAGAAAAGCAAATTGTAAAGCCCCATACACACTATCAGTTTTCCTGCAGGTTTTTCTCTTCAGGTTTACCAAAACCATGTAGTGCAAGGGCCTGCCTGATTGCATATGAATTGAAACTCTTAGGCCTCGTACACACGGCCGAGGAACTCAACGTGCCAAACACATCGAGTTCCTCGGCCAGTTCAGCCCTGAAGCCGCCGAGGAGCTCGGCGGGACGAGAGCTCCCATAGAACAACGAGGAAATAGAGAACATGTTCTCTATTTCCTCGCCGAGGTCCTCGTCGGCTTCCTCCGCCGAAAGTGTACACACGGCCGGGTTTCTCGGCAGAATTCAGCCAGAAACTCGGTCGGAAGCTGAATTCTGCCGAGGAAACTGGTCGTGTGTACGATTCCTTAAGGTTTGTCCTCATACTACTGTAGATGGTTTTGGTAAACCTGAAGAGAAAAACCTGCAGGAAAACTGATAGGCACAGATTCAGATACAATGGCGTATCTTTTGGCCGGCGTAACGCATCCCATTTGCACTACGCCGACGTAACATAGTGAGGCAAGTACAGTATTCACAAAGCACTTGCTCCGTAAGTTACGTCGGCGTAGCGCAAATGGGCCGGCGTAACTCTGCCTAATTCAAAGTAGGCATGTAGTGGGCGGGCTACATTTAAATTAACCGTGACCCCATGTAAATGAGGGCCGTTCGTACGGCGCATGCACGCGTATGCTCAGAATCACGTCGTAATTACTCCCTACGAAACAACGTCGACTCAATGCTTTCGACGTGAACGTAACCTACGCCCAGCCCCATTCACGTACCCTTACGCAAACGACGTAAAATACGATGGCTGTTCCGTTGTCCATACCTTGCGTGGGCTGCGCCATCTTTTTGGTGGTTTATCTTTACGCCGGCGTATGTCTTACGTAAACGGCGTAGCTTACTGCGACGGGCGTACGTACATTCGTGAATCGGCGTATCTTGCTCATTTACATATTCGACGCGTAAATCCATGTACACGCCCCTAGCGGCCAGCGTAAATATGCACATAAGAAACGACGGCGTAGGAGACTTACGTCGGTTGTATCTTGGCCAAATTTAAGCGTATCTGGTTTCCAGAATACGTTTAAATATACAACGGCGCTCATTTGGACTTACGACGGCGTATCTACTGATACGTCGTCGTAAGTCTACCTGAATCTGGCTAATAGTGTGTATGGGGCTTAAGTCATTGAACACCTTTTGTTTTGCTAGAATGTATATAGCTGATTAAAACTAAAGGTTCAGCTGAGCTTTAGATCTTTTCCCAACAACTGCCTGATGATACCTTACAATACACTGAACTTATACAGTCAGTCAGGTTTAAAAAGGACATTGGGAAGATTTACTAAAACTGGAGAGTGCAAAATCTGGTGCAGCTCTGCATAGAAACCAATCATCTTCCAGGCTTTATTGTCACCAGTAATTGAATTGTGCAAATAGTTTAGACTACTGAACAGTAATCAGAAAAGATCACAAAAAAAAAAAAGATTTAAATCTATGTAGACAAAATCCACTTTATCACCTTTGGCCCTAATGACACTTTGGTACATAAGAGAACAAGGGAAACAGGCCACTTTTTTTACTAACAAACGTGTTCACCATCTACTGCCTTAAATCATGTTGCGATTAAGGAAAACAAACTTCCATATCAAATAAAATGTGTTGTTTAGAAACATTTGCAGATGCAATATGTAGAAGGCATTCTATGCTTTGACTTTTTTTATGCAAACAAGGAGTCAGTTTATCTCCTGTTGCCTCAGGTACTAAGGCCAATCATTTATTGTCAAAACAAAATAACAAAGTTCACCATGTTAATTAAGCAATTTAACTCAGTACTATAACTCCAGGTGCACAGACTAATAGTGTCAATAGAAAATTGAACTCGCTAGGGAAGTACTCATTTAGCAGAATCTAGAATTGGATCTGTTTCATTTAACCTGAAACATGCTGAAATCTGAAATAAGTTTGTCCTTTGTTTACTACAATATGGTACTATAGCACAAAGAAACACACATCATGATTGTGGTGAATTTCTAAAGGTTTACCAATTCATCAAATGATTTTTCTGAAACTTCCAGTCAGATTAAGAGGTATTGGGGTGGATTCATAAAGAAGTTACGCTGGCGTATCTATTGATACGCCAGTGTAACTTCTAGGATGCTCCGGCGTATCTTTTTTCTGTATTCAGAAAACAAGATACGCCGGAATTTGGCTAAGATCCTACTGGCGTAAGTCTCTTACGCCGTTGTATCTTAGTTGCATATTTACGCTGGCCGCTAGGTGGCGCTTCCGTCGATTTATGCAAGGAATATTCAAATTAGGTAGATACGCCGATTCAGAAACGTACGTCCGCCCGGCGCATTTTTTTACGTCGTTTACGTTAGGCTTTTTCCGGAGTAAAGTTACCCCTGCTATATGAGGCGTATCCTATGTTAAGTATGGACGTCGGACCAGCGTCAAATTTACGTCGTTTGCGTAAGTCGTTCGTGAATAGGACTGTGCGTAATTTACGTTCACGTTGAAAGCCTTGGCTTTTTGCGGGTTCATTTGGAGCATGCGCACTGGGTTACTTTCACGGACGGCGCATGCTTCGTTAGTCAAAAACGTCATTTACGTGGGGTCATGTTTTATTTGCATAAAACACGCCCATCTCTTCACAATTTGAATTAGGCACGCTTACGCCGGCAGATTTACGCTACACCGTCGTAACTTAGGGCGCAGGTTCTTGGTGAATACAGAACCTGCCTCACTAAGTTACGGCGGTGTAGCGTATCTGAGATACGCTACGCCCGCACAAAGTTACGGCGGGCTATCTGAATCTAGCCCATAATGTTTTCCACATATACTGTATTTAGATTTTTTCTCAAACTAACTGTCTAGAGTCATGATGTTTTTTTGAATTGCCAAACATCATTGTTTATATGCAATAGTCTATTATTTGCTCTCTTTGATTCCAAAAATTGAACAAAACAATCAAATTTGAGACCACCCTTAAAACAGAAATTAAATAAATAATATTAATATACTACAAAGTATTCTTTTATTATGAAGCCAATCAAAGCAAGCTTTAGATCCCAGTGATCCAGCCATTATGTCCACTGTATACTGATTGCTTGATGGAAAGGTGGGCTAGGTTGCTTGGAAGATTATTTTGATGCTGAGGTCTTGGAAAGGAGTGTAGGTGTTCAGTGTTGATATTTATAAATACTCAACTGTAGTTCCACCCTTGCAATCCCCCAACTCTTTAAATCATGTGCAGTGACATACAGTGACTGTGCTAAACCCACCCCTGTAATTAGACTGTCCAATAGTAGAACTCGAACCAGTGAAGGCCCTGGCATTTTTAAGCGGGGGGTCTCAAACTGGCGGCCCTCCAGCTGTTGCAAAGCTACAAGTCCCATGAGGCATTGCACAGCTGACAGTTACAAACATGACTCCCACAGGCAGAGACATGATGGGACTTGTAGTCACGCAACAGCTGGAGGGCCGTCAGTTTGAGATCCCTGGTTTAAAGTGTAAAATCCCCTTCTGGAAATAACAAAATAAAAATTCTTCTTGCCTTATTCATATTGTTTATACATTTAAAAAAGCACATGGTCAGCATTTAGAGATTTTATACTGTGTGAATTTGTTAGGGAGTGATAACAACTAAGAGAAGAAGTTTTTTTTAACAATCAGTCTGCATATGCTTCTCACCTCAAATGTATGTGATAGAGGCACCATATGGCTTCAAATACACAAATACACAAGAACAATGTGTTTAGTGATACATTTTTATTTTATGTATAGAAGTTTTTCAAAGTTATTTAAGAGTTAGTTTAGCAACCCCAACTAACTTCTTATTGGCACAGCTTTTTTGTTTGTTGACCCACTTACATATTAATATTCTGAAGCTGGTTGACAGTTGCATACCACTTAAAAAACGAAGGGCCAGATTCAGGTACATTTACGTTGCTCCGCGGTAGCATAACGTATCTGATTTACATTACACCGCCACAAGTTTACAGCGTAAGTGCCTGATTCACAAAGCTCTTACCTGTAAACTTGCGGCGGTGAAACGTAAATCCGCTCGGCGCAAGCCCGCCTAATTCAAATGGGGCGGGCACCATTTAAATTAGGCGCGTTCCCGCGCCGAACGTACTGCGCATGCTCCGTCGGGAAAATTACCCGAGGTGCATTGCGCTAAATGACGTCGCAAGGACGTCATTGGTTTGAGGTTAACGTAAATGGCGTCCAGCGCCATTCACGGACGACTTACGCAAACGACGTGATTTTTTAAATTTTGACGCGGGAATGACGGCCATACTTAACATTGCTTAGACCACCTAGGAGGCAGCCTTAACTTTACGACGCGTATCGCTACGGAAACAACGTAAATTTAGATCGACGGGCATTGCGGACGTTCGTGAATCGCCGTAAGTAGTCATTTGCATATTCTACGCCGACCGCAATGGCCTCGCCACCTAGCGGCCGGCCTAGAATTGCATCCTAAGATCCGACGGTGTAAGTCAATTACACCTGTTGGATCTTAGGGCTATCTATGCGTAACTGATTCTATGAATCAGCCGCATAGTTAGGACGGGCGGATCACAGAGATACGACGGCGTATCAGGAGATACGCGGTCGTATCTCTTTTGTGAATCTGGCCCTAAGCTTTCTGTACACTGTCTATTCCCCCATCAAGTCACTGTCAAGTGAGCTGCTGATGATTTTAATGAACACAATCGGGGTGGTTTCCTAAAGGAGTAAATACTATTGACTTTGCAAAATGTGTCTCCATGTTGCAAAGTGAATGATGATAATTAAGGTTAACATGTTTTCACTTTGAATGCCCAGTCATGTGTGAAGGAAATAAAGAAAATTAGTTTGTGCTAGTACATGGTTGACTAATTAAAGTACAGTAAATACATATTTTTTACTAACCTTAGTGAAGATCCACTTTGTAAAGTAAACATCAACTATGCAAAGCGAACAGTCTATATTTAGTAAATCAATGCCACTGTCACCACATCATTGTGTATCTTAACACATCTAACCAGTGACATTTGGTTAAATGTGTGACTATTCTCTACCAAACCACTAGAAGGTAAAGAAATGTTCCTACTCTCAAGGGAAGTAGTCGACATTGCTTTAACTTACTATTATTGCCTGTAACACCTCCTGTAATACCAATGAAGCACATGCACAAACATGAAAGACTAAGGCCCTGTACACAACTGATCAGTTGATGAGAACGGTCTGAAGTCTGATGGTCTGATGTGCCTACACACCATCGGTTCAAAAACCGATCGAGTCCAACGCGGTGACGTAAAACACAACAACGTGCTTAAAAAAACGAAGTTCAATGCTTCCAAGCATGCGTCAACTTGATTCTGAGCATGCGCGGGTTTTGAACCAATGCTTTTGCTTACTAACCATCGGTTTTGACCGATTGGTTCGGCGTCCATCAGTTCAATTTTAAAGCAAGTTCTAAATTTTTGGACCGAAGGATGACGGACTGATGGGGCCTACACACGGTCGGTTTGGACTAATGAAACGGTCCTTCAGTCCGTTTTCATTGGATTGGACTGATCGTGTGTACAAGGCCTTATAGGTTGGTATCTACATTCATTGACTTGTAAGCCTGCAGTCTTCTGAGAGATAACAGGCTGTATGCTAACAAAACAGAAATAAATCTATTAAGCCGGCCATAGATGGTTCAAATAATGTATGGGCAGGCTGAATGTACCAAAGCTGGTCGATCCAGTTGGGTGCAACCAGCCTGTCGGATTTTACATGCAATTATCATGAGTGGCTGTTATAGCCACTAGCAATAACCACTGTGTTTTAATTGTGGTGCAGCTTCCCCCCACCCCCTCACCCTGCCAGGAGAATACAGTGGTTCACCCGGAGAACACCCCTGGTTGCAGGAAAGACATTTTCTCTGTCTATGGCCCATCTTAGGTATTGCTGTTCTGCCTTATTTCAAAAGTAGCAGTGCCGATATCTGACAGCATACAGTCTATACTGTATAAACTTTGAAAACAAATAATTAGACTGTCAAAATTTCCATTTTATACTAATGTCTGCTGGATTTTAGGAGCAGCTTTGATTTGCATGTATGAAATTTTGGCACTTTGTAAATATGTAGAGAAGTAGCCAGTGAAATAGGCAAATTACCAGGAGGTACTTATTGTAAAAGATAAAGCCTGAATTGTTTCTTTCTTTGTGAATAAAACCCAGCAAGCTAGTTAGAAGTTTTAGAAATGGATTTGTTTCTTCTTTACATGACATATCATTTCTGATCTTGTGGCTGTGATCAGCTAGATTCATACTGGATTTCCAATAAAAGTTGTATTTAATTTTAGAAAATCACAGCTTTTTATGTCTATTATGTGTTTGTAATTCAACGTTGTTGCATTTAAACGAAACAAACATGCAATTTCCAAAATGTCAGATATAAAATGGCATTATTATTTTCTTTATTAAATGGCAACCTTATTTAAAAACCTGAAAATGTAAAATTACAATTCAACAAGTGAAAGACTTCAGTGAATATTCTGAATTGAAGGTAATGCATTTGAGCTATTCCCATGATGTTTCCAAAAAAAATAAAAATAAAACTAAATTGAGGCACAAATATAATGATTATCTATAATTTACGCTCCACATACTATCTATATTAATTGTGTTCCAAGCATGAAATCCACTTTCAAGAAACTTGCTTAATTACCTAAGTGGTTGATTGGAGACAAGGAATGTTGCTGTGGCAACCACTCCTTTCACAAACCTTACAAGACTAACACTGTAATCACACATTCAATTTCCATAACAAGCATTGAAATGTGCGAAAAGGTTGAAAACTTGCCATAATACAATATTTAGGACAGGTAGCTGGATAGGAGCAAGAAATGAACAACTTTGTTATTGGTTGCCGATGAATGCCTTTGTTTCATTACAGAAAATATGCACACAAGGATATATAAATGTAATGTTAATTAAAATATAAAATCTGTGCATATAGGGTGTGACTTTATGTGCCCTAGTGCTAAGGCCAAACCAGGGAAATAAGTTGAACTCTATGGCAATTCCAGGTATGGGGCATAGGAATAATGTATGGGCCAGATTCAGATACATTTGCCCTGGCGCAGCGTATCAGTGATACGCTACGCCGCCGTATCTTACCTGGCGGAATTTCGAATCCACAGTGATTTTGCGCCGTAAGATACGTCGGCGTAGTGTTTTTCTGGCGGCGTATTTGAAATTGGGCAAGTAGGGGGCGTGATTCATTTAAATGAAGCGCGTCCCCACGCCGCTTGAACTGTGCATGCTCCATTTTGAAATTTCCCGCCGTGCTTTGCGCGAAATGACGTTGCACCGACGTGATTTTTTGAACGTCGACGTGAGTTACGTCCTTTCCTATTCACGGACGACTTACGCAAAAAAAAAAATTAAATTAGACGCGGGAACGACCGCCATACTTTAACATGGCAAGTCTAAAGATAAGCCAAGAAATAGCAGCTTTAACTATACGCCGGTAAAAGCCGGCTAGCGACGACGTAATAGAATGCGACGGCCGCGCGTACCTTCGTGAATCGCCGTAAAAAGCTAATTAGCATACCCGACACGGAAAACGACGCAAACTCCACCCAGCAGGCGCCAAAGTATTACACCTACGATCCGAAGGCGTACGAAGCCGTACGCCTGTCGGATCGAAGCCAAACCCGTCGTATCTTGGTTTGAGGATTCAAACTAAAGATACGACGTGGCAAATTTGAAAATACACCGGAGTATCAGTAGATACTCCGGCGTATTTCTTCTGTGAATCTGGCCCTATATTCCCATCTGCCTCCAATAATGTAGTGGTTGAATCCACTTGGGGCCCCAGTACTGTTACATGACCAGCAGACGAGCATGCCTATCTCTAAAACATTTGAGGATGTAGTTATCTGTATACGATTTGTGAAAACTCTACAGGCTCCACAAATGAACAAACCAACTCCTCTAATGATCCTACCACTATGTGAAAAAAAAACAATAAATACAAAAACATGTAAAACTACAGCTGCCACTTTAAAAGGTGATTAATCACAGATCTACCAACAAAATACAGTTTAGAAGGTAAACAGTGTCGCTATAAAGAAACAAATAAATTCACAGATCATACAATAAAGTAACATTAGCACTCAGTGAAAAAATAAGTGCATGTATTAAAATAAAATTCAAAATGAACAAATTCACCTATGGGTATGTAAATAAAATAGTCAGTAATAAATCACTAATGCTGTTAAGTAGTCTCCACACCACACCGCCTGCAAAACATGTCACCAATTCCCCATCAGGTATGCACTCACGACATTTATTGCCTCACACTCTTATGCTCGGCTCAAAGACAATATCCCCCTAAGGGTTGTTTATACTCCAGCACTGATCTTCAATAAGTGATTTACAGGTCTCTAATATGTATAAAACAAAAAACACTCCAATAGTGCAATTACATTTGATAAAATGTATTGATGAAATCAATAAAACCTTCAAATATTGGACGCACAACACATTAGATAATCGCATGTATTGAGATGATGTAAAACGCCACATGGACCCAACATCTAATGATCCGTGTCTCACCCGACTGTATAACTTCACCCGACTGAAACATCACTTCCAGTGCTACGTGTTGTGCTACTTTCGGTTGCTGTGCAGCCACGTCCTGGTGTGTTTTGTCATTATGACTTTGTCCTGGGATTTCAGAATGCAGACGTAATGATGAAACACATTGGGACGTGGCTGCACGGCAACCGGAAGTGACACAACACGTAGCACCGGAAGTGACTGATGTTCCGGTGGAAGTTATGTAGTTGGGTGAGACACAGAGTATTAGATGTTGGGCCTGCTGTGACCATGATATGCAAGTTTTACATGACTTCATTACATGTGATTATTTAATGTGTTACATGTGAGTTCTAATGTCTAATCTAATGTGTTACATGAATATTTGAAGGTTTTTATGATTTTATCAATACATTTTATGAAATGGGATTGCACCATTTGAATGTTCTTTTTTGTTTTATACATATGGGAGATCTGTTAAATTCTTATTGAAGATCAGTGCTGGAGTATCCACAATCCTGAGGGGTACATTGCCTTTGAGCCGAGCATGAGGCCCCATACACACGAGAGGATTTATCCGCAGATACGGTCCAGCGGACCGTATCCGCGGATAAATCCTCTCGAGGATTTCAGAAGATTTCTATGCGATGGCGTGTACACACCATCGCATTGAAATCCGCGCTGAAATCCTCTGCCGATGACGTGTCGCGCCGTCGCCGCTATTATGACGCGTGCGGGGAATCCCTTTGGACGGATGGATCCGGTAAGTCTGTACAGACGAGCGGATCCATCCGTTGGAATGGATTCCAGCAGATGGATTTGTTGAGCATGTCAGCAAATATCCATCTGCTGGAAATCCATCCCAGGGGAGATTTATCCGCGGATAAATATCCGACGGAGTGTACACACCATAGAATCTATCCGCAGAAACCCATTTGATGGGATTTATCTGCGGATAGATTCTATGGTGTGTATGGGGCCTGAGAGTGTAAGTCAATAAATGTCGGTGAGTCCTATGGGGAATCGGTGATTCTGGTGTGGTGTGGAGACTACTTCATAACATCAGTGATTTATTATGGACTATTTTATGTACATACCCATACTTGGATATGTTCATTTTGAATTGTATTTGAACATATGCACGTTTTTTCACTGGGTGCTAATGTGACTTTATTGTATGATCTGTGAATTAATTTTCCTTTATAGCAACACTGTTTGCCTTATATAATGTATTTGATTGGTAGATCTGCTATTATCTGTTTAAGATTGTCAATAGCTCCCAGTAAAGGCTGAAATAATATGCTGAAATAGGCAGGAGCAGGCACCTTGTTGTGTCTGTCATACAGTGCAACTCCAACTTTGTCTGCTATCTTCTAATGTAGGTTCAATTTGAAATGCAATATTTCCTCTTAGTAGGTATTCAAATCTATGTACAGTATAACCATTTTGTAATCATAATAACTAAATTATTATAATTTTAAAGCAAAACTCAACTTCATTGAGGAAAAAAATAATAATACACATATTGTAGTAAAGGCCATTTGAAACGCAACTCTTAAAAACTTAGACAGGCCATATTAATACCTCACTCAAACTCAAACCTGCTAAATTAAATGGCTTGCTTGAGATAATGAAAGGATCAGCACTTGTGTGGGGGAAAGACTAATAGTAAAGTTAGATAACTAATCTCCTGAGCAGAAAAATAAATATTTGGATTTTTACTACATACAGAAGAAAATGTTCAAACTTATGCCATGGCTAAAATAATTTAACGAAAGCAATATTTTAATGTTTTTGTAGTTTTAAGAAACCATAGACAAATGTAAATGAAAATGGAACTGTTGTAATGTTGTTTTCAATAACATAGAATTAGACCACTTATTGTTAATAAATAAATACACAAATATATATATATACAGGTGGTTCTCAAAAAATTAGCATATTGTGATAAAGTTCATTATTTTCTGTAATGTACTGATAAACATTAGACTTTCATATATTTTAGATTCATTACACACAACTGAAGTAGTTCAAGCCTTTTTATTGTTTTAATATTGATGATTTTGGCATAAAGCTCATGAAAACCCAAAATTCCTATCTCAAAAAATTAGCATATCATGAAAAGGTTCTCTAAACGAGCTCTTAACCTAATCATCTAAATCAACTAATTTACTCTAAACACCTACAAAAGATTACTGAGGCTTTTAAAATCTCCCAGCCTGGTTCATTACTCCAAACCGCAATCATGGGTAAGACTGCCGACCTGACTGCTGTCCAGAAGGCCATCATTGACACCCTCAAGCAAGAGGGTAAGACACAGAAAGACATTTCTGAACGAATAGGCTGTTCCCAGAGTGCTGTATCAAGGCACCTCAGTGGGAAGTCTGTGGGAAGGAAAAAGTGTGGCAGAAAATGCTGCACAACGAGAAGAGGTAACCGGACCCTGAGGAAGATTGTGGAGAAGGACCGATTCCAGACCTTGGGGGACCTGCGGAAGCAGTGGACTGAGTCTGGAGTAGAAACATCCAGAGCCACCGTGTACATGCGTGTGCAGGAAATGGTGCTGCATTCCCCAGGTCAAGCCACTTTTGAACCAGAAACAGCGGCAGAAGCGCCTGACCTGGGCTACAGAGAAGCAACACTGGACTGTTGCTCAGTGGTCCAAAGTACTTTTTTCGGATGAAAGCAAATTTTGCATGTCATTCGGTAATCAAGGTGCCAGAGTCTGGAGGAAGACTGGGGAGAGGGAAATGCCAAAATGCCTGAAGTCCAGTGTCAAGTACCCACAGTCAGTGATGGTCTGGGGTGCCATGTCAGCTGCTGGTGTTGGTCCACTGTGTTTTATCAAGGGCAGGGTGAATGCAGCTAGCTATCAGGAGATTTTGGACCACTTCATGCTTCCATCTGCTGAAAAACTTTATGGAGATGAAGATTTCATTTTTCAGCACGACCTGGCACCTGCTCACAGTGCCAAAACCACTGGTAAATGGTTTACTGACCATGGTATTACTGTGCTCAATTGGCCTGCCAACTCTCCTGACCTGAACCCCATAGAGAATCTGTGGGATATTGGGAAGAGAAAGATGAGAGACGCAAGACCCAGCACTCTGGATGAGCTTAAGGCCGCTACCGAAGCATCCTGGGCCTCCATAACACCTCAGCAGTGCCACAGGCTGATTGCCTCCATGCCACGCCGCATTGAAGCAGTCATTTCTGCAAAAGGATTCCCGACCAAGTATTGAGTGCATAACTGAACATAATTATTTGAAGGTTGACTTTTTTTTTATTAAAAACACTTTTCTTTTATTAGTCGGATGAAATATGCTAATTTTTTGAGATAGGAATTTGGGGTTTTCATGAGCTGTATGCCAAAATCATCAATATTAAAACAATAAAAAGGCTTGAACTACTTCAGTTGTGTGTAATGAATCTAAAATATATGAAAGTCTAATGTTTATCAGTACATTACAGAAAATAATGAACTTTATCACAATATGCTATTTTTTTGAGAACCACCTGTATATATATATATATATATATATATATATATATATATATATATATATATATATATATACTGATAAACAAGACCCTATTAATAAATGAGTCTAATTTACAAGGTAATTAAAATTATAATCAATAATAGGCTATTATTGATTATCAGTTTAATTACCTTGTAAATTAGACGCATTAGAATGTTTTGCTCTGTATAAGAAACTGTCACAAAATCGCAGTCACATTCTAAAGCCTGGTTCAACCCAGCAGGGCTGAATGAAAAAAAAAAAAAAAAACTTACAGCTCAGGAGGTGCCACTGTACTAACTATGCAATGTTATTTTGATCGGAACCCTGACTTCCCTCCTGGACTCTCAGAGCTCAACACGAATAACCAACATCACATATCCAGACCTCTCCTAACCCTGACCGAACCATTCCTTTCTTCAAATATCTACAAATCAAACACTTCCTCAATAGCGCTAAGCCTCTCTCCAATTGGCACAGGGACCACACTCCCTTTGAAACTATCTGCACCAGATCAGAACCCAAAGACACTTGATCTCGGACATATATTCGCTCTTGTTCACAAGCTGCAATCCCAAGGCAAACCCAATCAGTCAGCATTGGGAGAGAGAACTCGCATTACATCTGTCTAAGGAAGACTGGGAACAAATCTATTCCCACAAAGGGTCCATCAACATATCAGCACAAAAAAAAAATGGATTCAAAATCGACCCAGAAAAGATCAAAAAATACCATCCCAGTGTCTCACCGCTATGCTAGAGATGCAACTTAACCCAGGGCTTCATGCTCCTCATCTGGTGGGACTGCTCACTAATACAGCAGTTCTGGAAAGACATACATTGCCTTACCACTCAAATAACAACCTACACTCCAGACTTCACCCCGTCACAATACCTGCTTCACCACACATTCACACCCCAATTGGCCTACAAAAAATCTCTCACCCTCCACCTCATCAACACTGCCAAACAATGCATACCTGTACATTGGAGAAATAACACCCCCCCCTAATATTTCTGAGTGGCTCCAATGCATAAAGAGAATAGCCAAAATGAAGGCCCTAATTGGCCAAGCAAGGGAGACCCAAAAAAATACCAAAAACATGATCTGCTGGCTACACTTTATGTAATCGGACAATTTCCATTACCTCTTAAACAAATCATAATAGTTTGACCTGGGGATACATATAAGACTAGGGATGAGCTTCGAGTTCAAGTCGAACTCATGTTCGACTCGAACATTGCCTGTTCGCCTGTTCGGCGAACAACAAACAATTTGAGGTGTTCGCGGCAAATTCAAAAAGATGCGGAACACCCTGTTAAAGTCTATGGGAGAAATCTAAAGTGATAATTTTAAAGGCTAATATGCAAGTTATTGTCCTAAAAAGTGTTTGGGGACCTGGGTCCTGCCCCAGGTGACATGAATCAATGCAACAAAAAAAGTTTTAAAAACTGCAGTTTTTTCGGGAGCAGTGAATTTAATAATGCTTAGAGCAGGGGTGTCCAATTTTTTTTCAAAAAACAATAAAAAGACATTAACTCCTACCTTCTCAGCCGGCATAGTGCCTAACTTGCTTTTTTAAACTGCTTACACATGTTCAGTGTGTTTACACTAAAGGGCTGCCAGTCTGCAATTATTCTGTTGCAACAGAATGAAATAGAAAAAGAGATGTGATTTCAGTGCCTCGGTTGCAAACTTAAGGCACCTTCCACACAGGGTGGATCCATTTAGCAGAATCTGTCAGCTCAGCAGGAGATCGCTTCGTTGATCTCCACTAAACCGGCAGATAACAGGTCCGTCTCTGCTCACTAAGCAGGGAGGGACCTGTCAGAGCCCTGCTTATTCCTATGGGGAGATCAGATGAAAATAGACAGCATGCCTGGTTTCATCAGATCGCATCCGATCTGATCCACAAGAATGGCTGAACATATCGCCATGTGTCTGATTTTAGCAGATTGGATGGCAGGCGGGTGTCAGCGGACACATCCCCACTGACATCCGTCTGCCCATAGGAGTCAATGGATGGCCTGCTCGGATCCGCCTTAAAAACGGACAGGCAGATCCAAGCAGGCTTGTCTCGTGAAAGGGGCCTAAAAGATAAATTTCTCCAAAATGCCGAAAGCTACAAAGGAGAGGTTGGGCTTGTTTAAAAGTGCTTTTTCTACATGTTCATAAAATATGTGTATACTCGTTTCATAATCTGGGCAAAAGTTAATTTTAAGAAAGAGCATAAATACCAAATGCTGAAGTCTAAATATCAGTCTTCCTCAGATGAGCAGATTTACAATTATGGCATAGATTATATTCAAACTATATTATGAATAATAGTTAGTCTGGGTTATATAGCAAAATAAATTAGAAGACTGTTGGAGACAAGGGGTAGATATGGACAGCTAGGGGTGGTTGCCATGTTTTTGCATAGCTTGTTCGCTGATTTGGTGTGGGAGCACATTGGATGCCTTCAGCTGCCATTGTGCTGTTGCTGGGCATTGGATGCCTTCAGCTGCCATTGTGCTGTTGCTGGGCATCCAATGTGTCCCTGTGCCTTTAAAATCATATTAAAGTCTTGGCGTTTAAAAAAAAATAACAATAATGTCATACTTACCTGCTCTATGCAAGGGTTTTGCACAGAGCAGCCTCAATCCTCCCTTTCTCTGGTCCCCTGTTGGTGCTCCTGGGTCCTCCCTTCTGCTGAGTGCCCCATAGCAAGCAGTGTGCTCTGGGGGCACCCAAGCAGGTTCAGTCCTGAGCCACTGCTCTGTGTGTCTATTCAGTTAGGACCCATTATACAAAGGAACCTTGACATGGGCAAAGCGGCGTCCATATATATTTGCATATGTGTACAATGAAATCCTCTGTTTTTAACAGAGGAAATTTGTGTTTGTTTGTGATGTGGATATGCATAGCCAGGGCTTGGAGTCTGGTCAGGGAAAGAGAGAGTTTGTTTCCCAGTCACTAATCCCTACCATAAAATCACACTTTACCACTTAAGGACCAGAAGATTTTACCCCTTAATGACCAGGCCATTTTTTGCGATATGGCACTGCATCATTTTAACTGACAATTTCGCAGTCTTGAGATCCTCTTTTTTTCCCCAAAAATAGAGCTTTATTTTGGTGGTATATGATCACCTCTGTGTTTTTTATTTTTTTTTGTGCTATAAACAAAAAAAGAGCGACAATTTTGAAAAAAAAAAAATATATATATATTAACTTTTTGCTATAATAAATATCCCCCCAAAAAGTAAAAAAATAAAAAAAATTCTTCATCGGTTTAGGCCAATAGGTATTCTTCTACATATTTTTGGTAAAAAAACGCAATACGCGTATATTGATTGGTTATCGTGTCTACAAAATAGGGGATAGATTTATGGCATTTTTATTTGTATTATAATTTTTACTAGTAATGGAAGGGATCAGTGATTTTTAGTGGGACTGTGACATACATTGTGGCGGACAGATCGGAAACCTAACTGACATTTTTGACACTTTTTTGCGAACCAGTGACATTATTACAGTGATCAGTGCTAAAAAATATGCACTGTCATTGTACTAATGACACTGGCAGGGACGAGGTTAACATCAGGGGCGATCAAGGGGTTAAATGTGTTCCCTCAGTGTGTTACTAACTGTATGGGGGACTGTGTGACTGGGGAAACATACAGATCCATCTTCGTGCATAGCAGAAAGACAGCATCTGTATGATCTCACCTGTCAGAACTGAGATTTGCCTTGTTTACACGGGCAGATCGCTGTTCTGTCACTGCAGGGAACGATCAAGGGTGGCCGGCGGCTCCTCCGCTGGCCAGTGGGCATGCGTGCCCACAAATCGCTGTGTTCGAGCCGACGTACAATGACGATGATTCACGGGAAGCAGCCACATTGCCGCAGTACAACTGCGGCGGCTGGTCCTTAAGCGGTTAAACCAATATGTTGTGTGGATTTATATGCTAAGACACATATGTATTTTGTGTATTTAGCTGTGGTCTTCTACCTTTAATATGACTAGAATTCTTCTTTTGACATCCATTTGTGTCAAAGCAGGAGCATCTTTTCTATTTATTTGTGTATTTATTTATTAAGTACTAGAAGTTTTTCTTATGTAGCTGTTTTGCTTTTTTTTTTTTGTAAATTAAACTTCTGTAGCATAGCCAATAAATGTTTTGCACGGCATACAGTATATGGCATTAGGGTAATGTTCCTTAAAAAAGCAGAAACGCAAAACACAAATACACATTGCCTTTCAATGTACAATAGATGATAAAAAAAACTGCTGTTTAAAAACACTATTTATTGTATACATCATTGTTATTACTATAATATTCATTTTTTTCTAGTAAGAAGGCAGTGCACATTCTGTGAAATACTTCACTATCTCTTCTGTTTGGATAATTTGCTGCATAAATGGGAAGATTATGGGATAATGAAAAGTCCCATGTTGATTCATTCCATTATCTAACATAGAAGTTGTCAAATCTTTGTATAACAAGCTCTCAAAATAATTAGATTTAAAACTAAATCTGATTCATAAACTGAGATGATAATATTCAACTGCAGCTTTACCTATTACACACTATTCAGGATTACAAAAATAATACCCCAATTAACCTTCTTTGAAATCATGTCTCAATATAGTTTTTCTGAATTGCAATGAGAAAGTAAAATTAAAATATATCATATAACAACAATATCTAATAATGGTCCAAAATTAAACAAGCATTCATTACTCTCACTTTAACTTTTAAAGTGTAAGTTTAAGATTGAAAAAGCTTCTAATATCATATAATGATGTGGAAATTGTTGATGATTTATACTTGACATTTTCACAGACATCTGAGTCACTGCACACCCTATCTAGCGCTACCCATGGAAGTAAGGTGGCTATCAATGGATCTAGAAAGATCAGGAATCAATTGCAATGTGTCAGGACACTGAACTAGCTACCCCTGGCTGATCAATTTGGGGAGATAAGAAACAGTAGTGTTGCATATCTTTGACAGATCACTATGGTTTCTATCAAGATAAATCTGCATTATGCCGTGTACACACAACCGTTTTTCATGACAAATTTTTTTAATTTTTTTTAAAATTGGTTGTTAAAAACGGTTGAGCATTTTTCTCAACGAGAAAAATAGGCATTAAAAATTTAGAACATGCTCTATTTTTTCTCGACCTTTTTCACGTCGTCGTTTTTCTCGTCTTGAAAACCGGTTGTGTGTACGCTTTAACGACAGAAAAAAAAACGTGCATGCTCATAAGCAAGTTATGAGATGGGAAATTAGCATAATCAGCCCAAAGAGTGGCGCCATTCGAATGGAACTTTCCTTTTATAGTGCCGTCATACGTGTTGTACGTCACCACGCTTTGCTAGAGCTTTTTTATCACAATCGTGTGTTTTCAAGGCAGGCTTGAGAGGAATCACTTCGAGAAAAACTTTGTTTTTTCCATGACATGAAAAATAGTCGTGTGTACGCGGCTTTAGAGTTTGCTGGTAATAGTCTATTCTCCCACCTGTATTAAAGTGATTGTAAAGTCTTGTTTTTTGTTTTTTAATAACAAACATGTCATACATACCTCCTCTGTGCAGTTGGTTTTGCACAGAGCAGCCCCAATCTTCCTCTTCTCGGGTCCCTCTTTGCTGCTCCTGGCTCCTCCCTCCTACCGAGTGCCCCCCCAGTCAGCAGCTTCCTATGGGGGTACCCAAGCCAAGTTAAATCCATTCAGACACAGAGTCATGATTCGGTCTCTCCCTCTCTCTCCTCCTATACGCTGACTGACTTTGATTGACAGCTATGGAAGCCAATGTCACCGCTGCTGTGTCTCAGCCAATCAGCAGGAGTGTCTTGGACAGCATAGAACAGGGATCCTAAAACTACGGCCCTCCAGCTGTTGTAGAACTTCACATGCCATGAGGCATTGTAACACACTGACATTCACAGAAATGACTAGGCATAATGGAAATTGTAGTTCCCTGAACAACTGGAGGGCTGTAGTTTGAAGTCCCATGGCATAGACATTCGTGGACATTGCTGGAGAGAGATGGAGCTCAGATAAATAATTAGGGGGTGCTGGGAGGCTGATACACACAAAAGGTTTTTGATCTTAATGCATAGAATGCATTAAGATCAAAAATCTTTTGCCTTTACAACTCCTTTGAAAATAAACATGCATGCCTGTGCAATCTAGGCATGTTTGTTTATTAATAGATAATTCAGAGGTCTGATTGTGTCTAGTTCTTCAACTAAAACTACCCTCTGATATCTGTAACAAGCTTTAACCCACAAAGAAAAGCAGAGAAAGAAAAGGCTTAAAGGGTAACTCCAGTCAAAAATGTAATTGTTCCTTTTAATAGTATGGTAAATATCGTTATCTTTGATATAATTAATTTTCTGGCTAGCTGATTGTTTATCTTAGAAAGTCGTATCTAAGGTCTCATGTACACTGCTAAACGGACGTTTAGGAGCAGTTTGGCATTTTTTTCAACTGCTCCTGAACTCTCCTCTATGTTATCTTATCAATACATGTACACAGGGTCATTTATAGTTGTTTCTACGCAGTTGAGTTTAGAGGCTTTTTTTGGAAAGCAAAAAGTTCAGACGCTGAGTTTAGAGGCATTTCAAGTGCCAAACTATTCTATCCGCGCTAAACGTGGTAACTCACCTTTAGGCGTGTTTCGTTTACAGGCGTTTTTCATTTTTGGTTATTTAAAAAAATACATATAATTGAAACGCTTCTAAATGCAAACGCGGCAAAACGCAGCTAAACACAGCATGTAAACGCGGCAAAATGGACATTTTAATCTTGGGTTACTATCTGTCAAGTTAAATAATTCAGGAGAGGTTGTAAAAATGTCCTGTGTATATGAATCCTAAGGTAGACAATCTGCTTCTTCCTAGTCTTCACCGACAACGCTATATCCCTTTATTTGAATTTGCTAAGCTATTTTTCACTTCCTGAAAAGGTTGTCGGTCAATCGTAGACAGGCATGCCTAGACCTGCCCAACCCTACCCCCATCCCTCCAATCCTTCACAGAACATGAACTTCTCCTGTCTTCATTGCCTCGTTTTGGCCAGCAGCAGAGAGAGAGAGAGAGGGAGAGAGGGCAGGCTTTGGAAGTATGGCATGCCTTTGGATCAAAGCTGCACTCAAAGTCGCACACTAAATCACACAACTTTGGAGTCGCATTACTGCACTACAAGGCTAGAGTGTGACTTTGGAGTGCAGCTTTGATCCAACTTTATACTCTCTGGATCAAAGTCGCATCAAAGTAGTGCAGGTACCTTTTCAAAGTTGCTGTATTTCAAACTTGCATAGATGGTAACAGATGCCATTGAAATCAATAGGCTGTGACTTGTCATGCGACTTTGTGTGTCCAAAGTCGCATGACAAGTCTCACGAGTGGAATCGTAGACTTAGTGTGGTTGCCTGTACTATGATCATTGTAGACCGTGAGCTGAGACCCCAGAGCACTTACAGCTGTACTGACAGTTCCACCCCCCTGTGTTCAACTCCCTTCTCCTGTGCTAGTCTGGATTCAAAGCCTAGCACAGCTTTACTGCATATGTGCACTGCACCTCTCATCCCCCCTGTGTCCTGTGTGGATGGGTCTTTTTTTATTTCTTAATTTTCTCATGCATTAGGATATATAATGCATCCTTACTGATGAGGGAACACTGGGCAGGAAGCTATGATCAGCTTCTCCCATCCTGTATACGGCCACTGCCTACACAGGAACAGTGTCCCTCCCTGGAAGTGATGTCATTAGTTTTCAGTAACCACACCCACTTGATGCTTTTAGGCTCAAAAGGAAGAGGGACTGAAGTCATGTGAAGGCCCGTACACACGACCAGTTTCCTCGGCAGAATTCAGCTTCCGACCGAGTTTCTGGCTGAATTCTGCCGAGGAAACTGGTCGTGTGTACACTTTCGGCCGAGGAAGCCGACGAGGAGCTCGACGAGGAAATAGAGAACATGTTCTCTATTTCCTCGTTGTTCTATGGGAGCTCTCAGCCCGCCGAGCTCCTCGGCGGCTTCAGGGCTGAACTGGCCGAGGAACTCGATGTGTTTGGCACGTCGAGTTCCTCGGCCGTGTGTACGGGGCCTGACAGCATTGGATACTGCAAAACAAAAGTAGAAAAACTGGGAGTTTTTCATTTTGAGACATAAGGCTGAACTTTGCTCATATTAATGTTTGCTGGGGAGAATTTAAGTATTGGGCTGGACTTCCACTTTAACCACTTGTCCACCGGGCCTATTTTGGCACTTCTCTTCTTCATGTAAAAATCCATATGTTTTTGCAAGAAAATTAATCAGAACCCCCAAACACTATATATTTTTCTTTAGCAGACACCCTAGGGAATAAAATGGCAGTCATTGCAACTTTTTTTCTTGCATTGTATTTGCGCAATAATTTTTTTAATTTTTCTTAAATTCAAAAATAACAAAACAGTAAAGTTAGCCCAATGTCTTTGTATAATGTGAAAGATGATGTTACGCTGAGTAAATAGACACCTAACACCTAACATGTCACACTTTAAAATTGCGCACACTCATGGAATGGCGCCAAACTTCGGTACTTTAAAATCTGCATAGACGACGATTGAATTTTTTTTACAGGTTTCTATTTTCGAGTTACAGAGGAGGTTTAGTGCTAGAATTGTTGCACGCACTCTAACGCATGTGACGATACCTCACAAGTGGGGTTTAAACGGTGTTTACATATGAAGGCGGGACTTAAAAGCATGTTTGCTTCTGAGCACAAGCTACCAGGGATAGGCGCGTTTAAATTTTTTTTTTTACTTAATTTTTTTTTTTTACACTTTTTTTTGCATTTTTTTTATCACTTTTATTCCTATTACAAGGAATGTAAACATCCCTTGTAATAGGAATCACTGTGACAGGTGCAGCTTTGTTTACTTCCGGGTACCCGGGCGTGACGTCATAACGTTTACAGTTTTTTTTATCACTTTTATTCCTATTACAAGTTATGTAAACATCCCTTGTAATAGGAATCACTGTGACAGGTACTCTTTATGGAGATATGTGGGTCAATAAGACCCTGCATCTCTCCTCCAGGCTTACAAGCATGAGATCGTGAAAAAATAATCACAAATCTCATGCCGACAGCCGTGATTGCGGCTTTGTTTACTTCCGGGTACCCGGACATGACGTCATATCGTCGCGCCCGGGCCTCCAACGGTCTATGCTTCCCAGCCAGCGCTGACCGATTCGTTCTCTGGCCCCCCCGATGGCTCGGGAGAGCCCGGAGAAGCACCGGATGGCGGCGGGAGGAGGGACTTCCCCTCCCGCTGCCTATAAGAACGATCAATCCGCAGAACTGCTGCTATTTCTCCCTTTTATCACTAATGTACCTCAAAGTGCCTGCCAAAACCAAGAAAAATGGTGTCTTATGCCGTGTACACACATTTGGACTTTCTGACAACAAATGTTCGACATGAGCTTTTGGTCGGATATTCCGACCCTGTGTAGGCTCCATCGGACATTTGCTGTCAGAATTTCCGACAACAAATGTTTGAGAGCTGGTTCTCAATTTTTCCGACAACAAAAGTTCTTTTTGGAAATTCCGATCATCTGTATGCAATTTCGACACACAAAAATCCTACGCATGCTTGGAATCAATTTGACGCATTCTCTAAATCATTGAACTTAATTTTTCTTGGCTCGTTGTAGTGTTGTACGTCACCGCGTTCTTGACATTCGGAATTTCCGACATTTGTGTGTATGCAAGACAAGTTTGAGCGTACAATCCACATTTTTTTTGTTGGAATGTCCGATCGTGTGTACGCGGCATTAGTGTTGTATAAGGATAACCTTTGAGTAAAGGTCCACAATGCAGTGACAGACTGTGGAGGACACTTTATAGTGTTATAACCTTTCAATTAAAAAAATGGAGAATATAGGTTTTGTCCCTGGGAATTACTGATCAGTCAATCAGGTATGTGTTGGAAATATATTTACACTTGTTTGTAAATATCCTCCATTGTGATGATTGCTCGATGAGTTTAAAAAAAATGTATCAATATAATACAGGCTTAGCTATGATTTTGTCGCAATCGTGTGAGCTGGGGGTGTGCTAAAAATTCGCAGTATTGTTAGTCTCTGCAATGAAAAGATGTTTATCAGATTTCAGGTTCATTTACTGATATCGGGCCAGATTCACAAAGAGTAACTCGGAATCTAAGCCCGTCGTATGTTTAAGTGTATTCTCAAACTGAGATACACTTAAACCTACCTAAGATACGACGGCCTGCGCCGTCGTATCTTAGGGTGCAATATTTCCTCTGGCCGCTAGGTGGCACTTCCATTGAGTTTGGCGTAGAATATGCAAATGAGTAGATACGCCGATTTACAAACGTACGCTTGCCCGTCGCAGTAAAGATACGTCGTTTCCGTAAGAGGTATGCCGGCGTAAAGATAAAGCTGCCCCCTAGGTGGCGTAGCCAATGTTAAGTATGGTCGTCGTTCCCGCGTCGAAATTTTGAAATTTTACGTCGATTGCGTAAGTCGTCCGTGAATGGGGCTGGACGTAATTTATGTTCACGTCAAAACCAATACGTCCTTGCGGCTTACTTTGCCGCAATGCACACTGAGATATGTACACGGACGGTGCATGTAAAAAACGTCAATCACGTCGGGTCACCATTCATTTAAATAAAACACGCCCCCTCATCCTTATTTGAATTACGCACGCTTATGCCGGCCCCATTTTCGCTACGCCGCCGTGACTTAAGGCGGCGTAGCGTAAATAGGATACGCTACGCCGCCTCAAAGATGCGCCACCGTACCTGAATCTGGCCCATTATTTGTAGAAGATTAAGAGTATCTTGCCTGCACCATACCCGATTTTGGGACTGACACATCCACATTTAGCAGTAGGATGCTAGGTCCCTTCTACTAAATCAGACTTGCAGGTACTGTATGTTCTCTTTCCCCTTTGTTGCTTGTGTAATGTATCATTTTATTGTTGGTACTTTGTACATTGACACTGTACTGTTGTTTATACCTTTGTCTGATAAAACTAATAAAAACATTTGAAATGATGTTACAGCCTCTGCCAATCCAAGCAGACTTTGTATTCATTAATAGAATACATTGCTCGCCGTGATTGGTTCCAGCTCCAGCAAGAAGGAAGAATATGGCTCCAGCTCCAGCAAGAATGAAGAGGAATATGGCTCCAGAAGGAAGAAATATGAAGCGTCAGAAGCCTCGGAAGGGGGTCATCTTATACGGTGAGTACAGGCAAAAAATCTTAAAAAACTGTAAAATTAGGGGGTCGTCTTATACGCCTGGTCGCCTTATACACCGGCAAATATGGTACATAAAGAAAGAGATGTAGATCTGTATCTGAGAAAACAAGACTTTGCGAACATTTTTCTTTACTTACTTTTCTTTTGAAATAATAAGAATTTACAATATATTTTTAATCATAAATGAATGTGCTTTTGCAGAAGTAAACATTGGATTTCAAGATAGAAAAAAACTCTACACAATATAAGAACATTCCGTTTTGATATGTTGCAGCTGAATGTTTCCAAACCTAGCAAAATTTTTCATGGCCCTGTGTAGCTCAGGGTAATTAATCACCATTAGTTTGATGTTGATTGTTGTGGCAGAAAGTAAACTACGCTGAAATGAGTCAACATTTGTTATTTCCTCATGCTTTCATTGCATATACTTGCCCTCTAGTTAATATAGATCTCTATGTTGTTGTTATTTATTACTGATGTCAATTGAGACAATGGGGATAGTCAATATCTTGATCGGTGTGCCAATTACTTCAGGAAACTGTAAACTCTGCCTAAAACATTTCTGTTTGGTGAAATCCTTATGTAAGAAGAACAACACTGAAGTGTTTTTCATACATAAAGAACATCTGCATTTAGTATAATAATATTTTCATGCAGAACAACATAAATCCAATAATCATATTATTCTAAAGTACATATATTTGATGAAAGGACACATCTACTTTGGATATCTAATCACACTTTGTTACTGATAAAAGGTCATTTTTTCTAGATTAAAGACATTTTTTGGCTCACAAAGTATCTGGTACATCTGCCACATCACAAAGAAATGGCTTCTGGTGTTTATCTCTCCATATCCTAAAATTTAAAGTAAAAAGAAAAATCCTTCTGCCGAAGATGTGAATTTTAACGGTTATGCTAATGTTAATGCAATTCATGAAATATTATATGTAACAGATGTTTTGGTTTCTGCTGTCTTTTTATATAAAGGCAGGTAAAATCTAAGTTCACATTTAACAAAACAAAAAAAAAAAAAAAACTGTGCAATCAGCAGAAAATAGCATTGTGAATTGAAATGAAAGTGGAAGGAAAATGAAATATGAACTGATGAACTAGCAAAATCAACTTAAGGTTTCTTACAAATGTTCTGTATGATATATATGTGATTTAGAGTAGAAAATAAGCATGAGAATACCTTGTCTGACAAAAATGTACTTCTATCTCATTACTCACAATGTGGGTGATAGATGGAGCCTGTTTAAAAACTTTGTTTTAACTCCAAGTTTGTCCTATTTGCCTACACACAGGTCTCCAAAGATGTAGCAATATCTACGCCCTACTTATCATTCTAGGTTTCCAATTGACTTGATAATGTTTAATTTGATTTTCTGTATTTAAATTACATGCTGTAGCTAATGAAAACACTAAAAAACATAAAGAATAATTTGTATTTCATTATTTTTACTTATTTGGAAAGCCAAAGGAACATTGATTTACTTGAACCTTTTCATAAATAAGATACCAGAAAGCTATATTGATATCCAAATGTTGATTGCAATCTCTGAGGAAATTATACCAAATGTCCTCGGTAAGGCAATATTGTGCAGCCACACCTAAACGTCTACACATCTGTACATGAGACTGCAGTACTTTCCAAGGCAGAATTTGATATGCATAGTGCAGTCACTTTTAGCAACCACTGTAATCCAACTTGTACTGGTTTATTATTTCATATGAAATTAATATTATGGCTGCTGTACATTATTCCACTTGATATATCATTATTGCTTTTTAAAGCATTAACCTATGCATTCAGGACAGAGTGAGAGTGCCTATTATTAGTCCCCCTTCTTGCAGCAAGGTGTCTTCACCAATCTCTGATTCCTCATTGCTTCTCCACTGAACCCTGAGTAATATTCTTGGTCAAATTGTGTAAGAGTTTACCTAGGGGGGTGATGTCAATGCCCCCCTGCAATTGGTAATTCAATCCAGATTATAGTCAAATAGGGGAGGCCAGATGCTCTTTCATACCATGAAGCTCTACTCTGCAACATACTCAGCAACATCAATAGGAAATGCTCCAATGGGGAGTTGGTGAGAGAGCTTAGGATCAGGAGGCATAACTTACTGAGAGATTGTTTAACAGGAGTTACTGTCACTTTGCTTAGGATGGGAAATGTGAAAGTGTCCCTTTAAGTTTACAGTTCTATATCAAAGCTAGACAGAGCTACTTGGCATACAATTATTCTTACATTATGACAAACATGTCACTATATTTTACATGTTTGCATAATACTACCTCCATACTCTCCCTCACCACACCACAGAGACTGTTGCCATCCTCTGTGCAGCTTCTGCCACTGCTGAAATCTTCCTTCTATGGCCATGTGGATGATGCAAAGAGCATACATTACACCCTAGACCATATTAGTAAATAGTAAGAATATATATATATTTTTTTAAGACAAGACATACAAGAGACATTACTTTCTTTAAGTGGGATAAATCCCAATGTTAAAAAATTTACCTACTGGAAATTTTGTACATATAACTAAATAAAAATAAATGGAATAAATCAACAGAAAAAAAAGAAAGATTAAAGGAGAAGTCCAGCCTGAGCTTTTTAGCAACAATACTCTTAAAAATGGAAAAGAATCTGACCTGCACATCATCATTATCAATGAGATAGCTAACCATCTATGGCCAGTCTTAAATTATTTTTCATGTTATCTCTTTCTAAATGGTATGTACTTGATGCCATCAAAACTCAATAGGGATTATGCTCTGTTTGCATGTGCTGGTAATTGTGTTGGTGCAATCTGATAGTATCAGCAATTACAAAGATATAATTACATTGTAGCACTCATTTGAGAAGACAAGCTGGAGCATAACTTTCTGTATTGTAAACATCACTATAAAGTAAAGTTTTAACAAATTTGTCTTGAGAGATCATTGTATCCTCCAAATTTCAATGGACAATGCAGAAATGCAATACGAAAATACTGCTTATATCTACTACATATAACAATTTTCAGCTGCTATTGCTATCACAATTTGAATGACAGTTGAGCGGTCATGCAAATAAATTTTTTATCATTTTTTACCCACAAATAAAGCTTTCTTTTGGTGGTTTTTGATAACAAGTGTTTTTTTTTTGTTTAAAAAGTTTATATACACTATGTTGGCAGGCTCTTGGGGGGATCCGTAGTGGAGAAGGATCTGGGGGTTTTGGTTGATCATAAGCTCAATAATGGCATGCAATGCCAAGCTGCGGTTACCAAAGCGAGCAAAGTCCTTTCTTGTATTAAGAGAGGTATGGACTCCAGAGAGTGAGATATCATTTTGCCCCTGTACAAATCATTAGTAAGTCCTTATCTGGAATATGCAGTTCAGTTTTGGGCTCCAGTTCTCAAGAAGGATATTGGGGAACTGGAGCAAGTGCAGAGAAGAGCAATCAAACTGATAAGAGGCATGGAGGAGCTCAGCTATGAGAAAAAATTAGAAGAACTGAATTTATTCACTCTTGAGAAGAGGAGAATAAGGGGGGATATAATCAACATGTATACATATATAAGGGGTCCATATAGTGAACTTGGTGTTGAGCTATTCACTTTACAGTCAACACTGAGGACAAGGGGGCACTCTTGACGTCTAGAGGAAAAGAGATTTCACCTCCAAATACAGAAAGGTTTCTTCACAGTAAGAGCTGTGAAAATGTGGAAAAGACTCCATCCAGAGGTGGTTCTGGTCAGCTCAGTAAAGTGCTTTAAGAAAGACCTGGATTATTTCCTAAATGTACATAATATAACTGGGTACTAACATTTATAGGTAAAGTTGATCTGGGGAATATCCGATTGCCTCATGGGGGATCAGGAAGGAATTGTTTCCCCTGCTGTAGCAAATTGGATCATGCTTTGCTGTTTTTTTGCCTTCCTCTGGATCAACTGTGGGTATAGAATTGGGTATATGTGATTGTACAATATTATTATTGTTTTATTTCTTGTGGTTGAACTTGATGGAGTTGTGTCTTTTTTCAACCTGACTAACTATGCACTATGAGACTAACTATGTACTATGTACTATGTCAGCAGAGTTTTTTTGTTGAGAAGGAAATCAGTATGCATGTGTAGTGAGACAGGAAGAGGCAGGGCTAGACGGAGTTCTCTAGCCCATAAATCAGGGCTGACAATGCTTCTTGGGATTTCAGAGCAAAAAAAAAGGCACCCAATTTCTGGTAGATCAATAGGTATTTGTTCTGTCCTAGAGTTTTTTTCTTCTAGGCGAGGTGATGTGGTTTTCCGGCACGTTTAGCAGTGCATTTTGTGTTTTTGAGCATGCATTTTTATGCATTTTGCATGCATTTTTCTCTCCTTAACCACTTCAGCCCCAGAAGATTTGGCTGCTCAATGACCAGCAATTTGTTTGCGATACGGCACTGCATCATTTTAACTGACAATTGTGCAGTAATGCAACATTGTACCCAAACAAAATTGACATTCCCCACAAATAGAGCTTTCTTTTGGTGGTATTTGATCATCTGTGCAGTTATGAGTTTTTGCACTATAAACAAAAAAAGAAAAACTATTTTGAAATAAAAACTAAATATTTTGTACTTTTTGCTATAATAAATGTAAATGTAAAAAACATAAAAAATAAATACAAAGTCCATAAATCCCCATTTTTTTCCCTCAGTTCAGGCCGATATATATTCTATACATATTTTTGGAAATAACAATTGGAATAAGAGTATCTTGATTGGTTTGCACAAAAGTTATAGCATCTACAAAATAGGATATAGATTTATGGCATTGTTATTATTATATATTTTTTTACTAGTAATGGCGGTGATCAGCGATTTTTATCGGGACTGCAACAATTTGGGGGACAGATTGACACATTTTCGGGACCATTGACAATTATACGGCGACCAGTGCTATAAAAATGCATTGATTACTGTATAAATGTCACTGGCAGGTAAGGGGTTTTTCACTAGGGGGCGATCAAGGGGTTAACTGTGTCCCCTAGTGTGTGTTCTAACTGTAGGGGGTGGGAGTGACTGGAGGAATTGACAGATCATGGTTAGTAGGAACTCTCCTCGCAGAACAGGAAGTCCCTGTTCTGCCTCTCGTGCCCCGTGACCGCCAGCCATGCGCATCCGCACCCCCCGCAGTGGGATGTCGCAGTATAATGACAGTGGCTGGTCAGCAAGTGGTTAACAAACTGTGAATACTTAGGTGTTAAGGAGCAGAGAGAATGTTCCCCGCTGACAGCTGAATGTAAAAAAGAGTATTGTCTGCAAATTATTTTATTTTCTAAATGGCGTGGGGTCCCCCCTAAATTCATACCAGACCCTTATATGAACATGCAGCCTGGCAGCCTGAACCATTTCAGGCCACGTGCCCTCAACATAGGGGGGTGCTCTGGCCCCTCAAAGCACCATGTCCCCAAGTTGATGGGGACAGGTCCCTCTTCCCCACAACCCTGGCCAGTGGTTGTGGGGGTCTATGAGTGGGGTGCTTATTGGAATCTTGAAGCCCCTTTTAACAAGGGGCCCCCTGATCCTCCCCCCATGGAAATGAGTACGGGATACATTGTACCCCTACTCATTCACCCAAAAAGTGGCAACAATAAATAAAAATTCCTTTATTAATTGCTTAAAGGAACACTAAAGGCAGATTTTTTTTAAAATAACAAACATGTTATACTTACCTCCACTGTGCAGCTCGTTTTGCACAGAGTGGCCCCGAATCCTGTCTTCTGGGGTCCCTCGGCGGCTGTCTCGGCTCCTCCTCGCAAAAGCTTTCTACCTTCATGCGAGCGAGCTCGCATGGTGGAAAGCTTTTGCGAGCGCGCTCCTGTGATACAGCGGCGGCCATAGCCGCCAACTGTATCACTCGGCCCCGCCCCCCGGCGCGCCGCGTCATCTGCTGTGATTGACAGCAGCGCCAGCCAATGGCTGTGCTGCTATCAATCCACCCAGCCTAGCCAATCAACGGCCATGCTGGGAACCGAACAGGATGACAAGCACGCGCCCGGGACTTTTGAGGGGTTAGGTAAGTAAAACGGGGGCTTGGGGGGGCGGTGCTGTCAGATGTTTTTTTACCTTAATGCATCGGATGCATTAAGGTAAAAAAACATTTACCTTTACAACCCCTTTAAGGACCGTCCCATGTACATATACTGCAGCATCCTTCCTTCAGCTCTTGGGCACAGATCACCATTCTGTTAGTAAGAAAGACAGAGATTGTGTGTTTCCACCAATCAAAAACATGGATCTCTGTCTTTATTTAGTTGAACCACCCCCCACACAGTAAGAAAGCAGGGAACACAGTTAACCCTTTGATTGCCACTGATGTTAACCACTTCCCTGACAGTGTCAATAGTGCAGTGACAGTGCATTTTTTTAGCACTGATCACTGTTTTGGTGTCACTAGTCCCCAAAAAACGTCACTTCGTGTCAGATTTGTCCTCCACAATGTCACAGTCCCACTAAAAATCTCTGATCACTAACATTACTAGTAAAAAAACATACAAAATAAATACAAAGTCCATAAATCTATCCTATAGTTTGTAAATGCTGTAACCTTTGCACAAACCAATCAATATACGCTTATTGGGATTTTTTTTTTTAACCAAAAAACATGTAGAAGAATGCATATTGGCCTAAATTTATGAAGAAATTTGATTTGTTGCTTTTTTGATTGGATGTGTTTTAGAGCATAAAATATTTTTTTTTCAAAAGTGTCAGTATTTGTTTGTTTATAGCACAAAAAATAAACAATGCAGAGGTGATCAAATACCACCAAAAGTAAGCTCTATTTGTGGGGAAAGAAAGGACTTTATCTGTGTACAGGAAATAAACCTTCCGGGGCTGAAGTGGCTAGATAAAAAAACAAAAGCAATTTTCCCTAAAGTAAATCCAGCGTCAATCACGAAAAGGTTTGCTCCCGCTGAAGGCTCTCGCCATCTTACAGCTCTGCCATCTGACAGTTCTTAAAAAACTGAGGGGGGGGGGGGCGGCCACCCAGTGATGTCATTGGGTGACCCTGCCCCTTGTGACATCATCAGACCAGCATTCACCCAGGTCAGTATTTAGATATACATGTGCATTTTTTTTTATATTTTTGGCATAAAAAAATGACAGGGATATTTTAACACACTTACACAAAAGTGCATTATGCAATAACTTATAACAGCCAATTAAAAACATTTTTTTATTGTATGTGTGCATAAAGGTCCAGTTTACATTTGTGTGGTTTAAACATGTTGCCAAGCGTTCATTAAGGAATAACAGGGTTGCCATTGTTTGATATGGCAACTATTTACACATCAGTGATGCCAAGCTTTGGGAAAATTCTACAGGTGCTTTTTTTGTGTGTCAAAGCATGTTTTTGGCCCCATATTATTGAACTACTGTACTTCCTGTCCATAGGCCGTTTATAAACAGCCTAAGGTTGAAGTGGTTATACTGGGACAGGGTTGCCAACTTTCTGTAAATTTACAAACATTTTGTAAAATTCATAATTGTTGCTTCAGGTAATGAATGTCAGTTACGGACATGCAGCCTACATGTCTGTAATAGACAGTCAAGGACAGATGCAAAAAGTACAGATTTTACAAACTGTTCGTAAATTTACTGAAAGTTGGAAACCCTGTACTGGGATCATGGTTGAGGTTAAAACCATGATCCTAGTATTGTTTTTTAAGGATAGTAATTGCCTTTTATTTAAAAGTGATCTCAGCCGTTGAATTGTTTTTACAGGTGGCCTAAGGGAGTCCCCCCTCCCCCACGGTTGCTTTACTGGGCTCTCCCGTTTGATCAGGGAGCCCTGTAATGATGCAACTGGTAGAATCTGCTTCCTGGTATAGAGTGAAAAAGTTGATAAAAAAATATATAAAATAAATACTAGAAAAAATGATGACACTTTGTTCCCCCATGCTCCCTGGCAAATGTAAATGTGCACAGTGCACGTAGGTCCCACATGCCTACATAATTGGTGATTGCACTATTCATGTAAGGTATCACAATGAACATCATAGCAAGAGCAGTGTTTTAGTATGGTGTATTGTGATGCTAGACCTCCTGTTTAACTCTAAACTAGTAACCTGTAAAGGGAATCGCCTATGGAAATTTTTAGGTACCGTAGATTGGCGCCATTCCATGATGTAACAGCATATTTTATATTTTACCAAATAAGTGGATATTATAGTGTGCTTTTGGGCATTAAAATTCTTTAAGTGTATTTGTGCATCTGCACAAAAAGTGAACATGGACTCACACATGTGTAAACCTAGCCTTAAGGCCCCATTCACTCCTGAGCGTTTTGTAGCTGATAGAATGTGAATAATTATTGCTGCTTTGAGTCACTGAATAATATTTAATTTAATAAAGAGTACAGAGAGTACAGAGTGCAATAAGCATCATCATTTTCAATACGTTTAATACTTAACAAATAAAAGGGCTGCTAGCTGCAGATATGTATGAATAGTAAAGACAAATGATCATGCCATTTCAAGTTACGTTAATTAAAAGGAACATAGTAAGATTGCAACCCTGATATGGCCTTGGGTTGGAAGTAAAGACTACTTTAAATTCAGTGTGTATTTCTTTCCTAAATAAAAGTAGACAGATTCTAGGAATCAGAGTCCTGATAAAGACATCACTGTGAAGCTAATAATGTCTATTAATTAATTATGTAAGGTGCTAGAATTAAGAAAGTTTTAGCTTTAGTTAATTGCTAAATAATACATGCTGTAAGAATTACAAATAAGGACACCTATGAACACCCAAGTTTGTTTGCTCTCAGTTCAACTAATTAAATCTTACTAAATACACATTCATCATATAAGCCATGGTACTTTGCAACAATTATAGCAACTGCAGGCTTCACTTCATGTATGCACTAAATAGATGTAGTGCAAAAAATTACTTTATGGACCTTCGAGGCAAACTATTAGTAGGTTATTGGTTTATACAAAATAGAAAAAGGAAAGATTTTGTGCTTGTTCATTAAAATGCCACGCACTCCTTGCCATGGGTTGTAATTACTGATGATCCAATCAGGAGAACCTGCATTTGATCTAATCAGGAAAACTGATTTTCTCATTTTTAGTTACCCTAACATTGGTATTCAGATTTGTTTAATATGAGAAGAATCATGAAGAACGTGAACCAGCCAATCATGATTCAGGCAAATCAATTCACTTGTAATTCATCAAGAGATCATCATCTCTTAATTTAGGATCTGACTTATTTGACGCTTATTTGATGCAAAATCACATCGGAATTCCATCGGAAAAAAAAATAGAACATGTTCTATATCTAAACTCCGATGGAATTCATCCGAATTTCTGATGAAAAAACTCTGATGGGGCTACACACGATCGGAAAATCCGATGGAAAAAGTCCATCTGTCTTTTTCCATCGGATATTCCAATCGTGTGTACGGGGCATTAGTGAAATATAGTTAAATATAGTTACTGTATACTCAGTTTATCAGAGACATACACGCAAAATGCTTGCTATTCTATATTTATTTTTGCACTAAAATGAGCATGCACTATGACATTCAGCATTGAGTACAGTGCTCATTCTAAATTACTGTGAGTTTGGTATCTGTAAAGAGAATTTCTGGGTAAGCAACCAGAGATAATCCAGACATAACAATTTCTACACAAGTTCTTCTATATTAGGTTCATTGTTTTCCTACATTTTTAATATTCCTTCCTCCAATGCTTTCCTCCATGACTTCTTCAGAGCATTTCCCATCATCTGTAACTCTCTACCTCAATCTTTCTGGCTATCTCCTTCTCTGGCTACCTTTAGACGATCCTTGAAAATTCACCTCTTCAGGGAAGCCTATCACACCTAAACCTAACAACTGAACTTTTAATTCTTACACCAGCCCACCCCTCACAGTTATTACATTTTGTGCCACATGCCCCACCCTATTAGATTGTAAGCTCCTATGAGCAGGGTCCTCTTAAAATAATTGTAAAGTCTAATTTATTTTAGGTAAAAATAGAAAACATGTCTATACTTACCTGCCCTGTGCAGTGGTTTTGCACAGAGCAGCCCAGATCCGACTCTTCTCAGGTCCCTCTTTGGCTCTCCTGCCCCCCTCCTGTTGAGTGCCCCCACAGCAAGCAGCTTGCTATGGGGGCACCAAAACTGAGCCAATGCTCCCTGTGTTCATTCAGACATGAAGCCGTGGCCTGGCCCAGCCCCCTTTTTCTACTTTTTAGCTGACTAACTTTGTGTGACAGCAGCGTGAGCCAATGGCACTACATACCTCAGAATCAATGGGAAAAAAAAGAAAAAAAAAGACTTCATACAAATGTGGCAGTGCTAAAACAGATGACAGTATTTTCACACAACATCCCTGTGTCAGAAGACATCACTGTCAGTCTATTGTCAGATCATGGAAATTTAATTTTTGTCAATATATGAACAATCCATTTTTTTAGAACACCTCAGCTGCAAATTGGTTTTAATTTACTAAAGACAAATAGACGATTCACTTTGCTAGGAAAGTTGCACGTATTGGAATTTTCACCAGGGCTTGGTGAATGATATGAAGTGCTGTTGACTGATATCATTCAATCATCTGCAAGCATAATGCATGTTTTGTATTTTGCTTGCACGTGAATGGGTATTTTTTGTGCAAGGTGAAGTTTCACCACACTCACTAATCTTAAGGGGAAAATTCCCTTGCAAAGTACATCTTACCAACTATTTGTCTTTCATAAACCAATCCATGTGTCTTAATGCAGGGTGTTAGGACATAATGGAAAATTTCCTTATCATGGTGGGTCACAGTAATACGTCTTAATTATTATGCATGTTCTAATAGAAAGAGTCAGTCTTGGTGGTAACCCACTATTGGATATTCTACACAGAGTATTAACTAGTTGCTAAAGATTTCAGTTTGCTTCCCTGTTCTTTACAATCAAGATAATAGCACATGACCTATAAATAGTTGTGCACTAATGTGAACTATATTGTATTCAAAAGGTGTTAATAAGCACACACATCCCAAGCCTAACTACAAAAACAAAGGACCCCATTCTTTAGTAGTCACCCCTTCAACTTAGCCATGGAATAGGAAAACTAAAATTTGTGAGTAAATTACATATACCATAAGAAGATGCAGAGCTCATAGCATCACAATACACCATACTAAAACACTGCTCCAACAGTAGTTTTCATAAAAGTTGCAAACATTTCTGGGTAATGCTGTTCATCCCTAACATGCAATTTTAAAGCTGAACCATGAACACATTTATAGTATAGTATACATTATATTATTTTGTTATTATACCTAGTAGTGGCCCCTCCATAATTGGCGTGCGGGCAACGACCTCCCTTTAGACGCGTCCGTCCCCTAATCTACATACCAGGCGCCAGATGCATGGATTCCAATGTTTTTTTTTTGTAAGCATATGATTAGAGCCAGAGGTTTTAATAGGCTCCAATATAGGGTGGGCTCAGTGCTACACTAATTCTTCTCCCAGCCAATCAGGAAGTGGGTCTGAGACCCGTTTCCAGATTTGCTGAAAGAAGAAGCTACACTGGCATCCGGGAGGAGTAGGGAGGAGACACAAGAAAAGGAGATGCAGGGGAAGCTATCCGGCCGCCTGTCCGTTGCCTGGAGGGAACCCAGGGTATGTGTTGCAGCCAGTTGACCAACCAACCGGAGGGAGGTGCAGGTGACTGACTGGGGGGGTTGCTGACTGTGCACTGTTTGCCTTCCCCCCATAAAAATATCACCGGCTGCCATATTCTCCTCCAAGAGGTGTGCTCAGGCTTTTAAAGTTAACGTAGCTCAATATAATGCAGACTGGAGCATTTTGGTTAAAATTTTGGATCCACTTAAACAAAAGCATATAAATGGTATCTTAAAGTTTGACCAAAGCACTACAAAGTGGGAGTGCTACATTGCATTTTTTTTTTTTTTTACGAAAGGCAAATCCACTTTGCACTACAAGTGCAAATTGCACTTGAAAGTGCACTAAAAGTGCACTTGGAAGTGCAGTCACTGTAGAATCGAGGGGGACATGCAAGGAAAATAAAAAACAGCATTTTAGCTTGCACATGATTGGATGATAAAATCAGCAAAGCTTCCCTTATTTTAGATCTACCCCTCAGATTTTCAGCGACTGCACTTCCAAGTGCACTTTCAGTGCAATTTCAAGTGCACTTGTAGTTTGCACTGAAAGTGCAAAGTGGATTTTCCTTTTGTAAATAACCCCCATTGTGTTGCTTCGTTCTTCTACAAAACCCATCCACCTATACATCTACCTTTTTTGTAAGAGAAACGTGGAGTCTGCCTTGCTAAGTTATCTTTGTTTGATCTCTATCCCAGAACAAGTATCCCAGGGTCAATGAACCACAAAGTATTGAATCCAGATAATTAGTAAAACACACAGACAACTAGATGTATTTATTAAGGGGGCCAGCACTTAATCAAGACTTTTCACTTCCTATTGCCCAAGACAGTGATTAAACTATAATTATGCCTTTGCTATAAGTAAGGTAAGAAGTTACAACTAGAAGGGACAAGCAATGAGAATCCTCATTGATTCCTGAAAATAGATGAATGTTTGCTTTGGTCACCTACAAAAAAAAGCATGATTAGGTTTTGGTAACAATACTAGAGGCAACAGTGAGGGACATATACGGTTGCTGTATCATTTCTTTGTGCTGCTGTTGAATAGATAGACTGATTGATGGGCTACACTACAATGGTGAATGACATTGGACCATTGACATTATTTTTAAAATACTTAAAAAGACAGCATTTAAGTAGCACATAATAAAAAAGCAGCAAGTTTGCAAAATAATTTTACAGATGAACTGGAATAATTCTACAGATATGCTCCATGTGCTGAATGGACTGTCGTTCCAAATTAAAGATAGATTTGCTCATTTCTGTTCCATTTTTAAATGTCAGAATTTTTTTATCTATTGTGTATCAGTGGAAAGTAAGTCTATTCTTGTGCAGCCTGTCTTAAAATATGACATTGCAGCAGGCTAGCGGATTAACTTGTAGTCATATTATTCATCATTAGCTGATACAGTAAATCCCTTATGTGTTATCTTACAGGTTTAAAAGTTGAAATAAAAAGTGCACACAGGCTTATAGAATCCCTTGTTTTTTGCGTAGTATTGTACTTTTCAACAAGTAGTATTATGTATGTCTAGAATTGTTATGGTCTGGCTAAGGGTAGACACCTAATGTAATGCACCTTATCCCAAAATTTAATTAGAGAACAAAAGAGAGAACACGGGACTATAGCGTGACAAAAAACAGCAGAATTACCACATAGAAATTAACCATTATAGACATTTCCTAAGTAAATGTCTATAATGGTTCATTTGTATGTGGTAATTCTGCTGTTTTTGCCTTTATATTTATTAGCTGCTACCTGTATAGATGGTTGAGACATACTTCCCCTAAAGAAGCCCCAATAGGCGAAACATGTAGGGACTATGTATGATCTTCTCAGCCCACAACTAATGCAACCACCACATTGGAATCACCCTACTGCAAATTGAATCAGTGATATTGCTCTAATTTTATTAATTTTGTATAACTTAATAAAACAATTTATTGTAAACTTTTATACTAAATGGTAATTGAGTCTTCCATTGTGTTCGATATTAGTTTAATAGCAGTGCTATAGTCCCGTCTTCTCTCTTTTGTTCTCTAGTATTCTGTACCTTTATAACAAGTAGAGATATGTGAATCAGCACAAACAAAATGAGTGAAACCATGAGTGGGACCACCACTTGCTGCTGAAGCTTGAAATGGTCCCATCTCCCCACCAAGGCCCTCCAAGTTAGAGGAAAGAGTAACCGCTCAGATGAACCAAAGAGCCTTCTCACTGGATCCAAACCATGGGTGCCAGGATTGCAATGATAATGCAAAAATAGGGGATAACTTGGACAGCCGTACTCCAAAAAATGTTCCTTTTATTAAAACAGGTCACAAAAAATACATGCCACAGCAAAAATTAGAACAGATCTGACACGTTTCATACAATTACACAGTGCTTAATCAAGGCTCTCCAAGTACCGCTTCAAACACTTCAAATGCTTACACCTGAATTAACCTTTCCTGACTGGCTGACACCAAGGATAGACTATACTTCTGAATTTCGTGCCAAACTACCCCACAAAACATTTGCACAAATCCAAACATTGAACGAGGCCCCCTAGCAAAGACTTCAACTATTACAGAATTTAATATAGCATTTGTTTCCACCCCCACCTTGAAGGTGTTTTACCTATAGACTTATGGAACTACTACTTCAAGAGTAACATAAGCTACAAAGGTACCTCCCTAATCTATTGTACTTGATTCTGCAGGAAGAACAAGTGTTTATTAAATCTAAGCCACACAAGGAGAGAAAAATACAGCAGCAATTTACTGTTCAACAATGGAAAAGTACCCTGCTATCAATTTACAAAACCACATGCTTTACATCATTGTGGGAAGTCAAAAAACAACAATGTGTTGGCACCTGACACCACAGAAAATAACCAAATTCCACTCCCAATGCATGCCTGTATGTTGGAGAAATTGTGGCCATTTGCACACGTTATACCATATCCTCTGATCTTGCCCATACCCGACTAACCTTTGGGCGGATGTATCAAATATGCTAAATAATGTTACACAGCTTTACCTTACACTGATTCCACAACTAGACATTCTAAACATCAGCATAGAAAATTATCCCTCTTCATCTAAGACTACTGACAACACACGTACTCAGATTACTCATCACAAGGCACTGGAAGTCAAACATTATTCTAACACAGGGGCGGACTGACCATTAGTGCACTCGGGCACAGACCGAGGGCCCCATGCCACTAGGGAGCCCCATCAGAATGTCCAGCCTCAGTAAAACCAGGGACAGTATGTAAAAATATGTATATTTTTACATCTATCCCTGATAAGTCCCTTGCCGACATAATTTTTGCTGTGAAAATCGTGCAGCTATAGCTGCCCCGCCTCTGTACTGTCTCCTCAGCCAATGGGAACATAGTGTACATGCCCCTTTCCCTCCCGCGGCTTATTTGATTTTAGAGCAGGAGATTGCCGACAGCTGATGGAGAGGAGAGGAAGGAGGAGACACAGCCTGCAGTGTGGAAAGGGCTGCAGTGTGCCTGAAGGTAAGTTTGCTGAGCAGAACGGAGTTTATGTTTGTCAATGGCTTACCCTGGTAAGCAGGGGGGAGGGGAGGATGTGTTTTTCCTCTAGCATGGCTCCTCCTGTCTATAAAGCTGCTAGATTGATTTTCTGTGTGAGAAGTGCCATGCTTATGGAGGAAGGATGTTCTGAATTTCTCCCCCAATCTCTGCTACCCTGCCTACTCAGCTGCCCACCAATACACAGGCATAGTCCCCTCCTTTCCTGCATTACCACCTAATGTGTCTGTGAGCTGCTGGGGCACTACAAGTCCCAGCATGCCAGGAGATGGGGGCAGCAGTGTGTTCAATCAGGCTGATTTTTTGGGGGAAAGTGCTGCTGTGTATCTATGTGTATACTGTGTATCTATGTGTATACTGTGTGTCTATGTATATAATGTGTGTGTGTATGTGTATATGTATATGTATACATATATAAAATATATATATATATATATGCGTCTATCAGTGGCGGTGCATCCATAACGGGCGCTGCCTCCTCTCTCCTCCTTCTGTCTATATATAGCATGAATCTATCTATGGTCGCCGCTGACACCCCCTATTCAGGTTTTGGTTTTGGGCGCCGTGCACCTGAATTACAGTGGCGTTTTGAAGCACCTGATTAGAGCCACAGGCTCTAATAGGCGCCCAAAAAGTTGAACAGCGGGCGCCATGCTGGACGTTTGCTGTTCACTCAGCTGTGTGTTAGGAAAGTGAAGGAATTCGCTTTGCTAACACTAAACCGCCTCTCAGCCAATCAGATGTACAGGTCTGTTTCCTATCACCTGATTGGCTGACGTAAGAAGACATCACGGATGTGCAGGACACCACCGCGGACCCGCTGCGAGACAGGTAAGTGTCGGGCGATGTACACTGGCAGTATTTGATGGGGCACAGTGGCTGCGTTTGATGGGCACAGTGGCAGCAATTAATGTTTTTTATTTTTTTCAGTTTGCTTGCACCCCCCCCCCCCCAAAATTTTGAGTACCAACCACCACTGGTGTCTGTGTATATATAACTTTTACCCTTTAAAATCTCCATAGGTGATGTTTAAAAAATTCTACAGGTTGCATGTTTTGAGTTACAGAGGAGGTCTGTGGCTAGAATTATTGCTCTCGTTCTACCAATCGTTTGGTTTGAACACCACTTTCATATGCAGGCGCTACTCACTTATGCGTTTGCTTCTTAAGCTCGGCGGGACGGGGCACGTTTCTGGCTCCTAACTTTTTTAGCTGGCTCCTAGATTCCAAGCAAATTTGTCAAGCCCTGGTATAATGTGTGTGTGTGTGTGTGTTTCATTTGTGCCTACTGCCGCTAAACAGAAGTCGATCTAACAATCCCGTGCCCGTGAAAAATCCACTTGTTGCCATTTGGAGGCAGCTGAATGGTGAACTGCTAGCTCGGCCTCAGATCAGGCAGTAGGGCAGGTCTGGGTACACACCTATGCGGTGATATCATGGCACACATCAAGCATGGCTTTTATTCACACGCCCCACTGCCCGATCTGAGGCCAACCACAGCAGTTCACTAAGGCTCACTTGCGCAGTTCAGAGCCTGCAACAAGTGGATTTATTTTTTTCTAATTTAAAGGCCTTTTCCTGCCAGCTGCCTGCAAAAACCAAGCACTAAGGTGCAAAGGTCTGTGTGTATGTGTGTGTGTGTGTAAGGTGATGTGCTGGGGGGGCTCTGCTATAAGGTAGGACTCTGCGAACTGTGATGTATAGGGAGAATTTTGGAACTTTGATGTAAGGGAGGACTCTGATGTGAGCGTGACACTCATCCTGATTGCTGTACTCTATATGTTATTTTGTTTGTTACTTACTCCTGGCATGGCGGCCACCTGTAAGCCTGGGAGCCCCATAATCTTCTATTGCCCGGGGGCCCCATGAGTTGTCAGTCTGCCCCTGTTCCAACACTTAGGCCTCGTACACACGACAAGAAACTTGCTGGGAGATATTTTTTTGCCGAGGAAACCGGTCGTGTGTACATTTTCGTCGAGGAAACTGTCGAGAAACTCGACGAGCCAAAAAGAGAGCAAGTTCTCTATTTCCTCGACGGGAATGGAGAAACTTGCCTTGTCGAGTTCCTCGACAGCCTAACAAGGAACGCGACGAGCAAAACGATGTGTTTCGCCCGTCAAGTTCCTCGGTCATGTGTACGAGGCCTTATGGATGTGGTAGGTCTAGTACAAACGTATTACTCATATGAATGTGTAATGTCTCACAAGAATGCAGCCTATTCTAAGCTTCTTACATTATGACACCCTTGGGAATGCTGGTACGCTAACTTTGTTACTAGCTATGACTAAGCATTGAGGTTCAGTGTGAAACGCGTCAGCTGTTTTTTCCCACTGTATGCTGTTTTTTGTAGTGCATTTTCTTTTTACCCAATAAAGGGCACGTCTTTTTTGGACATTGAAGTGCGGCTGTCCATACATTCTCCTTCCTTTGCATGCTTCGTGCATTTCCGGCACCCGTTGGTTCTTGAGTGGACAGTGATTGCCTAGGTGTGCTCACCTGGAGCGGCAGTTTTCCCTATCAACTTTGTTACTAAGATATGATGTATCAATAACCATTCTCAGGACTAGCCCTTCTTCTTTTTTAAACCAAACATCAGATCAATTTGTTAACTTCACCTCTATGCTTTCCTCTCTTCTTCTTTCTACACTTTAATATACACTATAGTACTTTTTATCTGATCTCTGCATTATTACGCCAAGTTTTGTTATTGCAAAACATACTGTTCAAGCAAACTGATTCTTGTTTGATAATTTTGAATTTCTCATTGTACTATGTACAATAAAAAAACATTTTAAAATAAAAAGCTTGTGTAGGATAGCCCAGAGTTCTGACCACACCGTAGGCTGATTTACTAAAACTGGAGAGTGCAATATCTGGAGCATCTCTGCATAGAAACCAATAAGCTTACAGGTTGTATTGTCAAAGCTTAATTGTGCAAGCTGAAGTTATAAGCTGATTGGCTACCATGCACAGCTGTACCAGATTCTAAATGCACCAGTTTTAGTAAATCTCCCCCTATGACTGCTAAAACAAAGTCGATGAAAATCAGAGAGGGCACTCAATTTCCAAATACTGTAAAAAAAAAAAAAAACAACACCACAACCCCATAGTGTAGCATTGAAAAGAACTCATGTGTTAGGCATAACATCATAGGTGACTTGGGAACTAGAAAAGTCTAAAGCCTCGTACACACGATCAGTCCATCCGATGAGAACGATCTAATGGACCGTTGTCATCAGTTAACCGATGAAGCTGAATGATGGTCCGTCGCGCCTACACACCATCGGTTAAAAAAACGATTGTGTCAGAACGCAGTGACGTAAAACACAACGACGTGCTGAAAAAAACGAAGTTCAATGCTTCCAAGCATGCGTCGACTTGATTCTGAGTTGGCTTTTTTTTAACCGATGGTTAAATAACCTATGGGGCCCACACACGATCGGTTTTGACCGATGAAAACGGTCCAACAGACCGTTGTCCTCTGGTTAACCTATCGCGTGTACGAGGCCTTAGAGCAGTGTTTCTCAATTCCAGTCCTCAGGCCCCCCCAACAGGTCAGGTTTTCAGGATTTCCCTCAGATGAAAAGGCTGTGGTGATTACTAAGGCAGTGAAACTGATCAAATCACCTGTGCAAAATAATGGAAATCCTGAAAACCTGACTTGTTGGGGGGGCCTGAGGACTGGAATTGAGAAACACTGCCTTAGAGGCAGCCAGAGAACCACCAACCTTGGCCATCTTCATTACACTTCATCCCCAGATGGTGGCCAAGGCTGGTGGTTCTCCATCTGCCTTTTGGACATTTCTGGCTCCCAAGTCACCTATGATATTATGCCCAACACATGCATTATTTTTTAAGTGCATTTTAAGTTTTCAATACATTGTTATTTTTTTTAATGCTACATTGTTGTTTGTGTTTTTTTAGTGGCTGGAGAGATTCATCACTCTTTGTTTATCCTGTGACCATTGTCACATAAATTTAAGGGTTCAGGAACTCTATTGGGGAACCTCTTTCACTGGCAACCGTGTACAAAAATAATTTTCTTTACATTGAGGATATTATCTCCCATTTCCTGTGGTGTCACTGGGACAGGATGTGAAGTGAAAGTTCCTCAATGGGGCACAAACCAGTAACCTGGCAGTAGTTTTAAAAACCTAATTACACGATCCCCAACAAAAATGTTTATCTTTTACTTTAAAGTGGTTCTAAAGGCTAAAGCTTTTTTGCCTTCATGTATCCAGTGTGCAGCTTCCTCCTCAGCCTCCCTATACTCTTCTGAAGCCGATCCCAATCCAGCCATGTGAATGAGAGCAGACGCTCTCCTGGGTCTCTGCATCCTCATTGCCTGTCAATCACAGCCAGTAAGGAGGAAGTAGGGGGCGTGGCTAAGCCACGCTCTATGTGTCTCATAGACACACATGGGTGGCTCTGAAGTGAGCAGGCACTAGTGCCCTCTGATCAAGTAGCTTGCAATGGGGACACTCAGCATGAGGGAGGGACCAGGAGTGCCAGTGGGGAACCCAAGACAAGGAGATCAGGGCTGCTCTGTGCAAAACCATTGCATAGAGCAGGCAAGCGTGAAGTATTTGTTTTTTGTGTATGTACACCTAGGTCCTGGTATTCTCTCAGCATCATTTGGAATGGCGTGATTTCTATAATATTGTCCAAGGTACGTCTCTCTGTTTGGGGCTCATATCGATGGCTAATTTAAAGGGAGGTTTCTACTGATGTTTGATGGCATTCTCATCTCTGGCTTTATTAGCTTTTATACTTAGATATGTGGAGTATATGAGAAGCGATTGGCAGTCTTTATAGTTGGTTTTCTGGATGCCTCAATTTATGGAGGTAACAAAAACGTACATATATACTCTCTTGTTAACCATTATATGCTACTCATATTGGCACATCCTGTCGGGCCCTCTTTGTAGGTTTAATTCCTCATTTATCATTTAATGCAGGTTACTGCAGGGATTGATAGGCTTTTGTGACTCCCACTTGGGCATTGCTCTCTGGACTTCCCGATCAGATTTGCGGGTATCACTCTCACATTGGTCCCATCTTTTGTCCTCCACGCTCGCAGCCATACACTGCGAGGTCTCTACCAGACCCGGTTACACCTCTTTGGGGCTGTTTATGGAAATGTATCTTTTTAAGTTTCTTAAAGTTTTGATTCATCTGTATGAACTATCTGTATTGTACAACCTATGCTGTATATTATTATATGATATTTTTCCTTTTAGCAACCGTATTCAACTGCACGTCATGAACCCCTGAAGAAGCTAAGAAAGTGAAACACGATTGGATACTGCACCCCCTTCTGGATATATGTTTTTCTAATATATACAGTATTTGTTCATGTTACACATTTTATTTCAAAGGATCTAAGGAATTTATTATCAGTAGCCAAGAACTACTCTATCACTCTTATGCAGACGATACGCAACTGTATTTTCGCATCTGCAACAAAAAGGATCATCATCTCAGTTTAGAGAAATGTCTCTCTTTGATAGAAAACTGGATGACTAAGAGTTATCTTAAACTCAACAGTTCAAAAACAGAACTCCTTATGTTTCACGCCAGCCGAAAGAGTCAACTGGCAACAACCTGGACACCCCCGCCCATTCTGGGCCAAATCATCACCCCTAGCTCCAAAGTCAAAAGTCTCGGGGTCATCTTCGACACCTTCATGACAATGGACGCACAAATAGGGTCAGTAGTCAGCGGAGCGCACCATCTGTTGCGCCTACTACGCAGACTTATTCCATTTATCCCCAAAGAAGACGTAGCAGTCGTGGTGGGAACAATCGTGAATTCCAGACTGGACTATGCAAATGCCCTTTACCTCGGACTCCCAAAGTACCAAATCTCTCGTCTGCAAGTCGTACAGAATACGGCCGCCAGACTTGTGACTGGGAAAAAAAAATGGGAATCAATCTCACCTTCGTTGAGAACCCTTCACTGGCTGCCAGTAAAAGACAGAATTGCATTTAAAGCACTCTGCCTGACACATAAGTGCATCCATGGGAAGGCTCCGCAATATCTTTGCGACAAGATAGAACCTCACAATTCGAATCGCGTTCTGCGATCCACCGACCAAAATCTGGTCAGGGTACCGAAAACCAAATACAAGTCCAAAGGAGAAAGAAGGTTTGCTTTTCAGGGTCCTAGACTATGGAACGCTTTACCAACCAGCATTCGGTTGGAGGAAAACCACCTGACTTTCAGAAGACGAATCAAAACTCTGCTCTTTTGATGACATGAGACACGAACAACTAGCGCCCAGAAGCGATTCAGTTCGCATGCGCCGCGCTTTATAAGTTTTTCATTCATTCATTCATTCATTAATAACGGGGGGGGGGTCTCTGGTGTGCTGTTAAACAGTTTATGGTTTGCGCTAACCTTCATTATTGTTTTTTTAGGGGGCTCTTTACCCCAGCACATTTTTAATGGAATTTTGTAATAAAAATCATTGATTTCTTTAAATATATGTTTGTACAATTATTCTGAGAAGGTTTTAGCACCAATTAAAATGCAAATTTTCTTCTTTGCTCTGTATTTTATACAGTTGATTAGAAATGGTAGGTGATTCAGATAACCAATATCTATCACAAACTGAAATAGAAACTTTAAAATGTTAAACTTTTGTAGTACATTGTGCATGTGTGCATATAATTTGCTTGATATACCTTACAAAGGAGTCCTGGGTTTTTCTGTACATGGTAAACCCAGAGCTTGGCAATGGAAAAAAAAAACAATTATTTTCTATGCGCCCAATTTTAGACCACAGAACAACATGTGTGGTGCACTGAGGCAAGATGCAGCATGGCTTCATTTTTCCATGATCCTCATAAATGCATGTAAAAAGCAGATAACCACAACATAAGTGAAAGTTTAACAGCTAAAGGACCAGCCACTGCAGGTTGGCTCCCTTGCACGAATAGCCTTCATTGTACGTCAGCCGCTTTATTAAATAGAATAGGAGGCGGGGGGCCCCCTTTGGCGCAACACCTTTGTCGATGCATGTGGCCGGCGTTCGCTCCACAGAGAGACAGAATGAAAATCTGTCAATGTTTACAGGCAGATCTATATTCTACTAGGGGAGTAGAGAATTGTCTGCTGTTCCTAGTGATTAGGAACAGTGGTCTATCTCTACTCCCAGGCAGCCCATCCCCCATACAGTTATAAACACCTCCCTAGGGAACACTTAACCCCTTGATTGCCCCCCTAGTGTTTAACCCCTTTCCTGCCAGTGACATTTATACAGTAATCAGTGTCTATTTTTAACCTCTGATCGCTGTATAAATATCAATGGTCCCAAAAAAGTGTCAAAAGTGTCCCAACTGTCCACCGCAATGTCGCAGTCCCACAAAAAATCACTGATCGCCACCATTACTAGTATAATAAAAATGGCATAAATATATCCCCTATTTTGTAGACACCATAACTTTTGCACAAACCAATCAATATACACGTATTGCATTTTTTTAAACCAAAAATATGAAGAAGAATACATATCGGCCTAAACTGATGAAAAAGTTAGTTTTTTTTATAAAAAAAAATGGATATGTATTATAGCAAAAAGTTAAAAATATTTATCAATGCACATGATTTGCATGAGTTTTCATACATGATATAGTGTTAAAGAGTTACTCTTACTCTAGTGACCTACTCGTATGCACTATATTGTGATTTTCAGATTGCAGCTATTATTCCAGCAAATGCTCTAAAGAAGTTGAAGCCAAAAATCTTTCACAACCAATTTTGTGACTTAATTTGGATGATAATATCTATAGTAATAAGCCTTATAGTTCATATTAACATTTAATCCATTTGCAGCCTTTGGGATATTCAGTGTATTTCTTTGCAATATGTTGCAAGACCCTTTGGCAACAAAAAGATTAACAATTTCTATTTATCTGTAGCACTCTCACCGATAATGATTCAACTGAATAAACTATTAGAAATAACCAACTCTGATAGAGTGCAAAGCCAAACAAACATTAAAAGATAAACCCTGGAGCTGTAAAATCCAAAAGTAGCAGAATTAGATAATTTGTCTGTAAATTATTCAGACCTAACAAATAAAACGTAACCATGCACATTCCTTTTAATCTAATTTATTTACATTTTATTTAGCAGTATAAGGGAAGATGTTGCACATACAACATTCTTAATGACATAAGAACCAACATATAAAGCGAAAAACGCACTGAGTAGGTAATGAAACCATGTCAGTAGTGTAGGACTTTTTGTGGTGTTTCGTGTCAAAGAGTAGGTGAGCTAATAATGTAACATAGAAACATATATAGAAAAGTATCAAAATTTAATATAAATACATGAAAACAAAAATAAATAAGAAATACAATGACAGAAATCATTGATTGCCCTGTTGTAGATAAGATATGACAATAGTTAGATGAGTAGAGGGCTGGTCGCCGACATGTTTCGCACTACGCGTCTTCTGGGCGCCGCACACATCTATGACATACTCTTATCTGATAATATGTAAACAAGAATAAATTAGTTACATATAATTTAAACAGGGTATATAGTGTACATTTCATGTGATTCATTAATCATAAAAATGAAAAACTTATATAAACAAATAGATGCTCACCAGTAACTGTGGGATGTCAAATAACGCCAGTGGATATATACGCGAAGCAGGACTAAGGGAAGTTGGAAAAATACACCGGGCACAAGCGTGTCTGGACAACAACTTCACCCCCTGTGGGAGTCAGATCCACAGGGTTCTGAGTAAGGCCGTACCCTTGATAGGTTGCAGTGTGACACAATTTGATAACAAGATCTACAAGGATAATAATAGTAATAGCTAGTATGGGTCATATATAATAGAACATATATATATATATATATACATATATGCACGTATACAAGCGTCATAAGGGAACTAATACCACAGTCATAAAGATATATAAAACTGTGGTATTACTGATGAAATATAATTTATCCATCAGTACATTTAAATAAAAAGAAAGGTTCCAAAAGAAAAAAGGGATAATTAATATATAATAATAAATATAGTTTAATTATGAAGTAGCATACCTATTATTGTGGTTAAGCAGCGTTTAGGTTCCTATATGACCATAGTGATGGATGCAGAGAGGTTAAACCAAAGCAGAGGCTCCTGTAGTGCCTGGTGTGGCATGCAAATGAAAGTCACACACCTAAATTGATAATAGCACATATTACTGCACAGTTAATGCAGAATAACAGAGATGTATTGTTATTCCCTATTTCCTGGTATAGGGTCTGGCGAGATCGGAGCGTTATGGCAGGACCACTAAATCTCTCAACCAATAAATAATGAATAGTTACAAATAGGTATCTTTAATAATGAGGCTAGTATCCTAATACAAGAGGAAGGCCAAGTCATATCAGTGACTCAAAAAGAAAAATAATCATATGGTGGAGGAGATCCTGGTCTGCAAACTGGCACCACATATAATAAGCCATATATATGCCATATAACAGGAACCAGGGGATAGGGAGCAAGAAGAGGTATCAGAAGGAAGGGAGGTACTTGATTCAATCATACCTATTGTAATATGCAGGTTGAGCGTCCTCTCTAATGGCAAACTTCCATCACCAGGTTCCTGGCGTGTGTGAGGGAAACACACACGCCGGTGCTTAAATCCATGGGGTGACCCGGACGTGAAGGGTCCAATGACCCCTGACATCACATCCGTTTGATCTGACTTACCGCGCATGCGCAGATCGGCCCGGAAACGGCCGTACTGCGCATGCGCCGCAATCTACATGGATGAACTGACATCCATATCAGTCAGATCAACGGCCTCACTTACTCCAAGGCTGCCATTCAGACAGCGCCACCCGGTGGTTCCCAAAGAGTACTGCCGCGTAAAGATTAATCCTCTGGCAGCATATTGACATCCACAGTTGGTATAGTACGTAAGCATAGGTAAGTTTGATGGTGTAATGCATAACACCATGCATGAAAAGGTTTAATCTTGTGCAGCAAGGAATTTTGCTATAGTATGTTAAATTTGCAGTAAAATCCCCATAATAGGGGAAAAGGGCAATAACAAAAGAACAGTCTTGATCTTGATAATGGAACATTTCACCCAAAGGCAGCAGGAAACTCAATTGTGTCCACTAGATGGCAGACGGATACCAAATACTATTATAATTACTGTGTATCGAAAAACATAGACCTTGCAGGGCAAGATAGACAAAAAATAATAGACAATAATAAATAATTAATAAATAATAATCAAATATAAATCTAATCACCTACAGAAATGGCTTAAATGATAAAGCCGTATTCAGACCCGGTGTGTAGGTCGCCCTCTGATTAAAGATCCAGCGGGTTTCCTGCTGCAGGATTTTTTTATCAAAATTGCCCCCTCTTTCTGGGGGTGGGACCACCTCCAACACAAAGAATGAAATAAAATTGGGGTCATAACTATGATGAAGTCCTATGTGTTTACATATAGGTGTATAAAGTAACCCCGCCTCTAAATAATAGAGGTGGTCCTGAATGCGTTTGGCAAAGGGTCTCTTTGTTTTCCCTATGTAGAATGCACCACAGGTACAGGTCGCTAAATAGATAACCCCAACCGTGGTGCAATCTGCATAGGTTTTGGATTTGTGATACCCTCCCATAGGCAGATGGCATCCTGATCCCTCCTTCACCCAGGGGCATCGTTCACACTGGCCACATCTAAAAGTCCCTTTTTGTTCTACCAAATTGGTGGTTGTTGAATCATGATTTAAATGGCTATGTACCAAGTTATCTCGAATTGATCTAGGTCGCCTAAACACAATTTCCGGCTGTGCTGCCACATACTTGGAGACTATCGGGTCCTCCGCCAAAAAATGCCAATTATTGGCTATAATCCGGCGGAAGACGTCTTGATTATCGCTAAAGGTCGTAATGTATTTCGTTGTACAGTTGGCAACTCTTTTTTTGGGCTCAAAGATTAGAGTTTCTCTTGTTTTTAATTTTGCCCTTTGGTACGCCTGTCTCAAGACTTTTTTGCTGTATCCTCTTAGTAGCAATCTCTCATATAAGGCCTTTGATTCAATTTCAAAGTCTGTCTCCTTAGTGCAGTTTCTCCTAATCCTAAGGTATTGTCCAAAGGGAATACTTCTCACCAGTGGGCGAGGGTGGGCACTTGAGTAGTGTAAGATTGTGTTACCAGCCGTCTCTTTGCGATAGAGATTGCTGTGTATTAACCCATTAGGGTCAATAATCAGTGTAAGGTCCAAAAAAGGAATACTGAAAGTACTTGACTGGCTTGTAAATTTAAGATTATATCTATTATGGGAGATATATTGCATAAACTCCGTTAGTAGCTCAGCTGGTCCAGTCCAGATGACAAGGACATCGTCGATGTACCTCCGCCACAATAAAATGTGGCAGAGGTACATCACGGCGCCGTCATCAGCAAAAAGTTCCCACAGGGGGTGAAGTTGTTGTCCAGACACGCTTGTGCCCGGTGTATTTTTCCAACTTCCCTTAGTCCTGCTTCGCGTATATATCCACTGGCGTTATTTGACATCCCACAGTTACTGGTGAGCATCTATTTGTTTATATAAGTTTTTCATTTTTATGATTAATGAATCACATGAAATGTACACTATATACCCTGTTTAAATTATATGTAACTAATTTATTCTTGTTTACATATTATCAGATAAGAGTATGTCATAGATGTGTGCGGCGCCCAGAAGACGCGTAGTGCGAAACATGTCGGCGACCAGCCCTCTACTCATCTAACTATTGTCATATCTTATCTACAACAGGGCAATCAATGATTTCTGTCATTGTATTTCTTATTTATTTTTGTTTTCATGTATTTATATTAAATTTTGATACTTTTCTATATATGTTTCTATGTTACATTATTAGCTCACCTACTCTTTGACACGAAACACCACAAAAAGTCCTACACTACTGACATGGTTTCATTACCTACTCAGTGCGTTTTTCGCTTTATATTTTAACCACTAAGGACTGGTGGAGTACTGTCAGTGTTGGAAACCAACCATACAAACTCTTTGAAATATACATTAATTTGGGACGTAAAATCCCGCTCTCCTCTGGGAGGTTTCCAGCACTAGGTGACTTTACAATAAATAACTTATATGTTTATATTAAATGTTTTATTATTAATTATTTTCTTTGTGTAATTGTATGTTAACTATTGCTTAGACGCAATACTCTGAACAGATCGTTCTTTCACTAATTGTAAGCTTAAAGCTTTTTTGACCACTGGGCTTGAACTCTGGGTGCGACGTAGCCCCATTACTCTTCCACTTGTGGACGGGGACCGGGGTGGCGTCACACACTGAGTTCCCCCTCGTGGTATACCGGATTCTTGTGGTAGGCCCCTCCCTAGATTGCATCCCCCCTTACTTTGTATGGTGGGATACATATATATGACTCCCCCTTCCCCCCTTGGGTGTCTCTTGGGTGGCCCCTGATATTTTTTGGCAATCTTCAGAATGTCGCAATTCTCAGGCCAAATCTGGGAACAATTTCTTGACACCATTCAAAACTCTTGCACTCCTCAGGTAGAAACAGACGTAGGGATTGAAGTATTTTTCTCCAAACTTAAAAGATTAATGGAGAAAAAATCAAATTTGGGCTGGCATATACGCTTTTTCGATCGCTACTTAAAGGAAAATGTGAATCCTCAAGGCTTGAGGGTTCAGATTTTCCCCACCTTTGATGTAGCGGAAGATGAATTAAAAACTAAATGGGAACAAAATCTCAACCAATGTTCAGCCAACATGATGCTGATGCTGAAAGAAAAACACAGTCTAGATTTAATAGAGTTGGACACTGAAATTGAAACACTACGTAGATCTGCCACTCAGTATGCATCAATTCCTGAATTCAAAAATAAAGAGCAGGAACTGATACAACACCTAGTAAGATACAACAAAAATGTGGTCCTGAAAAAAGATCAAAAATTCTATAAGGATAAGCTTGCCTTTACAGGTGGGTATGCATACAGATGGCAAAAAGGTGTTACCAATTTTCGCGGTAGAAACCGCCAATCCAACTCTTATCCTAATACCGCAAACTATATATCTGACTCTGAACTTTCTGCTTCTTCCTCTGTTTCCTCACAGCAACCCTCTACTCGATCGAACCGAGGATCGTCACGGAGAGGACGCGCACAGAAACGGGGTAATGGTGGTGGTGCACACATTCAGGGAGGCACACTCAAGAAGCGTATTGTTTCCCCCCAGACACATCAGGTGGGGAACAATGCTTCTGATGAAATTAAGGACACTCAAGGTGACCCGGTGATGGGAACTTCATCCTTAACTATGTTTACAGACTCTGGGGCAACAGGGGAGGGACATCCCCACAAGGAATTAGGAGCCACTCCCAAAACCACTCATACCAAAATGAACCCTGGTCCTCTCCCTTTAGGAACCATTCACACGGCCCTCACTTCAATCTCACAGATGAAGCTGGGCAAGATAGACGCATTCATGATCAAACCATAGATGCTCAATCATCTCAGAAAACAATAGGTCTTGATGTTATTAACTTATCATCTTATCCTCTATCGACATCTGAAACAGAGGTCCTACGTCTAGGACTGAGCTTCTGTCCTGACCAATCAATTGACAAATTTACACTAGCGAAAGATCTTCATCTATTTGCCCGCAATCTGACATATAAATTTATATTCGATAATGATAGAGGTAAAATAATTGGACGAGATGAGGATCTATATAAAGGGTTCAAAGTTCAGGACTTCAGGGCACTTAAAATCCTCATACAGTTGCTAGATGAGAACGAAAGAGCAGTAGATCCCGACGAGCTAGCGTTAGAAGAGGAAGAGGAAGAGTCAATTCCTGAACCCAATAAATTCAAAGCTAAATCTGAAAAATTTCCCAATCTTCAGACTAGTCCCGCAATATGGGCATTCCTTAAACAGACCAAAAAGCAGATTGAAAATTTCCCATTTTTGAAATCAAAACAGAAAAAATCTAACCTTTCAATACAACAACAGGAAGCCCTTCAAAAACTTGCCAAAAATGACACTATAGTAGTAAAACCATCAGACAAGGGTGGCAACGTAGTTGTCATGGACAAATGCAACTACGTGTCCATGTGCAATAAAATCCTTGACAACAAGGAATGGTACAAAAAAATTCCAAACGAGAGTATTGTAGAATTTAGAGACCAGTTTCAGTCCATACTTATAGATGCCTTTGAGAATAATTTAATAGACAAGGATTTATTTGAATATTTAAATGTAAAATGGCCAATTACCCCTACATTTTACTCCATGCCTAAGGTACACAAGAATATTAAAAATCCCCCGGGTCGGCCGATCATTTCCGGTATTGGATGCCACACCGAAATGGCAAGTAAATATATAGACTGCCAACTCAGACCACATGTCATGGGTCTACCGTCTTACCTAAAAGACACACTAGACCTTTTGAAAATCATTGAGGGCATGAATGTCCCGGCTGGGTCTAGTCTAGTGGCAATTGACATCGAAGCCTTATATTCCAGTATTCCCCACTCCAAGGGGGTACAAGTTATCACCAATTTTTTACAGGAACAGGATAGACACAATTGGAAACTGTGTAGATTTATTTCCGCACTACTTGAACATATCCTTACTACCAATGCCTTTCTCTTTAATGGTTCCACCTACCTCCAGGTACAGGGGGTTGCGATGGGGACTTCGTGTGCCCCATCGTATGCCAACCTGTACCTGGGGGGGTGGGAGAGGGAGCTTTTTGCTGATGACGGCGCCGTGATGTACCTCTGCCACATTTTATTGTGGCGGAGGTACATCGACGATGTCCTTGTCATCTGGACTGGACCAGCTGAGCTACTAACGGAGTTTATGCAATATATCTCCCATAATAGATATAATCTTAAATTTACAAGCCAGTCAAGTACTTTCAGTATTCCTTTTTTGGACCTTACACTGATTATTGACCCTAATGGGTTAATACACAGCAATCTCTATCGCAAAGAGACGGCTGGTAACACAATCTTACACTACTCAAGTGCCCACCCTCGCCCACTGGTGAGAAGTATTCCCTTTGGACAATACCTTAGGATTAGGAGAAACTGCACTAAGGAGACAGACTTTGAAATTGAATCAAAGGCCTTATATGAGAGATTGCTACTAAGAGGATACAGCAAAAAAGTCTTGAGACAGGCGTACCAAAGGGCAAAATTAAAAACAAGAGAAACTCTAATCTTTGAGCCCAAAAAAAGAGTTGCCAACTGTACAACGAAATACATTACGACCTTTAGCGATAATCAAGACGTCTTCCGCCGGATTATAGCCAATAATTGGCATTTTTTGGCGGAGGACCCGATAGTCTCCAAGTATGTGGCAGCACAGCCGGAAATTGTGTTTAGGCGACCTAGATCAATTCGAGATAACTTGGTACATAGCCATTTAAATCATGATTCAACAACCACCAATTTGGTAGAACAAAAAGGGACTTTTAGATGTGGCCAGTGTGAACGATGCCCCTGGGTGAAGGAGGGATCAGGATGCCATCTGCCTAGGGGAGGGTATCACAAATCCAAAACCTATGCAGATTGCACCACGGTTGGGGTTATCTATTTAGCGACCTGTACCTGTGGTGCATTCTACATAGGGAAAACAAAGAGACCCTTTGCCAAACGCATTCAGGACCACCTCTATTATTTAGAGGCGGGGTTACTTTATACACCTATATGTAAACACATAGGACTTCATCATAGTTATGACCCCAATTTTATTTCATTCTTTGTGTTGGAGGTGGTCCCACCCCCAGAAAGAGGGGGCAATTTTGATAAAAAAATCCTGCAGCAGGAAACCCGCTGGATCTTTAATCAGAGGGCGACCTACACACCGGGTCTGAATACGGCTTTATCATTTAAGCCATTTCTGTAGGTGATTAGATTTATATTTGATTATTATTTATTAATTATTTATTATTGTCTATTATTTTTTGTCTATCTTGCCCTGCAAGGTCTATGTTTTTCGATACACAGTAATTATAATAGTATTTGGTATCCGTCTGCCATCTAGTGGACACAATTGAGTTTCCTGCTGCCTTTGGGTGAAATGTTCCATTATCAAGATCAAGACTGTTCTTTTGTTATTGCCCTTTTCCCCTATTATGGGGATTTTACTGCAAATTTAACATACTATAGCAAAATTCCTTGCTGCACAAGATTAAACCTTTTCATGCATGGTGTTATGCATTACACCATCAAACTTACCTATGCTTACGTACTATACCAACTGTGGATGTCAATATGCTGCCAGAGGATTAATCTTTACGCGGCAGTACTCTTTGGGAACCACCGGGTGGCGCTGTCTGAATGGCAGCCTTGGAGTAAGTGAGGCCGTTGATCTGACTGATATGGATGTCAGTTCATCCATGTAGATTGCGGCGCATGCGCAGTACGGCCGTTTCCGGGCCGATCTGCGCATGCGCGGTAAGTCAGATCAAACGGATGTGATGTCAGGGGTCATTGGACCCTTCACGTCCGGGTCACCCCATGGATTTAAGCACCGGCGTGTGTGTTTCCCTCACACACGCCAGGAACCTGGTGATGGAAGTTTGCCATTAGAGAGGACGCTCAACCTGCATATTACAATAGGTATGATTGAATCAAGTACCTCCCTTCCTTCTGATACCTCTTCTTGCTCCCTATCCCCTGGTTCCTGTTATATGGCATATATATGGCTTATTATATGTGGTGCCAGTTTGCAGACCAGGATCTCCTCCACCATATGATTATTTTTCTTTTTGAGTCACTGATATGACTTGGCCTTCCTCTTGTATTAGGATACTAGCCTCATTATTAAAGATACCTATTTGTAACTATTCATTATTTATTGGTTGAGAGATTTAGTGGTCCTGCCATAACGCTCCGATCTCGCCAGACCCTATACCAGGAAATAGGGAATAACAATACATCTCTGTTATTCTGCATTAACTGTGCAGTAATATGTGCTATTATCAATTTAGGTGTGTGACTTTCATTTGCATGCCACACCAGGCACTACAGGAGCCTCTGCTTTGGTTTAACCTCTCTGCATCCATCACTATGGTCATATAGGAACCTAAACGCTGCTTAACCACAATAATAGGTATGCTACTTCATAATTAAACTATATTTATTATTATATATTAATTATCCCTTTTTTCTTTTGGAACCTTTCTTTTTATTTAAATGTACTGATGGATAAATTATATTTCATCAGTAATACCACAGTTTTATATATCTTTATGACTGTGGTATTAGTTCCCTTATGACGCTTGTATACGTGCATATATGTATATATATATATATATATGTTCTATTATATATGACCCATACTAGCTATTACTATTATTATCCTTGTAGATCTTGTTATCAAATTGTGTCACACTGCAACCTATCAAGGGTACGGCCTTACTCAGAACCCTGTGGATCTGACTCCCACAGGGGGTGAAGTTGTTGTCCAGACACGCTTGTGCCCGGTGTATTTTTCCAACTTCCCTTAGTCCTGCTTCGCGTATATATCCACTGGCGTTATTTGACATCCCACAGTTACTGGTGAGCATCTATTTGTTTATATAAGTTTTTCATTTTTATGATTAATGAATCACATGAAATGTACACTATATACCCTGTTTAAATTATATGTAACTAATTTATTCTTGTTTACATATTATCAGATAAGAGTATGTCATAGATGTGTGCGGCGCCCAGAAGACGCGTAGTGCGAAACATGTCGGCGACCAGCCCTCTACTCATCTAACTATTGTCATATCTTATCTACAACAGGGCAATCAATGATTTCTGTCATTGTATTTCTTATTTATTTTTGTTTTCATGTATTTATATTAAATTTTGATACTTTTCTATATATGTTTCTATGTTACATTATTAGCTCACCTACTCTTTGACACGAAACACCACAAAAAGTCCTACACTACTGACATGGTTTCATTACCTACTCAGTGCGTTTTTCGCTTTATATTTTAACCACTAAGGACTGGTGGAGTACTGTCAGTGTTGGAAACCAACCATACAAACTCTTTGAAATAAGAACCAACATAGTTTTCAAACATCTGAGCAGAAGTGAAAGTGAAATTCAATGTAGAGCTATATAATAAGTACATTAACTTCATGCCTATAAAAACACGGAAAAACATTTTGATTATTTAGTGATAAAGACTATAATACATATCCAATTTTTTTTTTATTAAAAAAACAATTACATTTTTCATAGTGATTCTCCATTTTTCATGCCCAAATGGAATACTTAGACAGATGAGAAGAAAGTACCAATTTCTGCACACCACACAAACCTGGTGATCATGCAAGTGATAGCAGCCTAGCTCTGTCCTGAACGGCGCGATTCCCCGGTTTGTTTTGCCCCACCCACAAAGCTTAGTCAAGAGCCTCTTCTGTGATAAAATTAAAATTAGCTGCCAGATGGATCCAGAGAGGAGACAACAGAGTTGCGGTCTATAATTAATACATACAGTATGTGGACAAAAAAGTGCATTAACCCCCCTGACGGTAAACCCGAGCGTGACTCGGGGTTGGTTTTCAATGCTAAAATCGGTATCCCCGAGTCACGCTCGGGGTGGACGTGCAGCGGCGCGGCTTACCTTTTGCTGGATCCATGGGAAAATTACTCACCTTGTCCCTGGATCCAGCGATGCCATCCCGCTGTGTGAGCGAGCGGGACCTCCTCGCTCGATTCACAGTCCCCGTGTGCCGCCGATCTCCGTTCCGTTCCCTGCGACGTTACGACGCACGGGGACGGAGAACGGCGCCAAATTAAAAAAAGTAAACAAACACTTTACATACAGTATACTGTAATCTTAGGCCCCATTCACACCTAGGCTTTTTTACGCCTGAAACGCACTGCTCATGAACGCGAGAGGGCAGAATTAACATTGTTTCCTATGGTGCCTGTTCACACCTGAACGCCTGAACGCCCAAACGCCTGTCGCGCGAAGCTCAAACTAGTCCCGGACCTTTTTTTGTCGCGCGAATCGCGCGACATAGGCGTTTTCGATCGGTTTTTTTCCCCATAGAAAGTAATGGGAAACGCGCGAATTGAGCGTATCGCGCGACAGCAAGCGTTTTTACGCGCGTTTTGACGCCCATACAGCTTCAAAAGAAAAACAGGAAATGACATATTTTTCTACAGGAAGTTCTGAAATCACCATTTTACTTTACTTGCAATAAAGAAAAGTCACATTTTTAACAATGGAGGCAGAATTTGACAGAACCCTTTCCATGCTGGAGCCTGAAACTTACATCAGGATGGTGAAGGAGCACCCCTGTCTTTATGACAGCAGGGCACCGGGCTACAAGATGAGGACCACCCGTTGGGACGCTTGGTGTTCAATTGGGAGCCAAGTATATGAAAACTGGGCACGGATAAATAAGTACCATGATAGCAAAGGTAAACTCTATCAAAAAACATAACAGAACTACAAAATGCCCATAATGAAATAATGGAATGATTGTTTGTCGTTACAGTAAGCATTTATTACCGTACCAATATGCTGTTAAGTTTAAAAATGTGTCTTTACAATTCTGACTATTGTGCGGTCATGCGACATGGCTTCTAAACAAAAATTGCGTTCTCTTCTTCCCAAAAATAGAGCTTACTAATGGTGATATTTGATCCCCTCTGTGATTTTTAATAATCCAACAATTTAAAAAAATATATTATTTTACACATATCTTTAATATAAAAAAACAAAACAAAAATTCAATCGACCTAGCGACTACAGCGGCAGGGCTTCAAACTTTTTAAGGTGGGGACGGGGGCTACCCAGGACCTTACACTAAACTGCCTGCAGTGATCAGTAAATAAATGATCACTGCATTCAGTGATACTGTGACAAGGGGATGGGGGAGTGGATTGGAGATCCAAAGGGGATTGTGCCTGCGTGTACTGGTGTCAGTGTCATCACTTCCCTCTTCCTGTGTTTACACAGGAGGAGAAAGTGACACGCAGGGGGACACATATAGAGCCACGTAACCACCGGATGTACCTTGGGGGTCCCGATCGGACCCCCAACCCACGTCTAGGCGGGCACGTACAGGCCCTTTATTAGACCCCAGAAAAAATACATAAACTAAGTATACAATTGATAGAATGTCACTAATATAAAATGGCACACTATATCATAGGGCTATTGAACCCAAAGATAAAACTGTATCAAAATAAAATTAGAATGAGACTTCTTATAACATCAATCATTTTTTTTATTTTGTTTCCGCAAAACAGCATAGTAAAGATTATATTTCACAAAATAAGCGTGTCAAAAGCTGAAAAGTTCAATAAATTAAATGGAATTGAGCTGCCATGGGACCTGTCCTTCAGGAGAGACAAAGTATGCCGCATACTGTTCACGGACATGTGTCCCCTGTGTGTTCCCACGTACACCAGTCCAATGAGCTCTTTCCAGAGTCTCATGGACTGGCTCCTCATAATCTAGACCATCACGCTGCCTGACAAAGTTGTGCAAGGCACACGCAGCTTCAACAGCACTAATGGCATTTTGCATGTTGAGTACAATCGGTGTGTGGAGAACCCTCCACTTGTTCGCCAAAATTCCAAAAGCACACTCAACTACGCGTCGTGCTCTGCTTAGCCGGTAGTTGAATATGCGTTTCTCTTCATTCAGATTATGTCCTGAATAAGGCCGAAGGAGGTGTGTGTTCAGAGCAAAAGCCTCATCACCCACAAAGACACTTGGTAGGGGAGGGCCGTTTGTGCCCGGGAGTGGACTATTTTGCGGAAGGTCCAGACCATCCGTTCGAAGCAATTGGCCAAAAGACGAGTTCCCAAAAATAGCCGAGTCTGCACTACTTCCATAGGAACCAATGTCAATATAGGTAAAACAATAATTGGCATCAGCCACAGCCATTAAGACAAATGAAAAGTATTTCTTATAATTGAAATACTGGCTTCCACTAGCCATGGGCTTCACAATCCTGATGTGTTTCCCATCTATCGCTCCTAGACAATTTGGGAAGTTGCAGCGTTGCCAGAATACTTCCGAAATTTTTTCCCAGTCCTCTGCTGCCGGTTTTTTAAACACAATGGGTTTCAGGACTTCCCAAATGGCACAGCAGGTGTCACGAATTATATAACTGGCAGTAGATCTTCCAATACGAAACGAGTAATGTAGACTTGCAATCGATTGTCCAGTTGATAGATACCTACAAAGAAAATAATATATATTATTTTATTTTATTTTTTACAGTGAAAATACTAAAGCTAAAATGGAAGAGCATACGGGACGGCCACGCTCGCCAGCTGAGGGCACAGCGGGAGCAGCGGCGAAGTGGAAGTGGAGCCTGTTCCGTAAAAGAATATGTCCAGGCCAAGGAACTGGAGTTTCTCAGACCGGTGCTGGCTTTGGGGAGGTAAACCATTATCTGTACTTTGCTCGGTAAACAAAATGTTTAAAATTATTTTTGAATATATGATTTCTTTTTTCAGTACTGAAAGCTGCTGGGACGAAGCTGCCACAGCTGAAGTAGAGATTGGGGAAAGAGAAAGCGTGGCATCGGGGGATCAAGCGATGGCGTCTCTGGAGCCGGAACCACAACACTCCGATGCATCGCGTTCAAATGCGACGACACCACTTGTAGAGGAGTCCACAATTAGCATCGCGCCTATTGGACCTCCACGTGCTCTGCGAAGGAGGGCTCCAGCTCCGGATCCAGCCCTGGAGCGCATGTTAGACATTATGTCAAACATGTCCGACTGCATGAACAATAGGTCATATGGCCAAAATGCAGCAAAATGTCTGGGGGACCTAATCGATAAAGTCCCCCCAAATCTGCAAACGGTGGTGCTGGCCTGTACTGTTAGGTACATAGCAACATTTATACCCCCGACAGAAGCTGACCAGATATCAGAACCACCACCACCCTATGGCCCCTATGCCAATAAACCCACCGAGCATGTCCCAGCACCACCCACGCCCCATTTCTCCCCACCACCCATTCCCCTTTGGACAGGACCACAGCTTTCCGCCCATCCTCCTCGACCAACACCACCACCGACTTCTGCTCACCATCCTTTGACCACCACTCTATCTCATTTCCCTCCTGTGCCAACACCTTCCACTCACACTTCTCTGAACCCTTTTCCTTATACACAACCTTCTTCTTACCCTCCTCCTACGACTCTTTCTCCTTTTCCTCATCTCTCAACACCACCTGTCACATACACTACTCTGCCTCCTACAACACTTTCTTCTTACCACCCACCACCTTCTACTTACCCTGCGACAACGACTACACCTACTTCACATTACCCACATCGACCGAGACAACCGACTTACCGTAATGCCCCAACACCAACACCACCACCACCACCAGCACCACCACCTTCCACTTGGTCAGGGGAAGACAGCACCACCTCCACTTGGCCCCCTTTTGCCCAAGCACTATCAGTCGCCATGTCACCGCACGGGGAAGAGGACTCCTCCCCAACTTTACATCACATGTAAATAACTAATATGTGTAGAACATATAGGCACTTTTTGTATATATTCTTAATAAAAAAAAAATCTACCCAATGTTTTGGTTTGTTAAAAAATTAAACTAATTTTTTTCCTACAGAATTTTTGTTTGGTTTTTATTACATATATATATATATATATATATATATATATATATATATATATATATATATATATATATATATATCTATGAAATATTAATAGAGTGTATTACATTCAAAGCGCTAAATAAAAATTACCTCAGTGTTATGATAAGTCGCTCCACAGGGGGGATACAGTTGCGGAAGTAGGTGTCCATCCTCTGCAATCTGTTGATCAGCAATTCCAGCAACTCATCAAAGCTGTAAAGAAAAATGAAATTTAAAATTGGCAATGGAATGGTACTAGGGTTGCCACCTTTCCGGGATTCTCCAGAACAGTTTGGGTTTGGAATCATGTGTCCGGGTTTCAGACTGCCTGACACTCTGACACATTTTTCTGACCAGACTATGGATTTCCGGCAGGGTTAATGGCTGCAGGGGATGGAAACTTAAAACCCAGCAGCCACAGATATACCAGGATGAGAGGTGCTATCTGCCAAGGGGTGAGTGAGCTCACCATCCATCGCTGTCTGACAGAAGCACCCCCCCCCTTTCTCTATCCTGCCTCTTGGTGAGTACACTAGGATAAATCAGAGTTCTCACATTGGAGTCCTCTCCGTACATCAGAGATTTCGGTTTCCCCCCTTAGATCATGGTTCACAGAGCATCCCTTATGTCTGAGTATCTTGAGGTCTCGCTTCAATCAGATTATGTTGGTTAACCCATACAGTGAAAGGGAAATCTGGGAGTTGAGATGCAAAAGGGTGACTGTGATGTAAAGGGGGACTCTGTGCACTGTAATGTAAAGGGGGAACTCTGTGCACTGTAATGTAAAGGGGGAACTCTGTGCACTGCAATGTAAAGGTGGACTCTATGAACTTTGATGTAAAGGGGGAACTCTGTGGACTCTAATGTAAAGGGGGAACTCTGTGGAATCTAATGTAAAGGGGGAACTCTGTGCACTGTAATGTAAAGGGGGAACTCTGTGCACTGCAATGGAAAGGGGACTATTTTTATTATATTCATATGATTAGAAATGTAAAATACTAGCAAAATATATGTATAGTTCATACTATTAAAAAAAATAGTTGTGCACCGCTGAAGTGTACATGTTTGACTTGAAGAAAAGGTGGCAACCCAAATGGTACAATGTAAAAAAAAAAATGATTCCAGATAATTTTTTACTAACCTTTTTATGGACATTCTGGTGTAGTCCAGAAATTTGTCTTCATGGTCACGGAGGTCTTGGTACATCACCCAAAATTGCCCTCTTTCTTCCCGATCAGCAATGACGGGGTGTATCCAAAATCTGCGTTGCCTCTTCCTTTTTCTCTGCCTCTCGTTTATAAGATATTGGCTAGCAGTGGCTGCTGCCATGAACAAAGCCATCTCGTCATCACTCATTTTCACAATGGAGTCAGAAGCACAAGGATGACCCGGAAGAGGAATTATCACCCAGGAAGAGGAAAAAAAAACCTTAACATAGCAACAAATGATGACAGAGGTGATCTATTTTCCTATTGGGCAAAAAAAAAAAAAAACGCGCGAAAAAACGCCTGTTACGCCTACGCCTAGGTGTGAATGCAGCCTTATAGATTACAGTACTGTATGTAAAAAATACACACCCCCCTTGTCCCTAGTGGTCTGCCCAGTGTCCTGCATGTACTTTTATAAAAAAAAAAATGTAATTTCTGCCTAAAAACTGTAGATTGTCCAAAAGTGTCCCTTTATGTCAAAAATGGTTTTAGATCAGCTAGAAAACAGCGATAATAAATTATAATCACTTGCAGAAATGTGCGATAGCGATTTGTGGGGAAATTCGTCATAAAAAAAAAAAAATAATGACAGCGACAATTCTGGAACTGAGCAAATTTCAGTGATTTTGAGTTGATTACATTATTGAATAATTTTTATTATAATTATATTATTTGTTATAATTATTTATAATTATTTATTATATTATAATTTATAATTTTGTTTTAAAAAAAATTCATACCCGGGATGCCTACAAGACTCTTGCTTGGTCAGATTTAAGTGAGTTATTTCTAAAAATTACAGGCCTACAGTATAAAACGCCAAATTTCCTTGCAAAATAAATGTACCGCTTTTGGTACGTAATTCCAGACAGAATCATACCGCCAGGGAGGTTAAGGAGGATCCTGCCTCCTTGGTTCTTCTTCCTATTTTAAATCAGCTTCAGAATTTATCCTGTTATCCTGCGATCTTAATAGTTTATTTTTTTTATTCTTTTCCTTCCACTTTGACACTGGTACATATACAATATGAATATATGATAATAGAGTGCTGGCTGAGATGGAGCTCTCTAACCTATATAGATTTTTTTTTTTTTCATTTAAATCTTGCCTACTTAAAAAAAAAAAATCTCTTTTTCTTTTAATACTCATGAGTATTTTGATGCTCTCATTGTGTCCACATATGTATTACTTTGAAGTGGCATTCCAATACCTTATAGAGTTCACCTCTTTTGTCTCCTCTTTGGATCCACCTGGTGGGTATTTTTCATTCTTTCACAACAGCAACTCATGGTGTATTAAAGTGGAGTTCCACCCAAAAATTTAACTTCTACTTTTTGGAACCCTCCTCCCCTCCGGTGTCACTTTTGGCACCTTTCAGGGGGGAGGTGGGAGCAGATACCTGTTTAATACCTATCTGCTCCCACTTCCGGGCATAGATAGCTGCATTATCTGTGGGTATCTACGCCACTTCCCGTCCCCCCTGCTGTCTTCTGGGAGACACATGTGTCCCAGAAGACAGCAGGGACCATTCTGATTGCGCAGCGTGAGTCGCGCATGCACAGTAGGGAACTAGGAAGTGAAGCCGCAATGCTTCACTTCCTGATTCCCTTACCAAAAATGGTGGCGGCAGCACCCAAGAGCCAAAATGATAGCTCGGCTTTGGGTGCCGACATTGTGGGCACTATGGACACGTAAGTGTCCTTCTTTTCAAAGTCAGCAGCTGCAGTATTTGTAGCTGCTGACTTAAAAAAAAAAAATCATCAGACCTCCGCTTTAAATCTCCCCTTTCACACAGAACCCTTACCTCCATGACTAAGCCTCATGAGCGGGGTGAAATGTTTCAGGGTGTGTGGCCTGGACAGAGCTAGGCTGATGCTGCTATTACCTTCATGACTGCCAGGTTTGTCTGGTGTGTGACAATTGGGACTTTTTTTATCTAATATTTAAAGTGGAGTTACACCCAAAAATGGAACTTCCACTTTTGGGAATCCCCCCCTCTGGTGTCACATTTGGCACCTTTCAGGGGGGGGGAGCAGATACCTGTGTAATACAGGTATTTGCTCCCACTTCTGGGCATTGATCACCTTGTGATCGAGGTGACATATGCCGCTTATGGCGCCTACTCCGTCCTCCCCCGCTGTCTTCTGGGAGACACACAGGTCCCAGAAAACAGCAGGGACCAGTGAGGATGAGCAGCATGACTCGTGCATGCACAGTAGGGAACCAGGAAGTGAAGCTGTAAGGCTTCACTTCCGGATTCCCTACCGAGGATGGTGGTGGCAGCAGCCCGAGAGCTGAGCGACAGATCGGCTTCGGCTGCCGACATTGCGGGCTTCCTGGACAGGTAAGTGTCCATATATTAAAAGTCAGCAGCTGCAGTATTTGTAGCTGCTGACTTTTAATTGTTTTATATTTATTTAGTTGGGCCTCCGCTTTAAGCACACAGAGCCAGGAAGGGCCCTTTACATTGAGCCAGCACCCACATTGCAGTCTACTGGACTTGTATTTAGGCGCCTAAACTGCTGCAACCAAAATTATTTTTTAGAATATAAATGAAAACTTTTTATTTAGTACTTCTTATGTTTTCCCATACCTTAGTAAATGTAGTGAAGATTCACTTTGCAAAATATACCGATTCACATGGAATGAAAAAAATAAATACAAAAATTTGCATGTGATTGGAAGTTGGCAGTCTGCAGAGCTTTGCCTCATTCTCAAAGCTTTTTCCTTGCAAAGTACAAATTCTATTGCAAAGTTAGCAGTATATTTGTCTTTCGTAAATCAACCCCCTTGAATATATTCCCCCTTTTCTTCACAAGTTCAACAAATACAGCATATATTAACTCATTGCATATTTTTAGCTTCCGAGAGATGTGCAACTTCTTGTTATAATGAGATTATTCATCATTTGTTTTTTCTGATATCACGTACTGATCTTTTTGTTGACCTTATAGCTTTTCCTTGTAATTTTGAAAAGCTTCTATGCTAAGATGTATTGCAAGAGAGTAACTAATGAATTGCAAAAAGAAAAGTTTTTTTTTTCAACATATGATTTATTTAATAGGTTTGGAATCGTGTCTTGATGATAATATATAAATGTTATCTTGATTTATTCCAGGTACTTTTTTTTTTCAATCAGCCTGTGAGCTCAGATTTCTGTTTCAAATTACTCAAACTTTATCATCTCTGTATGTGCTATTTGACCTTATTGTATCTTATCTGTTACATTTAGGCATTGTAGCTATGTAATACCTTGTAAAAAAATAAAAATAAACATTTTGTCAGTTGTCTCTTGGACAAATCTCTTATCTGGTTCTGAGCAGACAACTGAGCAGATGTGTTGTGCAAATAAACACAAGTTTTATCTTGCGGGCAGGATGATTGTATTTATTGGACTATATAAACACAAATAATTGATTGTGAAAAGGGTGCTCTTAATATAGAAATTTACAGTAAGAAGTGTACACATGCCTAAATGTTATATCTGGACCTGCTTGAGAACTTTGATTTGGTTCAGCCATCTGTCACTTCTATTGCAATATATGTCACTATATCTGCTGAGGTAGTAGGCAGTAGTAAGGGTGGAAAAGAACTAGAATTCTCTTTTTATAGTCCCTATTCTACTAAAACTGCCAACTTCTCTGATCTCTAGCCACTGGTGTTGTTAAAAAAATTCCAAGCTTCCCAGACCCTGTCCTGGTGCCATACTAGCACAGGTACTCATTGATATCCCTCTGTTGTGTTTGCAGCCGCTGCAACATTGCCAACATTGAGTTCCACCTGGTCGGCATGTTACAAATGGGCAGATTGCATTCTCTTTGAATGTCAGCCAGCTGAGCACTGGCATTGTATGACCAGCGGAAATGACCACAGACTTTTCTGGCCTGCCTCAGGATATCTTGTAAGCCTGGGTACCTGGTCAAGAACCGTTGCACTACCAAATTCAGGACATTTTCCAAACATGGAACATGTGTCAAGTATCCCTGTTGGAGGGCAGAGAGAAGGTTGGTGCCATTGTTGCATACAACCATTCCTGGCTGAAGCTGACGTGGCGTCAACAACCTCTGGGTCTGCCCCTGCAGAGCTGACATAATCTCTTCCCCAGTGTGGCTCCTGTCCAACTCAAGCATTACATTGCATATTTTAGCCTGATTGCTTGCCCATTGAACACTTACGGAGCACTGCTGGTTCAGAGGAAAAATCTGCAGAAGAGGTCATAGAAGAAAAAGAAGAGGAGGGGGTGGAGGAGAGAGCTGTGGCAGGATTGCCAATAGAATTTTTGAGGCATGGTGGCAGAACAAGCTCAAACAACACTGAAACCTGCCCTGCATCCTTCCCAGCTGCCCGCAGAGTTACCCATTACCCATTGCGCAGTGAAGAAAAGGTAACATTCCTCCCCATGCCTGTTGGACCATGAGTCAGCGGTAATATGAACCATACTGCTGACCGCCCTGTCCAACAAGGCCAAAACATTGCCTTCCACATGCCGGTAGAGAGCTGGAATGACCTTCCATCAAAAGAAATGGTATTTTGAAACCTGCCACTGTGGTACATCACATTCCACAAATTCACAAAAGGGGGCAGAGTCTACCAGCTGAAAAGGCAGCAGTTGCAGTGCTAGCAAGCTAGCATTTAAACGCTATTAATGTGGATGGCTGGGACCAAATTAATTTTTACGGTTCAGCAACTGGGGTAGGGATATTTGCCTGCTAAAATCAATTGGTGGTGTACTGATACAGTACCTTTCGCCGAGAATGTGTTTTCAGCATGACAGCATCGCGCTGATTCTCGGCGACATGGTGCCGACTTCTCGCACTCACTGGAATAGAAAAAGTACATTCCAGCGAGCGCGTAATAGAAGCGACGGGGATCCGACTTGGATTCCCGCCAATTCTAGCCGCAGCGTTTGGTATGAATCATGAGGGGGAACTCTAAGCCATGAGGAGCAAAGAGAAGTCTGCCTTTTTCCATGATGTGGGTTTTTCAAGTGCTGTTGCCAGACTGCATGGCAAGTCGTCATATGTCATATGGTCAAGCATGTGGTGCCCAAGCGGCTGCTGTTCTGGGCACGCTTGATCGGCTTTAGACATAGGTTGCAAGCAGCCGAATTTCGATCTGCTTTACACATGTTGAAAAAGCCCCACACCAAGGAACTTTTAAAATTCAGCGGGGAGTCAGCAGCGCCCTGCACCTGAAAAGCTCTGCTGTGTGATATAATAGGGTGTCTGCCCTTAAGCAGCCCCCTAGAGGACATCCTGCCTCATTGGAGTTGTGCCTCCCCTCCTCCTCTCTTCTCTCAGGCACCCAAGTATGGTAAGTGACCTCAACATGCCCTACCTCCTTGTCACTGGAGCAAACTTGGCAGTATGCTTCAGCTGGGGGAACATAACTGCCAGTTTCTAGTCCTTTTGTGGCACCCCCTCTTACTAGGCTCACGTTACTCCCTTCCCCAACCTATGAACAAACATTGGAGCCTTCAAATTGCTGTGCATCATCCAGTAGCATATAATCGACACGGTGGTCGAATAATTCTGGGGACTCCTCCATTCATGATGGTGGGGCTATGGAAGGAGTGACTTTGGACAAGGAGCTAGTGCTATAGTCTGCTTTGGATCTGTGTTAGAAGGCAAAGTACTCTGAGCCTGGGTGACAAAGGATGAGTAGGATGTGGACAGCTTTGTTATCCACTCCACCAACTCTTCTGCATGTTGTGGCTCAACAACATGGCCAGAAGCAGAAAAAAAGGACAATCGTGCCCCGCGGCCACCTGCAGAGGGTGCACCATGTCCAGGACCACCACTGTTAACTGTAGACACAGAGGCTGCTTGCCCTCTTTTAGTGGCCTGTGAGCATCTGCCTCTCCTTGGTGGCCTTCCGTGCATGATGTATGTATTGTTTTGCAACACCACAATACACTGTATTATATACTGTGTACACCACCTGAAGTGTATTAGAAACTATACACAACTGAATGCACTGTATATGTAGGCTACACTGAATGCAGAGTATATATATATATATATATATATATATATATATATATATATATATATATATATATATATATATATATATATATATAAAAGACTGATGTATATACTGTATATAACAAACACACTGTCACTAACTGAATAACCTGCCTGCCTAATCTAACCTGGTTCAGGAGGGCAGATGTATTGAAAATTAATGTCCTCCCCTACTTATCTACCTCCTGCAAGCCCTGCCCACTGATTTACTCCTTGCCGTTTTCACTTCCTACAGACGGTGTTGTACACAATTTCGCTGGGGCCACAAATGCCTGAAAATCTCCTTCACTTACTGTACATGGTACTCTCCAAATCTAAGGGAGAAATCGGACTCCCGGGTCTTCATAAATATTTTTGAGCCTGCCATCTCTTCAGAATCATGGATTGGAATGTCCTCTACTCCACCAAGGGGTGGGCTGGCCTGAAGGGCTTCTTCAAAAATTTACCTCTAGCATCTGTTCATTGACTGACTCCCAAATTTGTTCCCCAGACACTCCATGCTTACCCATTTATAGGTCCAGCTGTAAAAAAGCTTCCTGCAAGGCCACCCCTATTTACTTCTCCCTGGGACCAGGGCCAGTGCTAGACTATTCTGCGCCCTAGGCAAGACCAGCTACTTGCACCACCCCCCCCAAAAAACAAACAAAAAAAACGTCAACATTTCAAAAAATAGTAGAAAATGTATCTAATATAAGCACACTCTGTGCATTCCCCATACAACCCCTATACTCTCGCAGCACACTCAATGCATTCCCCATACTCACAGCACACTCCATGCATTCCTGTAACAAGCGCAGCCGTGCTACTCCTCCTCTCTCTGTGTGGGCGCTTCAGCGCCGTACTGTGTTCCACGATGGAATGCAAATGGCGCTCGTGCAATGACGTTATCGGCCGGCACCGTGATGCGTTCCAGCGTGGAGCGCGGAAGTGTGTCTTATACGGCGCTCTATTGAAAATCTCACTGCAATGTGTTACATCTGATCTCCTGCCTATAAAGGCCTGCATAGGAGATACAGGTGTTGTTCTATTATTGCCAGTCGTATACCAGCCGTATCCCAGCCATATCCAGCCGTGGTAGTGTGAGATACAGCTTGTCAGCATGGAGGCCCTATTACACCAGCCACTTCTACAGCTCCCTATGCTGCAACACCGTTCCTGGAATCCACTATTCCTTTGCTGCTGATGTCTTCTCTGCAATACAGCTCTCTGCAAGGCAACTACAGGGCATTTGGCAACCATCCTCCTTTATGAGAACTTTGTCTCCAATCTATAGAAGCTACAAACGGATAAGTAACCGTTGCTACATTTATAGTCCTATAGAAGATCTACTATTAGTGTTTCAACTGCTACCATAATGTTACTACATATGCCTTCTGCTTATCAACATGTTATATGGGAAATACTACTATGCTAAATCCTGCTTGCTAAATACTAACTAAAAGACTCAGCAACCTACAACATACCAATGCTATGTCTTTATAAAATATGCAGCTATAAATAACTCATCTATGCATAATACATACCTGAGCTGGGCTATACAGCCTCTCTCATGCAACTAATAATGAGCTATACTGCCTCTCTCAAGCAATACTAATGTCTCAATAGGAATTACTACAAGTTTGCTACTGTAATTACCTAATCTACTTTCTTACATATACGCAGGTGCTACTACGTTACTATAGTACGTGCGATATACAACAACCCAGTTGTTACTACACCACTCAATATACAAGCTTGGCATAAGTACAAATGTCTTATAGGCCTCGACCTAATAGTTCGAACTTGTTCTCTTTAAAACTTTTCTTGGCTAAGGGTTGAAGCTATTTTCTGGCATCACCCTTAGTAACCTAATACATCCCTGCATGCTGCAGGTGATATCATGTACTGAACCTCCAAACTCCTGTTGCTAGGAGCGACGCCTGGGGTTCCCGATTGGTATCACACGCATGAAGAGGTGTATTGGAAATAATCCTTGAAGCTAAAATATATTTAAATCGCTAAGGTTTGGTTGCATGTTGTAATGCTTCCATCCTTAGTAAATCAACGCCCTTCTATATGTGACAGGAAGATGATGTTGAGACCCCCCAAACTCCTGTTGCTAGGAGTGATGCCTGGGGCTAATACTGAGTTGTCGCATACAGAAGCGCATTGAGGTTCTTGTATCCGCAGTTGTGATTTACTCCCATTTCTCCAGTGCTGTTACAATTCCCCCCCATACTCCCACTATACTCGCAGCATACTCCATGCATCCCCTATACTCTAGGGTGACCAGATGTCTCTGATTTCCGGAGACAGTCCCCGGATTGAGGACACTATCCTGGACCAAAATTGTCCCCGGTTTTGATTCAGCAGCAGTGCCAGTTCTGGACAACTTACACTTGCAGAGAAAACTGCTGAGGAAGAGACCAAGAAGGAGTCTGGCTGTCCGCTCGTTCCAGCCCCTCCCCTTTCAGAGGGGCTAACACCGTTTCACATCATTCTGCATAGTGTTGGGGTGTAGCTGCAGAATTGAGGGACATCAGTGCTGGACCGCAGATGGGAGTTCCATGATTGGCTGGGCAGCATGTCATTTATCCACAGCCGACCGGGAACAGATGCTGCAGGAGGCCAGCCACAGTAAAAGAAACACCGACCTGAGGAGAAGAAGGGGGGCGGGGGAGTTCTGAGGATTCTCTGATCGCTCTGTGTTGTGTGAGATGATTGGGAGTCAGGGCTCTCGCCAGCATAAGACACAGTGCCCTGCACATGAGGGAGAGTAGTGTCCACTCCACGTGCCCTCCTCCTGTCACACTGTCTCCCCCCACGTATCTCTGACCCCCTCCTGTCACTCTGTCTCCCCCAGGTATCTCTGACCCCCTTCTGTCACAATGTCTCCCCCTATATATCTCTGACCCCCTCCTGTCACTCTGCCTCCCCCCATGTATCTCTGACCCCTCCTGTCACACTATAAATGGAAGCAAAAAGGTATGGACAGCCGCACTCCGATAAATGTAAAAAACAATAAAAGCCTTTAATCCAGTAAAAAAACACTGCACAAACAGAGAAACAGCAAATGGTGGGATAATATAGCTGTCTCCCTCATGTAACTCTGACCCCCTCCTGTCACACTGTCTCTCCCATGTATCTCTGACCCCCTCCTGTCACACTGTCTCCCCCCATGTATCTCTGACCCCCTCCTGTCACACTGTCGCCCCCATGTATCTCTGACCCCCTCCTATCACACTGTCCCCCCATGTAACTTTAACCCCCTCCTGTCACACTGTCTCCCCCCCATGTTTCTATGACCCCCTCCTGTTAGACTGCCCCCCATGTTTCTATGACCCCCTCCTGTCACACTGTGTTCCCCCAATGTTTCAATGACCCCCTTCTGTCACACTGTCTCCCCCCCATGTTACTATGACCCCCTCTTCAAAAACAATGCCAAGGTGCCACCTGTCATAGTGCAGAGTCACCCCAGTTACTGTGCCCCATCCTTGGCGTAAGCTGTGTGTTCAGCTCATACTGCACAGTCTCAAGTAACAGGCACACTCAGTCACTATATATATATATATATATACAGTATAGTAGAAATAGAAAAAAAATTACCGCGATAAGTGAACAACAATAAAGAACAAAAAGCAGCAACTAAAAAGTGATATACACACAAACTATACAACGGAAAAAATGTAGTTGCGCTGTGATAAGCTAAAATAAAAGTAGCTGCAAAAACTGCAGCAAAGTGATGATAAACAATGCAAATGAAGCAATGACCAATGTGTTAAAACATAAGTTCGGTGAAGTCCATAGAACACACAGTTAAGATGATTTCTTCTGCGATTCAAAAGTAAGGAAATCCACCACCAAAAGTGAAGACACCATAAGGAATGCAGGGTTACCAGATGGCAAGCAAAGATAGCTTGCGGCTGTAAACCCCAGCCCGGGCCTTTAGCAGGGACTGCAACACTCGCCAGTGGAGATGATCAATGGATCCTGCTGACAAGGTGTATTGCTTGCTGGACCGCGGATGGGATCTGATGGCCGTAGGGAAGATGCTGCTGTGACCTGCTGCTTGCTGGACCGATCTGATGGCACTGTCCCCTGGCTCTCAGACTCAGTCTCAGCTAGGGAGGAACTTGGGAGGTCCAGATTCGATTCCTGATCCTGACTGTGTCTGTGTGTGGTAGCAGCAGCTGAGCCGCCCCAGCGGAGAGAGATGACAGAGACAGGCTATATAGTAAATAGTAATATACTAGCTGGATACCCGGCGTTGCCCGGTCTTCCTATCTTAACCTTTTGGGGAGGAAAATCATAGTAATATAAATATACCCATCTTTTATATAAGGGTGTAGGTAAGGGTTAATTTAACTGTCATATATTTTTATTTGGCATATAAGTAATATGTGGACCAGGTATTATTGAAATATCTCCAGGCGTACAGAAGTTATTTGGGAACATACATTTCCCATTGATTTGCATGGGACTTTAAACAAAAACCCCGACCCTCACAAATGTGGGTAGTTAAGGGATAAATTAACTATCCTATAGTTTAAGTGGACATATAAGTAACATGTGACCAAGTGTTATCGAAATATCTACAGCCGTTTGGAAGTTATGAAGTAACATGTATTTCCCATAGAGTTGAATGGGACTTTAAAGGAAAACCCCGACCATGGCAAATGGGGGTGGGTAAGGGTTAAACCACCTATCCTATGTTTGTTGCTGACATATAAGTAACATGTTTGCCAAGTTTCATGTTAATATCTTTAGCCGTTTGGACGTGATGCTGGAACATACATACATACATACATACACACACACACACACACACACACACACACGTTGAGTTTTATATATATATATATATATATATATATATATATATATATATATATATATATATATATATATATATATATATATATAAAAATAACAAGCATGTTATACTTGCCTGCTGTGTGTAATGGTTTTGCACAGAGCAGCCTAAATCCTCCTCTTCTCAGGTCCCACGTTGGCACTCCTGGCCCCTCCCTCCTACCGGGTGCCCCCACAGCAAGCAGCTTGCTATGGGGGCACCTGAGCCGCTGCTCTGTGTGCCCATTCACACACGGAGCCGTAGCTTAGTCCCACCCCCTCCATAATCTGATTGGCTCCCACTGCTGCCAAAAGCCAATCATGGTGCGAGTGCCCAGAGAGGCAAGGCTCTCCTGAACATTGCTGGATTGAGAGGGGGCTCAGGCTAATGATGGGGGGGGGAGGGGCGGGCTTGTGGGCGTGGCTGCTTCTGCCTACATAAGGTTTAGGCATAGAATGCATGAAGGTAAAACACCTTTACAACCTTTTTAATATGCTTTGGATAGAGTTTTACTTGCATTGTACCTTGTTTTGTCTTTGAAAGAATTGTATTAACTTTTTTTTTTTTTTTTTAAGCGGCAGGGTCTCTTGACAGGCAATGCACTCCCCTTTGCTTCTTTTCCTGAGAAATAGGGTATTTTCCTGTGCTTGCCACATTTTTAAAGAGGCAAAACATGGGGGAAGGGTGTATGTGTTGCAGAGATGTTCTGCATATGTTTTATTTTGATTTTATTTCCCGATTATATATATATATATATATATATATATATATATATATATATATATATATTAGCTGAATACCCGGCGTTGCCCGGTCTTCCTATCTTAACCTTTTGGGGAGGAAAATCGTAGTAATATAAATATACCCATCTTTTATATAAGGGTGTGGGTAAGGGTTAATTTAACTGTCATATATTTTTATTTGGCATATAAGTAATATGTGGACCAGGTATTATTGAAATATCTCCAGGCGTACAGAAGTTATTTGGGAACATACATTTCCCATTGATTTGCATGGGACTTTAAACAAAAACCCCGACCCTCACAAATGTGGGTAGTTAAGGGATAAATTAACTATCCTATAGTTTAAGTGGACATATAAGTAACATGTGACCAAGTGTTATCGAAATATCTACATCCGTTTGGAAGTTATGAAGTAACATGTATTTCCCATAGAGTTGAATGGGACTTTAAAGAAAAACCCTGACCATGGCAAATGGGGGTGGGTAAGGGTTAAACCACCTATCCTATGTTTGTTGCTGACATATAAGTAACATGTGTGCCAAGTTTCATGTTAATATCTTTGGCCGTTTGGACGTGATGCTGGAACATGAATTTCCCATAGAGTTGAATGGGACTTTAAAGAAAAACCCCGACCATGGCAAATGGGGGTGGGTAAGGGTTAAACCACCTATCCTATGTTTGTTGCTGACATATAAGTAACATGTGTGCCAAGTTTCATGTTAATATCTTTAGCCGTTTGGACTTGATGCTGGAACATACATACATACATACATACATACATACATACATACACACACAGACACGTTGAGTTTTATATATATAGATATATATATGGGCAGAAATGCAGAATCTTTACAACTTTTGTGTGAGAAATTTTGTCATCAGTGGACCATTTTTTTTTTAGTTTTTTTTTTTTTAATGGTCAAGCAAATGGAATGCCATTTTGTTTCAGCTGCCCTTCACCATGGACATGCAGGAATAGGTAGGGGCTCACAGTTGCTTTAATTTCTGAAGTGATCCACCTTCAGATTGCTGTATACTTTGACCCCTTGAACTCCACACTGCACACAGTTTCAGGAGGAGCTTGCAGAGTGCTGCCATTCAATGATAGGTGGGGGCCAGTGGGTCAGGTGTGTGGGGAGTGTGACAGGTGGGGTGCCAGTGTGCAAGATTGGGGCCAGTGTGATGGATGGGGAGGTAGTGTGACAATTGGGGGGAGTGTGACATATGGGGAAGAGTATGACAAGTGGAAGGTCAGTGTGACAGGTGGGGGGCAGCGTAACAGGTGGGGGGCAGCTTAACAGGTGGGGGGCAGCGTGACAGGTGGGGGTGCAGTGTGACAGGTGGGGGTGCAGTGTGACAGGTGGGTGGGAGTGTAACAGTTAGGGAGCAGTGTGACAGGTGAGGGAGCAGTGTGACAGAGGGAGCAGTGTTATATGTGGGGGGTAAGTGTGACAGGTGGGGCAGTGTGACAGGTGGTGGGGAGTGTGACATGTGGGGGAGCAGTGTGACAGGTGGTGGAATGTGACAGGTGGGGGAGCAGTGTGACAGCTAGGGGGAGTGTGACTGGTGGGGGGAGTGTGACAGATGGGAGGGTCAGTGTGACAGGTGGGGGGAGTGTGACAGATGGGGACCAGTGTGACAGGTGGGGGAGTGTGACAGGTAGGAAGCAGTGTGACTGATGTAGGGCCATAATGACAGGTTGGTGGGAGTGTGACGGGTATGGAGCAGTGTGACAGGTGGGGGAGAAATGTCTGAGGCAGTGTGAGAGAATGACACCTGGGCACGCACACGCTCAGGCTCTGGGCACTGTGTATTTGGCAACAGACAGCAATATGCTGTGATTATTGGTATGCTGCATGGACGGAAAAGTCTTGAGCCAGGAAGTTTCTCTTACCTTACACGACAGGAGCAATTTTGAATAAAGGACAGGAGCCAGAGTCGGGGTGAAGGAGCTGGAAGGCAGTGCTGATGGAGCAGTTCAGCACAGAGGAGGTATGGTTTCCTGCTAAGTAGGTCATTGGCTGCCAGAAGTCCTAGCAAGCTAGTCTCCTGTCACATCCGTCTGTGACAAGAACTGACTATTCAGCGACCTAGGAAATGGAAGAGTGTTATTTTTAAAATCCAAATCCCCAGCAAGTGGCTGGGGATTTGGATGTTACCCCCCTATCCTGGCGCCCTAAGCCCTGCTCGCCTCCTTCTCCTCTGCCTGCTCAGCTGTCCTCATACTTCCAGGAACCAGCACCTTCCTCGCACACCGAGCTGTTCATGAACCTCCTCCGCAGCCCCCGTGGCAAGCGTCCATCACAGCAGCTGCTTTCTCTAGATTAGCCAGAGAGTCAGTCAGTGCCCCAGCCCAGTGTAGGGTGGCAGTCTTAAGCCCCTCTTGTTCCCTGGCCAGGCTAGGAGGCAGCAATGTGCCCAGGGCGTTTGCCTAGTTCGCCTGGCGGCAGCGCCAGCCCTGCGCGGTAACACTGACTTCTATCCACCTTAATCTTGAATTTCCCCGGAATGCCCATGCAATTCCTTGCTGATGTTTGGGCTCGCCATTGTATTCTTGACAAACACTTCTTCCACAGAGGTGATCTACTGATCCATGCATACCTGGCCTCGCCCATCTAAAGGACAAAAAATCCCTCTCTGGACATGCACTCAAATATGTCACTTCCTCAAATTCTTGCATTATCTAAACCAATGGAGTCACCCCCTTTGAATCATTTAGCTCCAGATGGACACATCAACAACACCTGGTATCAACCATATACTCATTATTGTTCAGTGCCCAATCATAAAAGGCACATGAAGCATGCTAGTCCTAGAAAAGAGATCTGGCCATAAACTTGCCAGAAGCGGAAAGGGAGTGAATTTATACCTATGTTTACAAAGGTCCCATCAATCTAACGACCCAGGAGAATGGATACAAAATCCTATCTCGCTGGTACTGATCCACGATGAGGATCCACAAATTTTTTCCCTTTGCTTCAAACCTCTGCTGGAGAGATGGATCAGATATAGGCTCCATGCTGCACATCTGTTGGGGCTGCCCACTGATCAAGGCCTACTGGTCGGAGGTCAATCGCATTATCTCTTCTGTCTCTACCCTCATGCTGAATTACACTCCAGCCCAATATCTACCCCACCACACCTCCCTCCCCAGGAAATTGTTGTTTAAGTCACTGGCCATGCATATGGTCAATGCAGTAAGACTTTGCGTGCCTGTTTCCTGGGGCTCAACTCGGGTACTGACCATCCGAGACTTGCTCTCTTGTCTCCACAAAATTGCGGATGTGGAGGAACGTTTCTATGTTTCTAACTAACCTCAACAACACAGATTAACTCCTCCAAATGAACCTACTTCTGAATCACACCAGAACACCAAAGACTTCTAAACGACCCTTCATGACTGGCTACTTACCAGCGAACACTCGATCAAATGGGTATTAGACAGTCCACTTTATATCTCTCTCATTCCCCCTTCCCTCACTTCTCCCTCAGGCTCTACAGTTCCAACTTAGTCAGTTCCCCTGTTCCCCTCCTCCCCTCCATTTCCAGACTCCTCCTTCCCCTCCTCCCAACCACTTCCTACCCCCTTATCCCCCTTTTTTCGCCTTTCTTTTTCCCCTGCCCTTCTTATTTCAGACCACAGGCCCCCACTGCATAAGGATCCTAGCTAACTGTAGGAACCTACTCCCTTAGTAAAATTCCCCCCTCATTGTGGGTCCTTGGGTTTACATTTTTGTGACCCTGATTAGTTATTTACTTTGTTATTTTTACTTGGTAACCCTGAATGTATTTTTCACCACACAAATTGTTTCTATTCCTGATATACTGTAATGAACAATTCATGTGGGAACGCTTCCCACTCATTTGTTTTGATTCCTTTTTATGTTGTTTGTTATGGCCCCCATCTACTATGTACCTGTTTCATCTCGATAAAAACTTTTTGTGGAAAAAAAAACAACAGACCCTGCCTTCATTATTAGTTCCAGGACAATGACAAGGAGGTGAAAATGGCCCAGACAATATAAAAAAACTGCTCCAGGAGGAGGAAGTTATTAGGTATCTTAAAAAGAACCACATGAAAAAAAAGTGACTACTGAAGTACCTATTACTTATATTTAGTTTTCATATGTTTTTAAAATAAAATGTTACATTGTCATTGTTACATTTCTCCCAAAGACTACATGTTAAATAACATCTGCAGTAACATCTGAATATTGATCAGTATTAGATGACATGCAAATAAAACATTACAATTGATTACAATTAGGTACATGACACAAAGGGAAAGTATAGGAATAGAGGAAACATAGACTACCATGAAAAAAGTGATAAGCTTAGGGTACTTGCAATGTAGGCTTTAAGCCTAGCATGATTTTTAAAGCCAGCTGCTTTAAAGCTGTAGTACTATCAATTTTTTATCACCAATGTGACAAGTCCTGTTCATAAATTGCTTCAGATACAGGTGAATGACATTTCTCCTAGTATTATGACATTTCAAAATCTATTGAGCATAAACAGAAAAATTATCTTTTGGTTTCTGATAATAGTCTGGATTTCAATATAAAAAAAACTGTCTTCTATTAGACATTCTCCATTATTGTATATGCCCATATTTAAAAAAATAAAAGTATTAACATATCATTCCTATGATTTTAAACTGTGTAGTATAGAGGTATAAACCTTATACATACAGATATAATTGTCTCATAAGCAGTAACAGACATATTTTCACACCTGAATTATTTTATACAGTCTATCCGTAGTAGGCATTGGAAAAACAAGTTAAATAAAATATTGACCTTATGGGGTGATTTTCATACTTTCATGCAAAATTACCTTTTGTAAATATACAGCTCATATCTAAATGCAGGCAATTTCCACTTATGCTGAAGGAATAGAAGTGATCTTTTCTCCTAAGGCTAAACTATGCACTTACTACTACTTGTATTTCCCAAACATCTGCAAAAGGAAATCTGAAAATGAGAGACTACATTTAAAACTCTGTCTACTTTCCACATTACTCTTATGAAGTAAGGAGGATTAGCAAAAATTTCAAAATGTTGTTTCCAAATCTTGGATCAAATTCTGAGCTTAATACTTTAGCTCTAACCATCAGTAGATTCATTTTAAGCACTCAGCGTGAAGATAGAAATTGCAGTAAGGTAACTGGAAGTGAAATGTGTATGTCAGCTGCAAAGAAGAGTGCTGAAAAAAACAAAAACAGATTTCAGTTAAAATTTCAATATCTTTTTGGGAGCGGTTTGTTCATGGAGGATAGCCGACTCTGTCAGCCCACAAAGCAACTGGTGGACACAATTAGCATGCCTGGAAGGAGGGGAGACCTGAACAAAGCTGCAGGGTCTGCCAAAGGTAAAAAGGGAGGCATCAAAGCCTACTTTCAGGAGCCAAAAGCACTGATTATATTGGGCCTGCTTAGCAACATGGCAGAGCCTTCTCTTCCTCCTCCCGCCATCTGCCCACTCTGTGCTTTGACAGTTCTTATGTAGATAAGCCCCCCAAGTCCCTGACAACCACAGCCCAGGGTTGTCCCCATCAAGCACCCCCCCCCAAACTATAGGATAGATTTATGGACTTTGTTTTATTGTTTTTACTAGTAATGGTGGCGATCAGCAATTTTAAGGGGGACATTGCGGCGGACAAATCTGCCACTAAGGGACACTTTTTGGGGACCAGCGACACCAATACAGTGATCAGTGCTAAAAAACTGTATAAATTATACTGACAGGGAAGGGGTTAACATTAGGGGCGATCAAAGGGTTAAGTGTGCTCCTATGGAGTGCTTTCTAACTGTAGGGAGAATGCTCTGACTGGAGGAAAACAAAGATTAATGTTGCTGCTTAGTGCAGGATAGGGGTGGGACGTAGGTTCCTGGAGGGCACTGGTCTTATCCACAGAGAGATCCCAAAGGGGTGGAGTGGGTGAAGCCTCTCAGAGGGACCAGCAGTCACCCGCAGGTTGATTTCTATGTTTCACAATGTTAATCTTTCTGTTGTAGTGACACAAGATTTGAGGCTAGCCCATTAGGAGAGATAGAAGTTTTCTTAGACGTTACCCAAATTTAGGGCTCCCGGACAGTCCCGTCCTTATCTCCTGAGTTGGCTAGTTAGTTTTCTATGTTTTGAAGTTTCTCGTATGCCTTTCTTGTTATACCTGCATTATTTGTGATACTGGGAATTTTTGCTACTTGATGTAACATACACTGTTATGCACTTTTAACACTGTTATGTATTTTTCTTCCAAAAAAAATATTTTAAACTCAAATACCACCAAAAGAAAGCTCTATTTGTGGGAAAAAAAGGATGTAAATTTTGTTTGGGTACAACGTCGCACGACCACGCAATTATCAGCTAAATGGACGCAGTGTCGTATTGTAAAAAATGCTCTGGTTAGGAAGGGGGTAAATCCTTCCAGGGGCTGAAGTGGTTAAAAAGCCAGTGGCTTATCAATAGGACATCCATAGGCTAGGATTGCATATCATCATGCTCATAGCTGAAAACCCTGCATAAAGTGTCATTTCCTATTTTCAGCAGATGTAGATGCCCTTATTCATGTATATGTGCATTATTATTATTATACTTGACTAAATGTCAGTATTGCAGCTGCGCTGCATTATGAGCTTACTGCATAAAAAAGATCCACAACATAACAAAGATCCACATGGTTCCTATAGATAAGGGTACATCAGAATATGGGTTAAGTCTGTTAACATTTATAATACCCTTAGTTAGTGTTTTTTTTTTATAGGGAAATTGGTAAAATTGAAGTCTAGAATTTTTAAGAACAAAGGAATCTGGAGTAAACCAAGTGCAATAATCGCATTCAAAGCTATGATTGAAGCAGTAAACCACTACTGAACATAATAAAAGTATCTTTTTTTTTTAATCATGAGATTGTGTGCCATTCATCTACAATGTTAGAAAAGGGTTTCATGGATGATGGACAAATGCATTCTCTACATTATGCTAAATACCTTGTGCACACCATCCAGCTTTGGTTTTGAGTGGAGAATAAAAGTTAAATTAAATACTGCTCATAGGCTGCTATATCTGTTTGATATATTTGACTTAAGCACCCTGAAATGGCTATGCCTATTGAATTTTACCATTTTATTTTTAAGAAATCTGGATAAGAAAGGAATATTAGTTACTGTTCACCAAGCATTGAAGCGCTGAATATGGCAGTTTAATGCACAGAAATATATGCACATTGTTATTGTAGTTATTTCCAGTAGACAAAGAGTTTAGTGAGTGGGAAAGAACAGCCTGAAATAAAACCCCTAATATATCTAACTTCCAAACTTTCATTTCTTTCCTTGTACAGTAATCTAATCATATGGCACTTGATGCTGCTTTATCTGAACTTATAAATACATTCTGGGAAACATGCTATATATTATTTGTTCAAATCAATGCATAGAATTAAATAAATAAACTATCACATTATCTATGATTCAAGGATATGGCAGCAAAGATTAAATATAATGTGAATGAACTATTACATTATTGTCAGGTGCCATGACTACATCATATCCAGTATAGGGTAATTTAAGGATTCTTAATACACATTTTTTATTTATGTTACCATGAAAGCTAATCTACCATGTTGTGGCTAATACAGAAACTGGGTATGTTTGGAGTTGCTTTACTAAAACTGGAGAGTGAAAAATCTGGTGCAGTTCTGCATAGAAAACAATCAGCTTTCATTTTCTTTTTTTTGTCAAAGCTTAATTAACCACTTCAGATCCGCGCTATAGTAAAAATACGTCTGCAGCGCGGACCTGAAGTGCCAAGTGGCCGTTTTTAAACGGCCTGTCGTTTCTCTGCTGGAAGCGCGTCCTCGCGAGCGCGCTTCTGCAGAAAACTGTGTTGGCCGTGTCCCTCGGACACAGCCAATCACAGATCGTGCTGAATGGCCAATCACAGCGGCCATTCAGCATTCGATCTAGCCGTCCAATGAGAGATGATCTCGAATGTAAACAAATGAGATCATCTCTCATCGCCGGCTTTCTCTCCTTACACACAGACCGCGTGTGAGGAGAGAAAGCCTTTTACAGTGCATCCATCCGTTACAGTCAAAAAAAAAAAACAGTGAGTGACACAAAACACTACCCACAGTCCCTGCCAGTGCCACCTTACAGTGCCACCTTCCAGTGCCACCCTCCAGTGCCATCAGCCAGTGCCACCAGCCAGTGCATTTATCAGAGCCACCTGCCCCTGCCATCAGTGCCACCTGCCCCTGCCATCAGTGCCACCTGCCCCTGCCATCAGTGCCACCTGCCCCTGCCATCAGTGCCACCTGCCAAAAGTGCAATCTGCCAAAAGTGCAATCTGCCAAGAGTGCAATCTGCCAAAAGTGCCACCTGCCAGTGCCACCTGCCCGTGCCACCTGCCCGTGCCATCAGTGCCGTCAGCCATCAGTGCCACCTGCCGCCAGTGCCACCTGCCCGTGCCACCTGCCCGTGCCATCTGCCCGTGCCATCAGTGCCGTCAGCCATCAGTGCCACCTGCCATCAGTGCCACCTGCCATCAGTGCCACCTGCCCGTGCCACCTGCCCGTGCCATCTGCCCGTGCCATCTGCCCGTGCCATCAGTGCCGTCAGCCATCAGTGCCATCAGTGCCACCTGCCATCAGTGCCACCTGCCATCAGTGCTACCTGCCATCAGTGCCATCTGCCATCTGCCCGTGCCATCTGCCAGTCCCATTTGCCGTCAGTGCCACCTGTCAGTGTCATCAGTGCCACGTGCCATCTTTTGTCATGGCTAAAAGATCTTTTTCACTTACGGAGGCATACGAAATTATTGCGGCCGACGAGAGCAACGGGGAGCCCTGCGATTCGGATTCCTCCGCAAGGTCAGACGCCGGATCTGATGTTGACTATGAGCCGATAGTTAGCAGTGAAGAGGAAGAGGAGGAAGAGGAGGAAGAGGGGGAAGATGAGGAAGAGGAGGAAGAGGGGGAAGATGAGGAAGAGGAGGAAGAAGAGGAAGAAGAGGAAGAAGAGGAGAAAGAGGAAGAAGAGGAAGAAGAGGAGGAAGAGGGTCCGCCCGCCAGACGAAGGCGTATTGCTAAGGAGGCAGTGCCATCCACCAGCACTGCTGTGCCATCCACCAGCACTGCTGTGCCATCCACCAGCACTGCTGTGCCATCCACCAGAACCGCAACACCTCGTCAAGCAAGGTCACGTACCAGTAGGTCCCATGCCAGCCTTCCCTATTCCCTTCAGTACCCCTTGTGGCTTCCTCCTAATTCAGGAGAAGCCAACATTCCCCCTTTCACGGCCCAGCCAGGAGTCCAAGTGGACACAGAAAATTTTGCCCCAATAGATTTTTTCAGTTTAATTTTTACTGAGGACTTGCTTTCCTCAATTGTTTCCCAGTCCAATCTCTATGCCCAACAATTTATTTCCAGTCACCCCACATCCTATTATGCCCGTCCCTTCCAATGGAGACCCCTTACAGTGGAAGAGTTTAAAATTTTTTTGGGCCTCGTATTCTGTATGGGACTAAACCACAAAAACGAAGTACGTTCATATTGGTCAAAACGCCCCATATACCACATGCCCGTCTTTTCCTCAAAAATGCCCAGGTCCAGATATCAAATGATTATGCGATTCCTACATTACAGTGACAATACCCAGTGCCCTCCCCGAGATGACCCAAATTTTGATAAACTTTATAAGATTCGGCCACTACTAGATTATTTTTCCCAAATTTTCCCCCAGTTGTTTACCCCGGACCAAAACATCTGTGTTGACGAGTCACTTGTCAAATTTTCTGGCAGGCTCGGCATAAAGCAATTTATGCCCTCCAAAAGGGCCCGCTATGGAGTGAAGCTCTACAAATTATGTGACCGTGCCACCGGATATACCTATGCCTTCAACATATATGAAGGAAAGGACAGCCAGCTACACCCCCCTAATTGCCCAGACTACATAGGAACCAGCGGGAAAATTGTTTGGCAACTCCTAAACCCGCTCATGGAGAAAGGCTACCACTTGTATGTGGACAATTTCTACACAAGTTTGCCCCTTTTCCGAAACTTGTATAGAAAGAAGACACCCGCATGCGGCACCGTACGGTCGAACCGGAAGGGCTTTCCTCAAAGCCTCGTCACCAAGAAGCTAAGAAAAGGGGAGACGGCGAGTGCACGCAATGAGGAAGTTCTGGCCGTGAAATGGAGGGACAAAAGGGATGTGTACGTGCTTTCTACCATCCACAACAATACATGCGTTACCATCAGAAGGAGGAATGGGCAAATCCAGAAACCTAAATGTATCCACGAATACAATAAGTTCATGGGGGGTGTCGATTTCAATGATCAAATGATCAAGCCCTACCTTTCCACAAGACGATCATACCAGTGGTATAAAAAAGTTTCAATTTACTTATTCAATTTGGCCATATACAACACGTACGTATTATATCGAAAATCCACTCCAAGACCCAAATCCTACCTTTACTTCCAGGAGGAAATCACCACTGCCCTTTTATACACCAGCAACCCACCAGCAACCATTCGATCCGATGTGGTAAGCCGACTCTACGAGCGCCACTTCCCAGATAAAATCCCTCCCGGACCAACAGGCCGAAATTCCCAAAAAAAATGCCGGGTGTGCTCCAAAGATGGAGTGAGAAGAGACACCCGTTTTTATTGTGCCCAATGCCCTTCCCAACCAGGCCTCTGCATAGACGGCTGTTTCCGCCGTTATCATTCCTTACTAAATTATTAGTCACTTCCTGCCATTTACCTTTACACCCCTTATGCCTCTGCTTGCTCTGTATTTGACCCTGGCTTGTTATTTGACCACGATTCTGCCTACCGATTTTGTTTATACCTCTGCCTGATATGGAACTGACCCTGGACTGTTATTTGACCACGCTTTTGCCTACCGATTCTGTTTATACCTCTGCCTGATATGGAACTGACCCTGGACTGTTATTTGACCACGCTTATGCCTACCGATTCTGTTTATACCTCTGCCTGATCTGGAACTGACCCTGGACCGTTTGACCATTCTTTTTGCCTGCCTCTTGGACTGATCTTTTACCCTGCCAGTGGACTAGTGGGATTCAAAGCACAGGGGTCTCACATGTGAGGGGCTCCAGAATTGTTTTTCTGGATGAAGAAAACTATTGTTTTTGTTTTCTCATTCTAGATTAGGGTCTGGTTGCCCGGAGGCTTCAAAGAGATTTGGGTGGGAGAAGCCTCTACCCCTGTCCCCATTCTGTCCTGAACGAGGCCCTACTTCTGCCTGCTGCCTGTAGGACCTATGCCATCATGCCTGTTGCCTGGACAATTGCATTTTCTTTTGCTGACCAAGTCCCTGCCTGCTGCCTGGACCAGTGCTATCGTCCCGTGGACAACTGCGCTACTAAAACCACAGGTACATTTTTTGTTTACCCTTTGCTTAGCATAATGTATTTTGGTGTGTAATTCTTGTCATGTGTATGCTATGTGTCCCTAGAACACCGGTTGGTCTTCCTTGCATGTTGGGCCTCTGTATGTGGTCAGGCTGTGAAAAAGTCCCACACATGTGGTATCGCCATACTCAGGAGGAGCAGCAGAATGTATTTTGGGGTGTAATTTTTGCTATGTACAGGCTATGTGTTGGCAATATCTTATAAATGGACAACTTTGCGTAAAAAAAATGCGTTTTCATTTTTTTCCCACATTTTCCAAAAACGTTTGGAAAAAAATGAATCGTTCAAAAGACTCATTATGCCTCATAGATTATACGTTGGGGTGTTAGCTTTCCAAAATGGGGTCACTTTGTGGGCATTTCCATTGTCCAGGTGCTCCAGGGCCTTCAAAAGTGTAATAGGTAGTCAACAAGTTAGATGTGTAATTTATGCTCCTAGAACACCTGATGGTGCTCCCTGCATATTGGGGCTCTGTATGTGGCCAGGCTGTGAAAAAGTCCCACACATGTGGTATCGCCATACTCAGGGGGAGTAGCAGAATGTATTTTGGGGTGTAATTTTTGCTATGTACAGGCTATGTGTTGGCAATATCTTATAAATGGACAACTTTGCGTAAAAAAAAATGCGTTTTCATTTTTTTCCCACATTTTCCAAAAACGTTTGGAAAAAAATGAATCGTTCAAAAGACTCATTATGCCTCATAGATTATACGTTGGGGTGTTAGCTTTCCAAAATGGGGTCACTTTGTGGGCATTTCCATTGTCCAGGTGCTCCAGGGCCTTCAAAAGTGTAATAGGTAGTCAACAAGTTAGATGTGTAATTTATGCTCCTAGAACACCTGATGGTGCTCCCTGCATATTGGGGCTCTGTATGTGGTCAGGCTGTAAAAAAGTCTCACACATGTGGTATCGCCATACTCAGGAGGAGTAGCAGAATGTATTTTTGGGTGTCATTTGTGGTATACACATGCCATGTGAGAGAAATAACCTATTACAATGACAATTTTGTGAGGGGAAAAAAAAAAAAAAAAAAATATTCATTTTGCAAAGAATTGTGGGAAAAAATTACAACATCAAAAACCTCATCATGCATCTTACTAAATACCTTGGAATGTCTACTTTCTAAAAAGGGGTCATTTGGGGGGTATTTGTACTTTCCTGGCGTGTTCAGGGCCCCAAGAAATGAGATAGGCACCGGTACAACAGGTGTGATATTTTTTTTATGATTTGCACCATAGCTTGTAGACTCTCTAACTTTCACAAAGAGCAAATAATATCCACTAATTTGGGTTATTTTTACCAAAGACATGTAGCAGTATAAATTGTGGCCAAAATTTATGAAGAAAAATTAATATTTTGCTAAATTTTATCGCATAAACTAAGAAAAATTCATTTTTTTTCCAAATTTTCCGCCTTTTTTCATTTATAGCGCAAAAAATAAAAAGTCCAGAGGTGATCAAATACCACCAAAAGAAAGCTCTGTTTGTATGAAAAAAAGGACACAAAATTCATTTGGATACAATGTTGTATGACTGAGTAATTAACATTCAAAGTGTGAGAGTGCTGAAAGCTGAAAATTGCTCCGGGAACGAAGGTGGTTTAAGTGCCCAGTAAGCAAGTGGTTAAACAAGCTGAAGTTAGAATCTGATTGGCTACCATGCACAGCTGCACCAGATTTTGTACTTTAGTTTTATTAAAGTAACCCCTGTGTGTTTTTGCATTATGGAGGGTGAATTTTGTCAGAAAATGGATCTGGAAATTTTAACCACTTGCCGCCAAATCACATACCTGGTACATCAATTGACTTTAAGTGGTTGTACTGAGGTCACCCTGGAACAGTTTTTAGAGCCGATGGTCGGATCTCTTGTAATAGCAACCAGAGAGGCTAACTAGTCACTTAGGGCCAGATTCACAGAAGAGATACAACGGCGTATCTCCTGATACGCCGTCGTATCCCTGTGATCGGCCTGTCGTAAATATGGGCTGATTCATAGCATCAATTACGCATAGATAGCCCTATGATCCGACAGTTGTAATTGACTTACACCGTCGGATCTTAGGATGCAATTCTAGGCCGGCCGCTAGGTGGCGATTCCATAGCGGTCAGTGTAGAATATGCAAATGACTAGTTACAGCGATCCACAAAGTTCAGCGCGTTCGTCGCAATCCTGTACGTCGCCGCTCGTCGGTTTTTCCCGTCGCAAAGTTACACCTGCTTTAACATGGCTTATCTTTAGATCAGCCATGTTAAAGTATGGCCTTCGTTCCCGCGTCAAATTTTGAATTTTTTTTTTTTGCGTAAGATGTCCGGGAATACGAAACGCCGTTACGCACGTTGCAGTTAAAAAAAAACGTCGGGGCGCCATAAATTTGCGCAAAGCACGTCGGGAAATTTTAACACGGAGCATGCGCAGAACGTTCGGCGCGGGAACGAGCCTAATTTAAATGGTGCCGGCCCCATTTGAATTAGGCGGGCTTGCGCCGAGCGGAATTACGTTACACCGCCGCAAGTTTACAGGTAAGAGCTTTGTGAATCAGGCACTTACGCTGTAAACCTGCGGCGGTGTAACGTAAATCAGATACGTTATGCCGCTAGGGAGCAACGTAATTGTACCTGAATCTGGTCCTTAGTTGCTATTACAAGCAGTCAGAGACTGCCTTCTGCAGCTTGCTTGGGCTCTCCCATCCCACCTTGAGACCCAAGCTACCAGCCGCCACATCTGAAGCTTGCTTGGGCTCTCCCATCCCACCTGGAGACCCAAGCTACCAGCCGCCACATCTGAAGCTTGCTCAGGCTCTCCCATCCCACCTGGAGACCCAAGCTACCAGCCGCCACATCTGAAGCTTGCATGGGCTCTCCCATCCCACCTGGAGACCCAAGCTACCAGCCGCCACATCTGAAGCTTGCTCAGGCTCTCCCATCCCACCTGGAGACCCAAGCTACCAGTCGCCACATCTGAAGTTTGCTCGGGCTCTCCCATCCCACCTGGAGACCCAACCTACCAGCCGGCATATCTGCAGCTTTCTCAGGCTCTCCCATTCCACTCGGAGACACAGAAAAAGCTGGAATCAACTTTGATCGAGTCGCCGCTATGAAAACCCAGAATCAATGAAATGATATCACTTCTGGTTTACCCAGCTGTCATTGGCAGCATTTTTTCAAAATGCCAATTTTTTGGCGTTTTGAATGCTTTCAAGTGCAAAGGAGGGATTTGGGGTCTTATTGACCCTAAATTCCTCCATAAAGAGTACTTGTCACATTCCTATTGCTGTCACAAGGATGTTTACATTCCTTGTGACAGCAATAAAAGTGATTAAAAAACAAATGTTAAGCAACTGTGTAAAACAAATAAATAAATAATAATGACAAAAGTAAAATGCAACGCGTGCATTGGCCCCGCACACACGCAAATTGTGTTTGAAAAAATTATGCGCAAATACCATGTGACATGTTACCCAACAAAGCTATCTGTATGAAAAATCTCTAAATACACATCTAAACTCCTTCCATGCCTTTAAACACATTTGGGAACCATGGACATCCTGGTATCCACCTTAAGACCCAGAATATCCATGGTGCAGGTTTTTATTCCTTTCTGGTACAATGTCTTCTCCATTGCCTTCTTACTTCTATATTTAAGTAGCCATAGTACTGTTGATGTTGTTGTTTTACTTTAATAAGTGCCCTGTAACATGTATAATGGACTTGCCTATTCACATCCTTTCGCTCTTTATTTTGTTTACTTGTTAAAACAAATTACCTCAAACAGTTTATATTGTACTTAGCGGCTGTGTACAACTTGTGTACTTTCAAGTTTATTTACAAAACAAATAAAAACGATTGAAAAAAATTATAATAAATGAAATACAAAAATAACAAACATGTCATACTTTTCTGCTCTGTGCAGTGGATTTGAACAGAACATCCCAGATCCTCCTCTTTTTGGGGCCCCTGACAGCGCTCCTGACTCCTCCTCTTCAGCCATTGCTCCCAATAAAAAGCCACTTGCTCTGGGGGCACTGGTGCCTGCTTGCTCCCGAACCCCACCCTATGCATCCATAGGACACATGGATCCCTGGCTCACCCTACCCCACCCACACTCTGTGAACGTTCACAGTGTCTCCCCACAGGGACGTAGTCCCAAGGGAGGGGGCAAGCACGCTGACTAACCCCAAGCCAGAAAGGCTTGGATGATGGGGGCAAGATTACTGAGGAGGAACAGGGCAGCACAGTGGTGTAGTGGTTAGCACTTTCACCTAGCATAAAAACGGTCACTGGTTCGAATCCTGACCACGACACCATCTGCCTGGAGTTTGCATGTTCTCCCTGTGTCTGCGTGGGTTTCCTCCCACACTCCAAAGACATGCTGGTAGGTTAATTGGATCCTGTCCAAATTGGCCCAGTATATGTGTGTTTGACAGTGTGTCGAGATCCTACGGGGTAAATGACCGCACCAGCCGGTAAGATACTTGCTGCAAAAAGCTTCTAGAGGCTATTCAGTTTGCATGTGTAGCGCTATAATAATAATGTTTACACTTATATAGCGCCAAATACAGTGATGCCGCTGTGTCTAAGTGCTGACAATGGTTGTCATTATTACCCAACTCAATGGTACTCATTTTACTGACCTCGGAAGGATGAAAGGCTGAGTGGACCCCGCCGGGATCAAACCTGCAACGCTTGGGACACAGGCAATCACAGACTTCTGCAAAGGAGCATTAGTCCCCTGCGCTATCTTACCAGCTTGCCAGCTATATAAGTCATTCATTTAGGAAGTGAGAAATTCAGACAAAGAAAAAAAACATTTAGACGGGAAATCGAAGGAAAAGGTAAATGAACCAACAATGCACTAGCTTAAAAGAACCTATTTCGAAAAATAAAAAACAAACCTTTACAACACCTTTAAGGCACACTATAATTTATTGTTGTATATGATATGATCTCTTGATTTTGTTTTTTAGTTTTTTTATGTAAATATGAAGTTATGGCAAATTCATTGTTCTTTGGGTTGACTGTTGGGCATAGGGCAGCCCATTTAAGTGTATTGGCTGCCCTGTGCATGATGAGCAAAAATGCTCAAAATAACCCAAAAGAAATGCATGCAGGAATGTGAGTTCCTGCTACGCAGAAATGTGAATGGTGCTTGACAGCTGAGCATTACCATCTACTTCCATCTATGCACTTGTAAAAAAGCTGACCATACTCTATGCAATCTCTGTATAATTTCCTTTAGATTTCCCAGAACTATGAAATAGGATGGCCCACCTATCTATCCATGGCCTCTGTATCCAATCAAACAGACACTTGCACTACATCAGGGGTGCCCAAACCGTATACTATGGCTGCATGAAAGTATAGTATGTGGTACAGGTCTGTCTGGAGAGACGCTGAGGATACCGTGCAAACATAGCAGCTGTGGCAGCTTGCATTGACAAGCCAGGCAAAGGCATGCATAGAAGGATGCCATGATGCTGTGCAATCCTAGATTATGGGTGCAGGGTGTGTGCTAATGAGGTCCGCTGGTAAACTGCTTCCTGTCTCTTACTGGTTCTCATATCCCAAATCTACATATCAGGAAGTCATGAAGCTTTTTATGGAACACAGCAAGGGATAAGGTAAGGCCTTTTCTGAAAATCAAAACATTTTTATTTTTATGCAACTGAGGTACATTAATGGTATATTGAAACGTACAGTAGAGGAGCTGGATTTTGAAAAAAAAAAAAAAAACATTATAGTAGGTTAATTGCCCCTAATGTATGGATGCACGTTAGATGCAGACTTTGGTTTATAAGATTATTGGGAGCAGGGATGATGTAAATGTAAATTGTTGGTGATATACAGTAAAAACATCTGTAATAAATACATTTTCTGTGTTCAGAATAATAGTTCCTTACACATACACATTCTGCAAAACATTTGCCATTATGTTTATGATAATTAGATAACAATACATTCCTGTTTGTTTTATTTTCTATTTACCAACCATTAAAAATTACCTTCATGCTTAAGTCACTTTCAACAAAACAATTTAATCAAATAATAATTCCCATTTGGTATAACTATTATACATTTATCTCTGTGGTATCAATATGTCAAAAGTTATTGTAGCTATTTTAATTTGTTTTATTGTTGTAATGTTTTACCATACATATTGTATAAAAAATATATATTTCTTCATAATTTTCCTATTTTTAATACTCTAAGAACATAAAGTTTAATATATACAAATAATGTGTGTTGTTTTGAAACAAAATGTTTGAATTCTGCCAAGAAAATGTTTCTACACTACTAAAAAATTAAAAATATTCATAAAGATCTAAGCCTAAATTGTTAATATGAGATGTCTCTTTTGAAATTTAAAAACATGGGGGGTTATTTACGCAAGGCAAACCCACTTTGCACTACAAGTGCAAAGTACACTTGAAATTGCACTGAAAGTGCACTTGGAAGTGCAGTCGCTGTAAATCTGAGGGGTATATCTGAAATGAGGGGAAGCTCTGCTGATTTTATCATCCAATCATGTGCAAGCTAAAATGCTGTTTTTTATTTTCCTTGCATTTTCCCCTCGGATCTACAGCGACTGCACTTCCAAGTGCGTGTTCAGTGCAATTTCAAGTGCACTTTGCACTTGTAGTTTGCACATGTAGTGCAAAGTGGATTTGCCTTTCGTAAATAACCCCCATAGTAAGAAAAGCTATAGATATTGTTTGAGTAGAAGAAGTTGAGGGTGGATGTGAGCAAACATGAGTATGAATATATGTTAACTTATTTTCCCAATTTTTCCATCCTAAAAGCACTGCTCAGATAAATATACCTAAAGGGTTTAAATGGAAGCTGATTGGGCCCTTTGCTTCTTTGCACCTGGGGCAGCTGACCCACCCCTAGTCCCAACTATCATAACAGATTACTGCTTATCTTTTCCCCCAGTATTTTTGCTTATTTAGCTTTTAGTTATAAGGCATCAGTATTTCTCTACTGTAGTCATTACACTGCTTAAAGTGATTGTAAGGCTTCCTGTTATATGTTTTTTAAATAACAAACATGTCATACATTCCTCCACTGTGCAACTCGTTTTGCACAGAGTGGCACCGATCCTTGTCCTCCGGGGTCCCTTGGCAGCTCTCGCGGCCCTTCCTCATATCAGATAACCGCCTAGCAGAAGCGTTCTTCCGGGGGTTGCCTTGCGGGTGCACTCTCGAGTCCAGCATTTACGTCCATAGACACGCATGCCGGACTCGGCCCCGCCCCCCAGCGCCCGCGTCATTGGATTTGATTGATAGCAAATGGAGCCAATGGCTGCGCTGTTATCATTCTGTCCAATCAAGAGCCGGGACCCCGTCCAGAGAGGGAGAGCGCGTCTCTGCTGAGTGAATGAAGGGGCTCAAGTAAGTAAAACAGGGGGCTGGGGGGCCAGTCACTGCCAGAGGTTTTTTCACCTTAATGCATACAATGCATTAAGGTGAAAAAACACAATAGTTTACAACCCCTTTAAACAAAGATTATAGCACAATATGCCTAGAGACTCATGCCGCGTACAGACGATCATTTTTCATGACGTGAAAAATTAATTTTTTTTATGTCATTAAAAACAATCGTGTGTGGGCGCCAGAGCATTTTTCATGACGTGAAAATGGCCATTAAACATTTAGAACCTGCTCTATTTTTCCGTGTTGTTTTTCACGTCGTAAAAAACAGTCATGTGTAGGCTTTAACGACGTGAAAAAAACGTGCATGCCCAGAAGCAAGTTATGAGACGGGAGCGCTTATTCTGGTAAAACTAGCGTTCCCAATGGAGATAGCACATTCATCACGCTGTAACAGACTGAAAAGCACAAAGACTGAAAAGTGTGAATCGTCTCTCACCAAGCTTTTACTAACACGAAATTAGCAAAAGCAGCCCCAAGGGTGGCACCATCTGAATGGAACTTCCCCTTTATAGTGCCGTTGTACGTCACCGCGCTTTGTTTGAGCATTTTTTTTTCACGATCGTGTGTAGGCAAGTCAGGCTTGACAAGAATCATGCAGGCATGTTCCATTGATTTCAAAGAATGAATGGAAAAAATTCCAGTGAGAGGGAAGCTCATTATCAATAAGTGAATCACAGGGTTTGCGACCTGCATAATACAGAGAGAGCACTGTGGGCCGCCAAAGGCTCTACATCTTGGCATGAATTACATGGAAAACATTTAAAATATAGGTTTAGTGTGGAGAAAACACTGTGATGTCCAATATAGAGTGGATAACATTATCTGCCCTCCATTATAAATGTTTTTTTTTAGTTTTACACAGAGTAAATCTTTCTACAGTTCTCATTTATTCTATTGTTTATATTCCATTTGGGTTAAGTAAGTTCTTCTAGTAGAATGTAAAGGTCAAACTCAGAACAAATAAGATCAGACAATCAGTGGCAATAATACCAAGGAAATACAGCAACTATGCAAGTGAGTCTATGTTAAACTTCAAATGTTAAGTTCTAAATCTTTATATCACAGCAGTATTTACCGGGATTTGTGAAGTATCTATTCTATCGGACTAAATTATTTTCTAGGCTTCCAATTTACAGCAAAGGTGACATGCAGAACACAGGTAGTAGGCATGTGTAAATGATCTTACACCGTTGAGTTTATTGAACGTTAGTGGAGGGATAGACCCCTGGTATGGGATCGCAGTACACATAATCCATTAAGGTGTAATTGACAAACTGAATATAATGGCCAGTCCTATAATGCTGTCAATTTTAAATATAAAGAGTGTAAACATTGACTCATTGGAAGTGCAGTCGCTGTAGATCTGAGGAGGACATACAAGGAAAATAAAAAACACCATTTTTGCTTGTACATGATTGCATGATAAAATCAGCAGAGCTTCCCCCCATTTCAGATCTTCCCCTCATAGCTATAGCGACTGCACTTCCAAGTGCACTTGTAGTGCAAAGTGGATTTACCTTTAGTAAATTAACCCCATTGTTACATTAAAAGATCTTCAGTGACAATGACTGCATAATTGTATGTAATAGTTTTGTTGTAGAATGTAAAAAAATAAATCATTAAAAAAACAAACACACAGAAATGATCTTAGAGGAGGGGACAGTAAGAAGGAAATGTGAACTGAAGAATTCTTCACGGAGTGGGAAGATGGCCCTCATCAATTCAGGTGACAGAATTCACCTGAATTGATGTCCTCAATGGAAGATTTATTGCCATAAATATATATACACATATATATCTATGTACACAGTGCCTTGAAAAAGTATTCATACCTTTTTAAATTGTCCACATTTTGTAATATTCCAAAAAACATAAAAATGTATTTTATTATCATTTTGTGATAGACCAACAGAAAGTGGCACGTAAATATCTGAAATGTTGCGTGCATTTGTATTCAGCTTGAGTCAATACTTTGTAGAACCACCTTTCACTACTATTACAGCTTCAAATCTTTTTGGGTATGTCGCTACAAGACTTTTTTGCCCATTCTCCTTTGCAAAATAGCTCAAGCTCTGTCATATTGGATTGAGATCGTCTCTGAACTGCAATTTCCAAGTCTTGTCACAGATTATCAATTGAATTTAGGTCTGGACTTTGACTGGGCCATTTTAAAACATGGATATGCTTTGATTGAAACCATTCCATTGTAGCTCTGGTTGTATGGTTAGGGTCATTGTCCGGATGCAAGGTGAACATCGGCCCCAGTCTCAAGTCTTTTGCAGACTCTAACAGTTTTTTTTCTAAATTGTCCTGTATTTGGCTCCATCCATCTTCCCAACCACTCTGACCAGCTTCCCGTTCCCTGCTGAAAAAAAAGCATCCCCACAACATGATGCTTCCACCACCTCATTTCATGGTGGGGTTGGTGTGTTCAGAGTGATTAGCAGTGTTAGTTTTCTGTTTCACATCGAATTTTGCTTTTAGGCCAAAAAGTTACATTTTGGTCTCATCTGACCAGAGCACCTTCTTCCACATGTTTGGTATGTCCCCCACATGTCTTCTCGCAAACTGCAAACATGATTTCTTATGGCTTTCTTTCAATAATTGCTTTCTTGCAATTATTCCAAAAAGACCAGATTTGTGGAATGCACGGCTGAGGCCTCGTACACACGTCCGAGAAACTCGACGGGCGAAACACATCGTTTTCCTCGTCGAGTTCCTTGTCAGGCTGTCGAGGAACTCGACAAGCCAATTTTCTCCATTCCCGTCAAAGAAATAGAGAACATGCTCTCTTTTTGGCTCGTCGAGTTTCTCGACAGTTTCCTCAACGAAAATGAACACACGACCGGTTTCCTTGGCAAAAAAAATCTCCCAGCAAGTTTCTTGCAGAGAAACTCGGTCGTGTGTACGAGGCCTAATAGTTGTCCTGTGGAATGATTCTCCCACCTAAGCTATGGATCTCTGCAGAGCTCCTCCAGAGTTACCATGGGCCTCTTGGCTGCTTCTCTGATTAATGTTTCTACATGCCCAGCCTGTCAGTTTAGGTGGACAGCCATGTCTTGGTATGTTTATAGTTGTGCCATACTCTTTCCATTTTTGGGATGATGGATTTAACAGTGCTCTATGGAATGTTTAAAGGTTGATATTTTTTTTCTTTTTAACCTAACTGTGCTTAAAACTTCTCCACAACTTTATCTCTGACCTGTCTGGTGTGTTCCTTGGCCTTCACAATGCTGTTTGTTCACTAAGGTTTTCTAACAATCCTCTGAGGGCTTCACATAACAGCTATATTTATACTGAGATTAAATTACACATCCCCTGATGAAGTCACATGTTGACGATATGCGTCGGGATTGGAGGGCTTGACACACTCCAGCATCCGACCACTGGATATACGAGTTCGCCACTCGTCGGATTGATGCAGCAATTTCGATTTTAAATGTGAGTTTTTAAGTGCTTTTATAATAAACTTTTCACGTCTGACTGGGCTACGCTGTGGTTGTCCATTCCACTTCCCCCCATGTATGACTGCCACATCTGAGTGTCCGGACTGAGCCACAGATAGAGGGGAAGTGTTGGAGGCACAGATTTATTGCGAGTCCGCACTCGTGGAGGAAGGTCTTTTATGTTATATTGTTCATGTGAGTGCATTACTACCTGGGCATTCCTGGGGGGTTTTTGTTTATTGTTGATGATATCACACGATCAGGCTTGTCCTTCTCTCTTACCCCACATACACCACCGAGATCCTTATACATAACAAGAGCCGACTCGTGAACCATTGGGGACACGGGACTCCTAACCCTGGAGAATCAGTAAGGGAGAGGAAGGAGGGACTGACGAGCTCGGCGTTCGTGGATAAGAGCCCCAGTTTTTTCACCCACATGTGAGTGCATCTCCACTGGTTTAAATCAGAAGACATTGCTATCCCTCTCTGTGACGTTATCACACCATTTGGTTTCTACTCCTTTTACTTTTTCATGTAATACACTTTATGGAGACCCGTATGTGATATTCAACAACGGACCACACCCATCAGGATCAGGCTGATTTAATCCAGCTTGCCAGATTAGAGGTGAGCTGCTGGGATCACTAGAGGTGCATATATGAGATCTTGGTTACGGCTCACTCTCTATCTTTCACCCTTTTTGGATACAAGGCCTCCTTCTTCTGAAATACTTTGACCCTTATTCTTATTTTTATTTCTATTTTTATATTTATTTTTATTTCTATTTTTATATATTTTTTTTTTTTTTATTGTTGTTGTGTTTTTCAACATTTTTCACTTCACAACGTTATTGATTGGATAAAGTATTGATGAACTGCACCCCTACATGGTTGGATTTTGTTGTACCTGGACCTCTTCAGCACTGTGCCCTCGATTAATGACTATTCAACAATATTGTTTACTGGTATATTAGTGTCACTCCCCCTTTTTTGGACTTTCCCCACCCATTTTTTGTACTTGTATATGTATGTGGTTATATGCACACACACATTAATTTGTATAACACTTTACAGCGCAAATATTTCACTTGTTACAATGCTCTCTTTTTGGCTCGTCGAGTTTCTCGACAGTTTCCTCAACGAAAATGAACACACGACCGGTTTCCTTGGCAAAAAAAATCTCCCAGCAAGTTTCTTGCAGAGAAACTCGGTCGTGTGTACGAGGCCTAATAGTTGTCCTGTGGAATGATTCTCCCACCTAAGCTATGGATCTCTGCAGAGCTCCTCCAGAGTTACCATGGGCCTCTTGGCTGCTTCTCTGATTAATGTTTCTACATGCCCAGCCTGTCAGTTTAGGTGGACAGCCATGTCTTGGTATGTTTATAGTTGTGCCATACTCTTTCCATTTTTGGGATGATGGATTTAACAGTGCTCTATGGAATGTTTAAAGGTTGATATTTTTTTTCTTTTTAACCTAACTGTGCTTAAAACTTCTCCACAACTTTATCTCTGACCTGTCTGGTGTGTTCCTTGGCCTTCACAATGCTGTTTGTTCACTAAGGTTTTCTAACAATCCTCTGAGGGCTTCACATAACAGCTATATTTATACTGAGATTAAATTACACACAGGTGGACAATATTTACTAATTATTTGACTTCTGAAGGAGAGAAAATGAGAGAGAAAAAAAAAGAGAGAAACAAGAGAGAGAGAGACATTGGCTCCCACTGCTGTCAATCAAAGCCAGTGAGCCAATGAGGAGAGAGAGGAGATGGGATGTATCAGGGCTAATGCCGCCTATACACAATCGGTTAAACCGATGAGAATGGTCAGATGGACCGTTTTTATTGGTCCAAACCGATCATGTGTGGGCGCCATCGGTTATTTAACCATCGGTTAAAAAAAAGCCAACTTGTTTTAAATTTAACCGATGGATTCCTAACCGATGGGAAAAAAAACGATCGTTAGTAGGCACGTCCATCGGTTAAAAATCCATGCATGCTCAGAATCAAGTCGACGCATGCTTGGAAGCATTGAACTTCGTTTTTTTCAGCACGTCATTGTGTTTTACGTCACCGCGTTCTGACACGATTGTTTTTTTAACCGATGGTGTGTAGGCGCGACGGACCATCAGTCAGCTTCATCGGTTAACCAATGAAAATGGTCCATCGGTCCGTTCTCATCGGATGGACTGATCGTGTGTACGCGGCATAAGGGTTAACATGACCAAATCCCAAGCATTAAACATTTCACTGCAAACTACAGTGGTAGAATGTCTGAAACCTTCTTTTCAATTTAAAGGGAGCAGCTCTTTAGTCCGATACTTAGGAATACATTTAACCCCCAAGATTGGACAACTATACCAGGCAGGGGAGGGCTGGCAGCCTTAGACCTGGGGGGCAAGTCCAGTCAAGTGGCCCATTGTACCACCGAATCAGCTCACCATCCATGCCCACCGGGTTTTAGAACATGTATTGATGTTATGAAGCAAGACAAATATGATGCAATGACAGCATGACCCCGATCTTGGTAAAGAGCAGCGTCATCTGTGATTTAGGTCTGGACTGTGACTGGGCCATTCTATCACATGAATATGCTTTGATATAAACCATCCTATTGTAGCTCTGGCTGTACTTTAGGGTAGTTGTCCTACTGGAAGGTGAACCTCCGCCCCAGTCTCAAGTCTTTTGCAGACACTATCAGGTTTTCTTCTAAGATTGTCCTGTATTTGTCTCCATCCATCTTCCCATCAACTCTGACCAGCTTCCCTGTCCCTGCTGAAGAAAAGCATGCCACCACTATGTTTCACGGTGGGGATGGTGTGTTCAGGGTGATGTGCAGTGTTAGTTTTCCGCCACACATAGTGTTTTGCTTTTAGGCCAAGAAGTTCAATTTTGGTGTCATGTGACCAGAGCACCTTCTTCCACATGTTTGTTGTGTCCCCTCCCCCACATGGCTTCTCACAAACTGCAAACAGCTGTATTTATACTGATATTAAAATTACACACAGGTGTACTCTATTTACAAATTAGGTGACTTCTGGAGGTAATTGGTTCCACTAGATTTTAGTTAGGGGTATTAGAGTTACAGTTGGCTGAATACTATTGCCCCCTCCCCCACACACACACACACACTTTTCACATATTTATTTGAAAATAAAATTTTGAAAACCATTTATCATTTTCCTTCCACTTCACAATTATGTGTCACTTTGTGTTGGTCTATCACATACAATCCCAATAAAATACATTTACGGTTTTGGTTGTAACATGACAAAATGTGGAAAATTTCAAGGGGTATGAATACTTTGTCAAGGCATTGTATTTGCTAAAAAAAGATAAAAAATAAAAAAAAATAAAAAGGTGTTTTTTTTTTTTTTTTTTAAAAACACTCTTTTTTTTAAATATTCTTTTTTTTTTTTTTTTCATATTTTAGCAAAAAAGAAAAACCCCCAGTCGCGATTAAATACCACCAAAACGAAAATTCAATTTATGTGAAAAAGAAGTACAGCAATTGTCAGTCAGAGTCCAGGTTCACACTGACATTGGGAAGGAAATTGAGCAAGTTCAGCTGAACTATTGAACGATTTCATACGCAGGTCAGTCCTGACTTTGGGGTGCGATTTCAGAGACATCTGTGCGGGTTCATGCAAATTGAAATCGCACTCTAAAGTTGGCAAAAGTAGTACAGAAACTACTTTTTGGAATTGATGCGTCATTGCACCGATTCAGATGGTGCCATCGCCGGAAATTGTCACTGATTTGGCATGCGATTTGACATGTCAAATCATATGCCAAATCTCTCCAATGTGAACCAGGGTTTAATGTGAGCACTAAAAGGTGAAAATTGTCCTGGGCAGCAAGGGAGTGAAAGAAAGTGCCTGGCAGACAAGAGGTTAAATGATAAGGCTGAGGGGGGAGGAGGGGAGAGTCTGGTCACAGCTCACTCACTTGTACAGTCCCAGCAGGAGGCTCACTGGCTCAGACTCAGTCACTCAGTGTCTTGTTTAGGATATGACACTGTGGCACTGGCTGCCGACTTTAAAGTTTCCCGCCCGCATATCTTCTTCACACTCCTAGGACACAGGCTCCATCGAGTGTGGGCGGGCACAAGAGAGAGGGGTGGGAGGAGGCAGAGCTGATTGTTCTCCCATTAGTGGAGAGGAGGGGGGAGGGGCCGAGGCCGGGGCTGTGCTCTGTAAGATGGAACACTCTCCCTGTAACAGGTGCAGCTAATATCTCTGTCACAGGACACAGCGCAGCTGCAGCACAGGATGGAGATCATGGAGGGATCACTGCAATCCTGGATCCAGCCCTGTTAACCCCCTCCCGCCGGACCTGCTCGAGCAATAGCACTTGGCCAGGTCTGGAAACTGTACATGCACAGTTCTGAGCTGGCCGCATAGCAGCCCTTTTACAGGGAATCAGAGCAGCCTGGGGGGAAATCTCCGCTTTTCCACCCCCCCAGTCCGCCCCTGATACCAGGCAAACTCCCCCCCCCTCATGTATCACAAGCTTGAGTCTGATTTTCAGACCTGGACACATCACAACATATCGTGGCTAGGTAAAATTCACTCTATCAAGATGACACTACTCCCCAGACTTCTCTACCTGATTAGGTCCCTCCCGATAGCGATAAGAAAACACAGCTTCAAATCATTCCAGGGGAAAATAATTAAATTCATCTGGGGGAAGAAAGGTTACAGGCTAGCCCAACGCTATCTATATAGCCCCCAAAACACAAGGGGACTAGGCCTACCACACCTGTTTAGATACTACCAAGCTGCTACGCTGGCCCAACTCTCAACAGTCTACTCTAGATGCAAGAAACCTGATTGGATAAGTATAGAGAGGCAGGCGGTCCCAACACACACCCTAGACTACCTAATTTGGTGCCCACGAAAATCCAGACCTGCAATAAAGTTCCCTACACTATCCCACTCCATTAAACTATGGGATGACATGAATCATCTCCCTTCGCTGACACCTGACATACACCCGCTAGCTCACATATTCCACAATCCACAATTCAGTCCAGGCATGGACATCAAATCGTTTCAATGGTGGCTAGACAAGGGAATGTACCGGATTGGACACTACTTCTCCACCTTTAGCCCACTTTCTCTAAAACACTGTATAGACAAATTAGACCTCACAGATTCTGATAAATTTAGACACCACCAAATCTCCCACTTCCTAACATCTTTATGGAAAAACAAACCCAATCTCCCTGAGTTTACACAATATGAATGGTGGTGTGGCCAAGCAATGGAACAAAAGGGGGACATATCCATAATCTACGCATCACTTTTGGAACCCACCTCCAAATTCCCTTATATGGAAGCATTGGAACAAGACTTGCAGGAAACCTGGGACCTGGAGGACTGGCATAAAGTGGGAACGAGAGCCTTCAAAGGTATTTTGAACATATCCTTGATAGAAGCAAATATGAAAGTGTTGACGAGATGGTACCTGGTTCCCACTAAACTAGCAGTGATGTTCCCCTCCACCTCCCCGTTGTGTTTCAGAGAATGTCAAACCCAGGGTTCCATGTTGTACATATGGTGAGACTGCCCAAAAATCTGAGGTTTTTGGAACAAAATCTTTAATCCTATCCGGAGAGTCTCAGTGTCGGAGAAACATATCATAAAGAAACATGTTATACATCCATTTGAACAGTGAGAAGCTTCCGAGAAACACTCAGCTGCATAGTTCACGCACCACATGACTTCCTGGCTGCCTATAAAAGTTAAGCAAGTGCTCAGAGGAATTGCTGGTTCGTCTTCAGCTTCCTGTTTACCTGTAACTTGTTTCTGTGTTTGATTACCTGCTGTGACTCGGATTGCCTCTGACTCTGCTGATCTTCTCCTGGACCTGACCTTTGGCTTGTACTACAGACTCTGCTTGTCTCCTGTGCTTGACCCTCAGCCTGTGACCCGGACTTCGCCTCTTGTCTTCTTGCCACTTTTGCCTGTGACCTGGACCTGACTTGTGTGTTCCCAACACAGCACCTTCGTTTGTGTTTAAACTTTCTTATCTGCCTGTGCTTGACCCCCGGCCTGGTTCTGGACTCTCTGACTATGCAAACCATGCACCTGCCAGTTTGACTCAGTTGCTCAACTGCTTCAAGTCTACTTGCACCTGCTGGGTAGCCTGTGCCTCTTTGTGCCATTCCTCCCCTGTCTCACCTCCAGGGGTCGATGTGCGCTTAGTCGCAAGGGTGAACCACTCTCGGCATATCAGCCTCGGAAAAGTACTAATCTACCCATGATACTCAGGCATCCCTGTAGCAAAATCCCCCCAGATAGCTTTGCTGAACGCCTGCATCCACAAGACTCCTAAATACCTCCGGTTCTGTCCTTCGATGAGCACTACTCATATCTATCGAGTCAGTCAGTCCCTGACACCCCCATATGGGGTGTCTGGATTGATGACCACACTGAGTGCACTCATATGATATAGCTCTGTATTGAGGATACACAGGAAACCTCTGTCTAACTTTGTTTGTATTATGCTCTACCCCAGAGTGAACTGGTGGCATTAAGTTGTAATGTACTGCTTTTCAATAATTTTTTTTTTTTTTTTTTTTAAACAGTGCATGTACATGCACAGAACACGGGGTACAGCTAATGCATTTCGGAGGCGCACCCCCTCCCTCAGAGCTAGGCTCAGGCCTAGCTCTGAGGAAGAGGGTGCTACCCCGAAACAGGTTAGCTGTACCCCGTGTTCTGTGCATGTCCATGCACTGTGTTTATGGCCTGTCAGTTGCATTTTGTGAGTACTCACTTTTACACAAAAAAATTGTATTATTAAATTATCTCTGGTAATGCACTAGGTGTGTGCGCGCCTTCTATTTCTGTTTTTCTTGTAATCACTTTAACCACTTAAGGACCGCCTCCTGCACATTTACGTCGGCAGAATGGCACGGCTGGATGATTTTGCTGCTGTCTGGGGTTTGTGGTTCTTTTTATGAAGCATTTGAACTTTTATTCATATTTTGATTGGTTTTATTTGCGCTGCACTTCATTTTTGTACTGCTTTCTCTGAGGTGACGTGAATATCCTTTAACCACTTAAGGACCGCCTCCTGCACATTTACGTCGGCAGAATGCCACGGCTGGGCACAAGCACGTACAGGTACGTCCTCTTTAAGTGCCCAGCCGTGGGTCGCGGGCATGTGCCAGCGACCCGGTCTGAAGCTCCGTGACCGTGACTGCGGGATCCACGGACCCGATCGCCGCTGGAGTCCCGTGATCAGTCCCCGGAGCTGAAGAACGGGGAGAGCTGTGTGTAAATACAGCTTCCCGGTTCTTCACTGTGGCGCTGTGATCGATCGTGTGTTCCCTTTTATAGGGAAACACAATCGATGATGTCACACCTACAGCCACACCCCCCTACAGTTAGAAACAGACATGAGGTCACACATAACCACAAGGGGGCGCTGAAGGGGTTAACTCCCAAACTGCAATTGTCATTTTCACAGTAAACAATGCATTTTAATGCATATTTTGCTGTGAAAATGACAATGGTCCCAAAAATGTGTCAAAATTGTCCGAAGTGTCCGCCATAATGTCGCAGTCACGAAAAAAATTGCTGATCACCGCCATCAGTAGTAAAAAAAAAAAATAATAATAATAAAAATGTAATAAAACTATCCCCTATTTTGTAAATGCTATACATTTTGCGCAAACCAACCGATAAACGCTTATTGCGATTTTTTTTACCAAAAATAGGTAGAAGAATACGTATCGGCCTAAACTGAGGAAAAAAATAATTTTATATTTTTGGGGGATATTTATTATAGCAAAAGGTAAAAAATATTGAATTTTTTTCAAAATTGTCGCTCTATTTTTGTTTATAGCGCAAAAAATAAAAACTGCAGAGGTGATCAAATACCACCAAAACAAAGCACCATTTGTGGGAAAAAAAAAGGACGCCAATTTTGTTTGGGAGCCACGTCTCACGACTGCGCAATTGTCAGTTAAAGCGACGCAGTGCCGAATCGCAAAAACTGGCCGGGTCATTTAGCTGCCTAAAGGTCCAGGTCTCAAGTGGTTAAACACTGTTAATTAGCAGGTCACACAGAAATACTTTTTATTATTTTATATATATATATATATATAATGAAATACTTTCAAAGCTGGATCTAGAATAGTGAGATTATGTAAGAGTTATACAGCCCTCTAGTGTTTCCAAACTAAATGCTAAAATTGTAAAAACTTTATGTGCATCCCATCTAGATTCTTTGCTACCAGAGACAATGCTGACAATACTAGTAGTGAAAACATGTTATTATTCAAACAACAATAATTGTAGCTTTGTAAGACAGCGCTGCAGTATTCTTCTTACTAAAACCACAGGGGAGATGGTACAAAGTACTTGACAGCTCAGAAACAACCTTCATAAAATGATTGTATAAATCAATTTTCTTCAGTAAAGTAAAACAATGTAAAAAAGAAAAAAAATACACAAGTAAAACTTAATTTGTTGTGTGTTTATTGGAGCAGCTGACTTGAGAATATGTCATGCTTGATTCCAAGACTTGAGAAATGACAAGTGCTAATTCATTTTTACTTATTTCTTTAGAAAGTAGTTACAGTTGGCATAACTCTTGTGATGTTGGAAAAAAAATCTATGCTCAACTGTAAAACTTCCATAATTATGTTCCTTAATTAAAACCTTTCCTTGCTGCAGTCAAAACGTGTTTAAAATGTGTTTTTTTTTTTTTCTAGGTAAAATGCCTGTCCAGAAAAGTACTGAGAAATTTCTAAATAACACATTATTTGCATTGCAAATTGAAATAGCTTAAAAGTAAAATAATTATGTATTCTTTTGCTGTTTTTGTAATACATGCAAAGACTCATCTCACTGGATTTTATTATATACCAATGATATATTTTAAAGTGGAATAATTGTGGAAAAATTTGAAAATTTTAATTTTTTTTTTTTACAATTGTGTATGCATGTAAAATATATATATATATATATATATATATATATATATATATATATATATATATATATATATATATATATATATATATATATATATATATATATTTTTTAAAGAGAACTTCAAGTTTTGGAAAGAAAACAAATGGATTAATCCCTTCAGGTGAACTATATAGATTGAAAGGGTTTTAGGAACATGTACTGCTGTAATAGGATCTGCTTTCTTTATACCCACCTGATTAGTCTCAGAAAAAGTTGTAACCTTAGCATCACTTAGCCCCCTGTTCACACTAGTGCAATTTTACATGCCAAAGACTATTTACGTCACCAGTACTGTCTCAATCGGTGATTTGAGGCACCGCACCGATTTGCAAAAGATTTACGACGATTCACAAAGCAAGATACGTCCAAAAACATGGCTTCAGCCGTCCAACGTAACTTGCCTACGCCGGCATATCATGGAAGCATAGTTACGCTGGACGCATTCGGCGTTCCCATTATAAATATGCAAATGAGCTAGATACGCCGATTCACGAACGTACTTGCGCCCGGCGTATTAATATACGTTTATATGTTTATGTAAGGCGTACGATCGGCGTAACTTTACCCCTCATAAATCAGGGGTAAGTCATGTTAAGGTATGGACGTCGGAAACGTCGGAACAGCGTCGTATTTACGTTGTTTGCGTAAGTCGTACGTGAATGGGGATGGGCGTAGGTTACGTTCACGTCGACTAAACATTGAGCCGGCGTAACTTAGGGAGAAAATTTGACGTGATACTGAGAATGCGCCATTCATTGGGGTCACGATTCATTTCCATACAACACGCCCCCTATCAGCCTACTTTGAATTAGGCGGGCTTACGCCGCCAATTTACGCTACACCGCCGCAACTTACGGAGCAAATGCTTTGTGAATACTGCACTTGCCTGTCTAAGTTGCGGCGGCATAGCATAAATAGGATACGCTACGCTCGCACAAAGATGCTCCCAGGTACGTGAATCTGGCCCTATGTATTTTCTGAATGCAGACAACCTAGAGAATGAAATAGTGGTAGTTTCAATTATGTATGTAATACGGTATTATAGCAAAGGTCCAGGAAATGTAAAATTTCAGTAAAAAAAAAACCACTAAAGAGAATTCTAAGGAAAACAGATGCAATAAATTACTCATATTTTTGGTAAAATATAAAAATAGATACGAAACATGTCAAACCTTAAATTTGTGTTCTCCCGTGAAATGGTGACAAAACTTCAATACCCATTTTTTTTTTATAGGCGATGCTTCAAAAGCTCCCTATAGGTATCAGTTTAGTGTTACAGAGGAGTCATTCTGCTCTCACTCTGCCATGTGCAGTGATATGTAACATATATATCGCAATCAACGTTTTCATGCGCAGGCACCCCCGAAGCATGAGCTTATGATTGTATGTGCGTATATGTGGAGCAAAAAATGTTTTGGGGGGTTTATGTGCTTGGGTGTAACTTAATTGTTTTGCAAAAGAAAAAAATATGTTTTACTTAACTTTTTTTCTTCACAAAGAGGACAAAAAGTCCCCTATGTGATTAAAAAAAGACAGTACATCCCATTGGGAAATACATTTAAAAGAGCAAACAAAAGTCCTGGATGGCTTAACTCCAATGTATAAAAAATCATATAAAAGCAAAGGAGAAGGAAGCACCCTCATGGCTAACAGAGGATAGAATTAGAAATAGACTCAGAAAACTTAACATTAATAAGTCACCGGGACCAGATGGTATGCACCCGAGGGTCCTTAGGGAACTCAGTCAAGTATATGCCGGACCATTGTTCCTAATTTTTACTGACAGTCTGACTGGAATGGTACCAGCTGATTGGAGAAATGCCAATGTAGCACCAACCAATATTTAAAAAAGGGCCAAAAGACATCTCTAGGAATTACAGACCCGTTAGCTTAACATCAAAAGTTTGCAAGCTCTTGGAAGGGATGATAAGGAACTATATACAAGATTTTAGTAATGAAAACGGTATCATTAGCAAGAATTGTTCTTGCCAAACCAATCTATTAACCTTCGATGAGGAGGTGAGCTGCCATTTAGATAAAGGAAGGCATGTAGACATTGTGCAAATGGATTTGGCAAAAGCATTTGACACAGTTCCCCATAAACGTTTACTGTACAAAGTAAGGTCCGTTGGCATGGACCATAGGGTGAGTACATAGAGGTGAGGTGGGGGAGAATTTCTGGGGGAATCACGGATGGAAAATGACCTGGGGGTCCTAGTAGATGATAGCCTCAGCAATGGCATACAATGTCAAGCTGCTGCTAACAAAGCAAACAGAATATTGGCATGCAATAATAAGAAGATTAACTCCAGAGATAAAATGATAATTCTCCCGCTCTACAAGACTCTGATCAGGCCTCACCTGGAGTACTGTATGCTGTCCAGTTCTGGGCACCAGTCCTCAGGAAGGATGTACTGGAAATGGAGTGAGTACAGAGAAGGGCAACAAAGCTAATAAAGGGACTGGAGGACAATGGTTATGAAAAAAACAAAACGTATTCTCTCTGGAGAAGAGATGCTTGAGAGGGTTTCAGCGGGCAGCATCAATAGTTTCAAAAGACTATTAGAAAAGCACCTGAATAACCACAACATACAGGGATATACAATGTAATACTGACTATATAATCACACACATAGGTTGAACTTGATGGACTAGTGTCTTTTTTAAACCTCATGTACTATGTAACTATGTGCACCAATTCTAATATGTACAGCACATATTCAAAGATAAAAATGTATTTGCCTGCAATTTTACCTTAACCACTGGTCAGAATCTGGGAAAAACTTGGAGCCAATCACACGTGCTGCAAATAAGATGCTGCACACCGTGTAGGGATACCCAAATCCCATGCCATAGCTGCAAGGAAGTAACATTTTGTTTTTGTTTTCTTTATGCCAGCTTTAAAATGGAGAGCTTTAATGGAAAGGTGATTTTATTTACATTACAAAATGGCTCATGCAGACAATTACATGTGTAATATTACTTATTAGAGTTGGGCGAACGGTTCGGCATGAGCATCAGTCCAGGTTGAACTATGGCTGTTAGCCCCGTTTTGGGAACACCCAAATTTGCAGGGTTTTCAGCAGGTGTTTGCCCCACTGAACACCCTGCAATGCACTGTGCGCTGCACAGTGCATTTTGCGCCCTGATTAGGCAAAGCTTTGCCCAATCAGGGTGTAGCATATACTAGCTAGTGGGAGCCAACGGCTGCGCTGCTATCAATCTATCCAATGAAGATCCGAGAAGCCATGGGGGGAACGACACAGGATCATGCCCATGAAAGTTCGGGGCTCAGGTAAGTAAAATGGGGGCTCGGGGGGCCAGACAGTGCAAGGTGCTTTTTCACCTTAATGCGTAGGATACATTAAGGTGAAAAAATATGAGGCTTTACAACCACTTTAACAACCGATGAGTCATCAGCTGTCAATGGGCTTCCCAGCTGACAACTGAGTAAAAAAAAATTGCTAGTTAAAAAATATGGTTTGGGGGTCCCCCCAAAATCCATACCAGACCCTTGTCTGAGCATGCAGCCTCACAGGTCAGGAAAAAAGGGGACAAGTGGGGCAGTGATGTTAGATGGGGCAGTGCCACCAGGTGATGTAGCCAGGTGGCCCCACCTCTTACCTATATAAGAACTGTGAAACGGCTTAGCCTGCAGTAAGAAATCATATACACAAACCAAGGGTTGATCAAGCGCTCTCCCGATATAGTAGCAAACAACTAGTTAAAAGAACTGGGAAAATTGGGGAAGAATGAAGGGGGGAAAAGGGAAAAGAAAAGACACCGATCTTAAAACATGAAAGATCACAGAACTGTATGTATTAGTCCATTAGAACAAGTCCATATAAAAGATTGTACTATACTCTCGCAAGGAGGGCTGCCAGCTTGCAGGTAGAAGCAAATCTGAAATGGTAAAAAAAAGGAAAAAACAGTGCCCTCCTAGCGTAGTAATCTCGTTTTTTATTAAAAACAGGTAATTCATATGAAGGTGTCACTCACAAGGGAATTAAAAACATGGGCTTATCTGTAAGTTTTGTCATCCGCTCAAGCATCCGGAATGTATGTGCTATGTTGGTCCTGGTGATCATGGACAGGCGTCGCTATATATCCCACACTTCTATCAGCCGCGGTTGAGAGATGGTATACCTCCGGTACTGGGGAGAAGGGGACAGCATTCCGTGGAGTACAGCGGTGAAACGTCACTTCCGGATACGGATCGCGGGAAGATGCATGCGTTAGAAGCATGCATGCTTCTTTGTCAGGCTCTCTGACGAAGAGAGGTCCTGTTAGGGGAGAAATGCCTGACCGTCTGTTCATACAATGTATGAACAGCGATCAGTCATTTCCCCTAGTGAGTCCACCCCCCCTACAGTTATAACCCAGGGAACATACTTAACCCCTTCCCCACCCCCTAGTGTTAACCCCTTCCCTGCCAGTGGCATTTTTATAGTAATCAATGCATTTTTATAGCACTGATCGCTATAAAAATGCCAATGGTCCCAAAAATGTGTCAAAAGTGTCCGAAGTGTCTGTCATAATGTCGCAGTACCAAAAAAAAAAAAAAAACGCTGATCGCCACCATTACTAGTAAAAAAATATTAATAAAAATGCCATAAAACGACCCCCTATTTTGTAAACGCTATAACTTTTGCGCAAACCAATCAATAAACGCTTATTGAAATATGTAGAAGAATAGGTATCGGCCTACACTGAGGAAAAAAAAAGTTTTTTATATATTTTTAGGGGATATTTATTATGGTAAAAAGTAAAAAAAAATTTTTTTTTCAAAATTGTCGCTCTATTTTTGTTTATAGTGCAAAAACAAAAAACCGCAGAGGTGATCAAATACTACCAAAAGAAAGCTCTATTTGTGGGAAAAAAGGACGCCACCTTTGTTTGGGAGCCACGTCGCATGACAGCGCAATTGTCAGTTAAAGTGACGCAGTGCCGAATCGCAAAAAGTGCTCTGGTCTTTGACTAGCAATATGGTCCAGGGCTTAAGTGGTTAAAATCACTGCCCCTGAAAAAATTATTGTTTTAGACACAAAATTGTATTGATAAATGTCCCCCAGGGCAGTCCCCTGAACCCCATACCCCTTTTATGGGCAATTACATGCATATAAGCCTTCAAATTTGCCACCTTATATTTTTCCTGTTCGGCTCTTATAGACTTCAATGGGGTTCGCCGTTCGGCTTAGAACTTTTCCCCTGTTTGGGAGTTCTGCTACGAATCAAACAGGAGGGGTGCTTCTGTCCATCTCTACGTATTAGTACAAAAATGTGTTTTCCTTCAAACAGACAAAGTACAGTTGTAAGAAACTTATATTAACCAAAAAGTAGTCCTCTTACACTGATCTAAGTAAACAAAATCTGGAAGGTTACTAAAAGTTATAGCACTTTTTTTCCAAGTTTGGATGTGGTAACAAAAAAGGTAAACATACTGGGCCAGATTCACAGAAAACTCCGGCGGCGTAACGTTTACGTTACACCGCCGCAAGTTTTCAGCGCAAGTGCCTGATTCACCAAGCACTTGCCTTTTAAACTTACGGCGGTGTATCGTAAAGACGTCCGGCGCAAGCCCGCCTAATTCAAATGGGGCGTGTGCCATTTAAATTAGGCGCGCTTCCGCGCCAGACGTACTGCGCATGCTCCGTTTTGAAATTCCCGCCTTGCTTTTCGCGAAGTGACGTCATTTTTTTAAACTGCGACGTGCGTTACGCCATTTCGTATTCCCGGACATCTTACGCAAAAAAAAAAAATTAAATTCGACCCGGGAACGACGGCCATACTTTAACATGGCTCATCTAAAGTTAAGCCATGTTAAAGCAGGCTTAACTTTGCGACGGGAAAAAATTACTAGCGACGACGTAACGAACACGAAAACCGTTGTGGATCGCCGTAAAAGCTCATTTGCATACCCAACGCTGGAAAACGATGCAAACTCCACCCAGCGGCGGCCGAAGTATTGCATCCTCAGATCCGACGGTGTAAGTCAATTACACCTGTCAGATCTTAGGGCTATATATGCGTAACTGATTCTATGAATCAGCCGCATAGATAGGACAAGAGATACAACGGCGTATCAGGAGATACACCGTCGTATCTCTTCTGTGAATCTGGCCCACTATACTTTAGTTGATATTACAGTACATATTATGTATATTTTTGGGCAGCCATATCTTGATTATATGACAATGGAATTATATGACAACATCAAAAACATACACGTTAAGCATTCAGTTAATGTAGATAGTAACAGACATAGTTAGGCACTAATAGCAGGCATGGTCAGAAGAAGTCTGTAGTGAATATAAAAGAAGCCTTGGTGACGCACATCTTTCTAACTAAACTATAAAAAATTAGGAGAAATGTTGCAGTGCTGTTTATAACATTATACAACTGAGCAGAGCCTTAAGAGCATATAGGCAAAAGTTAATTTTGAAGTGTAAGTCAATCAAAAAACAATTTTTTCAGTATGCTTTCCATCATGTCTCACTGTTTTCCATTTTCTTAAGCAAATCATTTTGGTTAATCTTTTTCAAATTGTCTTTCCTGGTGATATTGCAAGTAACAGCACTTCCTAAAGGATGGCAATGATATGCCTTACAATTAGTACCAGTAATGTCAGCAAACTGATGCAGAGCACAAAGCAGGCTAACAACCAGGCTGCTAATAGTCAGACAATGGCATAAGGTTTCAGCCTGAAAGTATTGTTGCTAGCCAGACTTCCAAGTAAGAAACGTTGCAACAGATTCACATTTGTTTAAAGAGGAAGTAAACTATATGTTATGCATAGCATACTAGCTCATTATGAATTACTTACCTGAGAACGAAGCCCCCACAGCGGTCCTCAGATGCCTCTTTCGTCGCCGCCATGATACCCGGAGTGACTTCTGGGTGTTACTGCTCCGGCGATGTGACTGGCCGGAACAGCGATGACATCCCTCCCGCGCATGTGCATGGGAGCCGCCACTAATGGCATGATGCCGTTAGTAGCAGCACACTCAGTGCGCCTGTGCGCCGTTGTCTACGGTGCATGCTCTGTAGACATTGGCACTACCTTTCTTTGAACTATCTCCTTAACCATGTAGGTTAAGGAGATATTTCTTAGACCTACAGGTAAGCCTTAATCTAGGCTTACCTGTAGGTCAAAGTGGTCTGTAAGAGTTTACAACCACTTTAAAAATTCCTTAACAAAATCTCTAAACTGGAAAGGGAAAGATTTGGGATTTGCATACATTTAGGGAACAAATTATAAAAAGGAAACTTTTTGCACAATGAAAAAAACAATTAAGAGTATTAAAATGAGAACACATCCTAAATATTCAGGGCCAGATTCACAAAAGAGATACGACGGCGTATCTCCTGATACGCCGTTGTATCTCTGTGATCCGCCTGTCGTAACTATGCGGCTGATTCATAGAATCAGTTACGCATAGATAGCCCTAAGATCCGACAGGTGTAATTGACTTACACCGTCGGATCTTAGGATGCAATTCTAGGCCGGCCGCTAGGTGGCGATTCAATTGCGTTCGGCGTAGAATATGCAAATGATTAGTTACGGTGATTTACGAACGTACGCTTTACCCGTCGCTCTAAATTTACGTTGTTTCTGTCGAGATACGCGGCGTAAAACTAAGGCTGCCCTCTCGGTGGTGTAACCCATGTTAAGTATGGCCGTCGTTACCGCGTCGAAATTTTAAAATTCACGTCGTTTGCGTAAGTCGTCCGTGAATGGCGCTGGACGCCATTTACGTTAACGTCAAAACCAATGACGTCCTTGCGACGTCATTTAGCGCAATGCACGTCTGGTAATTTGACGGACGGAGCATGCGCAGTACGTTCGGCGCAGGAACGCACCTAATTTAAATGGTGCCCGCCCCATTTGAATTAGGCGGGCTTGCACCGAGCAGATTTACGTTACACCGCCGCAAGTTTACAGGTAAGAGCTTTGTGAATCAGGCACTTACGCTGTAAACCTGCGGCGGTGTAATGTAAATGGGATACGTTACGCCGCTGCAGCGTAACGTATTTGTACCTGAATCTGGCCCTCAATATCCAGTCAATGTATTCATTGAGTATGTAGTCACAATTGTAGTCATTAAGTAGTCACAATTGCTACCCAAACAATGCTTAGTATTATTCTAAATGCTGCATTCACACCATGCTTTACATTGATAATATCATAAAATGAAAATCAGACATATTACACTTGATTCTCCATTTGCCCCACCCAATATCCAGTAAACACTAATTGGTAGAATTATTGCACATTTTCACACATAATATTTCACAGTCTCAAGTAAATTTCCACATTTCAATACTGTATCAAATTCTGAAGGTCATACAATAAACATGAATGTGTCATTGCTCACAGCTGCAAGGGAATAAAGTCAATATTGAACCCTTATCAATTTATGAGCTCATATTAGCAAACAGAACCTAGGCAGATATATTGTTAAAGAGGAACTGCAGTCCGCTCACATAATTTGTAATAAAAACATCTTTTAGCATTTTGAAGCTTCCCTCCAATCACTTTGCATATTATTTTATATATACTGGGATTCTGTACTTGCCAAATATGCTACAGAAATCTCCCTCCACTAAGTCTGACTGCAGACATTTTAATTGTGGGCAACTAAAGCTGCTGCCTGTTCACTTCCTGGATTTACACAGACACACACCTCCAGCTCTGCAGCTCTCATTGTCCCTCTTATGATTCACCCCCCCCTTCCAGGCAAACACTCACAAGAGTAAGAGAGAGAGATCTGGGCATGATGTCAAAAGTCTAGGCATTTTACCAGACAAGAAACAGGAAGTGAGCTGTAAAAGGTATTTACTGGCAAAAAAATTATAAATACTATCCAAAGTTAAAACAACAGGGGTAGAAGATTTATTCGATGGAAAGATGAAAAAAAGTGTATCTAAACCCTAAAGCAAAAATGTTATACATTAGAGTAGTGGTTGTCAACTTATGAGCTAAAGTGGAGTTTACATGTTCTCCCCCTTTTCAGTGTAGGTTTCCTCCTACACTCCAAAGACATGTTGGTAGATTAATTGGCTCCTGTCTAAATTGCCCCTAGTAGGTGCATGTATGAATAGGACTTAGGGACCTTATCAGGGGTCAAGTCCTGGGGAAAAAAGTGTGGGAACTCCCACCCAAGATCCACTCCCCCACCAAAAAAAAAAATGATACGCTCATATGCATAATTACTAAACTACAACTTTAAGCAAGTTATTTCTAAATCCGGCGATAGCTCGTGGCAGACCTTTGCAATGTCTCCTGGGAACAATGACAAAAGCTCCCAGGAGACAATGCGGCATCGAGGAAGTGACGGAATACCCGCACACTACCTGATGAATCCATATACAGGAAGCAGCCAGTAACAAAGGATTACTAAGGTTCGCCTGCCCCTGACAGTGACTCGAGCTGGGCATCGCTGCTTAGTGAAGGATTGGCTCGGGCGGCTCGGCTGCTATAGTCCTGCAAAGGGAACTGCGTTCCTGCTGTGAAAAAAGTGCAGGAACTCCGTTCCCACACGTTCCCGCAGGACTTGAGCCCTGGACCTTATATTGTAAGCTCCTTGAGGGCAGTGGCTGATCTGAAAGTACAACATATGTGTAAAATGCTGCGTAAATTGACAGCAATATATAAGTACCTGTAATAAATAAATAAATAATAAAAAGGGCCACAATTGCAACCCCTGGCATCACCAAAGGTCCGCACATAATGTTCATGAAATGTAATACTTAAGAGGACTGTCCGAAACTGCAGAAGTAATAAAGGACATGAGGGTCAGAGAGAGTGGATATGCTACATTTCTGGCTAGGGATATGCTGTAGAACAGTGGTTCTCATCCTCAGTCCTCAAGTATCACCAATGGGCCATGTTTTCAGATTTTCCTTTACTTTGCACAGCTGCTTTAATCAATATCAATGACATGGTTTTGATAAGAGCTATTTTATCTAAGGGAAGTTCCAAAACATGGAGTACTTGAGAACTGAAGTTGAGAACCACTGCTGTAAAATACAATACGGAACTGGTAACATGCTACATGAGGCTAGTAGCAATCAATGCTATTACCCTTAGAAATGTTCTCAAAACAGACCGATGAGGTTCAAGTGCTGCACATCATATACCAAAGGGTGGCATGCGGCCCTTGAGCTGCAAGTTGGGCACTAGGGCATTAACTTAACAAGCTTTAAATGTGATGGATGCATTTCTTTTATTATTTAGGCTTTTTTCCCATTTATTTTTCCCTGGCAAAACAACAAGTCTATTAACCACTTTCTTACTTTTTGCGATTCGGCACTGCATCGCTTTAACTGACAATTGCGCGGTCGTGCGATGTGGCTCCCAAACAAAATTGACGTCCTTTTTTTCCCACAAATAGAGCTTTCTTTTGGTGGTATTTGATCACCTCTGCGGTTTTTATTTTTTGCGCTATAAACAAAAATAGAGCGACAATTTTGAAAAAAAAAAATATATTTTCTACTTGTCGCTTAAAAATAAATAGCTCAATTTTTTTTTCCTCAGTCTAGGCCGATACGTATTTTACATATTTTTGGTAAACAAAAAAAAAAAAATTGCAATAAGCGAATGGTTTGCGCCAAAGTTATAGCGCCTACAAAATAGGGGACAGAATTATTATTATTTTTTTTTTTACTAGTAATGGCAGCGATCTGCGATTTTTATCGGTACTGCGACATTATGGCGGACACATCGGACACTTGTGACACATTTTTGGCACCATTCACATTTATACTGCAATCAGTGCTATAAATATGCACTAATTACTGTATAAATGTGACTGGCATTGAATGGGTTAACACTAGGGGGGTGAGGGAGGGGTTAAATGTGTACCTTAGTGAGTGTTACTAACTGTGGGGGGAGGGGGGTGACTGGGGGAGGTGACCGATCTGTGTCCCTATGTACAAGAGACACAGATCGGTCTCCTCTCTCCCTGACAGGACATGGATCTGTGTGTTTACACACACAGATCCACATCCTTGTCTCTGTAACCGCCGATCGCGGGAGCCTGGCGGACATCGCGGCCGCCAGGCACGCGCATCGGCATCCCAGTGATGCGGCGGGCGTGCGCTCGCGCACCCCCCAGTGGCCAGGAGGAGCGGAGGCCGTATAAAGACGGCCACTCAGAGAAGTAGAACCACCCTGCGGCCGTACAAAGTCGTACGGCCGTCGGGAAGTGGTTAAATTTCAACTTCCTATATTATACCAAGTTAACCAGCAAAAACTAACACTAGAGAGTTGATACAAACTATTCACAACTGACAGAGGTGCTTACAATGGACAGCTTCTATTTATGTAAAACCCTATTCCCAAAAGGAAAAATATTGATATAACTGCTTAAAAAGTGTCGGGTTGAACAAAAAGAACCCGACAGATCCTTGCACTCTGCACACAACAATGTGTGATGTGGGGATCTCTCCCACTGTGCTGTTGGATTCTGTCAGGGGACACCCCCCAGAATACACAGAGCAGCACTTGCAGCCATTGGCTACAAACACAGTTTGAATGCAGGGTTTCAAGCAGAACTGTTCGATAGAAACTGGTTATTAAACTGACTGCTGTTGACATGGTGATACACATGTCAAAATAAAAGGGGAGTGGGAATAAGACCCAAGGTTGCCTTGCCTTCAATGAAGGAAAAGGAACAATCTCCGGTTTAACCTGATATAACTTTATTAGAACAATTAGTAGAAAAAATCGTTTTTCATTGAAAGAAAAGCATAAACAATAGGAAATTGCACATGGTAAAATCTGACAATGTTGTCACTTAAAAACATATGCCCATGAGCTCAGCCATATACAAGTCATCCACACGTGCCAATCACCTCAAGTTATTTAGTGTGACTTAACATATAATGCGTACGTACGTTAGGCAAGGTGAGTTTTTTTTCGGAAGAAACCCACGTCACAAGTGGGTGAAGTAAAAAAAAATGTTCTACTAATTGTTCTAATAAAGTTATATTAGGTTTGTTCCTTTTCCTTTTCATTGAAGGCGAAGACACCATGGGTCCTTTTCCCACTCCCCTTTTATTTTCACGAATTCTCCTGTTTTGATAAGGAACACCACCCTATTAGGTGAGTCGGTAACCTGCTATCTGAATTGACCAACGATATTGGTCATCAGGACCCCGCCAAATTGCGTTTTTATTGCAAGTGGTACAAATGTTCTTGCTGAATGGGCAATTTTTCAGTACATGTGTACCTGACATTAGCTTGAGTTTGACTTTAAACTCTTCTGAACCGCCCCACGTACATTTACTGCGGCAGGGCAGCCCGGGTGTGCAAAATCACGTACCTGTATGTGATTTTGTGCACAATCTCTCTTTTCCTCCAGTGAATCCACTCCCCCCACGGTTAGAACCACCTCCCAGGGAACACATTAAGCCCCTTGATCACCCCCCTAGGGTTAACCCCTTACTTGCCAGTGTCATTTATACATTAATCAGTGCATTTTTTTAGCATTGATCACTGTAACAATGTCACTGGTACACAAAAAGTGTCACTTAGGTACAGATTTGTCTGCTGCAATGTTGCAGTATTGCTAAAAATCGAATCATTACCAGAAAAAAAAAAAAGTTCCTAAATATATCCTGTAGTTTGTAGACGCTATAACTTTTGTGCAAACTAATCAATATGCGCTTATTGGGATTGTCTTTTACAAAAAATATGTAACAGAATCCATTTTGGCCTAAATTGGTGAAGAAATTCATTGTTTTACATTTTTTTTTGGGGGGGGGGGATATGTATTATAGCAGAAAGTAAAAAAATACAATTTTTTTTTTCAAAATTGTCGGTCCTTTTTTGTTTATAGTTCAAAAAATAAAAACTGCAGAGGTGATCAAATACCTTCAAATGAAAGCTCTATGTGTGGGAAAAAGGGACATCAATTTTATTTGGGTACAACATCACACGACTGTGCAATTGTCAGTTAAAGTGATGCAGTGCAGTATCGGACAATCCGACCATCTGTATGCTCCATCGGACAATTATTGTGGGTTTTCAACAGACAAATGTTCGCTGTGCATGCGCTTAAACTTTCCAGAAACAAATGTCCGATGGGGGATCATCCGATTGTGTGTACACAAGACACAAGTCCATCGGACTACAATCCAAAGTACAAAACACACATGCTCAGAACCAAAGTTAAACATCAGCCAACAATAGCAGAAGTTGCCCAAAGCGTGGTGGTAAAGAGCTGAAAAACCACGTGATTTGGTGAATGTTGGCTGAAAATGTTCTGCCGTGTGTATGCAGAACAAGTTCACGGCCAACGCCCTTCGGACCAAAATCCACAGAAAAGTCATGGAAGTGCGATTGTGTGTATGAGACTTAACACTATCCTCTTCAGAGGTTGACAATGCGGCTGTCCAAGGGTGTCTCCGTAAAAAAAAGCCACTCTAAGGCCCCGTACACACGACCAAACATGTATGCTGAAACTGGTCCGCGGACCAGTTTCAGCATACATGTTCGGTCGTGTGTAGGCGCGAGCGGGCCGAATTCCAGCAAACATTTGCCCGCCGGGCCTTTTCCCAGCAGACAAATATTCCTGGACGTGTTTTAAAACCGTCCGCTGGAATCCTGCCTGCTCGGACATGTACGGTCGTCAGTACAGACCTTCCGTACATGTCCGAGCGCCCGCCGTCCCTCGCATGCGTCGAATGACTTCGACGCATGTGTGGAAGCCTTTAAATGGCAGGCCCGCCCACGTCGCTGTGTCATCGCCGCGTCATCATCGCGGCGACGACGCGGACACGCCCCGCGTAATGTTTACGCGCGGACTTCTGTACGATGGTTAGTACAACCATCGTACAGAAGCCCTCTGGCAGGCATGTACGGTGAAAACGGTCCGACGGACCGGTTTCATCGTACATGTTTGCCCGTGTGTACCGGGCCTAAAGCCTCGTACACACGATCAGACTTTCTGCAGACAAAGCCTCAGACTTTTGTCCGAAGTGCGTTGGCCGTGAACTTGTATTGCATACAAACGGCAAAAAATTGTTGGCCAACAAACACAAAACTATGTGTTTTTTCAGCTCTTAGTGCCACCCTTTGGGCAACTTCTGCTAATGTTGTGTTATGGTTAGCATTGCTTCTGAGCATGCGTGTTTGTACTTTGGATTTTTGTGTGACGGACTTGTGGACACACGATCGAATAATCCGACAACACACATTTGTTGACGGAAAATTTTAAAGCATACTATCCAACATTTGTTTGTGGAAAATAATACAAAAATTGTCCGAAGGAGCATATAAACGGTTGGATTTGACAACAACAGCCTGCCATTACACAATTCCCATCGGAAAATCTGATCGTGTGTACGAGGCCTAAGACAGTTAGGGCCAGATTCTCGTACAGCGGCATATCTTTGCAGCGGCGTAACGTATCCGATTTACGTTACGCCTCTGCAACTTATACGGGCAAGTGCTGTATTCTCAAAGCACTTGCTCCGTAAGTTGCGGCGGCGTAGCGTAAATCGGCCAGCGTAAGCCTGCCTAATTCAAATGTGGGACAGGGGGGCGTGTTTTATGTCAATGTGCTGTGACCCGACGTGATTGACGTTTTTCACCAACGGCGCATGCGCCGTCCATGGAAATCTCCCAGTGTGCATTGCTCCTAATACGCCGCAAGGACGTATTGGTTTTGACGTGAACGTAAATTACGTCCAGCCCCATTCATGGACGAGTTACGCAAACAACGTAAAATTTTCAAATTTCGACGCGGGAACGATGGCCATACTTATCATTGGTACGCCGCACTTACGCCACCATATAGCAGGGGTAACTTTACGCCGGGAAAAGCCTAACGTAAACGGCGTAACTGTACTGCGTCGGCCAGGCGTACGTTTGTGAATTCGCGTATCTAGCTGATTTACATATTTCGACGCATAAATCAGCATACGCGCCCCTAGCCGCCAGCGTAAATATGCAGTTACGATCCGACGGCGTAAAAGACTTACGCCTGCCGCATCTAAGGGAAATCTATGCGTAACTGATTCTAAGAATCAGGCGCATAGATACGATGGCGCAACTCAGAGATATGACGGCGTATCTGGAGATACGCCGTCGTATCTCGTTTGAGAATCTGGGCCTTAGTGTGTTACAGGATGGATCACTAAGTGAAAATAAAGGAAATAATAATAAAAAAAAGAAAACTAATGCAGCCCCAGCATTAAAGGATTGGTAAGCTGCTGATACATACAATTCAGTCACATCAAGGATAATTACAGTATATGTACATAACTTGGCAGTCAAACATTTCCATGATGGTGGCAGATAATGCTGCTATGTGTTAGTGAAAATGCATATAAACTGCTGTACTAGATATGCAAAGCAGGTGTAAAGGTCAAGATAAAAGGAATTGAAGGAAAACATATCCAATAAAAAAAGGACAAGTAGTATTATCTTTTTTAGTACAGTTTGGAAGGATAAGAATCTTTTACAAGTTGTTATAGTAGTTTTTTCTCCCAAAGGAGACATTTCCCCTAAATTTGTGGTCAATGACTGTGCTGAGCAAGAGCCTTGTTACTGCTAATTAACCCAAGTGTCATTCTACAGTTAAATTATTGGTGGCAGTAGGACAGTGTTTAATATGTTGTTTTGGTTCTCCTGGTATGAAAGATAAAAAGGTGGTGAAATGTGTTAAACAATGAAATGTGTTAAACAAAAAGTTTCAGCCTGGGTATCCTATTCTTCAGCAGACAGATAATAATTGACTAGCCAAAGCTAAATGTGAGCTTTTTTAATACTGGTACAGCAAATGATTTACATTTGAATGACTTTATATGAAGTTTCTATCAGTGTTAAAGGTGTCATGTAACTTTGTACTAAAGAAACATATTGCCGAAAATCCAGCAGTGGCATGAAATGATCTCTAGGGCAGCTAAATGTACTACCGTGTTTCCCCGAAAATAAGCCCAGGTCTTATATTAATTATGACAACAAAAGGGCTTATTTTCGGGTAGGTCTTACCATGTAATGTGCTGTCTTCTCTCCCTCCCTGCCTATCAGGAATCCCCAGTGTGAACTGAGTTAAAATGCTTGTACAATCCTATAATCCACTCTATTACAGTAGTATATAATGTACAATGTGTGCGTTTCTGTAATACAATTGTGCCAAATACATTTGTTATAGAGCCGCTCTGCATTTTTGTTACCCGCCGGAGCTCTCTTCCCCGCAATTATATTACAGAAACACACACATTGTACATTATAAACTACTGTAATATAGTGGATTATAGGATTTTACAAGCATTTTTAACTAGGGCTTATTTTCAGGGTAGGGTTTATATTGCTGCCCTCTTGGAAAATAATGCTAGGTCTTATTTTCAGGGTAGGTCTTATTTTTGGGGAAACAGGGTATGTGACTCTGTACACATGTACCATGTAAGCATCTCCTTATATTTGCAGCCTATGGATAGGAATTAACAATAAATGCACAATAAGCAGTTAATTTCACTTTCAGGTGTCCTTTTATGAAAGTGAGATCAGCGGTGATCCCGGTTCTCACCGCTGATCTCAGGTCATACACAGTTTATGAAGCTGAGGTAATCAGCTGAGAACATGTTCTCCACTGATTACCTCAGCACAGTGAGAATCTGTAAATGACTGTCACAGAAACGGCCAGTTTATGAAGGTGTGATCTCAGCACCTCACTGGCGATCTGTGACAGAATTCTCACTTTCTGATTCACCATCTCAGGGGTGGAGAATCAAAGAGAGAAGCGTGAAGCTGGCTGAGTATTGTGGAGGAAGAAGGAAGTCTTTTGACTTCCATGCTTCACACACAAGCAGCCATACAGTCAGAACACATCTTCCCCGCTATTACACACCCCAAAATTAGCAGGTTAGGAATTTGTAGTGTATGTGTGTGTGTGTATATATATATATATATATATATATATATATATATATATATATGTATACATCATCATATAGCATATATGTGTGTGTGTGTGTGTGTTTATTTATATGTATATCTATAGATATCTATACACACACACACAAAATATATTTTTTATATTTATAAATAAATAAATATATAAATAAATATTGTTTATATATATTTTATATCTATATATATCTATCTATATATATATATATATATTTATATATATATATATATATATATATATATATATATATATATATATATATATATATATATATATATATATATATATATATATAAATTCTACCTGCATTAAAATGCTATTATTAAAGTCATTTTTATATATTTTTTTTTATTTATTAGTAAAAAAAAAAATTGTAAACCCTAGAATATGGTTTTACCCATGGACTGTTCTATTACAGTTATACAGGGTTTATATCTGTATACTTTATTAAAAATAAATAAAATTAATGATCATAAATGTATTTTTCATTTATATGAATGGTGTATAGCTGCATTACATATGTGGGATTCCGTTCATATACTGTACACCATTCACATTTAAATGGGCACATGTATGAGCTTTAAATATTGATAAAAACAATGTTTTTTAATAATTAGGTTAATGTATATTGTTTGGTAGGAATGTAACTTTATTATTTTATTAATATGTGGTGTATAATGTGTGCTGATTCGTGTTCAACTTTTGTATTTTTTACTTCCTCATACTGTAATCCCGCTATATCACGCGAGATTACAGTGAGAGAAGCAGTTCTCAGGAGTTTGTAGATCGCCCCATGTTAAAAAAAATGCCAAAATATGCATAAATAATGCCAAAATTAGCAATTAAAAACACACATTTAAACAATGTGCCAAAATGTGAGTTAAAAAAAGCACTTATTATTTTCATGTAATAACACAGTCTTTTTAATTTTGGTTTCACTTTAAAAACTTAGCTGCTCTGTAATCACACATGTGTATGAGGAGATCGCAGGCAGCCCCTCCCTCTTCTACTCAGATCTCAGGTGTTCTCAGAGGAAACACTTCTCATCTATTCTCCTTCTGAGAACAAATGTTCTCTGCTTCATAAACAGGGTGCCAGAGGAGAAGATTTTTCTCTGAGAACTGAAATGAGATAAATTATCACCGTTTGATAAACGTACACCTCAGTCTTTACAGTGTTACGTACATAGCAATGAATGGTAAAGCAAGAGGTGGGGCTTGTATAAAAAAAAATATTAAATCACACAAAAGTTAAAATGTATGCCGAACTCATAACTAAAATCTCATACAAACCTCAACATGTAAATGTAATTTGAAATAGAGTTGGACCGAGTCCCCCCCCCCCTCCGGTTTGGTTCACACCAGAACTCCCAAACATGTAAAAAGTTTGGTGCCAAGCCATAAAGTCTATGGGACCTGAACTTGAAATCCCCATTTTGAAGGCATACTGTACATGCAAGTTATTGGCTATAAAAAGGGTATAGGGGCCCAGGTACTGCCCTGGGGGACATGTGTCAATGCATTATTATTTTTTTTATCATTTTTACAGGAGCAGTGATCATAATGCTGCTTAAAGTAAAACAATAAAAAAAATACTTTAAAGCGGTTGTATACCCTCTTGTCATACTTGCACCTACAGGTAAGCCTACATTAAGGCTTACCTGTAGGTGCTTGCAATATCTCCTTAACCTACATGGTCATCGCCGCTCCAGCCAGTCACAGCAACGGAGCGGCGATACCCGGAAGTCACTCTGGGTATCATAGCGGCGACAGAGAACGTGTCCGAGGATTGCTGCGGGGGCTTCGATCTAAGGTAAGTAATTGATAATGAGCTGGTATTTTAGTCATACTAGCTCATTAGGCCTTTGCCTTGCAGGTTTAAAAAAAAAAGATTTGGGGTATACAACCGCTTTAAATATAGTGCTGCCTGTAAAGTGGTGCATCGGTACCACGTATAGAACCTGCTGCAACAAAACTGACATTTATAAAGAAAAAAAAAATTGGGGTATACAACCGCTTTAAATATAGTGCTGCCTGTAAAGTGGTGCATCGGTACCACGTATAGAACCTGCTGCAGCAAAACTGACATTTATAAAGAAACAAAAAAATTGCCAGAAATACAATGCCGGCAATAGAAAAATCTTAAAAAAAAAACTCCATACCAGGCCTTTTGAGTCTGGTACAGATTTTAAGGGGAACTCCATGCCAACATTTCAAAACAAATATGATGTGCGGCCCCTCCAAAATCCATACCAGACCCTTATATGAACATGTAGCCTGGAAGGCCAGGAAAGGGGGGACGAGTGAGCACTAGGGTTGCCACATCATCCCTTTAATCCAGAACACACATTAAATACACAGGTTCTGTGGCTGATTAAGGTGGTAATTAAACTCACTTGGTGTCTTATCTGCATCAAATCAGCCTCAGAACCTGTGTAATTAATATGTGTCCTGTATTAAAGGGATTATGTGGCAACCCCCTTCTGAACCATACCAGGCCACATGCCTTCAACATGGGGGGGTGCTTTGGGGCAAAAGGGGCTTGTCCCCATGTTGATTGGGACAAGGACCTCTTCCTGAAACCCTGGGATGTGGTTGGGGGGGTCTGCAGTTCCCCAATCACCTGCCTGAAGCAGGAAATGCAGCTGCTCAGGACTGTATAATGCAGTGAATGGGATGTTGTGCTTTAAAGCCATGCCAAAATTTAAATGAAACGGTATGTCGCATTTAGCAGGCGACACTGTCACTGTCGTACATGACCAATGAAAGTCTATGGGGCCACAAAACAACCACCCTGCAACTATGTGCATTTCATGTGATTGTAGTGCAGTAGTATAACATTTACAGGGTCAAATCAGGCCTGTCAAATACCCTCTGAAAAGTGACCCACTGTGATCAGTTATCAGAAGGGTGGCAGGTAGGGTTGCCAACTCATCCCTTTAAAACAGAACACATATTAATTACACAGGTTCTGTGGCTGATTAAGGAGGTAATTAAACTCACTTGGTGCCTTATTTGCATTAAATTAGCCTCAGAACCTGTGTAATTCATATGTGTTCTGTTTTAGGCTGGGTTCACACTACTACACTACTTTCATCCTACTTTGCTCTGCTACATTGGTCCTACATTTATCCTACATTGGTCCTACATCCATCCTACTTTCATGAACAGGATACTACTTTGGTCCGACTTCAGTGATATTCAATGGGTTGAAGTAGGATCAATGTAGGACCAAAAGTAGTACAGGGAGCATTTTCAAAGTCGGACCGACTTGTGTAGGACCAGTTAAGACAGCTCTCATAGGGAAACTTTCACACGATTTTCACACGTCATGCTACATGAGGCTCCCAATGTAGGACCGTTTGTCGGACAAGTGTGAACCCAGCCTCAAAGGGATGAGTTGGCAACCCTAGCAGGGTCACTGCACATGCGAAGAAGCCCTAACAGAAATAATAGAATAGTCACAAAAACTTTTTTGAAATGGTTTTCAATGATGTAACAAGTAAACAGTGATGGATATTGCACATGCAAGACACAGCGTACTGATTTTTGACATCACGCCTGCTGTATTTATAATTACTCTGTAAAAAAAAAAAAAAAAAAAAAATTTAAGACAGCAGTGAAACTAAAGCAATCCAAGACTGATTTTATTTATATGCCCCTTATTAATATGGAAAAGCGCTGTCAAGATATTTTCATTTAAGAAATACGATATGCCTCTCCATCTGAAAAAAAGAAAAGCAAAATGCAAAATGAACATTTTCAGTTTGTTTCCCAGTATTCCAGAATAATCGATACATATATTCTAATGCGATGCTCCCTATTGAATAATAATTTCCTGATGCACAGATTCCTGTTCAGTAAGCATACCGTACATCCAAGCACCTTGCATTTTTTAAATTATGCATGTCCTAGAGTAAAATGATTTCCAACTGAATCCCTTTCAAACTCATGAAGGAGCTGCAAATAATCAATTGCATAATTTTAATTATTCATTTTCCATTACAGACACCTTTTTGTTCCATAGCTGTTTATTGGTATGCCAAAGAACAGCTTTATTCACTAAAGCAGCACCACTTTATCAGTTTGTAGGTCTATGTACAAAGAAGCATCATTTTCTTTGTATACAAGATTGTTTTCTGCAGTTTGACTATGCGATGAAGGCAGCAAGTTGACATGCACTTATCAGGCCCTGACACCTGTACTGCAAGCTCTAATCAAAGGGCTCCTTCACAGGGGTGAAAGAATTGCCATTTGTAATGCAATAATTAGGCTGGGTAAAAGGGCCTGCAAAGTAAATCAATGACTGTTCTTAAGATGTGACACTGTTCTCTTGACACATTGTTAACATAATGAGCCAGAAAGCATACAAGAGGTCCCAAAAAGACCTGTGTCATTCCCCATTATTTTATACTAATGCAATACCACTTGAAAAAATAATTGTGCAATATCTCACAAAAAAAAAAAAAAAAAATCCTACCATTAACACAATCTGGTCTGGAGTGTGTACTCTACTGGGTCTTGAGGCAAAAAGTTTTTTTTAGAAGAGTTCGTTTTTAATCTAACAGAACAAACAGACTGTATAAAACCAGAACATCAATGTTGTTTTAATCTATTCATCTCAGAGCCATTTAAGATAAGATGTATCTTTTAAGACATGCAAAATGAAAGCCATCTGCATTAGGTTATGTAAAACAATTAAACGATTCTAAGATGACTACAGTATCTGAAGATAAGAAAAAAAGTATAAGAAATAGATCACAGTGTTCAAAATACCAGTTTTTACTGCCAGAGAAAAAGAAAATCAAAGCTATTCAATTTAGGTCAATTTTTTTTTTTTTTAATGATTATTTTTTGTCCTTACCAAACTATATTCACATACATGGACTGAAAAAATTTAGAGCCATCTAAGATAGTTATCCCTTTTAAAGTGGAGTGTATTTTTAACATGCAGGACCCACATGCAAAATTAAATGATCACTATGCTTGCACAGCATGATTATCATTATACAAGCTGGCAGCATCCACATGTGTTCCTGTGATTGGGCAGTCGTATTTTAACACCTCACCAGCAGCCTCATTAGGAAATACTAGGCCTCAAACATTAAAGTATATGGGGGAAGAGCCATTTTTGTTGTCAAAGAAACCAGTCAGAATCTTCTGTTCATATTTACAGGTCACGTCACGATGGAAGAATGAAAAGGGACAATCTGTTACAGTGAATAGTCAATGTTCTCCTTTCAGACTCTTTTATGCATGGGAGCTGCTTTTCTATGCCTCCTAGGCTAATTGGCCCTCCAAGTAGGGTTGCTAACTCATCCCTTTAGCCCTGGTTCACACTGGGCTGCGGGAGTGAAGCCATGCGAGTTCAGCTGAACTCGCACGATTTCACTCCCGCCGGCAGTCCCGATTTCGGCCGCGATTTAAGAGACATCTGTGCAGGTTTCTGCACAGATGTCTATGTAAATCGCGGCCCGAAATCACAAAAAGTAGTACAGGAACTACTTTTTGAATTGATTAGGACAGTGCCATTGCCAACAATTGGCGGCAAATGCAGCCGATTTGAGATGCGATTTCACATGTGAAATCGCATCTCAAATCGAAGGAAATCGTACCCAGTGTGAACCTGGGCTGAAACCCAAACACATATGAATTACACATGTTCTGAGGCTAATTTAATGCAGATAAGGCACCAAGGGCCAGATTCACCAAAGAGATACGACGGCGTATCTCCTGATACACCGTCGTATCTCTGTTTCTATCTATGCGACTGATTCATAGAATCAGTTACGCATAGATATCCATAAGATCCGACAGGTGTAATTGTTTTACACTGTCGGATCTTAGGATGCAGTACCGCGGCCACCGCTGGGGGGAGTTTGCGTCTTAAACCAGCGTCGGGTATGCAAATTAGGAGTTACGGCGATTCCCGACGGATTTTCGCGTTCGCTACGTCGCTGCTAGTCTAGTTTCCTGTCGCAAAGTTAGTCGTTGTTTGACCTGCCCTAACTTTACTCAGCAATCGTATTGCTGTTTAGAGTATGGCCGTCGTTCCCGCGTCGGAATTTAAAATTTAACGTCGTTTGCGTAACACGTCCGGGAATACGGAAGTACGCTACGCGCGTCGCCGTTCGGAAAAATGACATCACGGCGCGCAAATCACGACGGGAATTGCGAAACTGAGCATGCGCAGTAGGTCCGGCGCGGGAGCGCGCCTAATTTAAATGGCACACGCCCATTTGAATTGGCCCGCCTTGCGCCGGAGGCTGCCAGCGTAGTTTTCATTGCAAGTGCTTTGTGAATCAGGCACTTGCGATGAAAACTTGCGGCGGTGTAACGTATCTACGATACGATACGTTACGCCGCCGCAATTCTACGTGAATCTGGCCCCAAGTGAGTTTAATTGCCACCATAATCAGCCAGAGAACCTGTGTAATTGTTGATATGTGTTTGGGTTTAAAGGGATAAGGTACCTTCAAGTTAACTTGAACACCCCTATACCTGTGCTAGCCATAGGGCCAGTGGGCTGCATGGCATATTTGTTTGAAATAATTTGCTGTCCTTACAAGTGTAAACTGACAAAGTTAATGAAGCATATCATTATCAGAGATCTCCTTTTGCTGAGAGGAATCAGCAATCAGGTGGTTATGAAACTTCAAAACTTGGTTTTGGCACCTCTGCACAGCACAATGTGTTCTCCTATGTATGTACTTATGACCTCCTTACTGATATTCATATGCTTCATTAGTCTCTGCAAATTTTAGCACCAGGAAATTTGAGTGCAATGTTTTACATATTTTTGGGATATTTATAAAACAAGATCATTTTAACTCTATTATGCTATGCACAGATTGTCCACTTGCATTGCTGGGGAGATGTTAATGAAACACAGGGCAGGGAAGGAGCATATGGAATATTTACGACATGTAGATGTGGATAATTATTTAGTAAAGTCTTATATCTCTGGCAAATTCAGCAAAGCTCAGGTTTAGGACACAGCATGGAATGTTTCTTGAGCATGGAGAAGGATAACAAAAAAGATACTTTTGTAGTAAAGCAATGTTTCAGTTTAAGGAAACTAATAAAAACAAAGAGGACATACAGTATACTGAATAGAGATAAACTGCTTTCTGGATATAAAACACTTTTCATCCATTAATTTGTTGGTTATTTATCTATCTATTGTGTATTTAACATAAGACATATATATATATATATATATATATATATATATATATATATATATATATATATATATATATATACAGAGCTTTTTTTCTCAGAAAATAGGTGCAGGAACTCAACCACGACCCCGTTCAGATTTTACAAACAGTAGAAGGGTCCTAAAGGTGCATTAAATACCAGGATTGCATTACATACAGAATGCAGCATTCAGGGGGTTACACACAGAGTGCAGAGCTGTCACTTGTAAACACAGAAACCAGACTTCTGTGTTTACAAGTGATTGTGGTGAGCAGGCATCAAAGGGTCTGAGCCAGAGGTGGTGGAACTGAGTTCCCCCAAGTTCCCCCTGAAAAAAAGCCCTGTGTATATATATATATATATATATATATATATATATATATATATATATATATATATATATATATATATATATATATATATATATTTATATATATATATTTATATTTATATTTATTGTGTGTGTATATATATATATAATATATTGTTGGTTACATATTGTAGTTATTACTCACAGGTTGTAAGGTTACAAATGTGTTTAAATTTCTAATTTGACATCAGCATGTTGCTGCACATTGTCTATACAGAGAGAAGAGCTGTGGGAGGGGCCCAACAAATTGGCCTGCTACAGGCTGTCTGAAGAAAACTACAGGGGTAGGGATGAGCTCTGGCGTGTTCGCACAGTCCACGTGCTGAGCCCGCCAGGAAGTCTGCACGGCGCTGCGCTAATCACAGGCAGGGAGACATTGTCCCGATGCTCGGCTGCAGAGATCGGGAAATGTCTCCCCGCCTGTGATTAGCGCAGCACCGTTCAGACTTCCTGGCGGGCTCTGCACGTGGACTGTGCGAACGCGCCAGAGCTCATCCCTATACAGGGGAGGGTGGGTACCAGACCAGCCCACTGTTTAAAAAGAGAGATCATCAGTGACTGGTCATATAATATATAATAAGAAGCATCTTCACCAAAGCAACTTTTCATACTAGTACAGTGCATACCCCTAGAAATTTTCCACATTTTGTCATGTTACAACCAAAAAAAAATTATTTTATTGGGATTTTATGTGATAGACCAGCATAAAGTGGCACATAATTGTGAAGTGGAAGGAAAAGATAAATGGTTTTCATTTTTTTTTACAAATAAATATGTGAAAAGTGTGGTGTGCATTTGTATTCAGCCCCCCTGAATACAAAGGTGGTTTTAGAACCGCCTTTCACTGCAATTGCAGCTGCACATCTTTTTGGGGATGTCTCTACCAGCTTTGCACATCTAGAGAGTGACATTTTTGCACATTCTCCTTTGCAAAATAGCTCCAGCTCTGTCAGATTGGATGGAGAGCATCAGTGAACAGTCATTTTTAAGTCTTGCCACAGATTCTCAATTGGATTTAGGTCTGGACTTTGACTGGGCTATTCTAACACATGAATATGCTTTGATCTAAACCATTCCATTGTACATCTGGCTGTATGTTTAGGGTTGTTGTCCTGCTGGAAGGTGAACCTCTGTCCCAGTCTTAAGTCTTTTGCAGATTCTAACAGTCTTTTTTCTAAGATTGCCCTGTATTTGGCGCCATCCATCTTCCCATCAACTCTGACCAGCTTCCCTGTCCCTGCTGAAGAAAAGCATCCCCACAACATGATGCTGCCACCACCATGTATGACAGTAGGAATGGTGTGTTCAGGGTGATGTGCAGTGTTTGTTTTCTGCCATATGTAGCATTTTGTTTTTAGGACAAAAGGGTCAATTTTGATCTCATCTGACCAGAGCCCCTACTTCCACATGTTTGCTTTATCCCCCACATGGCTTCTTGCAAACTGCAAATGGAACCTCTTTTGGCTTTCCTCTTGCCACTCCTCCATAAAGGTCAGATTTGTGGAGTGCACTACTAATAGTTGTCCTGTAGACAGATTATCTCACTTGAGCTGTGGATCTCTGCAGCTCCTCCATAGTTGCCATGGGCCTTTTGGCTGCTTCTCTGATTAATGCTCTTCTTGCCCGGCCTGTCAGTTTAGGTGGATTACTATGTCTTGGTAGGTTTGTAGTTGTGCCATACGCTTTCCATATTCGGACGGTAGATTGAACAGTTCTCCATGAGATGTTCAAAGCTTGGGATATTTTTTTTATAACCCAACCCTGCTTTAAACTTCTCCACAACTTTGTCCCTGACCTGTCTGGTGTGCTCCTTGGCTTTCATGATGCTGTTTGTTCACAAAGGTTCTCTAACAAATCTCTAAGGGGTTCACAGAAAAGCTGTATTTATACTGAGATTAAATTACACACAGGTGGACTCTATTTACCAATTAGGTGACTTCTAAAGGCAATTGGTTCCACTATATTTTGTTATGGTATCAGAGTAAAGGGGGCTGAATACAAATGCACACCACACGTTTCAGATATTTATTTGTAAAAAAAAAAAAATATGAAAACCATTTATCATTTTCCTTCCACTTCACAATTACATTTGGTCCCTGGGTTACAAACAAGATAGGGCACTGTAGGCTTGTCCTGTTGAATCTGTTCTAAGTTGGAACAGGTACTATTTTTAAGTGTAGCTCCAGCCAAAAAATACATTTTTAAGCTTTTTGCATAGCATAGGGAAGGGTTATCACCCCTGTAACATTTGTTTTGCTGTCTGTGCCCCTGTTCAGAAGATTTCACCTCACTTTCTGTCCCAATGACACAATTGTCATTGGGACAGAAAGTGAGGTGAAATCTTCTGAACCCAAAATGTTCTAAATCCAATGATTTAGAACATTTTGGGTTATTAGGGAAACAAGGATTGATGATAAAGCATCAGTGGAGACACATTTTTCCCATATTAACTCTCACAGTAGAGAATTTCCCTTCCTAGGGGTAGATTTCCTCTCACTTCCTGTTGTCTCCCTCCGTTTGTAAGCTGGAGTCATTTGTAAGTTGGATGTTTGTAAGTAGTGGGACCACCTGTATGTGCCACTTTGTGTTGGTCTATCACAAAAAATCCCAATAAAATACATTTAAGTTTTTGGTTGTAACATGACACATTGTGGAGAATTTTCATGGCACTGTATAGATATGGAAAAAATACACAAATAACACCAAGAATACACATGTCCCATTTTACTCAGTCAATATTTAATAATTTCTGAACTCAGCTTTAATCTGCTGGTGTTTTGCCTTGCATGTTCTCTATTTCCCTTCTTATCAACATGCTAAAAAAAGTAAATAAAAAAACATTTAGTTTAGACCCAATGATATGTCAACTGGGTTCAAGGTAAAGATCCAGTTATGCCATCACTGGGTCTCTATGTTATTATTTGCAATGAGAACAGATCCTGCAGAAGGGGCCTGGTAGGGAGGTATACTTATTTTCTGAAACCATCACAACACCCTGTCTCGGTATTCATCATAAGAGCCTTCAGCCCTAATGCAAAATGTGGTCTACCCCTTGGAAAAAGTTATGCAAATGTCAACATGCCTTCATAGGTAAATATCTGTCTGAAGGAGTGGGCATTCCTAATCATTCTTAAGAATTCCTAAGCATGCTGTACCCCCATCAGGGGGTACAGCCGATACAAATGTAAGGGGCCCGAGCATCTGGAGGGTCCCTACCAGGGTAGGAGAAGACAAAAGCCGGGAAAGGAGAGCCACATTGTGCAGTGCAGAAAGGATCTCTGCAGTGTCTGCTCTCTGTGGCATTGAGCTAAGACATTGACATCTTTACTGCCACCTCTGGCTTCTATGCGCATGTGCTCCCCTATATAGTGTGATCCACTGCAGTCCCTCTGTGTCTTAGCAAAATGTCAGTTTTGTGGAAACAGGAGCTGGGACCAGGTAGGAAGTCCTCCTTTACAAGTAGGGGCTTTGAAGGAAAGGCAGGGGGCTGTTTGTATACAGGGAGGGGCCAGAGATTTGTGTGTTTACAGATGTGTATATGTGGGGAACTAACATGTATACATGTGTGAGGGAGGGGGGCTGACATATATACAGGTGTGAGGGGGGCCGAGTGCATACAGGTGTGAGGAGGGGGGCTGAGTGGGTACAGATGTGAGTAGGGGGGCTGACATATATACAGGTGTGAGGGGGGGGCTGAGTGCATGTTGAGTGTGTGTTCCATGGGATGGCCCTTTCGGTGGGATGGTGGTCAGGCAGGGGGGGGCCCAGACCTATAGCTGTGTAAGGGGTTCAAACATTTCTGATGGCTGCCCTGACCATGATTTAAATACAATGCTCTCCCCCTAAACATCCATACAGGCCCAAATGGGAGTAGATCTTGTCAGAAGAATTGCCTTTGCAGACCTGGCAACTACTGTGACCCCAAGTTGATAAAAACTCAATACGCACGCTTTACAAAGAGATCAATACAAAATATTCTTTCATTGGTAGTACACCCCACACAAGTTATAAGCCCCAAAACCTACAAAGTTCAGTCTATAATAAGGAGTAATGCCGCTCCAGGCATAATATCCCAAACAAACTCCCGGCTCACTCAAACCTTCATTGATTGTTCCCCACTCCATACACACATGATATGGCAGAATCCGTACCTGTCACTGTGGAACCTGAAATTAGTTACAGCAGGACCCTTATGGCTCCATCAGACACTCCCCTCTGTTCGAGTATACAAGGAGGGATGTTATCATGCCAAGATACCGTGGATCTTACTATAAAATTAACCTTTTCAGAAGTTGGAAAGCCTGATGGCAAAAGAAACCAGGTCTTTTTGGGATGCCAATACTCTGAATGAGTATCTTACAGCAGAACGGATTCCACAAGGATTGAGAATTACAAAATTCCTGACATTCCACTTGTGTAATGAGGAATTGAAAAAGGAGTGGACTGACATTGTCAGCATGTTCATTCCAATTAATGAGAATTATTGTTCAGCCCAGGTTCACACTGGTACAATTTGACATGCGATTTGAATTGCTGGCAATAGCACCGTCCTAATCGGTGCAACGCTGCATTTGCAGATCTGTACCAATTTCGAAAAGTAGTTTCTGTACTACTTTTTGTGATTTTGGCGAAACCTGCACAGATGTCTCTGTAATCGGTACAAGTTCAGCTGTACTTGCACGGCTTCATTCCCACAGCCCAGTGTGAACCCAAGAAGATAGACTTGGACCGTATCCAGGGTGATCCAGGGTGAAATGTCTACCATTCAAAAGGAGTTATCAACACAGAAAGACCATGTCAGTTTTTTGGAATTACATGGACAACTTGGTAAAAAACTGGATAGATTGGAGAAGGGAGTTATAGCCACTAAGAAAGAGAAACTCATCAAAGATCAAATTGATTATGAGAATAATATTGTTTATTCATGGAAAAAAACTTTCTTTCAACCAAATCGATCTTGGAAAGCCTCAGTTGAAAAAAATGTGTAAATTTCTCTGAACAGAAGAGTGAACCAGCATAGGACACTCTCGCTACTACGGCCTCCGACTCAATGATATTGGCAACAAGTATACTCAGCATTTAAACCAGGGAGCTCAAGGCATCAGCAAAAAGAAAACGCCAAGAAAACGAGGAGGGGAGGGGAGGGAGGAAGCATATGAGAAACAAATGGAAGTCGTTACCAGCTACAGGAGCGGGTACAGCATTAACCATTAACGTTATCAATTTATCCCATAGATCTTTATTTCCGTAAGAAGAGATACTCTTGTCTAGATGTTTGAACTTCTGCCCTATGAACCACTTTGATTTATATGTAACTATTCTGGATGTAAACAAATGTTCAAGAGCTTTAACTTGGAGGAAACATTATTTTGATGTACCAGATGATACAACAGATCATACAACTTCAGAAACATTATCTACACTCAGTCAGCTCCCTTTCCTCAGTCTTTTTTCTGATGTTTGTGCTCTTTGTGATCTCGATGATCTAGTTCTTGAATCAAATCCTTTCCCAAATGACCCTTTTCTAAACCATTAGTGGTTAAAATCAGATTTTTATCCTATAGGTTCAAGGGGAAAGGATATGGATTTATTCCAGAAATTGGTTGAGGGGGATCTGACACATCTAGCACACTCAAACATTAACAAAGGCTGGATAATCTTACATCTGAAGAAAGGAAATCCCTTAACAATTAGAATAATGATACAACAGTTGTTGTTAGAAATGCAGATAAGGGAGGTGCAGTAGTGGTCCTTGATTCAATCACATATAAAATTGAAGCTCTACGTCAGTTATCTGACACCAATATATATCGTAGACTCAAAGTTGACTTCCTCTTTTAACCACTTTAATACCAGGCACTTACACCCCCTTCCTGCCCAAGCCAATTTTCAGCTTTCGTCGCTGTCAATTTTTAAATGACAATTGCATTGTCGTGCTACACTGTACCCAAACTAAATTTTTATCATTTTTTCCCCCTCAAATAGAGCATTCTTTTGGTGGTACTTGATCAACTCTGTGGTTTTTATTTTTTGCTAGACGAATAAAAAAAGACTGTTTGTTTATGTTATAAAATATTGTAAATAAGTAAGTTTCCTCCTTCACTGATGGGCACTGATAAGCTACACTGATGGGCATTGATAAGGTGGCATCAATGAGGTGGTACCAATGAGATGGTACTGATGAGGTGGCACTGATTGGCACTAACAGGTGGCACTGACAGGTGGCAATGGTGGGTGACACTGATAGGCATTGATAGGCGGGGCTGATAGGCACTCATAGGTGGCACAGGTGGGCACTGATGGGCACTGATATGTGACACTGATGGGCACTGAAAGGCGGTACTTATGAGTGGCACTGACAGACAGCACTGATGGGAACTGAATGGTGGCACTGATGGCTGGCACTCATAAACTGCACTGATAGACATCACTGGTGGCACTGGTAGGCATTTTTGTTTGCCACTGATTGGCAGCTACCTGGGCACAGATTGGCATTACCCTGGTGGTCTAGGGTGACATACCTGGTGGTCCAGTGTGGTGGCCTTCCCTGGTGGTCCTGGGCGGGCATCCAAGGGGGGCTGCACCGATAAACAATCAGCACAGACGTCCCATCAGGAGAGCAGCCGATTGGCTCTCCTCTATACTAGCGTCTGTTAAGGGGCATGTGGTCTGGTACAGTTCGGGAGGAGGGTGCTCTCTCGTCCTCTCCTTTTCCTGCGGCCTGACATGTTGTGTGCCTGGGTAAGGGTCTAATATGGATTTTGAGGGGGACCCCCATGCCATTTTATTACAATTTTTGCACAGGGTTCCCCTTAAAATTCATGCCAAACCTAAAGAGCCTGGAATGTCTCTTCGGGGGATCCCCACACCATTTGTTCTTAATTTTGGAGCAGGGTTCCCCTTAATAATCATACCAGACCCAAAGGTCAATACATTACAGCCGCAAGCAGTTTTAAATTACATTTTTTCTTTAGAAATTAAATTTTTCTGCGGTGTTATTATAAACAGGGGAAATATATGCTACTTTACAGGCACACTAAGGAGACCCCCCAGGCACAATATTTAAAGGAATATGACATTTTTATTGTTTTTACTTTAAACATTATTAAAATCACTGCTCCTAAAAAAATGACCATTTTCAAAAAAAATTGCATTGATACATTATCCCTGGGGCAGGACCAAGGACCCCAAACACTTTTTATGGCAATAACTTGCATATAAGCCTTTAAAATTAGCACTTTTGATTTTTCATGTTCGCGTCCCATAGACTTTACTGGTGTTCACATGTTTGCGCAAATATTTGTTGCCTGTTTGCATGTTCGGCTCATCCCTGCCTGTTACCTGTTCCCTAGGGTACACTCTTATAAAATTTTCCCCAAAAATAAGCTTAGGTCTTATATTATTTTTGGGCAACAAAAGACACAGTAGGGCTTATTTTTGGGTAGGTCTTACCATGTAATGTGCTGTCTTCTCTCCCCCTCTCTCCCTGTCTGTTAGGAATCCTCAGTGTAAACTGAGTTAAAATGCTTGTAAAATCCTACAATCCACTCTATCACAGTAATACATAATGTACAATGTGTTTGTTTCTGTAATATAATTGTGCCAAATATCTTTGTTATAGTGCCGCTCTGTGCTTCTTTGACACGCCGGAGCTCTATTCCTCACAATTATATTACAGAAACACACACATTGTACATTCTATACACTGTAATATAGTGAATTATAGGATTTTACAAGCATTTTAAACTAGGGCTTATTTTCGGGGTAGGGCTTATATTGCAGCCTTTCTGGAAAATAACGCTAGGTCTTATTTTGGAGGTAGGTCTTATTTTTGGGGAAACACAGTATTGGCTGTTTAGGTAATAACATGGTACTATATAGCAACAAGTATGATCAGCACACACAAAATAAAAAAATAAAAAAAATGCAAACAATAAATTGCCGCTGAACCCTTAAAGGATATTCATGTCACCTCAGAGAAAGAAGTACAAAAATTAAGTGCAGCGCAAATAAAACCAATCAAAATATGAATACAAGTTTAAATGCTTCATAAAAAGAACCACAAAGCCCAGAAAGCGGAAAAATCATCCATGTGTGGAAACAGAGATCAAAAGGCAAGGTATGAGTGACAGTCCCTCCACCAATGAGTGTCCTGCTTGCTCACCATAATGGATGGACCTCTTATATGCGGGCCAACACATGCTTCAGGTCACACACTCGACCTAATTTTCAGACAAAATCTGAAAATAAGCATTTTAGAAAATGAACCATTGCCATGGACAGACCACCATGCAATTAATTTCATAATCTCCAAAATTCCCCCAGTGATAAAAGCACCCAAGCCGGTGACAATACACTGGGCTAGATCTCAGAAGAAGCTCCATTCGGAACTCTTCAAATCTACCTTGGGAAACAGAATCAAAACAATCCATCCACATCAAACAGCCGCAGATACACTGGATGCCATAAACGCAGCCCTGCTACAGTCAGCCGATTTAGTAGCACCGAAACGCAAAGCCTGCATCCGAAAAAGAAAGTGCGGCTGGTTCAACAACCAGCTGTCGCTTCTGAAGCAAGAGCGCAGAAGGGCGGAAGCCGCCTGGAAAAGAAGTCCTGCAGAGGATAACCTCATCATCTACAAGGCAATAACAACACGATATCATAAAGAAATCTTCAAAGCCAAGAAACATAATTTTTCTATGGCGATTAACAGCGCCCTAAACCGCCCCCGCGAACTCTTCAAGATGGTCACCCAGACCATGAATCCAGGATGTCTTGAAGTCCCCAACTCAGACACCCAAGAGTTCTGCAATGAACTATCGGATTTCTTCATCAACAAAATTGAAAGAATCCGGGAAAGCATCATGCAAAATGATACCCCCCTCAACCCCACCGTCAATCAACCACAAAACACCCACAGAAACGCTCTACAATCAACAAAGTTCACTCTGGAACCGATCTCCATCGATACCACAAAAAATATCATTGGTGCTTTGCGGAACAGCACATCGCCCAATGATATCATCCCCACCAAACTGCTGAAGGAATGTGCCGACATCCTGGCACCACCCATCACACAGCTTATAAACCAGTCATTTAAGGAAGGCACAGTGCCATCCCTGTTGAAAGAGGGCACAATCCAGCCCATCTTGAAAAAACCTAACCTGGATCCCAAGGACCCAACTCACCGCCGTCCCATAACAGGCCTAAATGTTCTCTCCAAGATAATGGAGAAAGTAGTGGTACAACAGCTGCAACAGCATCTAGATACCCACAATCTACTGGATCCATTACAATCAGGCTTCCGTCCCGGACACGGGACAGAAACGGCCTTACTCAAAATATGGGACGATGCCCTCGAGGCCGCAGACGAAGGAGAATCTTGTCTCCTGGTTCTGCTGGACCTAAGCGCAGCCTTTGACACAGTAGACCACAAACTGTTACTGATGCGACTAGCCAAGGTAGCAGAAGTCGCAGAAGGTGATTAACCATGGTTTTCTTCCTTTCTTGAAAACCGTTCACAAACAGTTAAATTGGGTTGTTTCACGTCGGAAAAGCGCACGGTGTCATGTGGAGTCCCCCAAGGATCCCCCCTGTCACCGGTGCTTTTCAACATCTATCTTCGCCCTCTCTTTGATATTATCAGTAGCCAAGAACTACTCTATCACTCTTATGCAGACGATACGCAACTGTATTTTCGCATCTGCAACAAAAAGGATCATCATCTCAGTTTAGAGAAATGTCTCTCTTTGATAGAAAACTGGATGACTAAGAGTTATCTTAAACTCAACAGTTCAAAAACAGAACTCCTTATGTTTCACGCCAGCCGAAAGTGTCAAATGGCAACAACCTGGACACCCCCGCCCATTCTGGGCCAAATCATCACCCCTAGCTCCAAAGTCAAAAGTCTCGGGGTCATCTTCGACACCTTCATGACAATGGACGCACAAATAGGGTCAGTAGTCAGCGGAGCGCACCATCTGTTGCGCCTACTACGCAGACTTATTCCATTTATCCCCAAAGACGACGTAGCAGTCGTGGTGGGAACAATCGTGAATTCCAGACTGGACTATGCTAACGCCCTGTACCTCGGACTCCCAAAGTACCAAATCTCCCGTCTGCAAGTCGTTCAGAATACGGCCGCCAGACTGGTGACTGGGAAAAAAAAATGGGAATCAATCTCACCTTCGTCGAGAACCCTTCACTGGCTGCCAGTAAAAGACAGAATTGCATTTAAAGCACTCTGCCTGACACATAAGTGCATCCATGGGAAGGCTCCGCAATATCTTTGCGACAAGATAGAACCTCACAATTCGAATCGCGTTCTGCGATCCACCGACCAAAATCTGGTCAGGGTACCAAAAACCAAATACAAGTCCAAAGGAGAAAGAAGGTTTGCTTTTCAGGGTCCTAGACTATGGAACGCTTTACCAACCAGCATTCGGTTGGAGGAAAACCACCTGACTTTCAGAAGACGGATCAAAACTCTGCTCTTTTGATGTCATGAGACACGAACAACTAGCGCCCAGAAGCGATTCAGTTCGCATGCGCCGCGCTTTATAAGTTTTTCATTCATTCATTCATTCATTCACCTCTGAACTAACAAGAGGTCATAAACACACGTTCCTTTTGGAGTAAAGTGATGACCAGAAATGTTGACAGCAACCTCTGGACAATCACTTTAGGCTTTAATAAAGTTTAAAAATCCCACTTTTACATATGTAAAACGATGGATAAACGCTCATAAACACATGTTGCTTCTGTCTAACAGGATGTTACCCTTTCAAACCCCCAAAATCTCAGACCACTAGGATCCCTGTCATGACCATTTTTAAAGTGTTTAGAAAAACTGTGAGATCACAATTTATTTTTAATGTTATTGACATGCTCGCCAATGCGTACACTAATGTCGCATACACACGATCGGTCAAACCGATGAGAACGGTCTGATGGACCATTTTCATTGGACCAAACCGATTGTGTGTGGGCCCCATTGGTTATTTATCCATAGGTTAAAAAAAAACAATCTTGTTTTAAAATTAACCGATGGATACCTAACCAATAGAAAAAAACGATCGTTAGAAGGCACGACCATCGGTTAAAAATCCATGCATGCTCAGAATCAAGTCGACGCATGCTTGGAAGCATTGAATTTTGTTTTTTTCAGCACGTTGTTGTGTTTTACATCACCGCGTTCTGACACGATCGTTTTTTTTACCGATGGTGTGTAGGCACGACTGACCATCAGTCAGCTTCATCGGTTAACCGTTGAAAACGGTCCATCAGACCGTTCTCATCGGATGGACCGATCTTGTGTCTACGCGGCATAAGGGGTCCTCCCTACATACTGGAATCCACAATCGCACTCCAGCATGTAGACCACCCCTCATGTACCACACATGATCAAATCCTTTATCTGATACTTTTTATTGGTAGTGAAGGATGAAAAATCCTTACAATTTTTGATATTGTGCTTAGACTGCCTACATGCTGAACAATGCCTACATTTGTAAAATTCAGAAAGAAAATTGAATATTCTATTCTCCTTTACTGTAGTAGGGTCTATAATGTCAGGGGGCAATAACATCTCTTAAAATGGGGGCTCGCCTATAAATAAATTGAGGATGGGTAGAGAGAACAGTACCCAGCACCCTCCCTTTCCTAAGAATAAAATGGTACTTGCTGATTGGTTTATTCAGAAAGTGTATCACTCCTAAACCTCAGCAGTAATCAGCTGGGTCTCTTAACTTTAAGTAAGAATTCTCAGCCTATGTTGTCTTATTTACCATGACTTATGAATCTTGTTAGGCAGATTCCTTCTGAAGGCATCACGGTATACTTGAAAGTTGTTTTGCCTGTTCACTGTCATATATATCGCTTTACAGTGCATCTTCTTTTCCTACTGTATAAAAATATTTTCATATATGTATTATTTAAATATTTTAATAAAACTAAAATGTTGGACCAAGGTGAGAAAGGCTTGCAAAGAAAGGGAAACATGTTACTGGACATTCTTCAACCAGTAAATGAGGTTGGCTCTGACTGTGTAAAACTGTGCAAGACTGAAGATATACCGTAGTTTTAGTTTTTAAAAGCAAGTGGAAAGTGCTGAAAAGCTGCATTTGCTCATTGACACAAGTCCCAAAGGAACAGAGGCTGACCACTCAGCAAAGTGTTTGTGCACTTTGTAAGTTAATATTAGAAAGCAAGTTGAACCTGTGTTCACTCTGAATGTCCAAGGATGTGGAGGGGAAAAAAAAAACAAAGTTTCTGATTAAATATGATTTGTTTATTGAAGTGAACATAGCTTTATTTTACTCACTAAGCTTAGTGAACCTTCACTTTGTTAAGTCAATGGTCTATATTCCTTTAGTTGATCAACACTAATTTGCAGCTCAAGTATTGTGTTCAACAGGTGACTACTGGGTTGTGTAGAGTTTGTCTAGAGGTTAATATTAACTGTTGAAAATTATAATTATAAGCAAATGTGTTATGCTACTCTTTTAAGAGTATACTGTATAAGTATATTAATGCACCAATCCTACAAAGCATATAGACATGACCCTTCAAATATCAATGAATATGTGCAACATGCTATCTGTGCAAAGATTCAACTGCAAAATCATATAGTGAATTTTATTTCTGAAGCTTGCGAGACAGGTAATTTGCTTTATGGCAGGTTCCCATTAATAATATTATTTACAATTGTGTATTTTTTTTTTCATCCCCATAAGTACAATTTAAATCAAGCATTTAAAATTAGCTACATTTTAATAAATAATGGAATTCAGATTAAAACACATACAAAAAACACAGTTCCTCTAAAGTTTTAATGTGTGTACTGGGCTATACATGGACAAAAGCTTTGCCAAGTCTTGACTTTTATAAGTAAAACATATGGGCCCTCAGTTGTTTTGAGGGGATTTAATGTTGCAGATGAGCATAACACTGTAAAATGTATTCACTACTCTGATATACAGAGATGTATATACATTATGGGCCAGATTCACATAGAACTGCGGCGGCGTAACGTATTGTAGATACGATACACCGCCGCAAGTTTTCATCGCAAGTGCCTGATTCACGAAGTTCAATGCTTCCAAGCATGCGTCGACTTGATTCTGAGCATGCGCAGGTTTTTAACCGATGCTTTTGCATACTAACGATCGGTTTTGACCTATCGGTTTGGCATCCATCAGTTAAATTTTAAAGCAAGTTCCTATTTTTTTTACCAAAGGTTAACTAACCGATGGGGCCCACACACGATCGGTTTGGACCGATGAAAACGGTCCATCAGACCATTCTCATCGGATGGACCGATCGTGTGTACGCGGCCTAACAGTGCTGTTAAACTTTGAATTAAATTGCGGGGTCATGCAACACTGTTTCCGTATGAAACTTTTATCTTTTTTTTTCACATAGAAATTGCTTTTGCTCATTATTTACAATTGTGTAACAAAAATAATTTTTGTGAACAAATACCAATTGTCAATCGCACCTCACCCCGATAAGGAATGAAAAGTAAAAAGGACAAAAAAGGGTACCATATGGACCCAGGGGCTATTGAAGTGGTGCAGAATAGAGATTTCAGACAATCAAGATTTTATAAAAATAGAAAAAAAAAATTATTACACGAAAATTATATGACATAAATATGATAAATAGGAATAAATCTTGATTAAATACATGATGTGGAATCAAGACGAAGCATTGTTTTGGTCAGCTCTACATGTTTCACTCTTTTGAGTTTCCTCAGGAGCTTTTAGACAGACAATGCTAGATATCAAATAGAAGAAATCAACAAAAAACATATAATTAAATAACTGTAAAGTAATTTTTACACATCAAATGTATACTGATAAATATACAAATTATAATTAATGATATAAAGGGGAAGAATAAATAATAAAGATTACATCAATTTTAGCAGAATATGCATGTTTAAGGGTCTCAATCATAAATAAATAAACAAGGGCTCCAAAATAAAATTAATAGAATTAGATTTTCAAATAAACTTACCATAAGGTAAAAATTAATATATCAAGAAATAACAGCATAAAAGAACAGCAGATCACGCAGGAGTGGCCAATGCTTCAAAGGGCAGAACCCGAAAACACCTCGAGAGAACCACAGCAGAATATAAAGCCAATTAATATGGAATAGATATCTGAAAGATAAAGGATACATATGTATACACATATGTCTAAAAGTCTTTCCAAATTGATACAAGATTGAGTATATATATAAATAATAGAAAGTACCTGTCTGTTTGAGACTAAGGAGCTTATATTAATAGAACCAATCCATATGTTCCACAATTAGTGAATCAAATCACGAAGGGGCATTATTACAGCCAGTTGGTGGAGAATTGATTGCAGTGGACAATCACTCTATAGAAAAGTATATAAATATATATATATATATATATATATTATATGTTTAATAATAAAAAGGAATGAATGTGCGCCCAAAAAGCGCACATAAATAATCCTTAGTAGCCAAAAAATCTGAACACAAGTCAAAAATGAACTGCGAGTAAATACCTGGTTTGAAAAAGTCCAAGGGAAAGGATGCATAGCCACCTGGATGACTGTGAGGGATACAACCGTTCCTCACAGAGCGTGTGTCTGGTCTGACAGCCAGAACGCCAAGACACGGCGCTGGGCTTTAAATTCGCCACCGCGGCGGTGATTGACAAATCACAACGCCGCGATGCGGACACGTGACCGGAACGTCAGCATAAACATCTACCAGCTGACGCTCAGCTGTTCCTCATATGGCGAATCAGGAGGCGGCGCAAAACGAGGCCTGATGACAGAGCCTCAATGGGCGGCCCCCACACGATCAGCGCCATTTTGGAAGCTGGAAAGTTTCCAGTACTAGAATCACTGAAAAGCAAATGGAGTGAAAAGCGCAGGTGATGGAAAGACAAGGGCGCTAGAGAATTGTTTATACTGGAGTGCACATGCTAACATATGGGTCAAAAGAAACGGACCTGCAGGGAAAGTAAAAAGGGGACTGGTTAACCCTATTAACCCTTACAGGTCCTTACGTGTCCGTATGGTTCTCATAGAGGGATCCGGGCCCGGAAGCAAGATCAAAGCACCCCTGGAGGTCACTGTCCTTAAGCAAAAGAATTTTGCCAAACAATGCTGAAATAAATAAAATAAATTTAATGGTATATACTATAATTATAAATTTGTATGTTTGTTGAAAAAATAGTATATAAAATAAAGCGCCCTGTAATGATGAGATCCATGAACAGGCAAATCCTCAATACATATACATAGAAAATTAGTAAACATCCATACATGATTGCACAGAAAGTTTCCTTTATATAAATGTAGCGATTCTAGGATCAAGGAATCCTCATGAAGGTTTCTAAAGTAAGAAATACAGAATTAGTAGTAGAAAATTTAGTGGGGATACAGAGTAGATAAATAGCCATTGAAAAAATAAAAATAAATTGAAAACACCAAAATAAATAAAATAAAAATAATAATAAATTATAAAAAAGGTTTGAAGCTCAAAGCTTCATTGAGCCCCCGGGAAGGTTAAAGCGGACAAGGAGTATATCCATTTGGTCTCTTTCTGAAGTAGTATCTTGTCGTAGTTGCCCCCTTAAACATGCATATTCTGCTAAAATTGATGTAATCTTTATTATTTATTCTTCCCCTTTATATCATTAATTATAATTTGTATATTTATCAGTATACATTTGATGTGTAAAAATTACTTTACAGTTATTTAATTATATGTTTTTTGTTGATTTCTTCTATTTGATATCTAGCATTGTCTGTCTAAAAGCTCCTGAGGAAACTCAAAAGAGTGAAACATGTAGAGCTGACCAAAACAATGCTTCGTCTTGATTCCACATCATGTATTTAATCAAGATTTATTTCTATTTATCATATTTATGTCATATAATTTTCGTGTAATACATTTTTTTCTCTATTTTTATAAAATCTTGATTGTCTGAAATCTCTATTCTGCACCACTTCAATAGCCCCTGGGTCCATATGGTACCCTTTTTTGTCCTTTTTACTTTTCATTTACAATTGTGTATTTTTTTTTCATCCCCATAAGTACAATTTAAATCAAGCATTTAAAATGAGCTACATTTTAATAAATAATGGAATTCAGATTAAAACACATACAAAAAACACAGTTCCTCTAAAGTTTTAATGTGTGTACTGGGCTATACATGGACAAAAGCTTTGCCAAGTCTTGACTTTTATAAGTAAAACATATGGGCGGCTCGTACAGTTGTTTTGAGGAGATTTAATGTTACAGATGAGCATAACACTGTAAAATGTATTCACTACTCTGACATACAGAGATGTATATACATTATGGGCCAGATTCACATAGAACTGCGGCGGCGTAACGTATCGTAGATACGTTACACCGCCGCAAGTTTTCATCGCAAGTGCCTGATTCACCAAGCACTTGCATGAAAACTTACGCCGGCGGCCTCCGGCGTAAGCCCGCGTAATTCAAAGGGGCGTGTGCCATTTAAATTAGGCGCGCTCCCGCGCTGGACCTACTGCGCATGCTCCGTTTTGAAATTCCCGCCGTGCTTTGCGCGAGGTGACATAATTTTTTCGAACGGCGACGTGCGTAGCGTACTTTCGTATTCCCGGATGTCTTACGCAAGAATTTTTTTTAAAAATTTCGACGTGGGAACGACGGCCATATTTTATACATCACATACGTGGGCTGTGTAAAGTTAGGGCAGGTAAAACGACGACTAAAATTGCGACGGGAAACTAGACTAGAGACGACGTACCGAACGCGAAAAACCGTCGTGGATCGCCGTAAAACCTAATTTGCATACCCGACGCTGGAATACGACGCAAACTCCACCCAGCGGCGGCCGCGGTATTGCATCCTAAGATCCGACAGTGTAAAACAATTACACCTGTCTGATCTAAGGGCTATCTATGCATAACTGATTCTATGAATCAGTCGCATAGATACTCTGAGAGATACGACGGAGTATCTGAGATACTCCGTCGTATCTCTGCTGTGAATCTGGCCCTATGTGTGCACAAATGGGTGAAACAAAATATTATATTTTATCATTATTCAAAATATGCATCTATATCCATTTTTGTTTTTTGTTTTGGTGAGATTGGGCAAGGGTTAGGACCTCTGTTAGTTTGTATTACTTCCAGTGTTTCTCTTTAAACACTTGCCTACTGGGCACTTTTACCTCCTTCCTGCCCAAGCCAATTTTCATCTAAGGCCTCGTACACACGATCAGTCCATCCGATGAGAATGGTCCGAAGGACTGTTGTCATCAGATAACCGATGAAGCTGACTGATGGTCCGTCGCGCCTACACACCATCAGTTAAAAGACTGATCGTGTCAGAACGCGGTGACGTAAAACACAACGACGTGCTGAAAAAAACGAAGTTCAATGCTTCCAAGCATGTGTCGACTTGATTCTGAGCATGCGCAGGTTTTTAACCGATGCTTTTGCATACTAACGATCGGTTTTGACCTATCGGTTTGGCGTCCTATTTTTTTGACCAAAGGTTAACTAACCGATGGGGCCCACACACGATCGGTTTGGACCGATGAAAGCGGTCCATCAGACCATTCTCATCGGATGGACCGATCGTGTGTACGCGGCCTAACAGTGCTGTCACACTTTGAATGAAAATTGCGGGGTCATGCAACACTGTTTCCATATGAAACTTTTATCTTTTTTTTTCACATAGAAATTGCTTTTGTTAGTACTTAATAACCACTGGGTTTTATATTTTTTGCTAAACAAACTAAAACAGACTGAAAAATTTGAAAACCTTTTTTTTTCTACTTCACTAATGAGGCTACACTTATGGGCACTGATGAGGCAGCACTGATGGGCACTGATGAGGTGGCACTGATGGGCACTGATGAGGAGGCACTGGTGGACACTGATGAGGAGGCACTGGTGGGCACTGATGAGGTGGCACTGATGGGGCTGCACTGCTAGGCAGCACTGATGGGGCTGCACTGCTAGGTGGCACTGATGGGCTCTGATATGTTGCACTGATGGGCTCTGATAGCCTGCACTGAGAGGTGGCACTGATAGGTGGCACTGATGGGCACTGATAGGTGACACTGATGGGCATTGATAGGTGGCACTGATGGGCACTAGTAGGCATCACCTATGGACACTGATAGGTGGCACTGGTATGCACTGATTGGCAGCACTGGTGGGCACTGATTGGCAGCACTGATGGGTACTGTTGGGACTGCACTAATAATCAGGACACTTATAATCCTGATAAGGACTCAACGATCACAGGGAGCGCCACCTGCACACCACAGGGGCCATGCAGGCAGTGAGATCATGGGAGGGTGTCCATATATGCATTGGAAGCCCGGGCTGTAGCTGTCTTTCGGTTATACCGTGGGCAGCTATCTCCTCTCTATTTGTCTTGATGCCAATTGTCACCGGAACAACAAAAATCCAAAAGTTTACATCTGTTTACAGAAGTTTCAATTTGACACTTGTTTGGGTTTACATGATCTAAGTGGGGAATTACCCCACTTTGTAAAGATTGTGTCTCTAAAGGTAAATCTCAGAGGGTTTTTACCTACTACCGCATCCAAAACATTTTAAGAAATATGATATGCATGCATTTTCTATCAGGAAATAGCAGTTACATTATTTGAAGGTTCTTGGCAAAAAAAAGGAGAGATATTAAGCACCATACAGGAGAATTGCCCTAAATGCAGATATAGGGCCAAATCTAGACTGCAGTCCAGATCAATTGTTTTTCCAAGCAAAGCTGCCTTTGAAAACATCAAATTTAGCAAGCATAACATACCAGAAAATGCTGCTTATTTTATATAGAATAATTAATAATTACAATTTTAGTTTCAAATAGTTTTTATTTAGTTTAAACATAGAAATGTAGCATTGTGAGTACAAGAGATCACACTTAGATACAGTTGTTTCTGTAGAGGTCAGTTCTTGGACAAACTAGTATGGTACAATCCAATATGGAAAATGTTTATTCAAGTAACATTGAAAGTGTTAATTCACGAGAGAAAGCGAGTTGGAGATTAGAAATAGGGTATGGGAGAAGGGCAAGGGAGAAGAAGGGTGAAGAGAAACAGGAGGGGGGCGGATGAAGAACAGGTAGGGATAGACAGGTAGATAGGGTACCAGTCACGAATAATATAGATGTGGACACGTTACACTCAATTTTAGCATCGACTTTTAACATACCACTGTGCAATTAGGATTGTTTAGCCACAGTGATCATGTCTGGGTAAATTTAGCATATAAAAAGGTTCTGTAAGGCAAGTCGGTGTTCCATATCGCATTGATGATTGATTGCTGTGACTAGTTCTAGAATAATAGGTATTTTGGGTGTTTTCCACAGTCTAGTAATCATCAATTTTGCGGCTTGGAGTATCTGGATAGTAATTGTTCTGGATTTGAAGGGACGTACCTCTGTGCCTATGTGGAGTAAGGCCATTCTGGGGTCTGGGCTAATTACTTTGTGCGTCACTTCTGCAATTAGTTTGAATATCTTATTCCAATGGGATTTTCAGAAAAACATAATATGTATCAGGGAACCTTGGTCTCTGCATTGGCGCCAGCAATGGAGTGAGGTATTGGGGTAAATTGTAGAGAGTTTCAAGGGTGTAAAGTACCAGAAGTGAAGAATTTTTAGATAAGACTCCCAGTGGTTCATACATCTGGAGGCATTGGTGGTGTATGAGAATATTTTTTGCCAAGAGAGGTCAGGCATATTACTGCCATGGGTACTTTCCCATTTGTTTAGTGAAGGTGTCCTAATAATGAATTTTAGATTATTAAGATACGAATAGAAAAAGGATATTCCATGTCCTAGGTATTTGGGGTTTTCAAAGAATTGCAAAATAGGGGTTGGAAGGATGATGTTAGGAGAGATTGTGTAATTGTGAAAGAATCCCCAATGTACTCAATCAAAGGCAGAGAAGACGTTTTCTTGTTTTCTAGGTCAGTGTTTCCCAACTCCAGTCCTCAAGGCACACCAACAGGTCATGTTTTCAGGATTTCCCTCAGATGAAACGGCTGTGGTAATTACTAAGGCAGTGAAACTGATCAAATCACCTGTGCAAAATAATGGAAAGCCTGAAAACATGACCTGTTGGTGTGCCTTGAGGACTGGAGTTGGGATACACTGTTGTAGGTCATGAATTAGGGAGATTAGTCTTCTTTTGGTGTCTGGGGCTTGTCAGCCTGGGACAAATCCCACTTGGTCGGTGTGTATCAGTAAGGGAATGAAGGTGAGATGTCTTCTTGCTATCACTTTGGCATACAGTTTTATGTCTATATTTATAATGCCGCATACACACGGTCGTTTTTTGTGATGAAATAAAACAAAGTTTTTAAAAACGTCATTTAAAATGATAGTGTGGGCTTCACATCGTTTTTTGTCTTCTAAAAAACGACCAAAAAAAATTCGAACATGCTTCAATTTTTTGTGTCGTTTTTCAAAATGTTGTTTTTTTGTGTCATAAAAAATGATCGTGTGTGGGCTAAAACTAAGTTTTATACGACGTTTTAAACCCGTGCATGCTCAGAAGCAAGTTATGAGACGGGAGCTTGAATGGAACAGAGTGCCGTTGTACGTGTTGTACGTAACCACGCTTACTAGAGCATTTTCAGAAAACGATGGTGTGTGGGCAACGTAGTTTTTTATGATGAAGTTAGAAAAACGTAGTTTTTTTTCATGATGAAAAACGTTGTTTTATTTCATCACAAAAAATGACCGTGTGTATGCGGCATAAGTGATATGGGTCTATAATTTTGTACCTCTTAGGGATCTTTGCCAGGCTTGGGAATTGTTGTTATGACAGATTGTAACATATCTTTAGGAAATGAGCCAGAGGATGCAAAATGGTTAAAGAGGTTGGATAGATGTTGAGAGACGATGGACTCAAATTGTTTGTAGTACTCATTAGTGTAACCATCAGCTCCAGGAGATTTCTGAGAGCGAAGGGTTTTGATAGATAGTTTGATTTCTGCTGTAAAAAAGGGGTTAGATAAGGATTGAATTTGAGATGTTGAGAGAGTTGGAAGGTTTACTGATTCTAGGAAGGTCTTTATATTTTGTGGGTTTGGTTGAGGAGTAGACTGGTCATTTTTAACCGCCTTAGCGGTATTCCCGAGTCTGGCTCGGGGTGAATTTTTCATACCAAAAGCGTTATCCCAGAGCCATACTCGGGATCGCATTGCAGGATACAGGGGAAGTTATTTAGTTAGTTCTGTGCTGCACCGGCGCCATCTTGAATAGGACCCATGCCGTGGGCTGGGAAGAAGTCTGTCAGCTTTTGTGGCTGTCCTGGGTTCTTTCGCCGGAAGGAGATAGTTGATGGGGGTAGCAGAGTGAGCCACGGCGTTGGCGGTATGAGTTGCCGTGAATGCTGGTGTGTAGCCGCGTATGTAGCTGGGGGATTCTTGGAGCCTCACAGGAGACCAGCCATCTGCAGCATTGGCTGGACATGCCCGCCAATATTTTTAATTTTAAGAGTTACTTCTCCTAAAGTCTCCTGATATGTTTACCTAGTGTAAGGAAATGGCAATTTGATCAGTGATTTGTGATTGTATTTCATTGTATTTCTCCAATGTTTTCTGAGCAATTTCACTACAAACAACGGGGGTTGATTTACTAAAACTGCAGCATGCAAAATCTGGTGCAGCTGTGCATAAAAACCAATCAGCTTCCGTTTTTTTTTTTTTGTCAAAGCTTAATTGGACAAGCTCAATTTAGAAGCTGATTGGCTACCATGCATAGCTGCACCAGAATTTCCACTCTTCTGTTTTAGTAAATAAACCCCAATGTATTTAAAAAAACATCCACAGATGCCGTTACATACATTACCCATTCAAATGTCACATTTAACAATAAATGTTGTGTTTTCTCCTAATTAGGGTCAAAAATACTTACATAATATAAGATGAAAATCTGCTAAATTACAGTATATATTGCCATAGAAAATAAATTACTTACTAACTTATTGTAGAATTTCAAACGTGATTCTTTGCATATCATCATGATGGCTACAGGTTAATTAGGTAAATACGTGTATGGCTATAGACTAAATATGTTAAACATATACATATTATTAATGGAAATATTACTCCATTACCTATATACTGTTAGATTCTTGTTATTTTCCAAGAGAAAACTAATGTGAAAGATTTATTTACTCAAAATTCACATTCTACATACCTTCTGGCAATGGAGAGCACACCAAGATTAATCATCATTCCCTACAGGTGTCTAAATCATTGAATGTTTTCATACAATCAGCATTTACATCCTTTTTACTGCTCAGTCAACTTAATTTATTTAAAAAAAAAATCCTAAATACTCCTGTGTAAACTTCATTAAACCAGCAAGACATGGATGCAAATTAAGACTTGAAGCATTTTAGTGGTATATCGTACATGCTTCAAAACTCCAAATTCAAAGAGACATTCCAAAGTTGAGATTTCAGAAACACACCTGGGGCCTATCTTACTGCAGAGATTCTGTCAAAGAATATTCTATTTGTTGTGAAAGGAAGTGTCAAATCCATATACTGTATTGTCTTGTATGCTTCCCCTAATGGTAGTAAACACAGGTATGTTCAAGAAAGCAGAACATCTAGTACCATCATTACAAATTAGATTTTCCCCAGCAACAAATGGGTAAACCATACATGGAATGGATGTACAGTGTTGGCTTTCACAGGTTGTGTTGACCCAGATTCAGCCTGTATTTTCCTAATTCACTTGTCAAAATAGAGGTGAAGCCAGTTTTTCAAACTTTCATCTGCACATTTTTGGATACTCATAAGTGGAAAAGGAATTTGCTTTTCACATAATTGGATAATTTAAATGAGAATTCTTTCAATTTATTAAGATTCTCAACGTATTAAGTAAGTCAGCCCAAAGTGTGTATAATGTAGTGGATGTGAGACCATATTGTTGCAAAGATAGGCAAAAAGTTCATGACAGGACCATATCCCACCAAAAGGGGAGTGAACTTACACTGCTCAACAATATGACACACGTCTGACGTGTGGACAGCCTTCCCAGAAGAGTTGAAGCTGTTCTAGCTGCAAAGGGTGGGTCAACTCATCATTGAAGCCTATGGACTAAGATTGGGATGCTATTAAAGTTCAAGTGCGTATAAAAGCAGGCGTCTTAATACTTTTGGTAATAAATAGGTAGATTCAGGTAGAGTTAGGCCGACTTATCAGTAGATAAGTCGACCTAACTCAGAATCTATGCCGACTTATGTTTAAGCGTATGCTCAAACAGAGATACGCTTAAACATATCTAAGATACGACGGCTTGCGCCGTCCTATCTTAGATTGCAATATTTTGGATGGCCGCTAGGTGGTGCTTCCATTGCGGTCGGCGTAGAATATGTAAATGAGTTGATACGCCGATTCACGAACGTACGCCCGGCCACCGCAGTCGATTTACGCCGTTTCCATAAGGCATTAGCAGGCCTAAAGTTATTCCACCTATTAGGTGGAATAACAATGTTAAAGTATGGCCGCCGTTCCCGCCGCGAGATTCAATTTTTTTTACGTTGTTTGCGTAAGTCGTCCGCGAATCGGGATTTACGTCGTTTACGTCCACGTCAAAATCAATAGGCCCGTGCGGCGTACGTAGCCGCAATGCACACTGGGAAATGTAGGTGCCCGGCGCATGCGCAGTTAAAAAAAAAAACTTAAAAAACGTGAGGTCAAGCCTCATTACCATCAAACACGCCCCCTCCAACACATTTGAATTCGGCGCCCTTACGCCCGCCCGCTTTAGGCTACGCCACCGTATATTAGCAGGCAAGTATATTGAGAATCATTACTAGCCTAGCTAATTTACGGCGGCGTAGCCTAAACACGCTAAGCTACGCCGCCGTAACTTTAATCCAATGTACCTGAATCTACCTAATAGTGTATATGGAGTCTGTTTTCCCTAAAATTGGCCATAGTATGTGTGTGTATGTGAAGTGGCAAAATGTCTGTTTGACTGCAACTAACACTTTTTAACCACCTCCCACCCAGCCACTGCACATATATGGCCGGGTGGGTGTTTCCTCCTTCTGAGGAAACGTTCAGGAACGTCCCTCAGAAGGATGGGGATCGTACGCGCAGCGCCGGGATCCCGATGCGCTTGTGTCACCTGGACACAGCGCATCTCCGATTGGCAGGACAACTCTATAATTCGCCCTCCTGATCACATGATGTGTCCAATCACAGCCGTCATGTGATGTAAATAGAGAGCGGGTTGCTAGGCGATCCTCTCCTCACACGGAAGTTGTCAGTGAGGAGAATAGAGCTGATCGTTGCAGCCGGCCAGTGATCAGTGTGTTTGAGCTGTTTTTTACAGGTCTTACACACTGATCACCGGCCCAGTGTCCCCACACAGTGTAAACACACATATCACCAATATAATGTCCCTACACACATGTCCCCACATAGTAAAAATACCTGTAACAGTAAAATCATATGTCCCAATGATTATCTGCATACATATGTCCGTGATCATCGGCACACATCTGTACACGATCATCTGCGTACATCTGTCCGTGATCACACTAACCAATTACTATACTGTAAACTTAACATTAATTTTTTTACAAAAGACATGCAGCAGACTACATTTTGGCTTAAATTTATGACAAAATTCGATTTTAGTGGATATCTTTTAAAATAGAAAAGTAGAAAATATATATTTTTTTTTTAATTTCCTGCAATTTTTTTGCGTATATATCACAGAAATTTAAAAACAAAGTGGGAATAAATACCACCAAAATAAACTCTATTAGTGTGAACAAAATGATAAAAAAATTATTTGGGTACCATGTTGCATGACCGCACAATTGTCATTGAAAGTGCAAGAGCGCTCAAAACTGAAAATTGGCCTTGGAAAGAAGGGGGCGAAAGAGCCCAGTATTGAAGTGGTTAAGAAGTTAAATAAACGTTTTTTTTTTCCTTTTTTAAGAAAAGATTTTAACTATATGACTAAAAGCTGGCCATTTAAAACACCCCTGTCATTGTTAATTGACTTTTCTCAAACCTCTGTCTGCCACTTATACTGGACATCTTGGTCTGTTAACCTTTTTAAAGCAGAGCTCCACCCTAAAGTGGAACTCATCGGAACCCTCCCCCCTCCGGTGTCACATATGGCACCTTTCAGGGGGGAGGGGGTGCAGATATCTGTCTAAGACAGGTATTTGCACCCACTTCTGGGAATACACTCTGCGGGGACCTGCAGGCAGTACGCTACTTCCTGTCCCCCCCCCCCGTTGTGTTCTGGGAAACACACGGCTCCCGAAACACGGCGGTGACCAGTGAGGGTGGCGCAGCGCGACTCGCGCATGCGCAGTAGGGAACCGGGCAGTGAAGCCACAACGCTTCACTTCCTGATTCCCTCACCGAGGATGGCTGTGGGGGCAGCAGAGAGACGAGCGATTGCTGATCATCTGCTGCCGACGTTGCTGGACTCCAGGACAGGTAAAAGTCCTAGTATTAAAAGTCAGCAACTGCAGTATTTGTAGTTGCTGGCTTTTAATATTTTTTTACGGTGGAGCTCCGCTTTAATTTCAGTCACTTTCACCCCTTTCCAGTCTATCTTTTTTTTTTATTGTGTATTTATTTTATTTTTTACAGAAATACAGGAAGAAAAGAAAAAACAAACAAATGATAGAACGTAGAAGTTACAATCATTGAAAAAAACATAACATATGCTAAGGCCATAAAAGTAAGGTTACAATGCTAGCAACATTACAATATCACAGGATATAAACCGCAAAGGCACCCTGTGGGAGTCCCACCGAAGGGGGAGGAGCAGGGGAGGGGAGGGAACACCATGGAATCGAGATAGGAACAGGCTAGCAGGTCTGAGGAGACAAAGATTTACCACAGACGCTTAAGAGGGTACTGCACAGCTGGGGAGTAATGAAATGGCACCAGGATTAAGTTCCGAGTGATCCGCTAAGTCCCAAATTCTTTAGAATTGAGGGAGTGTATCATGGACTATGGCAGTAAGGTGATCCATTCTGCAGTTCTGCTCCAATATTTGTAAAACCTGTGGAAGGATGGGTGGAGAGGGGGGACAACAATCTTAAGGGTATAGCCCTTTTTGCTGTCAACTGAATGAAGGGAGCTAGTCTTTGGGTGTGTCTGGAAACGCCAGGGAATGGCAGGCCTAGAAGGTAATGGATCGGTTCCAGAGGGAGATTGGTTTCAAAGAGGCCTTGTAGATGAGCTTGAATGAAGGACCAACATGGTTGAATAATGGGGCATTCCCCAAAAAATTGAAAATGAGAGCCAATGTCGCCCAAGCATCTCCAGCATACCCGGGGAACCTTGGGGTCGTATCTATGTAATATCTCTGGGGTTCTATACCAGAAAAACAATATCTCATAAGTCGTCTCTCTCTGCTCCATGCACCTTGATGATTTGGAAGCAGCCTCCCATATCTTCTGCCATTGAGGAAGGGGTATGGGTCCCTTGATGACCTGAGACCTGCATGTATGAACGATGTCTGTGGTGAGTGACTGAGCGTTATGAAGGTACGTAAAGATATATGAAATAAGACGGGCCTGATATGGACCTTAAGCACATAGGAGTTCAAATGAGGTAGGCGTATCCAGGGTTAAGGTAGAGGACTTAGAGGTGAAATATTGTTTGAATTGGAGGTAGGAGTAGAATAATTGCCTAGGGATCTGGTGTTTCTGCTGTATATCATCAAAATACATAAGGATATGGGTGGGTGGGTGCACTAGGTTTCAAAGCTGAATGATTCTGGCCCGTGTCCATAGGAGCATTTGGGTATAAGATAGACTATACAGGATGTCAGGGTTAAACAGCACATTTAGTAGGGGTGGGCATGGAGAAGAGAGGGAGAACTGATGGAAGCATCTCTTCCATATGGAGTGAGTAAATATCATTGGGTATAGGCAGAGGCCCCTGCGTTGGGTTATAGAGGTCTCCAGGCTTGACCAAATCATAGAGCAGGGGTGAACTGGGCTAATGATGCTCAATTTAATGTCCGACCAAATAATGGATGCCATTCTAGAGAACCGAGTAATAATCAGTTTGAGATGGGTGGCAAATAATATTTAATAAGATCTGGGGCTTCCAAACCACCTCTGGACCGAGGGGCTATCATTACCGAGCTGGCTATTCGGTGGGCTTTATAGTGCCAGATGAAGTTAAGAAATGGGCTCTGAGTAGCTTTGAGCTGTGACATAGGGATGGGAATTGGTAGAGTTTAAAATAGATAAAGGAGTCTCGGTAAAATAGACATCTTCAGGACATTGATTCAACCCAAGAGAGAGATGGGATAAGCGTCCCACTGTCGCAAGAGTTGGTCAATGTCGCGGAAGAGCGGGGGGAAGTTGGCCTGATAGATGGCTGGATTTGAGGAGGTTAGATTTATCCCTAGATATTTAAGGAAATGCGGGCACCAGTGATAGAAGTAGTTTTGTTGTGGAATGGTAAGGTCCGAGGGTGGGATGTGTATTGGTAAAGCTTCTGTTTTGTTTGTGTTCATTTTATACCCTGAGATAGAGCTAAAATCCTTTAGCAAGGCATGGTTTGGGAGAGAAATGTGGGGTGTGGTCAGAGTCAGTAGGATGTAATCTTCAAACAATGACAATTTATACTCCCTCTGATGTAATGAGACCCCACAGATGTCAGGGTGAGTGCGGAGGGCTGCAGCTAGGGGTTACAGACAAAGAATAAAAAGCAGAGGGGATAACGGACATCCTTGCCTGGTACCATTACTCAAGGAGAAGAATGGCGATAAGTAGGAGGATAGTTGAACTTGGGAAGAAGGTCAGGAATATAGAGCAAGTAGAGCTGCCATGAAAGGCCCACCAAAACCAAAGTTAGCGAGGGTAGCAAAGATAAAAGGCCAACTGATGCGATCAAAGGCTTTCTGTACGTCAAGGCTCAGTATCAGGGCTGGACGGGTCATTTTGTTTAACAGGTCAGTTAGGTCAATGGTGCGTCTCGTGTTATTGCCTGCATGTCTGGCAGGCACTAAGCCTACTTGGTCCTTGTGTATGAGTCTGGGAATTAAGTGGGATAATCTGTTGGCTAGAGTTTTTGTAAATATCTTGTAATCAGAGTTAAGTAAAGCAATGGGCCTGTAATTGTCAGGGAGGGAGAGATCCTTACCAGGTTTCGGAATCACGGAGATATGGGCATGAAGGAATTGGGGGTTGGGTTCAGTACCTTTAAATAATGAGGCGAATAGGGATATCAAATGTTGGTTTAAAATCGGTAAGAAAGTTTTATAATAAGAGTAAGGTGGGCCATCTGGACCAGGGGATTTTTGGGTAGGGAGGTTTTTGATTACTTTGGCTAATTCTTCAGGGGTGACTGCAGAGTTTAGAGATGGTCAGCAGAGATTTTGGTAAATGTAAGGAGTAAAAGAAAGAGTTGCATTTCTATTGTGTAAAATTGTAGTAGGGTCTGTAGGCAATTTGCGATAAAATTCTTCCAAAACTTTGGACATGGTGAGAGGTCAATAAGTGGGAGTAACATTGGTTTGCATGAGAAAATCTGGGGATGAGTGAAAGGGGCGTGGTCTCAGTTTATTAACCGGCATTCTGTGGGGTTTGCTTGAATATTCGTAAAATTTCTGTTTTGTTCCATAGAAGAGATTTTTCGATCTTTTTAATGTCTAGTGATCTGAGTTGATTCCATAGAAAAATAATGTCTCGGAGCCCAACCACCATGGGGGAAGATACCGAGAGTTTCTCAGCTTTGCGGAGTTTGTATTGGGTAGAAGAGCGTTGGATCGCTGCATCTCTATTCGAGCGGGAGCCTGTAACAATGCATATGAGCTTCCCACAGGGTGGAGGGCTCCGAAACTGTGTTTACATTAAGTTGGAAATACTTATATAGGCTGTTGGATAGGTGGTCTCTAGTTTCTGGGATACAGAGAAAGGACTCATTGAGGCGCCAGTGATAAGTTCTGGGGGAGGTGGTATAAATGGAAATATCTAAGTGTACAGAGGAATGGTCTGACCAGGTTATGGGGTTAATTTCAGAGGAGACTGTGGACGTCAGAAGAGGGGAAGAGACACAGAAATGGTCTAATCTGGACTAAAGCTTGTGAGGGTGGGAATAGAATGTGTATTGTTTGTGTGTGGGATGTTTAATCCTCCAGATGTCCAGGAGATTTTTAGCTCTAATGAGTTTACAGAAGGATTTGGAGAGGTGGTCAGATTTGGACAATGTTGTGGATGGAAACAATATATGCCTGTCTTTGCTGGGAGACATGGTCATGTTAAAGTCCCCGCCAATTACCATAAAGGGTTGGGAGAATTTTTCCAGGGTGTCAAACATGGTAGAATGGAACTGGATCTGACCAGAGTTAGGAGCACAGACATTGACCATAGTAAGCGGATGAGTGAGGAATGAACAGTCCAAGATAATAAATCTGCCATGGGGGTCCAGGTATGAAGATTTAGGGCCAGATTCTGAAAGGACTTACGACCGCGCAGCACCATGTACGCCGTCGTAAATCCTAATCCGACCCGTCGTATCTATACGCCTGATTCTTAGAATCAGTTATGCATAGATATCCATTAGATCCGACAGGCATAAGTCTCTTACGCCGCCGGATCTTAACTGCATTTGTTTTTTACCGCTAGGTGGCGCTTCCGTCGAATTCCGCGTCGAGTATGCAAATTAGCTAGATACGCGAATTCTCGAACGTACGCCTGGCCGACGCAGTAAAGTTACTATGTTTACGTTAGGCTTTTCCCGGCGTATAGTTGCCCCTGCTATATGAGGCATAAGTGCGGCGTACCAATGTTAAGTATGGCCGTCGTTCCCGCGTCGAAATTTGAAAAAGTTACGTCGTTTGCGTAAGTCATCCGTGAATGGGGCTGGACGTCATTTACGTTCACGTCGAAACCAATGACGTCCTTGCGGCGTACTTTGGAGCAATGCACACTGGGAAATTCCACGGACGGTGCATGCGCCGTTAGGCAAAAACGTCAATCACGTCGGGTCACAGTAGTTTTACATAAAACACGCCCCCCCTGATCCAAATTTGAATTAGGCGGGCTTTCGTCGGCCGATTTACGCTACGCCGCCGCAACTTACGGAGCAAGTGCTTTGAGAATACAGAGGAAGGGAGTCACCGCTCCAGGTGAGTCTTGTGAGCAATTAAGGAACCTCTCAGGAAACCAAGGTGCTGGCAATGCACAAGGCAAATGTAGAGAATGGGGAGATGATGGACAGTCGCACTCAAAAAGAACTTAAAAAAATTGTCTTTATTCAATAAAAGTCGGCATACAAAACAAAACACAGCCACAGAGGGGGACAGCCGACATGTTTCGCACTATTTTAGTGCTTAGTCATGGTTCATGACAAGCTTTAAACTCTTCCAAAGTCAGCCATCTCTTTTGAATAGAGTTTAAACCTTTGACATTACACATAAGAAACTTTAGCGCCATAGCAACTTAACCTGATGAATAAGCGCATGATAAACTGCATAGTATACATTAGGTGAAAGATTCCATGGTGTGAGGATCATATAGTGTATATAAAACAACATAACAAAATTTAGAAGAACAGCAGCATTGTAACATGAACACATTAAATTGGATGTAAACCCACTGTCATCCTTTCTAAACTACTGCCATGGTGCTAATCTATAAGGATATACACCCCTCCTGCATGTATCCTTACCTGTCAAATGTCTCCTCTCTGTCTGTAATAAGAACTGAAAAACTGCAGTTTCTGTGGGTGGATCTGTTGTCTGTAGCTACGTGGGTGGAGTTGTGACGTCAGTAGACTCCCCGCCCACCTTTACACTCCCCTTGTCAACATGCATTTTGCCCTGTGTATTCCTTACACTAAATTCTGCTATGATCACTAACGTCCAGTAAAAATCCAAAAACGTAGCCACATAACTTCAGAAAAGGAGTGGGGTGGGAATTAAAATATAATGCCTGTCTCCAGGCTAGTCCATGAGATATGTAAATAACCTGTCATTCACAAAAATGGGGAGGAACGGACCAAAGTTTTCTCCTGTTTGTCTGTTTATTTCACTGAAAAAAGAAGAGAGGATTGCTCAGTGCTGGATTAACTCTTTGTGGCAAGACTGGGCACGGATGATAGGAAATGTTTTACCTTACCTTGTGACAGCAAGAAAAAAAAAATCGGGTTTACATCCACTTTAAGTCTATGAGGTGTAGAAACCTCAGACCTGAGAAAAAAAAATAAAAAACAGAAAAAAAAGAAAAAAAAACTCTTAGGCCCCGTACACACGACCAGTTTCCTCGGCAGAATTCAGCTTCCGACCGAGTTTCTGGCTGAATTCTGCCGAGGAAACTGGTCGTGTGTACACTTTCGGCCGAGGAAGCCGACGAGGAGCTCGACGAGGAAATAGAGAACATGTTCTCTATTTCCTCGTTGTTCTATGGGAGCTCTCGTCCCGCCGAGCTCCTCGGCGGCTTCAGTGCTGAACTGGCCGAGGAACTCGATGTGTTTGGCACGTCGAGTTCCTCGGCCGTGTGTACGAGGCCTGACTTCATCTAAAAAGAAATCTGTAAGGCTGAACGCCTCCAGGAAGCCCAGGTCTAAGTCTTGGACTAGGAAAGGGAGCATGAGGACCTCCAAAAATGGGGGTGGAGAGTCCCCCACCGTCCTCCAGAACATAAAGGCCTGGGTTGCAAAACCGTAAACATGTGGATAATCAAACCGTTAAACCAGGGTGCCATGAAAGTAGGCGGCGCACCCCATGGGCAAGGGGGTGAGTGGACCCACTAAGGGGAAATTGGCCTAACAGAGAAATCAGGCGGCCAGGTAAAGTCAGGAACCATAGCCATAGCCAATAGAAAAGTTCCTCAGGTCGGAAATCTAGAAGAGGGGCTCCTCTGAGGTGTGAAGTTGGATTTAAATGGTTTCTGCCTCACTGGGGTCCAAATGCGACCCGGAGCAGTCGGCCGCTTAGGAGTAGCAGGAAGCTGCACACAATCTTCATCAGGGAGAGGTGGCAGGCCCAAGTTGCGCAGGAAGGTGTCACTTTCCTGGAGATCACATAGGGAGTACTGTATACCATCACAGGATGCAGAGAGGCGAAAGGGGAAACCCCAGTGATACAAGACTCTGTGGGTCTGGAGATGTAGTGTCAGCAGAAAAAAAATTCTTTGTCTAGCCAGAGTGATAGGTGAGAGATCACTGAAGATCTGGATCCTGGACCCTTTAAAATCAAGCGTAGACTGATTGTGAGTGGCAATGGTTAAAACATTTTTGCTGTCATAGTAGTGAAATCTGACAATCACATCTCTCGGGTTAGCCCCAGCCGGGGGTTTAGGAGCGAGTGATCTGTGGGCCCTGTCTAAATGCCAGTCAATGTCAGGAATAATAGCAGCTACTACATTAAATAAGCTCAGTAGGTAGGGGTGGAGGTCTCTGTCTTCCACCGCTTCGGGAATACCTCTGATCCACAGATTTTGTCTGCTTTCCCTGTTTTCAAGGTCTTCCTGTTGGGCTTGAAGATGGGTGACTGAGTGCTTTATGGCAGCATTGTCCCCTTCAAGGACTTGTGCATACTGCACAAGTTCATCAAGCTTAAATGTTCTCTTAATTGACCTATTTCTCCTCTCAGTTCTTTGGCAAGTTTCCCCACCTCCTGTGCAATGTTATGTGTGATGGCTTGGAGCAGGGAATGCAGTTTGGCATCTAAAACTTCTGATGTTAAAGGGGGGAGGACCCTTATACAGGGGTGGGGTTGAAGTCAAAGAGGGTACCTGTCTCAGGCTCAAAGCGCTCCGGTGGGGCCTGCGTGCCGTCCTGGCTACTCGAGGCCGCGGTCCATGGTGGAGGAGGCCCGAGGCTTAAAAATTGCAGCGTAGTTGTGTCTATGGTCTCCAATCTTGCCCATGGGGTGCGCGGACGCTGCAGGAGACTGAGAAGGCAACTCCTGTGGCTATCAGAAGCCATGCATGCGCCCCGTCTATTTTTTTTTTAGTTTTCAGGACTATCAAACTAGGATCTTGCACTAGTTATATTCCCATTCACTCCAATGGATGGGTGCTCAACACAAACTCCCTAGAATTTGCTAGAATTTGCAAGCAACTCAGACTATATAACCTTTAAAAGTTCCCTCATCCCCCGAATTGCCAGTTTGTGTGCTCTTTCAAAATCCATAACATCCTTTCACAAATTGACCCACTCCCATAAGTCTACGCTGAGCTACTGCTCAGGGGGTATCAGATCAACTGCCTATGATGGTAATTCTCCACATTTTATGAGGCACCCTGAAAGGACCCTGGTGTGCTAACCCATTCTGGTTAACGCTAAAACAACCCAAAGTCTCAATGGAGAATAAGATAAAGATGTTCTTGGCTGTCAATAAGACCTCATTTGCACAGGGTCTTGTATCAGACACACTGAAGGCCTGCTTTAAGCCCACTTTATTAAACACATTAGCATAATTATAACTAACTTTAAGAAAGCTGAGGAGGTGACTTTTCAATCACTGATCCATCCTCCATTCATAGATCATGTTTCATTTGTACAAGCTGTAGTACAAGCTTTTTTGACCGGAGGACCTTGGTGGAAATGGCGGGCATAGTTGGGAATTCATGATGAGTGCTTGTCACAGCTCCACAGTTCTAATAACTAGTGTTGCTCACGAATATTCGCATTGCGAATATTCGACTCGAATATAGCATATTCGAGAAATCGCGCTATATTTCGAATTTCGCGGTGAATATTCGCAATTCCGAATATTCGCATTTTTTCAATTTGATTTTTAAAACAGATCACATCCTATCGACGTCTAAAAGCATTGCTGGTATGATTAGAGACCCTGGGCCAAGTAGCTAAGCTGAGGCGATCCTTTTATGTTGCCAAATTGAAAAAAAAAAAAATTGCGATTTTTCGCTATTGCGAATGCGAAAATGATTGCGAATTTTCGATAACTGTGGTAGGAGAACTCTGATTGTCTCTGATGCAAAAGGGGGGGGCTTTGTGTATGTGTATGTTATGAATATTTGTATGTTTGATATTATTATTTTTTGTAAGAAGGAAAAAATTGCGCATACCTTAAAAAAGGGGAGAATACAGCAGCAACTCAAAAATGTTATACAACATAAATTAATACAAGACAGAAAATGGAGTCGCTCTACAAGAATAAAAAATATGTCTAGTGACAAGACATGTGGGCAAATTATAAAATAAGCAAGCGCAAATAACTTGTGAAATTCACAGTGAAACAAATATATAAAGAAATATAGTCCCAATAATAGAAAAATAATCTTTCATAAAAATGTCTTTGATATGTGAAGTGAAAAAAAGTCCAAAGCATGCAGCATGAACGTGTTCAATCTTCAAGGTGTTTGATTGACAAATGGCTGTGACAGATGGATAGAGTAAAGAATCACCACCAATGCAAAACACTTTTTATTTTGTATTGTAAAATATCACGAATATTCTGAGCCAATCAGAGTGCTCCTTCCGCATTTGCCGAATATTCGCAATTATTTTGTATTGTAAAATATCAAGAATATTCTGAGCCAATCAGAGTGCTCCTTCTGCATTTGCCGAATATTCGCAATTATTTTGTATTGTAAAATATCAAGAATATTCTGAGCCAATCAGAGTGCTCCTTCTGCATTTGCCGAATATTCGCAATTATTTTGTATTGTAAAATATCAAGAATATTCTGAGCCAATCAGAGTGCTCCTTCCGCATTTGCCGAATATTCGCAATTATTTTGTATTGTAAAATATCACGAATATTCTGAGCCAATCAGAGTGCTCCTACAGCATTTGTCGAAATTGCGCAATAAATATCGCATTCGCATGTTGCGATATTTCGATAGAATATCACGAATATTCTGAGCCAATCAGAGCGCTCCTCCAGCATTTCTCGAAATTGCGCAATAAATATCGCATTCGCATGTTGCGATATTTCGATAGAATATCACGAATATTCTGAGCCAATCAGAGTGCTCCTACCGCAGTTATCAAAAAATCGCAATTATTTTCGCATTCGCAATAGCGAAAAATCGCAATCATTTAATTTCGATAAAATATCACGAATATTCGAATTTAGCGAATATATCTCGAATATTCGAATATATATTCGAGATATATCGCGAAATCGAATATGGCATATTCTGCTCAACACTACTAATAACCCATTCCGGACAAGAAGATTATGGTGCTGGGGCTGGGGGACATTGGAAGAGGAAAATTACTACTGAACTAGAAGACAGAACTTCAAAAGGCAGGTTTAAAAACTCCTAGTGCCTAGTGTATGTTGAACACCGTGGCCTTTTCATAAAATCTGTTCAACAACTGCATGGAAATGGAAAATACCTCCATAGAAATACCATCTGCTTGGGATTAGGAAAATTCATAAGGGCAATATCTAGCTCCTCAAACATAATTCTAGTGCATATTGGGCATCCAAAAGAATGACTGGGAATTATTAAGGAAATCAAATATTTCTATGGGAATAAAGCAAAATTAGACTCATATAGATATTGGGAGAACTGGGAGGATATGTTCAGAATCATGCTAGAGGTAGCTTGGAGGTTTCCCATATTGTTTCTAATGTTAGTAACATACACTTTAAGCTGTTAAGAACTAGCAATATGTGCTAATGATTTACCTTCTTGATACCCTTGTACCTAAAACTCTTTTCTGGAATAGAAGATTATTCTGGGCCTTTTGGAGTGAGAAGATGTGTTGTACATTTAACCAGTTTGGATGGGTTGCAGTAGGAAGGTGCAAAATAATAAGTAGCTTCTCTCTGGGAGGCTCTTTGCTAAATCATCTTCTCAACTTTCTTAGTGTTTGTTTTAGTTGTGAGAATGTGTTTAATAAAGGTGCCTCACAACTAAAACTTCAGTTTGTTTCATACAAGCCATTGTGGAAATAAAAGCTATAGTAAACCACTGCAGATGCTTCCATCTTCATCCACCATTCATTCCGGGTTCATGGGCTGCATCGGCTTGAATGGCTGAGCCGTGATGATGTCACTCCTGCACCTGCACACAGGAGTCATGGCCACGGTACACAGCTCTAAAGAAACGGTCTTGGGTATGCCGTTCCTGCAGAGTGCATGTGCCAGTGACATCACCAGCTGCTGCACACTGGAATATTTCTTAAACATTGTACATTTAGGAGATATTAATTTTACCTACAGGTAAACTTTATTATAAGCCTACCTGTAGGTAACAATCAAAATGGGGAGTTTCCTACCGCTTTAAGCCTCATCGACATTAAATATCACTATCTTACTCTCCAAGAAGAATTTGGGCTGTATTAAGGTTAACCAAAATGGGTCAGGGCACCAAAGTCCTTACAGGGTGCTCAGAAATATGTGGAGTGTAACAAGTATGGGAGAGTGATTTGAAAGCCCCCTGGGCACTGAACCCGGCTGACTGCTGCTATTACTGTAGTGGCAGTGACTACTACAAGGATTTACATCTTACAGAGGAATTGGTCAGGTATGGTATTACCATACTTTCATTGATCCAAGCTGGGCTAGTGTAACAATGCCACAAAAGTCATACCTAAACTTCAGCTTTAAAGGGTCACATAAAAGTAGGGGCAGTCCTTAAATGTCTAACCAGATTTTTATCCAATCTACGACTTTTTGGGTATCTTCACCCATAATAGAACCATAGTTTAAAGTGACACTGAACTATATTCTTATTGTTCAAAAATAATCCATACAAATCAACTACTTAATAGCCCTGTAGAGTTTTTTTTTATTAAATTGATTCATGTTGTGTCTTTCTGCCCTTGTACCATCCTTAATAAGCTCTCAAACCTCCCCTTTTCCCCATTCCTTCATTTTTTTTAAAGGGCAGTGCATGTTAGTGGCAGACTTGTGCACTGCCCTTTGTACACTACAAATTCAGTAATCCATTGTCCATGGTCCACCTCAGGAGTTATCAAGAGAGGGTGGCTACATTCCTACTATGGAGAATGAACATAACATCTAACAGGAAGTGTGAACAAAGCTGGAAAAAGTAAGTTGAAGATTTGGAGGAGGCTGAAAGCATAAAAAGGTACTTTTTTGAGTTAGGAATAAATACTTGAACATATTTTTTTTTAAACCAGAGTTTAGTGTCACTTCAAGTGTGTGAACCTTGGTTAAAAAGATTTTAAAGCCACAGGCAACTATTCCATTAAAGCTCAAAGCCAAAAATCCCAAAACAATTGCAGAACAATTGGTTGCCTTAATTTTAGACAAAACCGCAATGACAACATACCGTACTTCAGCAAAGAGAGCAATATTCATCAGGTATTCACCTTTCACTGGAGCTGCAAAATCACAAACACCACATTACTAAATACATGTTAAAATAATTATCAATTGTCAGAGCCTTGAAACCTGAATCTAAAATGTGTCATCTCGTGTTTCTGTGTAAGTGATGATTGTTAATGTAGTCTTTTGAATAGCCACTTAAAAATACTGATCAGTGTAATGAGTCATGTGATATAATACCAGTATTATACAAGTATCTGTGACTTGTTTGTATATAAGATTTCTATCATCAATTTATAGGATCTCTTTAAGCCAACCATATATGGATCAAAATTTGGCCTGTTCAGCAGGGTCCAGACAAATTTCAATCCTTGTTTGGGCTAGTTGTTTGTACACAAGTTGATCTATTAAATATTTTGGGGCAGATCCACAAAGATCTGCCTATCTTTAAGCAGGCGTAGCGTATCTAAGATACACTATGCCGCTGTAACTTACTTTTTCTTCTTGTGAATCCTCAAAGAATCAGCGCGGTAAGTTACGGCGACGTAGTGTATCTATTGTGGCGTAAGGGCGCGCAATTTCAAATGGTAGTGATGGGGGCGTGTTCTATGCAAATACATTGTGACCCAACGTAAACAACATTTTTTTTTAACGGCGCATGCGCCGTCCTTAAAATATCCCAGGGTGTATTGCGACAAAGTACGCCGCAAGGACGTCATTGGATTCAACGTGAAAGTAAATGACGTCACATTCCTATTCACGAACGACTTATGCAAACGACGCAAAATTTTTTAAATTAGATGCGGGAACGACGGCCATACTTAACATTGAGTACGCCACCATATAGCAGCTTTAACTATACGCAGGAAAAAGCCGAACGGAAACGACGTAAAAAAAATGCGACGGCCGCTCGTACGTTCGTGGATCGAGGATCGTCGGAAATAGCTAATTTGCATACTCAACGCGGAAACGCCACCTAGCGGCCGCCGAAAAATTGCATTTAAGATCCGACGGCGTACTAAGACGTATGCCTGTCGGATCGATCCCAGATGCCGTCGTATCTTGTTTTGTGGATACAAAACAAAGATACGACGCAGGAAATTTAAAATTACACCGGCGTATCTATTGTAATCCTTTTGTGGATCTGCCCCTTTGCATACAATCAGCCTTTCAAGTTTTTTTTTTCCGAACGATCAGTGCCACCAGCTATAGTCAGCAACATTGGTCATTATATTCTCCTGGAAAGGATGGCAGAATATAATAGCTCAGCAGGAGCTATTCTTCCATCCACTTTGAATAGAAAAGTTTGACCTTTGAAAAGTTCAACTGGTTAAATGAAAAAAAAAAAATAACAAGTTTACATACCCTGGTGATTTTGGCCTAATAGCATGCACACACGTTGAGGAAAAATGGGTTTGAATTGATATTAAAGGTAACCATCCTCACCTGTGATCTGTTTGCTTGTAATCAGTGTTTGTGTATAAAAGGTCAATATGTTTCCGGACTCCTGACAGACCCTTGCATCTGTCACCCAGTACTGCACTGACGTTTCTGCATGCTGAGTCATGGGGAAAGCAAATGAATTGTCAAAGGATCTGGGGGGAAAGGTAGTTGAACTGTATAAAACAGGAAAGGCATAACAAAAAGATATCCAAGGAATTGAGAATGCCAATCAGTGTTCAAACTCTAATAAAGAAGTGGAAAATAAGGGGTACTGTTAAAACCAAACCATGGTTAAGTAGACCAACCAAAAATTTCAGACACAACTGCCAGGAAAATTGTTCAAGATGCAAAGAAAACCCCACAAATAACTACAGGTGAAATACAGGACTTTCTGAAACATGTGGTTTGGCTGTTTCAAGATGGGCTGCATGGTTGAGTCGCCAGAAGAAAGCCATTACTACGCACATGCCACAGAGTATCCCGCTTGCAATACGCCAAACAGTACAGAGACAAGCCTCAAACCTTCTGACATAAATTCATTTGGAGTGATGAGACCAAAATTTAGCTTTTTGGCCACAACCATAAATGCCTTTTTTGGAGGGGAGTCAACAAGGCCTATAATGAAAGGTCCTACTGTGAACCATGGAAGTGGATCGCTGATGTTTTGGGGGTGTGTGAGCTACAAAGGCACAGGAAATTTGGTAAAAATTTATGGAAAGATGAATGCAGTATGTTATCAAAAAATACTGGAGGAACATTTGCATTCATCAGCCAGGAAGCTGTGCATGGGACGTACTTGGACATTTCAACATGGCAATGATCGATCTGTCATTGGCTACAGCAGAATAAAGTGAAGGCTCTGGAGTGGCCATCTCAGTCTCCTGACCTCAATATCATTGAGCCACTCTGGGGAGATTTCAAACATGCAGATCATGCAAGACAGCCCAAGAATTTACAGGAACTGGAGACTTTTTGCCAAGAGGAATGGGCAGCTTTACCATCTGAGAAGATAAAGAGCCTCATCCGCAAATATCACAAATGACTTCAAGCTGTCATTGATGTTAAAGGGGGCAATAAACAGTATTAAGAACTGGGGTATGGAAACTTTTGATCGGGGTCATTTGGGTAGTTTCTGTTTGAGATTATAAATTTAAAAAGAGTAAACACAGTTGATTGATAATAAATGGCTTCAGCCAAACACTAACCACAAGTGAAAGAAAAGCTTTTGTGTTATCATTCATATTCTCAGAAAAATGGCCCAAACATCATAAATTCTGCCAGGGTATGTAAACTTATGAGCACAACTGTGTGTGTGTGTGTGTGTGTGTATATATATATAGCTATGATTCAGCAGGAGGACAACTCACACACACGAGGAGACATGCTTGATGAAAACGGTCCCTGGACCGTTTTCATCGGACATGTCTCCTGGGAGCATTTGGTCTGATGTATGTACACACCATCAGACCAAAATCCCAGCGGACAGAGAACGCGGTGATGTAGAAGACACCAACGTTCTCAAACACGGAAGTGCAATGCTTCCACACATGCTTCAAATCAATTTGACACATGCGCGGGATTTCGGGACGCTGGTTACACGTCATAACCATCGGACATGTCCAATTAGGTGTACTAACCATCGGACATGTCTGACGTACATGTTTCCAGCGGTCAAGTTTCTTAGCTTGCTAAGAAACTTTTGTCCGCTGGAAACCTGTCCGCTAGGCCGTACAGACCAGTTTCAGCGGACATGTTCGACCGTGTGTACGCGGCCTTACACTTAACCTCCCTTAAAAGCACATCTAAACCTGAGAACAAACATTTTATATACTGCAGCTTATGATGGCTGCACTGGTTTACTTTTTTTCACCTTGGACTTATCAGTAAAATACTTCCTGTCCTAGGGTTACTCACCACACTGTATTTATTAAGGACCAGTTGTCAACCTAGATCAGAAAGCAGTTAAAGACTTTAGTTCTCTCCTCTTAACCATAGCACAGTTTACAGGGCTGAGGACATTGCTAAATGACAAAAGTTAGAAGAGGAAGAAAGAGCAAGAAGTTATCAGGTGACGTGATTTCCAACATAACAGATGTAAAAAGCCACAGACTGACACAAGAGAGCCTGATCATGTGAGAGGTCTGAAAATAGGTAAGTATATGCATCTTTTTTTTTTCATATGTAAGTTAGTATAAATGTTAAGAGAGGGGAGGGAATGTCCTTAAGATTATTTAGGCTTTAGCTGGAATTGTACTTTAACATTGTCACCCTATACCTTACATTTATACCTAAAGATTAATATTTATCTTACCTCACCTTACCAATACTGCACACAGATCTCAGCAGGAGTATACAATTCTTTGTGAATACACTGTTGATAATGAAAATATTTTAGATTTAAAGAAAATATGTTTTTTTGCCGTTGTTTTTGGTACCATTTGTTATCCTGTTACCAACGTGAATGACATAGGTGCACATTACATACTGTATGGGTCAATTTCTTCAATACAGAATTCAAAATTTTATTGCATACAATCAATTCAGTAAAAAATCCCTTTGAAACTAAAGCACTGTATTATTGAACAAAACAATGAATTGTGAAAAAATGTATATTATATTTGAATAGAAAAGACTAACGAGTTATATTTTGTATGTGTACAAAAAAAGTGCTGGGATCAATGGGCAAAAGATATTGAAGTAATAAACTTCAGTAAAATCTTTGCCAAATTCAAATCTAATCATACCCTATTTGGTTTGATTGATCTTTTTAACATCAAAGAAAGTGTGTTAACAAAGAGATTTATCCATGAAAGATCTGTATAGAATGCAGGCTATCAGAAGATGTAAAAGTAAGTAGATACATTTAATAGGTGCAAACCTGTCCTAGTTTTAAGAGCAAAGCCAGCACTGACCACAGTACATCCATTATTCTTTTAAAAGTTTATTTTTGCAGATTCTATAGAGCCTCAGTTGGAAAATGTTATTGCAGTATAATTTCAATATATTCCTATGAGTTGATGAAAATGATCAAAGGTAAAAACTTTTTCATCTTCAAAGATGGGAATTCTGTTGGGTTCAAGATTTACAGAGGATAGGGCAGATTTTGAGGAATAGTCCCGGACCCATCATTAATTTCAATATACCCTTTCAAACTGTATCTTTTTTTAAATTTTGGTTTTAATCTTTAAAACTGATACATCCACTCCTCATATAGACCTCCAGACATGATGACATGTGTGGCACATATGACCTTCAAAAATAGCTGAGTGCTAAAAAAGGGGCACCCAAATATTTACTGTACTTTGGGATTATTGTTAACATCGCTGTCCCTGATGTAAAAATGCAATGCTGTCAACTCACTTACCTGTTAATTAGACCAAAATAGAAACCCATTTATTTTATTTTTTTTTACAATTTTTTTTTTTAAATAAAAATACTTTATTCAAAAAGGGAAAAATACAACCCCAGGTCTCTTTTGTCCTCTCCATCCCATACTGGTCCTCCTTTTCCTTTCAGTGGAACACATGCAAATGTTTGGTGCAGTCTATCTCTATCATTACCATGATAGTTTTTGTTTTGAGTCCCCTAATACCATACTTTTATAACATGTTGATTCTGCCAATAGATTTTTTTTTTAAATAGGATGACTAAACTTCCTTCTGCACCAGTGGTGGCTGGTGATGTTTTAGGATGGGGGGGCACAAGACCCCGCCCTTCCTTGTTGACCCCTCCCACTTCCCATAAGCCATGCCCCTTATAGAATCCACCCACTCCGTCCCCTGTATTCCACCCATAGCTTCAGGAGTATACAGCCCTAGCATCACAGGACAGGAGTATACAGCTCTAGCATCACAAGACAGGAGTATACAGCTCCAGCATCACAGGACAGGAGTATACAGCTCTAGCATCACAGGACAGAGTATACACCCCTTGCATCACAGGACAGAGTATACAGCCCTAGCATCACAGGACCGAGTGTACAGCCCTATCATCACAGGACAGAGTATACAGCCCTAGCATCACAGGAAAGAGTATTCAGCCCTAGCATCACAGGACAGAGTATACAGCCCTAGCATCACAGGACATAGTATACAGCCCTAGCATCACAGGACAGAGTATACAGCCCTAGCATCACAGGACATAGTGTACAGCCCTAGCATCACAGGACAGAGTATACAGCCCTAACATCACAGGACAGAGTATACAGCCCTAGCATCACAGGACAGAGTATACATCCCTAGCATCACAGGACAGAGTGTACAGCCCTAGCATCACAGGACAGAGTATACAGACCTAGTATCACATGAAAGAGAATGCAGCGCTATCATCACATGACAGAGTTTACAGCTCTAGCATCACAGGACAGAGTATACAGTCCTAACAACACAGGACAGATTATACAGCCCTAGCATCACAAGACAGAGTATACAGCCCTAGCATCACAGGATAGAGTATACAGCCCTAGCATCACAGGATAGAGTATACAGCCCTAGCATCACAGGACAGATTACACAGCCCTAGCATCACAGGACAGAGTACACATTCCTAGCATCACAGGACAGAGTATACAGTCCTAACAACACAGGACAGAGTATACAGCCCTAGCATCACAGGACAGAGTATACAGACCTAGCATCACAGGACAGAGTATACATTCATAGCATCACAGGACAAAGTATACAGTCCTAGCAACCCAGGACAGATTATACAGCCCTAGCATCACAGGACAGAGTATACAGCCCTAGCATCACAGGACAGAGTGTACAGCCCTAGCATCACAGGACAGAGTATACAGTCCTAGCAACACAGGACAGATTATGCAGCCCTAGCATCACAGGACAGAGTATACAGCCCTAGCATCACAGATCAGGGTATACAGCTTAGCCTCACAGATCAGGGTGTATAGCTCAGCCTCACAGATCAGGGTATACAGTTCAGCCTCACAGATCAGGGTATACAGCTCTGCCTCACAGATAAGGGTTACATCATCTGTCCTGTATACAGCTAGCTATATACACCCACCTTCCTTCTAGTATATAGAGACCTTCCTCCATCATCACTGACTGCAGATATACATCATCTGTCCTGTATACAGCTATGTATACAGTAACAGGACATGCTGGTAGGTTAATTGGATCCTGTCTAAATTGGCCCTAGTATGTGTATGAATGTGTGTTAGGGACCTTAGTTTGTAAGCTCCTTGAGGGTAGGGACTAATGTGACTGTACAATCTATATGTAAAGTGCTGCGTAAATTGACAACGCTATATAAGTACCTGAAATAAAACAAAATAATAATGATGTATATCTGCCTTCAGTGATGATTGAGCATGGTCTCTATATACAGGAAGGAAGAAGGTGGGTGTATATAGCTGTATAAATTACAGGACAGATGTACTCACAATTTGTGACTATTAGTTATACTGTAAGGCAGCGTACACACGGTCGGACAAAACCGATGAGATTGGACCGAGGTTCAGTTTCATCGGTCCAAACTGACCATGTGTATAGCCCATCGGTCTGTTGTCCTTCGGTCCAAAATTTTAAAACATGCTTCAAAATCGAACCGATGGCCCGCTGCCCGATTGGTCCTAACCGATGGTTAGTACAGAAAGCTTCAAAACCCGCGCATGCTCAAAATCAAGTCGACACATGCTTGGAAGCTTGGAAGCATTGAGCTTCATTTTATTCAGCACGTTGTGTGTTTGATGTCACCGCGTTCTGACCCGATCGGTTTTTGGGGCGATGGTGTGTACGCATCAGACCATCAGGCCACTTCAGCGGTGAACCGATGGAAATGGCCCGTCGGACCATTCTCATCAGTTTGGAATGACCGTGTGTAGGGCCTGAAGGGCCTGGTAATGGAATTTGGGGGGACCCCCACTTTTTTTTTTTTTATGAATGAATTCTCTCTGAATTGCCAGAGCCGACAATTCATTATAGCCGCAAGTCCGGTTTTAAAAGACTTTTTTTTCCTTTCAGAAATGACACTTTGTGCAGAGACAGTTCTAAGTACTTGAAACATGCGCTATTTCACATGCTAACTTTACACCCCCCCTAGGTACGAAATTTAAAGTAATATTTCACTTTTATTGTTTCACTTTTAGCATTATTAAATTCACTGCTCCCGAAAAAACTGTCGTTTTAAAAAAAAATTTTGCATTGATACATGTCCCCTGGAGCAGGACCCAGGTCCCCAAACACTTTTTAGGACAATAACTTGCATATTAGCCTTTAAAATTAGCACTTTAGATTTCAAATGTTCGCGTCCCATAGACTTTAACAGGGTTCTAAAGTTCACACGAACATTTGGTGCGTTCGCAAGTTCTGGTGCGAACCGAACAGGGGGGTGTTCGGCTCATCCCTACTGTAAACCTGGTTACTTGGATTGGGTGTTTTTTTTATTTCCTATTTTTAACTTTCTTATTCTTAGCCAATCTAAAAATTGTGTTATGATTAATAAGCAAGCCACCAGTGAACCAAGTAATGAGCCCACAATTGTACTGATACAGTACATTGAGCTATTTGTTCCACAAATCTGGTGCCTCTTTTGTCAAACTTTTCTCTTAAAAATATTGAAATATTTCAAGTTGAACTTTTACTCACTATGGAACAGAATGATACTGAAAAAGAAAACATAATTTTCAGTATGTTACAAGGTTTTCAATTAAAAATGTAGTAGTCTTGTGCTCTGCATTGTTGTGCAGTTCATTTCGGGCATCTGTATTTCTACTAAATCTATTATATGTCTGTACAGTGCCCCATTTGGCTTTTGCAAAGCTTATACTTTACAGTACTTCTATCTGAGGATACTGACACTTTTGACACTATGTATTTTGTGCTGCTTGTTATAGTATAACAGGCTGCTAATAATGTGTTGTTTGGTCAGAGAAAAAAATAGACAGGAATCCATCTTTCTTAACTTGTATATGAAGTAGCCTGAGCAGTATAACCTTGATGTGTAATGCAAAGGGAATGCTGGGTTTCAAGCAAAGACTCAGTTACAACTTTAGCACATGATAAACAGTGATAATGAAGTGCAATGTCTCTTGATCTATTTCATGGGCTCCACGGATGATACAGTTGTCTCCCACTATCGAACATTGCAACTAGATATTTCAAGCACGCCGTCTAAAAAGATTAGCAATAAAAGATTAAAAATATTCATGTGTCAACTCAATCTGGCTTTGTAATAGAAAAATCTCTTCCCGAGAGTTATCTTGATATCAAAGGCAGACAGTTAAATTCATAAAAATAATTAAGCATGCCTTATAATGAGCCAATAAAAGTTAATTTGTGTCCACTCTAAAATTTCACTACTTGTTTATTTTACCATATGTCAAAATGTTGTAGCCAATTTGCTACAATGGCAAAATCAAATGTAGAATAATAATACAAACGTGTGTTTTGTATTAAATATACAAATCATGTCACAGAACATCTTGAGCAGCCAGTTCAATTCTTTAGCCCACATCTCTCTTCATATTTTTTTTGTAAGAAGCGCTGATCTGTTTAAAAATTTGTTCTAAAATGTTCACTTGAAATTGGGTGAACCTATCCCTCTGACATTCAGTCAGCAGTGTGAAAAATATCTGTGATCACATCTTAAACTCGAATCTTTACATGTTAAAGCTGTGCAAATGGCTGGTACTGGTATAATACAGTTCTGTTTACTAGCTGTTTGGGCTATTTTATTTGATCTAGTGATGTTTTGCTATTTGACAAGTGCATCAGCAACCACCTGCACTGTGAGACATGTATGCTATTAGATATTCTCTTTAAAGTTTATGCTTCTCATAAGAGAGCACTGAGGATTGCTAAAACTGAACCCTTGCATATTATCTTTCATCATTTGCAGGATAACAATACAAGATCTACAAGGTCTTGCCTAATATTGTCCCACAGAATAATGCAAATTGAGTGTAGAGAAGAATCTTATTAAGCCAACGCCAGTTGCTGAAAGAACCCAAATGAGCCTGCTAAATAATTCATAACCATCAGGGAACGAGAGACATCACTTTATGTAAATTGTCAGATATATTTAATCTTTATAAGGGAAATTAGAAAATGTTGTAAGTGAGCAAAAATATGAATATAGAGACACTATAAATGTCTTTAGCTCAAAGAGAATAATTCTTTAGTTTTGTGATCTTAAATGCTAAACTGCCGGGTGATTGAGAATAATAACACAATGTCTAAAACTTGTGTAAACATAAAATGAGATTCATAATATGCAATAATATTTAAGTGAAATTCATCTTTAGAGTATCTGTTGCACACTACAGTGGGTACTTTATTTATCCAGAAACATCTGGCTGATGTGTTTTATACCCTTGACAATCCCTTCCCAAACATTATAGGACTATTGCCCTCTCCAAATTAGGATATGTAATAATTGTATTGCAATATTGCATGTCTCTTCTAAAAGAACATGATTATTATTAGACATTGGGTTGATTTACTAAAATTGTATAAGATGTTCACTTAGCAAAGTGAAAATTACATTGAAAGTGAAAATTCACTTTGCAAAGTGAACATGTTCTACTCTTTTGGCAAATTACCCCACTGAGTAATTGGTTAAAATAAAATATGATAAATGTATTTTAAATATAATATGCTTAATTATTAGGAAAGTGATATTTAGAAAATCTGCTTAGGTTATTTACTTGTGTATTTCTGATCATAGTCAAGTCATATGGTCTTATTCCCTTTTTTATTTAGTTTTTCTTTAATTCTTTTTGAGTTATGGATCACAGAAATATACAATAATATAATACATACTGTATTTTCGAGACTTGGCTTTGTTATTAAGTTAACTCAAGTAGTATTTTGTTTGGTGTCGTGCCAATGAAATGTATGAAGATGACTGCCTAAAAAAAAACATGCACATTTCCACAATCAGTGATGATATGGGGTTGCATGTCAGGTAAAGGTATGGGGGATATGACAGTCATTAAATCTCCAATAAATGCGCATGTTTATATTGAGATTTTAGACACTTTTCTTATTCCAGCAATTGAAAGGATGACATAATTTTTCAGGATGATAATTCATCTTGCCATAGGGCAAAAGTCATAACTTTCCTTCAAGAAAGACATATCATGTCAATGGTATGGCCTGCAAATAGTCCAGACATCAATCAAATTGAAAATCTATGGTGGAAATGAAAGAAAATGGTCCACGACAAGGCTCCAACCTGCAAAGCTGATCTGGCAACTGCAATAAGAGAAAGTTGGAGCTGGATCGAGCTGTTTGTCAATAGTTAAATCCATGCCTCAGAGAATTCAAGCTGTTATAAAAGCCAGAGGTGGTGCAATAAAGAACTAGTGTACTGTAGGTTTTTTTTTTTGCTTTTCATGATTCCATAATGTTTTAATCAGAATTGAGTGATTCTATATTTTTTGCTATTCTGCTTGATCTGCAAAAACAGTTGCAATTGACTACAGTTTCTTTCTTTTTACATTTTTAAAGTGGAGGTTCACCGGTAAATTGCTATTTTTACCCTTAGATGGATGCTCATTTAGTCTAGGGGAATCGGCTAGTTGTTTTAAAATCTGAGCAGTACTTACCGTTGTAGTGAGCGATCTTCTCCGCCACTTCCGGGTATGGGTCTTCGGGACTGGGCATTCCTTCTTGATTGACAGTCTTCCGACAGGCTTCCGACGGTCGCATCCATCGCGTCACGATTTTCCGAAAGTAGCCGAACGTCGGTGCGCAGGTGCAGTATAGAGCCGCACCGACGTTCGGCTTCTTTCGGCTACTCGTGACGCGATGGATGCAACCGTCGGAAGCCTTTCGGAAGCCTGTCGGAAGACTGTCAATCAAGAAGGAACGCCCAGTCCCGAAGACCCATACCCGGAAGTGGCGGAGAAGATCGCCTTCTACAACGGTAAGTACTGCTCGGATTTTAAAACAACTAGCCGATTTCCCTAGACTAAATGAGCATCCATCTAAGGGTAAAAAAACATTTATGGGTGAACTCCCACTTTAAGTGCTTCTTAAAGCCAGAAGGTTGGAATGTTAAATGAAAATAGTTTTGAGGCATGTCTGTGAACATTTTCCAAGAGTGGTGATTTCATACTTTTTGCCAGGATCTGTATAGCAAATCTTATATGCCACCTCCAGTATCTTTTTTTTTCCCAGTTGAAATGCAATTTAATTAACGGTTCATTGTCCTTTCTGTTGGTATTAATCAAAAGCTTTTGTAACTGCCATTACTTGAACCAGTTCTTAGCTTCCTTTTAGCCATTCTTCTCTATTAATACCTAAAATTCTTATGGGAGGCTTTCATAACCCCAGTGAACTGCTTAGATGTTGTCTTAAAATATTTCTCTTGTATGGTTCTTTGATCATACAAGTTGTACCTAACTGACACTCTTAAGTAAAGCCACATTTGACCCTGCCTTTCCTCACCACAACCTCCCCAGTCCTGTGTGTCTGATCACAATCTACTAGCCTATCCAATCCTATTTTCCCTTATATTTTCCATGGTATTCTTTAGTAGGATCCAAATATTAAGGTTTTTTTTTCAGCATATTATATATATATAATTACTAGTACTAAATGGCTCTGTCACAGGGCCCAAACTGAACAAAGCCAATGCTGTAACAGAAGACGTTGTATACTTATCTTTCCAGTTTTCTGAATTATCAAACACCAGTACTCCAGTACTCCCCTTCCTTTGGCTTGAACATCACTGTTACTTTAGTTGATGTTATATGCAGATCAGATTTAATATACCCATAAAAAACACACTTTTGATAATGATATTGATACAATGTTTTGCTAAACGAGTTATGCAAAAAGTGTCAACACACTTTGTCTACACAGTCTACACAGTCATCAATGTTTGTGCCCCTGCAACACAGACCAAAATATATTTGTCAAATTGACAGCTAGTCCTGGTGATAGACAGACCATTCATACAATGCTAGGGAAGGGAGATCAAAGCATATCGTGTATACCCAATGTACTTCAATTAGGTATTTTCTTGTGTGCCTATTATGCCAAAGATCAGTCAGGAGCAGATTCATTTGTTTCCTGCAGTCTGTTATCTCTCTTTTCTTCAATATGGAGAAAGGACATACAATCAGCAAAAAAGATGAGTTAAGTGACGTAGATTTTGCACCAGGAGTGAGATCTTCTTATGAAATTAAAAGCAGATCCACCTTGTGATAGTGAAGCACTGTTTATCAATCTTGGGTAAGCAGATGGAAACTCTGGGCCAGATCCACAATGAGAGTACGCCGGCGTATCTACTGATACGCAGGCGTACTTTCAAATTTCCTGCGTCATATCTTTAGTTTGAATCCTCAAACCAAGATACGACGGCATCTGGGTTTGATCCAGCAGGCGTACGGCTTTGCACGCCTTCGGATCGTAGATGCAATACTTCGGCATCTGCTGGGTGGAATTTGCGTCGTTTTCCGCGTCGGGTATGCAAATTAGCTATTTCCGACGATCCACGAACGTACGTACGTGCGGCCGTTGCATTCTCTTACGTCGTCTCTAGTCAGCTTTTTCCGGCGTATAGTTAAAGCTGCTTTTTTGCGGCGTATAGTTAGATTTGCCATGTAAAGTATGGCCGTCGTTCCCGTGCCGAAATTTGAATTTTTTATTTTTTTTGCGTAAGTCGTCCGTGAATCGGGATGGACGTAAGTCACTCCTAAGTTTAAAAAATGACGTCCTTGCGACGTAATTTCGCGCAATGCACGGCGGGAAATTTAGAAACGGAGCATTCGCAGTTCATTTGGCGCGGGGATGCGCTTCATTTAAATGAATCACGCCGCCAGAGATACACTACGCCACCGTAACTTACGGCGCAAATTCGTTGTGGATTTGAAACAAAGCCAAGTAAGTTACAGCGGCGTAGCGTATCTTAGATACGCTGCGCCGGTGCCGATCTATGTGGATCTGGCCCTATGTGTCTTCCAAGAAACATCTGACATACGCCCAACTGGAGAATATGAGGAAAAATATGAGGGAAAATCCAGCCCCCTAATTACCCATGCTGATCTAAACTACAGCAAGTGCTTCTTCTATTAAAAGTATATTTTTCTGTACAGACAGGCAGATACTAGCATATACAATATGTACTGTGGCAATGTGGCCTTGCACACCAGTGCCATACCTTATGTCACTTCTGATTGAATGTATATGGAATCTCATAAAAAAAAGTTTCTGCCACTCGGAATAACCTGGTGCTCTTTTGCTTTGAGAGACCCTACATATGCATTGGTGTTCTCTTGTAGACAGAGTTTGGGTGGAAACAACAACAATAATGCCCATATAACATGTAGCTGCCAGAACTCTTATTTAGAACAATGCAGTTAATAAAAAGAGAACCCACATGATTTAAAGTGTTTGTAGTAACTTGCAGCCTTTTGTAAGGCTGTTGCAGAAATAGGGCAATCGTGATAGGAAACAAGCAGTCCTTGGCTTGTGTACAGATAGCATCTTACCCATTATGAATTTTGTAGCTAACCTACCACAATATTGTTCTGCTCCATTCTAAAGTGACCAGTGCTCACTTGTATAAGCCAATGGTTTCTACTTTACGTCACATCAACAACATGTTTATTTATGTTTTATTTTAAAGGTTCTAACCATATGCTCTAACTAAGACATTTTCTCTGTGATCTTTGCATTATATCTTATTTCAATCGGCCATCTATTTAATTCTGTCCTATAGGCATAAATGGGTTTGTAGGGATACCTGTGATGATCTGTAAATATATACATATTAACCATTTTTTGCTATGGGGTAACATATTTTATATAATTAGAAATGCTATTTTACATTTTTCAATACAAAAGTACATATATAACCTAGAAAGATTACATATTTATGAACCATGTTAGAGCTAAGACATACACTAATTCACAATAAATTGCTGGTAACTTAGAAGGCATGCTCAGCTATAGTCTGACAAAATAATACATTGGAGAAAACTTACTGGAAAAGTACCTTTCCCAGGTGAAAGAGATGTGTTATTTTCTTTTTCTACCAGAAACAATCGATCTTTCAGTAAGTGGAACATTGAAAAGAAAAGCACTTCATGGCTAATGGCTGCATACTAAAGTCCACATAATATATAAATCTGACCATAAAATAAGAAGAGTATAGAGAGACCCATTAAACTGCACTTCAGAAATTTTAACGACATGCCTAAATCTATAGTTGCCTAAACTTAGAAAAATTAACCCAGTTTGCAGCTCTGTTTAGTTTAGCTTTGTTTACTTTGAGATCTATTGAAACCTGGTATTCATTTTGCACTAGAACTTCAATTTCAACTACTGTTAATATTCAGACTGTAAAAATTAGATATTAAAAATGTCAAATTCACTATATTTTTATTTCAGATAATTCTAACCTGGCTGTTGTTTGTAAAATACAATGCACTATATTATTCATATAGTAAATCTCTTATTAAAAATAAGAAATTTAAAAAATACACTTCAACATTTTAATTTTATTTGGATAGATTAGAAAAAGGGTTAGAGCAGGCATGTCCAAAGTCCAGCCCGCAGGCCAATTGCAGCCTGTGTTTAATGCGGCCCACTAGTAATTTGGATTTATATATCTTTTGTGGCCCCTAATGAATCCCAGAGTGCCACACGGCACTCAGGGATTCGCTGGGGGCCACAAAAGATATATATTGTATTTATCGTTCAGTTAAGGTAGCCTTGGAGGGGACAGGGAGGGGGCGGGATGAGCGCATATTACATACAGGAGAATCTCCTGTTTACTTTGTGGCCTTTGTAATAGGAAGTCCCGTCTTCTGGGCTGGTATTGAACGACTGTTCTGTCTATCATAGTAGGCAGGACTTTTTATGAAAGAGGCCGCCGAGTAAATAGAACATTCTCCTGTATGTAATCTGTTAACGCGTCCTGCTCCCCGTCCCCTCCAAGGCTGCAGATGGGCATGGATCAGGCTGCATTCATGGCACTTGTGAGGCTGCATTAATGGCACTTGTGAGGCTGCATTCATGCGAATTGTGAGGCTGCATTCATGTCAATGGTGAGGCTGCATTTCGAGGCTTCATTCATGGCAATGGTGAGACTGCATTCAGAGGCTGCATTCACGGCAATGGTGAGGCTGCATTCATGGCAATTGTGAGGCTGCATTCAGAGGCCGCATTCATGACAATGGTGAGCCTACATTCATGGCAATAGTGAGGATGCATTCATGGAAATTGTGAGGCTGCATTCATGTCAATGGTGAGGCTGCATTCAGAGGCTGCATTCATGGCAAGGGTGAGCCTACATTCAGAGGCTGCATTAATGGCAATGGTGATGCTGCATTCATGGCAATTGTAAAGGTTGCATTCATGGCAATTGTGAGGCTGCATTCAGAGGCTGCATTCATGGCATTTGTGAGGCTGCATTCATGGCAATGGTAACGCTGCATTCATGTCAATGGTAAGGCTGCATTCATGGCACATGTGAGGCTGCATTCATGGCAATGGTGAGGCTGCATTCATGGCAATGGTGAATCTGCATTCATTGGCAATGTTTAGGCTACAGATGGGCACTGATTAGACTGACCCTTTTTTTGCTTCACAGTTCTTTTATTTAAAATAAAAAAAAATCCTGACACTTCCCTCTTAAAGTGAAGGTGCGTGTTATATGTCTGTGCGTGCTATACACCAATAAATATGGTATATCCAAATAATATGCCCAAGCTCATCCTTAGACTCTTCACCACACAGCCACAAAGGCAAGATAATTCTTGTTAGGCAGTGTATTAGTTAATTTGCATTTCATTTTAATGGTTCAAAGAATGTCAGGCAAAATGGTTGGCTCTGACACATGTTCACATAATCAAATCTGGCCCTCTTTGAAAAAAAGTTTGGACACCCCTGGGTTAGAGCATCTGCCATGTTTTCATTAATATGTATGTCCCTACAGATGTGATTTACCCATCACGTTTTGACAGAACAGAAAATAAAGGGAAATCTATACCACATATACAACCATGGTGTGGCTGCAGGAGAGATAAGCATTCCCTTTCTTCTTTACAAGTACAGGGTGGATTGAGAGTTTTCCATTATGTGGCAGGTCTTTTTACAACAACAGTAATAAGAGATTTCTCAAAAATCACACATTTGGTTAAAGGAAAGAAACAAACAATTATTGAGCCTGCTGAAATTATTGTGTTAAATGTAGGTTTTATACTTCATCCAATAAAAAACATAATGGGGCAGATCCACGTACCTTCGCGCAAGAATCCGCCGGGCGCAGCGTATCTAAGATACACTACGCCGCCGTAATTTTTTTTTTTCGAATCCTCAAAGAATTTGCGCCGTAAGTTACGGCGGCGTAGTGTATCTTTGGCGGCGTAATGGCGCACCATTCAAATCTCTGTGATGGGGGCGTGTTTTATGTAAATACGTTGTGACCCGACATAAACAACGTTTTTTTTTAACTGCGCATGCGCCGTCCGTGGGGGTATCCCAGTACGCATGCTCGAAATTAACCTGGAACAAGCCAATGCTTCCGACGGTGACGTCATTCTACGCAAATCCCTATTCACGAACGACTTACGCAAACTACGTAAAAAATTCAAATTTCTATGCGGGAATGACGGCCATACTTAACATTGAGTACACCTTATAACAGTAGCTTTAACTATACGCCGGAAAAAGCCGAACGCAAACGACGTAAAAAAATGTGCCGGCCGGACGTACGTTCGTGGATCGCCGTAACTAGCTAATTTGCATACTCAACACGGAATTCGACGGAAAAGCCACCTAGCGGCCGCTGAAAAATTGCATCATAGATCCGACGGCGTACTAAGACGTACGCCTGTCGGATCCAGCCGAGATGCCGTTGTATCTTGTTTTGTAGATACAAAACAAAGATACGACGCACAAAATTTGAAATTATGCCAGCGTATCTATTGATACGCCGGCGTAATTTCAAATTTTGTGCGTAGTATCTTTGTTTTGTATCTACAAAACAAGATACAACGGCATCTCGGCTGGATCCGACAGGCGTACGTCTTAGTACGCCGTCGGATCTTGTTCTGTGGATCTGCCCCAATATCTCTAATGTTTACACCTGGACATAATTGAACACTGCTTCACATTATTCAGTAAGCATGTTAACCACTTCAATACTGGGCACTTTTACTCCCTTCCTGCCCAGGCCAATGTTCAGCTTTCTTATAGGCCTGGTTCATTGGCATGTCAAATTGTATGTCAAAATGGCGGTATTCGCCACAAATTGCGGGCTGAATGACAATTTGTGCGGTCATGCAACACTGTAACAAAACAAAATTTTTATAATTTTGTTCACACAGATAGAGCTTTCTTTTGGTGGTATTTGTTACCACAGTTTTTTTTTTTTTTCTACGTTAACCTCCCTGGCGGTATGATTCTGTCTGGAATTACGTACCAAAAGCGGTACAATTATTTGCAAGGAAATTTGGCGTTTTATACTGTAGGCCTGTAATTCTTAGGAATAACTCACTTAAATCTGACCAAACAAGAATCCAATAGGCATCCCGGGTATGACATTTTTTTAAAAAACAAAATTATAAATTATAATATAATAAATAATTATAAATAATTATAACAAATAATAATATAATTCTAATAAAAATTATTCAATAATGTAATCAAATCAAAATCACTGAAATTTTCTCAGTTGCAAAATTGTCGCTGTCATAATTTTTTATTTTTTATGACGAATTTTCCCACAAATCGCTGTCGCACAATTCTGCAAGTGATTATAATTTATTATCGCTGTTTTCTAGCTGATCTAAAACCATTTTTGACATAAAGGGACACTTTTGGTTGCTATGGACAATCTACAGTTTTCAGGCAGAAAGAAATGTTTTTATTATATAAAATGACATGTAGGGCAATGGGCAGACCACTAGGGACAAGGGGTGTGTGTTTTTTTTACATACAGTACTGTAATCTATAAGATTACAGTATACTGTATGTATAGTGTTTGTTTACATTTTTGAATTTGGCGCCGTTCTCCACTCCCGTGCGTCTTAACGTCGCAGGGAATGGAGATCGGCGGCACAGGAGGACGCTGTGTGAATCGAGCGAGGTCCCGCTCGCTCACACAGCGCGGTGACATCGCTGGATCCAGGGTAGGCCAGCGCACGCTGCAGGCTCTGCATAGCTAGCCCGAGCGTGACTCAGGCCCCATACACACCATAGAATCTATCCGCAGATAAATCCCATCAAATGGGTTTCTGCGGATAGATCCTATGGTGTGTACACGCCAACGGATATTTATCCGCAGAGAAATCTCCCCTGGGATGGATTTCCAGCAGATGGATATTTGCTGACATGCACAACAAATCCATCTGCTGGAATCCATTCCAACGGATTGATCCGCTCGTCTGTACAGACTTACCGGATCCATCCGTCTAAAGGGATTCCCCGCACGCGTCGTAATGATTTGACGCATGCGTGGAATTCCTTATATGACAGCGTCGCGCCCGTCGCCGCGTCATAATAGCGGCGACGGCGCGACACGTCATCGGCAGAGGATTTCAGCGCGGATTTCAATGCGATGGTGTGTACACGCCATCGCATAGAAATCCTCTGAAATCCTCAAAAGGATTTATCCGCGGATACGGTCCGCTGGACCGTATCTGCGGATAAATCCTCTCGTGTGTATGGGGCCTCAGGGTTACCGATCGCAACATGAAAAACCCACCCCGAGTCACGCTCGGGAATACCGCCAGACAGGTTAACAAAAAAAGACTTAAAAAAACAAACAAAAACAAATGTGTTCTTCGTTTCTGTTATAAAATTTTGCAAATAAATAATTGTTCTTCATAACTTTAGGCCAAAATGTATTCTGCTACATTTCTTTGGTGAAAATAACCCAAATCAGTGTACTGTATATTATTTAGTCTGTGTGAGAGTTATAGAGGTATTAACCACTTCCCGACGGCCGCATGTATATGTACGTCCACAATATGGCACGTACAGGCAAATGGGCGTACATGTACGTCCTTGCCTTTCCGCGGGTCGGGGGTCCGATCGAGACCCCCCCCGCTACATGCGGCGGTCGGGTTCCCTCGGGGAGCGATCCGGGACGACGGCGCGGCTATTTGTTTATAGCCGCTCCGTCGCGATCGCTCCCCGGAGCTGAAGAACGGGGAGAGCCGTATGTAAACACGGCTTCCCCGTGCTTCACTGTGGCGGCGTATCGATCGAGTGATCCCTTATATAAGGGAGACTCGATCGATGACGTCAGTCCTACAGCCACACCCCCCTACAGTTGTAAACACACACTAGGTGTACCCTAACTCCTACAGCGCCCCCTGTGGTTAACTCCCAAACTGCAACTGTCATTTTCACAATAAACAATGCAATTTAAATGCATTTTTTGCTGTGAAAATGACAATGGTCCCAAAAATGTGTCAAAATTGTCTGAAGTGTCCGCCATAATGTCGCAGTCATGAAAAAAATCGCTGATCGCCGCCATTAGTAGTAAAAAAAAAATTATTAATAAAAATGCAATAAAACTATCCCCTATTTTGTAAACGCTATACATTTTGCGCAAACCAATCGATAAACGCTTATTGCAATTTTTTTTACTAAAAATAGGTCGAAGAATACGTATCGGCCTAAACTGAGGGAAATTTTTTTTTATATATGTTTTTGGGGGATATTTATTATAACAAAAAGTAAAAAAATATTGCATTGTTTTCAAAATTGTCGCTTTATTTTTGTTTATAGCGCAAAAAATAAAAACCGCAGAGGTGATCAAATACCACCAAAAGAAAGCTCTATGTGTGGGGAAAAAAGGACGCCAATTTTGTTTGGGAGCCACGTCGCACGACCGCGCAATTGTCTGTTAAAGCGACGCAGTGCCGAATCGCAAAACCTGGCCTGGGCATTAAGCTGCCTAAAGGTCCGGGGCTTAAGTGGTTAACTGTATATCTGAAAATTAAACAATACGAATCTACTGATGATCTCATTTCTTGAGGCCCTAAAATGCCAGGACAGTAGAAATACCCCCAAATTACCACTTTTTTTAGAAATTAGACAGTATTTAGTAAGGTATTTAGTAAGAGGCATAATGTTTTTTTAGGTCACTATTTGATGCTGCAGATGTTGCCGCTTCTAGGAATAATCTCAGGAAATATGGAGCAAGGTTGGTCTTGAAACTTTTGAAATATTAGTTGGTGAAGCTATCTGGACCTGGCGATTTTCTGTTGGGAAGGGTGTCGATTGCAGATTCTATTTCCGTGACCGTAAATGGTGAGTTTAAGTACTCTAGGGCCGCGTACACACGGTCGAACAAAACCGATGAGAATGGACCGAGGTTCAGTTTCATCGGTCCAAACCGACCGTGTGTATAGCCCATCGGTCTGTTTTCCTTCGGTCCAAAATTGTAAAACATGCTTCAAAATCGAACCGATGGACCGCTGCCTGATCGGTCCAAACCGATGGTTAGTACAGAAAGCATCGGTTCAAAACCCGCGCATGCTCAGAATCAAGTCGACGCATGCTTGGAAGCATTGAACTTCGTTTTATTCAGCACGTCGTGTGTTTGACGTCACCTCGTTCTGACCCAATCGTTTTTTGGAACTATGGTGTGTACGCACATCAGACCATCAGGTCACTTCATCAGTGAACCGATGGAAATGGCCCTTCGGACCATTGTCATCGGTTTGGAACGACCGTGTGTATGCGGCCTAATTGGTATTCTGAGAGGGATAGGAGTCCAGATAACAATGAGCATATCTCTACCTCAGAGGGCTGAGGAGTTGATTGGTCTTCCTTCAAAATTATATAACAAACCATAGAAGTCCACTAAAGTGTCTGCTATGTCTTAATGATTAAAGGGTCTCTAAAGGATTTTTTTAGCTAAATAGCTTCCTTTACCTTACTGCAGTCCTGGTTTCATGTCCTCATTGTTAGTTTTTGCTTTGATGTTGTTGTAATTCCTCTCTGTTCTGGACACTTCCTGGTTGTCTGTTTCCTGATAACCACAGTACTGGGAGATTTCTCACTGTGGTCACTAATCAAGGAGGTGTGATTACTGTGTATCTAAAACTCCACAGCACCAATCCAGTTTCGTTTTACAATCCATCACTGCCCTGTTTTGGCTTTCTGGCTCTGTACATCAGAGAACCAGGAAACAACAGCAAAAAACAAAACTAAACTGCAGGCACATTATATGATTGGTTTTTATTTATTTTTAATCACTTTTAAAAGGAATCCGTTAACTATTATGTCTCTATACCTTGTAAACAGTCATTTCAGCTAAAACATTTTTTTCCTTTAGTGACCCTTTAAGTAGTTTAGATTTAGTGAATGAATGAAAAATAAAGGGAATTCGGGACTTGGCATTTCCAGCCTGATGCCGCATACACACCATCACTTTATGTGATAAAAAAAAAACGACATTTTCTGTGAAGTAAAAAACGACGTTTTTGAAACTTCAATTTTCAAAAACGATGTTGCCTACACACCATCGTTTTTTCACAATGCTCTAGCAAAGCGAGGTTACGTTCACCACGTTTTTGCATTGAAGCTCGCTTCATAACTAGCTTCTGGGCATGCGCGGGTGTAAAAACGTTGTTTTAAACGTCGTTTTTTGCTACACACGGTCAATTTCTGTGAAGTAAAAACCGACGTTTTGAAAAACGACACATAAAATTGAAGCATGCTTCAATTTTTTTTGTCGTTTTTCACAAGACATAAAACGAAGTTTTCCCCCGCACACGGTCATTTAAAGTGACGTTTTTAAAAACGTTGTTTTTTTTCATCACATAAAGTGATGGTGTGTACGCGGCATAAGCCTTGCGATCAGAAGTTTCCCTACCTTATTGTGTTGCACATAAAATTTCAATCGAAGGGCCCATATATATTTCATGATCCCTAACCATCAGACCTCTTAATTCCGTACAGAGTTTAAACAAGGATGTGGAGATTTTTGGGTCAGGACAAGTCTTTTTTGGTCTCTAACTGGTGAATGTCCTGCAATAGTTTCTATAGGGTTGCTTTGTACGGTTTCTTTAGCTTTAGCACCCAGTTGGGAGTTCCATAATGTAGAAGCCATAGTTTTGTTTTAATTGAGCACTAATAGTGTATAATAATATAATAGATCTACCATATGGATCTAGTATAGAATCATGGAGAGTAAAGGCCACAAGAATTCCTCTGTTCTTAATGGGTGCCAAAGCAAATAAGACATGTCATCTCCTCCCCCCATGCTCATCTCCAGGATTTCTCCAGAGCCTCTCCCATCCTCTGGAACTTACTACCTCAACCTGTCCGGCTATCCCCTACTCTTGCTATCTTCAGGCGATCCCTGAAAACTCACCTCTTCAGGGAAGCCTATCACGTCTCCAACTAATCTTTTACCACTTCCATCAGCTCATTCCCCACAGTTTCAACGTTTTTTACCACCTGCCCCACCCTATTAGATTGTAAGCTCTTCTGAGCAGGGCCCTCTTAATCCTCTTGTATTTTATTGTATTGTAACTGTATTGTCTCCCTTTTATGATGTAAAGCACTGCACTGGGCCTCTTTCCATAGGGAAATGCACTTGGCTGGATGGTTGAGACCATGCACAGTCAAGATAGAATCTTAAGTGCCATGTGTTTAAGAAAGAGTGATGTGAAATGGTTTTTGCTGCCTGATGATTATGACACACAAGACGCTGTCTTCTTGTGTGTCATAATCATCAGGCAGCAAAATACATTTAGAAGATTTGTTAAGGATTTTCAGAATATTGGAAAAAGAAAGGACAATGATAAAGTCCTCAGACTGGCTGTAGTGATTGCGATCATCTTAGACTGTGGATACGCTTGCATACTCTGTTAGAAGATCGGTAGGACAAGGAAACATTGGAAAATAAGACTCCAACAAAACATAAGTTCCAACAGGAAAACAGAGGAAGGTAACTGCACCTCTAAAGCCCTGTACACACAATCAGATATCTGATGGAATCTAATCCGATATGATTTTTTCATCGAATATCTGATGAGGCTGACTTTCATCAGTCTTGCCTACACACCATCGGTCAAAAATCCGACTGTGTGCAAACACGGTGACGTAAAACACTACGACGTGCTGAGAAAAATGAAGTTCAATGCTTCCGAGCATGCGTCAACTTGATTCTGAGCATGCATGGATTTTTGACCGATGGACTTCCACACAGACGATTGTTTTTCTCTATCGTTTTTTTATCCATAGGAACAATTTAAAACATGTTCTATTTTTTTTCACCCATGGAAAACAAACCGATGGGGCCCACACATGATCAGTTTGTCCGATGAAAATGGTCCTTTGGTCCGTTTTCATCAGACAAACCAATCGTGTGTACAGGGCTTAAGGGTGCTGCATAAAAAAGAGAAGGTCCTTATGCAAGGGACCTTGAGCAACTCGAAATGCAGTATAAGATTAGGGAAGTGAGTATGATGACAGGTACTCATCTGGAGGATCAGAGATTATATTAAATACATTATACATGACATTGCAGTCAGGAGGCTCCTGAATTGAAGGGATTTTTCTTGTGCGATACCTTCGACCAAGTATGAGAGGAGTCAAGTCTGGGGACTCAGTTCAGATCAAGCAAGGTTTCAGGAAGGATGTCCCAGATTATAGGTATTTGGAGCCCTTCTTCTAGAGTGTGGACACTTTTTGACAACGCCTTAATGAGTGATCGCTAGCTTAGCAGGGTACTTCTATTTGTAGGGGATGTTGTGATTGCGATGGGCTTTAGTCACTGTAACCAGATTGTTACGCCTTTCCATAGTAAATTGGGAGAAATCTGTGAATAACTGGATTTTTAAATCTTCTCTGGAAGCTGATCTGCATTTGTGAAGGTCTCCAGTTGTTTCTCCCTCACTTGATAGAAATGTAGTGTAAGGAAGACATCTTGGGGTAACTGGAATGGTGAGGGGGTTTTCGGAATGTGATGGATGCAATCTATCATAAGGTTCATTGATGAGAGGTTGGGTATGATGTGAGCAATACGTTTTTGACAAAGTGAGGCAACTGTGCTTGAGTGACAGATTAAGGGATTCCCTGCAATTTAAGACTGTTGCTTTGGAACAAATCCTCTAAAGCTGACAGTTTAGATTTGATCCACATTAGATCTTGAGTGCATCTCATGAGAATCTACCATAGTGTTAAAAGAGGTAGTGTATGCAGACATTTGATCCACCACCAGACTCACCCTGTCACCCAGTGAATGTACTTACACCTTGCATTAGCGTAGGCCCGATAACAAATCAGACTGCAAGGATGCCTGTAGTGACATCGTGTATCTGATATCAGTTGACCACTGGTAGGGAAGAAGGATAAAGGATCAGTGGTGACAGTGTCTATATGTTGTAAGTTATGGAGCTCACTTGCCCCAGTGAGATCTTCATCACCACTATTATTAGGAGAGTCATGTCTAGCCCTTGATTTGTCAAGTTACCTGGTTGATGGAGTGGAGTGCCCTGAAAGTGGATGCAGTGAGACCTGTTTGCTTAAATTGAACCGCTCTGCATAACATCGCTGCCCACTAGAGGATCGCCGGCTGGCTATACAGTGCTGGTGCAGCTGCCATCTTGGTGTAGCCCTCTTGGTAGGGTTGGGAAGAAACCCAACAGTTTCCACAGCTGTGGCGGCTTGTGGCACATGCGAGACATACCGGCAAGTGATCTGAAGCTAAGGGAAGGCAGGAGGCTGTGTTGATTGGCCAGGAGTCTCTTAAAGTTGCACTAATTCCTGGTTCCCCACACCCCACCGCCAGTGTTTTTTTTTTTTTTTTTTTTTAAGTTGTAATTTTTTCATAATTATTTGGAAAATTAAGATTTTTTTCTTTTTTTTTTAACATACCGTCACCAGTGCAGTACAGTGTCATCATATAACTTTTTTTTGAAGTTGTAATTTTTTCATAATTATATGGAAAATTAAGATTTTTTCTTTTTTTTAACATACCGTCACCAGTGCAGTACAGTGTCATCATATAACTGGTATGGTGGTGATCAGGGATACTGACTGGTGACAGTACAACAATTTAATGAATGTTTTCCTTTTATTTACAATTTTTTAACACACTGTGATCAAAGCAATATAATGTTACCTTACTAGCATTCTACTACTCTGGGGAAGTGATCTGGATTTTTTTTACACATTATGGGCCAAATCCTCCAAATCGTAGCCTAACTTAATTTTTCCCATTTAAGTTACACTGGCGGAAAATTTCTACCTAAGTGCCCGATCCACAAAGCACTTACCTAGAAATTTCACGCAGTGTAACCTAAATTCTCCCGGCGCAAGACGGTCCTGTTATCCAGGGGGCGATGACAATTTAAATGAGGCGTGCTCCCGCGCCGGCCGTACTGCGCATGCTCGTGACGTCATTTTCCCGACGGGCAGCGCGCAAAATTACGTTACGCCGGGCTTTGTGGATTGCGACGGGACAATAAAGTTGCGTCGGGTAAAAAAAAAATTACGCGCCGAAAAATAAAATTAAAAAATTTAAAAAAAATCGCGGCGATCGAAAAAAAGGTCTGTTTTTACAAGGTGTAAACAGTTTACACCTTGTAAAAGCAGCCCTAATTTTACGTATGCAAACGTAAACTTACGCAGAAAAAACAAAGCTGAAAAGCTTTGTGGATCTCCGTAAGTCCTCATTTGCATACGCAAAGCGGCATTTCAATGCGAAATGCCCCCAGCGGCGGATGCGGTACTGCATCCTAAGATCTGACAGTGTAAGGCCTCGTACACACGGCCGAGGAACTCGACGTGCCAAACACATCGAGTTCCTCGGCCAGTTCAGCACTGAAGCCGCCGAGGAGCTCGGCGGGGCGAGAGCTCCCATAGAACAACGAGGAAATAGAGAACATGTTCTCTATTTCCTCGCCGAGCTCCTCGTCGGCTTCCTCGGCCGAAAGTGTACACACGGCCGGGTTTCTCGGCAGAATTCAGCCAGAAACTCGGTCGGAAGCTGAATTCTGCCGAGGAAACTGGTCGTGTGTACGGGGCCTAAGTGTCTTACAGATGTCAGATCTTCTGCCTATCTTTGGAAAACTGCTTCTGAGGATCAGTTCCAAAGATAGGCACAGGGATACGCAGGCTGAACAGCAGTTCCGCCTGCGTATCCCTTTTGAGGATTTGGCCCTATGTTTGCTTATAGCAGTGCATTACACTGCTATAAGCTAGCATTTTAATGAATGAAATTGAATCAGTCTGTTTTGTTGTGATTAGTCAAAGCTAATCACATGGTGCAGGTGGGCTATGATTGGCCCTATCTTGTACCATGTGGTCAAATTGACTAATCACAGCTAACACCACAACGGTACACAATGGATGGCATGAAAGGAAACCATTTATTCTGTACAACTGTCGTGTGACCTGCTGTGATTCATCATGGTGGTCACATGGTACCGGCAATGAGCTGGTACTCTGATCAGTCATCGGCTGTGTCCCGTACACACAGCCGGTGATATATTGTGCTTCTGCGTGGCCCTGTGATCGGCGTTTCCTGACAGGACTTTGTATGACATCCAGTCAGGATGGGAAAGCCTATAGACAAATGACGGCTGGGCGGGAAGTGGTTAAACATTCTCTATTCATTTAGTAAATCAACTCTATAACGACCTTGATTTTTAATAAATGCTGTAACTGATAAAGAGGACTGCAATATTATGGTTTATCTTTAGGTGGCACTGAAGACAACATCAGAAATTGTGGCTTCTGATGTCAAATCAAATAAGGAAATACTGGAGGTGATACTATTCATAAAAAACCCCTCAAGAGCAGCAAAGGCGAGCTAAATGTAAAACAAAATGAAATATTGCCTGTTTAGATAATGATTAGAGGGGCAGCCTAGAAATAGAGAATGACATTGTCATTAGGGATGAGCCTTGCCCCAGGGAACATGTATCAATGGAAAAAAAAGTTTTAAAAACGGTTGTTTTTTCTGGAGCAGTGATTTTAATTATGCTTAAAGTGAAAAAAAAATTGAAAAATTCCTTTAAATATCGTACCTGCTGGCTATGCCTGTGAAGTGGAACATGTTTAGAACTGTCCCTGCACAAAATGAGATTACTATAAGAAAAACGTAATTTAAAACTGCTTGCGGCTTTAATGTAATGTCTGGTCCCTGCAATATGGATGAAAATCATTGAGAAAAATAGCACAGACACAGACAGTACACACACCACGTAGCTTTAGGTGCACACTGCAGAGGACAATGGCAGTACACACACCACATAGCTTTAGGTGCACACTGCAGAGGACACAGGCAGTACACACCACGTAGCTTTAGGTGCACACTGCAGAGGACACAGGCAGGAAACACATGACGTAGCTTTAGGTGCACACTGCAGAGGATACGGGCAGTACACACCACGTAGCTTTAGGTGCACACTGCAGAGGACACAGGCAGTACACACACCACGTAGCTTTAGGTGTACACTGCAGAGGACACAGGCAGTACACACACCACATAGCTTTAGGTGCACACTGCAGAGGACACAGGCAGTACACACCACGTAGCTTTAGGTACATACTGCAGAGGACACAGGCAGTACACGCACCACATAGCTTTAGGTGCACGCTTCAGAGTACAATGGCAGTACACACACCATGTAGCTTTAGGTGCACACTGCATAGGACACAGGCAGTACACACACCATGTAGCTTTAGGTGCACACTGCAGAGGACACAGGCAATACACACCACGTAGCTTTAGGTGCACACTGCAGAGGACACGAGCACTACACACACCACATAGATTTAGGTGCACACTGCAGAGGACACAGGCAGTACACTACGTGAGAATACTGCAGCTAGCACAATCACCTGCCTGCCTGTCAGTAAATTAGGAAGAGTGGATCTAGCTAAACTATACAGTGTATAAATATATATACAACACCTGGGATGCATATATATCCTCTACACACTGTAACTTTAATTGACTAGCCTGCCTGCCTGCTCTATCTACCTACAAAAAATGACACTCTCTCTCTGTCTTCTCTCTCTTAACCACTGCAACACACTACACAAAGCCAACCTGCAGGCGGCATTTTATAATGTGGGGCGTGTACTAAACCCCCTGAGCCATAATTGGCCAAAGCCACCCTGGCTTTGGCCAATTATGGCTCTCCGTTTTTTGCAAGCTGTGATTGTCCAAGCATGCGGGTCATAGTGCATGCTTGGCCAATCATCAGCCAGCAATGCACTTTGATGCCGCAGTGAATTATGGGCCGTGACATGCCACTCAAATTTGGCGCGAACAGCCCAAAACGTTCGTAATTCAACGAACAATCGAACATATGATGTTCAAGTCAAACATGAGTTTGACTCGAATACAAAGCTCATCCCTAATTGTCATCCTAAATGTATATAGTAAAATGTGCATTAATATGTTTTAAAACTGTATATTTGCTTTATACTAGCTAAAGGAAATAAAAAAGACGGAACAGCTTGGCAATAAATGTTTGTAAATTGCCTTTGCAAAATGGATAATAGGACAAACACATTGTGATATGATAAGGTCATAGAAAACAGACATGTTTACATTTACTATATGAATGATTCTGAGATTTTAAAGGCTGTTAAAGTTGAGTTTCCCAGCAGCAATGTTACCATTAACTGGGAGATTTTGGTAGGGAAATTTAAACTGTATGTCTGTTCTAAATTATATGCATCCCATTTATATTGTGCTGTAAAATCTATATTTGAGTGGTGTGATTAGCATTTTTAAGATACACAAAATAGCTGATTTACCATATCCCCAGTTTAGTTAAAATATACCTGTCATGAGAGAAATATGGTAGCTTCTGTTCCTAGCTTTCTTTAAAATTGCTAATGTCTATCTGCTTTATTTTGAATTTGTATATCATCAGTGAAAGTTGTAGAGACGTCAGAAACATCAGTAGCTTAAAAATGATTGAAAACAACTAGGGATTAGCAATCCAAGCAAAGTTTGTCTCGCTGGAAATTTCGGGAAATCCGCAAACTCCATACATAGGCCCGGATTCACATACATCGGCGCATATTTATGCGGGCGTAGCGTATCTAATATACGCTACGCCGACGTAGCACACAGAGGCAAGCACTGGATTCGCAAAGCACTTGCTAGCACTCGCTCTTAAAGATAGGCTGGGTTTCCTTGGCGTAAGCCAGCGCAGGTGGAAGTGGGTGTGAGCCATGCTAATGAGGCGTGACTGCATGCAAATGATGGGCCAAGCGCCATAGAAGTACTTAAACTGAACGGCGCATGCGCCGTTCCGTGGCCGCATCCCAGTGCGCATGTTTAGAATCACATCGGAACTACTCCCTAAGATACGCCGGATCACTTTCCTACGACGTGAACGTAACCTACGCCTAGTCATATTCACGTACAACGTAAACGACAAAAGATACAATGTCTTGTGTTCCCTGGTCCATACCTTTGCATGGGTTGCGCCTCCTATATGGGGAATAACTTTTTACGCCGGACGTACGACTTACGCAAACCACGTATATTATGCGCCGGGCGCAAGTACGTTCGTGAATCGGCGTATCTCCCTCATTTGCATATGTGCATAGAAAATCAATGGGAGCGGCAAATGCGCCCAGCATAAATATGCGCCCACGATACGACGGCGTAGGCAAGTTACGTTGGTCGTAGGAAGCCTATTTTTAGACGTATCTCAGATTGTGGGCACGGCGCATAGATACAACGGCGCATACTTACACTTACGCGACATATATGGAGATACGTCGGCGTAAGTGCTTTGTGAATCCGGGCCCTAATGTCCAAACTTCAGTGAAATTTATAGATGCCAAATCTTGCCTTTTCTGGACTTTTTCTTTTTAATACATTTTTGAGCAATCACAAATAAGTACAGGCAATGCCCTTAAAGAAGAAGTGTACAGTATGTTCATATAAAAGAAAAAAGTAACAGATATTATCTTCAACAGCTACGCTTAGGCATACTGCTGCTATCTAGAGGTAGTAAATAAAATAACACTCGTGATTGTAATACAACATCAATCACATTAGGACATTTGAGAAATAGCATTGTTTACATTTTGGTAAAAGGGGAATACAGAGAGCATAGGGTACAGGAACACAGAGAGGGCTAACTCTAGAGAGGAAGGAGGAGGAAGAGGGGGAGAGTAGAATGGGTACAGAATGAAAACGAATGCACATGTGTTTATTAAAGACATCATTGATGAAAATGAGACTGGTACCATTTTGACCAAGTTTCTCAGGCTTTTCTGAGGTAGGAGTGTCTGTCTCTCGCTTGGAGTAACTCGTAGGTGTAGTGGGTCTGAACATTATTTATGACATCTAACATTGTTGGTGCTGTAGCTTTCTTCCAAAGTTTGGTAATGTTGATTCTAGCATCCAGCAATAAATGTCACTTTATGGTGGAAGCGTGGAATGGTTTTGATGGAAGCATTTCAGTGACCTGGAAGATCAGAGTAAATACTTCCACCAGTATGATGCTATGCATGGACAGTTCCAGAGGAAGTGCCAGGTGCACCGCAATTTCTCCAACAATTAAAAGCTAGGTGGTCGCTAAATTTGGCTATTCGTATAGGGGTTTTGTGTGAGCTCCCAGAGTGCAGTGCACTTTGTGGCTGCATATATAGACTGCAGTGCCTTTTGACATTGTTGTGCTGAGTATTAGTTCCCCAGATATTGTTCCCACTGGAGGAAGGCTAAGGAATGATGAGAATATTTTTTTTTCTTGGAGAATATTGTAAAATATGGAAATACCCTTGACTCTTTTGGAGTTAGGTGAATAGAGGGCTCACACTGGTTTAGGTATGGAAATCAATAGTTAGGGATTGTATTTGAGACAGTGGGTGATTGGAAAGTATTGATAGTGGGCTTCAGGCCCAAGACCTGATTTTGATTCAGTTGCAAGAATGGTTTAACTGGTCTGTCCCGGATTAAGTCGTCTAAGAGCAAGGTACTATAGTTGGGCCACTTATAGATGCGTAAATCCAGGATTAGCATGTGGAAGGTTGAGATTGGTAGTCTTACAGGAGAGGATGGGGTACTATCCCAATGAGTGGAAGTAAACCTCCTCCCTGGTGGCATCACACAACAATGTTGGCGCTGCAGTCAATGCTGCCTTCCATTCAGGACACTGCCCAAAATGACACCTAAGTATAACAGCTTCCTCCTGTCACACTACGGCTTTCCTGTCAGCAGACCCGAGGTGCTGAGGACCGACCCATTGAGAGCTTAACGTTTTATCTCATAAACCTGAATATCTACTCCTTATGTGAGTTACCATTTATCTGTGCTACTCATTTCCTAAATTAAATATTATACTTAGAGAAACTTTTCTGTTTTTTCCTTTCTTCCGCCATACACACAGTAAGGCCCCGTACACACGTCCGAGAAACTCGATGGGCAAAACACATCGTTTTGCTCGTCGAGTCCCTTCTGAAGCCACCGAGGATCTCGGCGAGCCAACTTTTCCCATTGACTAACGAGGAAATAGAGAACATGTTCTCTTTTTGGTCCGACGAGATCCTCGTCGGTTTCCTTGGCGAAAAATGTACACACGAACGGTTTTCTCGGCAGAATACGTCTCCCATCGAGTTTCTGGCTGAATTCTGCCGAGAAACTCGGTCGTGTGTACGGGGCCTCAGAGGCAGCTTCACTCTCAGGAGAGGTTTTGCCTTAAATGTCTGTTGCCCTCCCTTCTGAACGCCTGTTATCTGACAGGTGATGAGTTTTTATATACTGGCATTATATGGACTTCTCGTGGACATAATTGGACTTATTTGTCCATTACATTTCAATCCTGTGTGCTTGCATTTGTCCTTTTTGTGGTACAATGCAGCCCACTTCAGGACCCAGATTGTCAGGTGGCTCAGTTCTCACTCCTCTCCAAGCAGAGTGATGCTGACTGTCAGTCAGCATAGCTTCTGCTCTACTTCTGAGCACTCACTGGAGTGCTGAGCAGTGGAGGGGCAGGGACTAGCTGTCTCAGAGGCTTGCTGAGACTGCCATCAATCAGGGTAGCTGGCGGATCCAGATCTGGAAGTCGGGATGTAGCTGTAAGAGCTAAAAGAGCTGAAAGTGCACGCCTACCAACTACAGTAGGCGTGCACTTTCAGCTCATCATTATATATTTCTTCTGTAAGTAAATGTTTATTGAATTTCTTAATCTACTCATGTATATTTGTATCAATATTTTTTGACAGTTTTCTATCAAACATTGTTAAGTATAATCTTCTAATGCTTGTTGTTACTTTTGTAGTATTAAACATCATGTGACACTTCCGAAAGCTCTTGAGGAAGCTCTTTTGAGCAAAACATGTAGAGTGAGAAGTGGTTGTACATGTTATGTGGATGATATGTCTTTAAGAACAGCTAATATATTTTAACATTTACATATTCTAAAATAAAATTAATATTTTTATAAAACTGAGATGTTTTACTATTGTTGGTACCTTTAATGTCTTGCCTTCCCATTCCAAATAATCTTTGCTTTATGGGATGTGGTACCTTTTTTCTTTGATCTCTCACTGCCCTGTCCCAGTTTAAAAAGGGAGCAGCACATAATTGGGCCAAAATCATAGAACAATCTAGTAAAGAGCACTTTCAACTGCTATAGTAGGCCATACATTTAGAAAAATTGCACAGATTTATGAATGTATGGGAGGATAAACTTTGGAAAGAAGCATACTGCAGCTTAACAGCTATTTTCAGGGAACAGAGTTTAAGGCAGTGCAGGAAGATAATGGTGACCACGCAAAATATTGACACTTTGGGCCCAATGTGGACATTTTAACTTAAAGGTGTGCTCATTTTTGTTGCCAGCAGTCTAGACATTAATGGCTGTGTGTTGAGTTATTTTGAGGGGACAGCAAATTTACACTGTTATACAAGCAGTACACTCACTACTTTACATTGTAGCAAAGTGTCATTTCCTCAGTGTTGTCACATGAAATGATATAATAAAATATTTACAAAAATGAGAGAGAGGTGTACTCACTTTTGTGAGATACTGTATGTAATAAAAAATAAAATAAAAATTATATATATATATATATATATATATATATATATATATATATATATGAGAGAGTGGGTGAGTGAGCCACTTGTATAGCGCTACAAATGCAAACTAAATCGCCTCAAGGCACTTGTGTCCAATTTCGTCCAGATCCTTCAGAAGAGGTGGGTCTTAAGTTTTTTCCTGAAGGCCCAATGGTTTTCTTCCATGCAGATGTTCGTAGGTAGAGTGTTCCATAACCATAGTCCTTGGACTGTGAATCTTCGTTCTCCTTTAGATTTGTAGTGGGATTTGGGGATGTGGGTGAGATTTTAGTTAGTTGATCGGAGGGCCCGATTAGGGGGTGTAGCGTTTTATTTTTTCACATAAATATTGAAGTGCGTTTCCTTGTGTGCATTTGTGGGTGAGGCAGAGGGTCTTGAATGTAACCCAATCATTTACGGATAGCCAATGGAGAGTCCTCAAGGCCGAGGTGATTGATTTCCATCTTTTTTCCTGTTATCAGTCTTGCTGCTGTGTTCTGGCTACTTGTAGTATATACACACACACACACACACACACACACACACAGTATACAGCTGCAGACACTGGGGAGCTAAAGTTCATTGAGGGAATCTTGAATGCCAACATGTACTGTGACATACTAAAGCAGATTATAATCCCCTCCCTTCAGAGACTGGGCCACAGGACAGTATTCTAACATGATAACGACCCCAAACACACCACTGCCTTGCTAAAAAAGCTGAGGGTAAAGGTGATAAAATGCCCACGCATGTCCCCTGACCTAAGCCCTATTGGGCATAATCCTCAAATGGAAGGTGGAGGAGCACAAAATCTCTAACAACCATCAGCTGTACAGGCTCCTAGCTTGTTTAAACACAATTACACTGTGCACCTGCTCACTTTTTGATAGACAACTGGTCTCCCAGGTCTGGTGACATGCTCCTTGTGTGTCTGTTCACACACGTGCTGCTTCCCACAGCATATATGACTTCCCTGTGGTAGGGAGGGCCCTGTATGGCTAAACTAATTCTATTTTCTGAGTCAACGCACATCTGGAAATCAATCTCACACCTACTCAGGCACCCTTTCACTATTCAACCATTAGCTTAATTTTTCTATAGTAGGAGAGCACTATTTGTATAAGAAACCTTTTTGTTAATGTACTTTATGTTATACACATTTAATTTTTCACTAGTGAATTCGAACATATATAGCTTTAAAAACTTCCATATTTGCTCACTGTAAAGTCACCATGCAATGCGTGCGCTCCTGAATGAACATTCTTTAGGTGACAGTCTTTCTCTTTCTGCTTATATGTTGCCTAGTGCATCATGGTTTTCTACATTTTGTTCAGAGGAGCATAGAAAGCATTGGCTGTGTTACCAGATGTATAGTGCAGTACAAGTCACCATCCAAAGACACTGTTAAATAAAAAAGTGACAGCTTCTCTTTAATTATAATTTACCCCAAGAGAAATCCTCACTGTACAGAAATAGCCTGTCATCCAGTGTTGAATTCTGTGCACTCTGACATGCAGTAACTAGCTGTACCTGACCAGTATACACAGCAATATATTTTTACCAACAGCTGCTCAGTATCTAAAAAAAAAAGAAACACTGAATCAATATTAATATTTCAGTATGGAAGATAATTTTCTGAAGCTCTAATCCCTAAAGCACCTTAGTTAGAGTGCTGACAATACGGGTATTTACTTCCTATGGGAGCCTAGATCATTTATTTCACTTGAAACAATAACATTTTCCTATGAAGTCCTTACTTGTCTCTATACCAAGGTTCTCCTGTATAGTCAGAATATTTAATGAAAATAGACATTAATCAATTTAAGCCAGTGTGTACGTTACACAAAGCACTAAAGCATGTCGGAGTGGAAAATATTAATCTAAAACGTTCAATATCCAAAGTCTTCAAAAATCCATAAAATACAGTGAGTTGTGTTAACAACTGATCATAAAAAATTAAATCTTGCCAGTGTTTATTTGTATTTGTAATATTTCATATGCTTTGACAGATCCCTTTTAGCGAGGTCCGTTGATATTTTAAGTTTTATTTAATCAAAATATCATTAAAGAAGATGTTAGAAAAATGAATATTACATGGAAAATATTACAGAACTATTATTAAAATATAGCCATAAAGGAAAACATACAACCACAGGGACCAGATGCTACGGTCCCTCAAGCTATCATGCCAAGTTGTGCTGGGGTAGTGATAACAATCACTGATCTTTAAAGGGGTTGTAAAGTTTTTTTTTTTTTTCTAAATAAGTTCCTTTAACCTAGTGCATTATTGGTTCACTTACCTTTTCCTTCGTTAAAGTTTGGTTTGCTGAACGTTCTATGAACTGAGCAGGAATTAACATAGCATAGTGCATTGAAGTTTAAGGGAGCTGATATAAATATATATATATACACACACACACACACACACACACACACACACACACATACATACACACACACTGAGCAAAATTGTAAATGCAATAATTTTGCGATTGCCCCTATTTATCATGAGCTGAACTTAAAGATCTATGACTTTTTCTATGTCCACAAAAGGCCTATTTCTGTCTAAATCTGTGTTAGTGAGCACTTCTCCTTTGCCAAGATAATCCATCCACCTCACAGGTGTGGCATATCAAGATACTAGACAGCATTATTTTTGCACAGGTGTGCCTTAGGCTGGTCACAATAAAAGGCCACTCTGAATAATGCATTATAATGCAAGCATTTTCCTACTCAAGTCAGTTACGATGACAAGCTGCAGTCAGGTCGAGACCTCGATGATCACGACAAGCATGCAGATGAGCTTCTCTGAGACAGTTTGTGCAAAAATTCTTTGGTTGTGCAAACCGATTGTTGCAGCAGCTGTCTGGGTGGCTGGTCCTGGGCTGGTGTGGTTAAACGTGGTCTGGGGTTGTGAGACCAGATGGATGTACTGCCAAATTCTCTGAAACACCTTTGGAGGCGGCTTACGATAGAGAGATGGACATTCAATTTAGGGGGAACAGCTCTGGTGGACATTCCTGCAGCCAGCATGCCAATTTGTCATAAAAATGCACATTTTAAAGTGGCCTTTTATCGTGACCAGCCTAAGGCAAACCTGTGCAATAATCATGGTGTCTAATCAGCATCTTGATGTAAAACAAAAAATAGCGCTAACCCAATCCAAAATTAATAATGAAGCAGTATTGAACCAGAAGGCTGCAGTAAACGGTGTAGATACACATAAAATACAAAAGAGGAAAAAAAACTGTGCCAACACTAATCAACTAGCACTCACGCTAGATACATGGTAACATAAATAAACATATGAATCAATAATGTGCAAATTGTCCCAATACGTAATACATTTCGTTGGTGTCAACATCTGAGACAAACAGCACCACAGTGAACGTTATAACATCCGTGAGAACCGCCACCACATGGAAAGCCTCTTACCAGAGTGACAAGTGTAGACAACCTTAAAAAAGTATGGTCTCCGTCCGTGGGTTAAAACACAGGATCCAGAAGCCCCAGGAATGAATCATCCAGACGTGGGATCGCTACCTCTTGATGTTCCCAGGATGCTCACAGTAGTTCAGTCGGTGGCTCAGCTGTCGGCTACTTGTTTAAATGTTCCCGCCCACACATTCCTTTCAGACACAACACACAAGTCCAGATGTGTCCAGCACAGAGCATGGACAATGGTAAAATCTAGGGGGAGGAGAAGCAGCAATTCCCAGCATAGCTATAGAACTGACCATTAGGTGTTCACCAGCCTAGTGTGGTCAGTTTTTGAATAGGGAAGCAGAGGGATTGGCAGGAATACCAGGGATTTTACACAAAGGAAACAATAAAAAGAGAACAGGATACTTTTTCATACAAGTACATGGTACAGCAGGTATATATCAGGAATATGAAATGTTGGGTTTACATATTCTTTAATGTCACTAGTAATGTCAGTAATGTCAGTGTCAGATTTTCCACCGCACTATCGCTATCCCATTATAAGTCGCTGGCCGCCGCCATAAGAAGTATAAAAAAAATACAAAAATAAACATTTTGAGTAAATTTTCCATAGTTTGTAGGCACTATAACTTTCATGTAAACCAATCATTTTACACTTATTAGAATGTGTTTATCATAAACATATAGCAGAATACAATTTGGCCAAAAGTTTGTCTTTTTTTTATTTATATTACAAAAAAAAACAAAAAAACTCAGTGGCGATAAAATACCAGCAAAAGAAAAAACGATATTTGTGTGAAAAAATGTATATACATTTTGTTTGGGTACAGCAGTGCATGACCGCACAATTACCAGTTAAAATAATGCAGATCAGCAAAAAATGGCCTGGTCATGAAGGGGGTTAAAATCTTCTGGAGATGAAGTGGATTTTTTTTTTTTAATTTTGGGTAATGAGTAACAGTCAATAACTATGTGTCTTGTACTACTTTCCCTGTTTTCACTCCCCTAGAGGGAAAGGATATACGGGCCTCTCCTTATCATAAATGGGGCTTCCTTTTTCAATAAGCCCCCATCCAAACCCCCACATTCCTTTTGAGAGACAGAATGTGGTCATGAGGCACTTGTTCCCTTAACATGGGCACAAGGTGAATTGAATCAATACATTGGAAGGGCTCTCGCGCTATCGGTGCTAAATACTATGGGGGGGGCACTGCTGCAGTTACCTGGAACCGGTCCTGGCCAGAAATGTGTGAATGAAATAGATGATGGTGACTGCGCTGTGTGAGGAAGGGGAAAAAGCAGATGCACAAGGAAGTGAGTAGCAAAAACCCACCACTGAGTAATCGCTAGAGCCAGTGAGGGTGGGAGGTCTGTGAGTCAGTAATGGTGAGCATAAATGAAATATTAATCATACACTATAATTAAATTAAATGATGAACATCACAAACATGAGGAGCATGTAAAACCAAACAGCTTAGTTAATGTGAATAGTGCCAAAAAGTTCAAATATAACACAATCCAGATGAGGTCCCAGAAGTCCCAGAAGAGGGAAGATGTGGGACCGTAATAGGTAAATAAGTCAAATAACAGCTTAGTTGATGTGAATGGTGCCAAATAGTTCAAATATAACACAATCCAAATGGAGTCCCAGAAGTCCCAGAAGAGGGAAGATGTGGGACCACAATGAGGTAAAAACGTCAAAAAACACAAATAAAGTCTTAAAGTGCACTGTGAACGATGATAGAGGCCCAAAGGGGTGCCAAAAAGTTCAAATAAAACACAATCCAAATGGAGTCCCAGAAGTCCCAGAAGAGGGAAGATGTGGGACTGTAATGAGGTAAAAACATCAAATAACACAAATGAAATCTTATAGTGCACTGTGAACAATAATAGAGGCCCAAGGGGGTATGCCGTGGTTGAAGAGCAGACTTTGGTGCGCACACCTCTAGTGGTATAAAAGGCTCACCTCCAGGCCATAGCACGGACAGCCTAAAACCAATTTACACACTGTATGTTCACAGGCTCAGCAGGGTAGAGGTGACATCAAAATCTCCAAATCAAATGGTCATGTTGAAAGTGAAAGACAAGGGCAAATATGGCATAATACTGTGACTGCAGGTGTGGAAGATAATATATCACATGCACGTGCACTCACATGGAGGCCTCTAGCAGCGGGCCTATCTCCTACGAACAGCGAGTTTGTGCGATCCGTCTTGATAGGTGTACTTCCTCTATCTTTCGTTACCACCTAGGCATCCACTGGGTATTGGGTGCTCGGAGGGGTATATAAACAAAAGACAAAAGGAAGGCAATGGTGCAGCTCCGCATAAAAAGGTTTAATAAAAGAAAAGTTAAAAACTCACATTTCCAATGGTGAGATGTTTCCAAACAAAACGAGCGCCGTGCTTGTGTTCCTCACTGGCTCTAGCGATTACTCAGTGGTGGGTTTTTGCTACTCACTTCCTTGTGCATCTGCTTTTTCCCCTTCCTCACACAGCGCAGTCACCATCATCTATTTCATGGGCACAAGGTGACTTGTAAGGCTTTGCATTACCACTGCAAATTATCTGTACCCCTAACCTGAGGACACAAAGGCCCAGATTCACGTAGATCGGCGCATCTTTATGCCGGCGTAGCGCATCTCATATGCACTACGCCGACGTAACTTAGAGAGGCAAGCTCCGTATTCTCATAGCAAATGCTCCCAACCTTGCGCCGGCGTAACGTAAATTCGTTGGCGTAAGCCGGCGTAATTCAAAGTAGGAAGGAAGTGGCCGTGACGTGGACGTATGTCCCGTGCACCTCTGCGCATGCTCACAACTACGCCCGGCTTAACCCCTGACATACGCCGGCCCATCGCTTACGCCCAGGGCATAAATATGCCCAGACATGCGCCCGTTGAGTGCAAAAGTACACCCGTCTGTTTGTTAGTGGTGTAAGTACTTTTGCTTTGTCTTGCTTTGTGCCATGCCTGCTCCTAGGAGTGATAAGAGGAAGAAAAAATTCTCCCTAGAGGAGAGGGCGATTATCATATCGGCCATGGAGAGGTATGATGCTCGCCTCCATGGGGCAGAGAGTAAAACCACGAGTAAGGCCAAGAGGGATGAGATCCTGATGAAGATCTCCACCCAGGTCAATGCCCTTGGGAATGAGGTAAGGACCCCCAAGGACATTTTGAAAAAGATGAATGACCTGCGTAGGAAGGTCAAAGAGAAGCTGGGCGAGATGAGAAAGCATGCCAGAGGCACTGGAGGTGGACCAGCCTCTGCTCTTAGGCTGACTCCTGAGGAGCAGGTGGTTGCCCATTGTCTTGAGAGGGAGCAAGTGGAGGCAGTGGAGGGCTATGACTCCATTGAACCGGCCTTGAAGACAGGTAAGTGTGTTTTATCTCCTATCTGGTGTGTAGCATGTGAGGGGGTGGAAGGGAACATGTGACAAGTGTGTGGGTCCACCAGATGTCCAGGTGGAAGCGGGGCTATCTGCTGCCTGTGGCCGTCCCACACCATCATCCCCTGAACATCCTGTACCTCAGCCTGACCCCCTGGGAAGCCAAGAGTCATTGGTGGAGGGGAGTGCCCAGACCTCAAATCAAGAGGTGGTTGAGGAGGATGCGGTCCCTATGGATCAGGAGGTGTGCCTCTATTTGGAGGAATCCTCCCTATCGGCTGGGCCGTCTCGCACTTCCAGCCCCATCTCGTCAAGCCCCTCAGGGTCCATCGCCATCGGATCGAGTCCCTCAGGATCCATTGCCATCCCAACCACTCCCTCAAGGGCCTCCCCATGGTACAAGGCTACCAGGAAGACAAGGGGGGTTCCTGACTTCCTGCCGGAAAATTTTGCAAGGGCACAGGACTGCCAGACCCGCCAAATGGGTGAAGTGGCCATGGAGATGCGTTGTGTGGCAGACAGCCTGGCCTCCACGGGCCACATAAATGACGCACTTCTTCATGTCAGTGGCAACAGTGCAGCGATGACCTTGTGGCAGAGGTGAAGTCCCTGACATAGGCCGTACAGGGCAATACAGCTGCCATTGAGGCGGAGGGGAGGCAGACGTGGCTGGTGCAGGCGGAGACCAATGCCATACTCACCCGCATTGCCGTGGCTTTGGAGGGCAGGCAGCCAGCCAGGGAGAGACCAGGGGATGCTCCTTCACCTGATAACCCACCCCCCCACCCGAGGCTTCCACCAGGCAATTACAGAGCCAGGGCCGTGGCCGTGGCACCAGGCTTGGCCCACGACAGGGTACATGATTTTTTTGTTGTGCCTTAGACTTGCTCAGGTGATGAGCGTTTTTTGTTTGGTTTTGCTCAGGTCATGAGTTTTTTTTTTCTTAATTACTGCACACGGTGAGGCTTGTAGACTTTAGTGTGACTGGTGTGTGAATGTGGGGGTGACACACCTGACAGTAAGGTTTGTCACCCTGGGTCGTCGGGGAGAAGTTATCCCCACGACCGTGTGAATGTGGTATGAATGAACAGCGACATAATTGGGGCCTTGGCGTGGCGTTGCTGCTCCCAAGTCCTGCATGGTGGACTTGGGCTAATCCAATGTGATGTGGATGTGGTGTGTGTGAGCTAGGGACCACAGTGGTGTGCATGCGTGCATTCTCCTTGTGCCACGATGAATGTGTGTGTTTAACATGCAAAGATGCGTTCCACGAGGCAATTCCTGACCCTTCAGCAGACAGGGTAGCCTCGGGCAGGGGGGAATGTCTGGTTCGGGGGTCAGGTCATCACGTATGTCAATCTCCAGGCCCTTTCTCACGGCAAAGTTGTGCAGCATGCAACATGCACCGATGATCTGGCACACAAAGTTTGGGGAATACAACAGGGTACCCCCGGAATTATCCAGGCATCGGAAACGGGACTTCAGAAGGCCAAATGTGCGTTCCACCACTGCACGGGTACGTATGTGTGCATCATTGTATCTTCTCTCTCCTCTGGTTTGGGGATTCCGGAATGGAGTCATGAGATGGGGCCCAAGTGCATATGCAGAGTCACCTGGAAGGGAAAAAACAGGAGGATGTTAGTCGTGCATGTGCCCCTCGTGATGTCTGCATCATGGGGTCGGACAGTCATGCCTGACTCCCATGTCACTCACCAACCAGCCAGCTGTCCCCGAACACGTTCTGTTCAAATTCTGTTGGGATGTTGCTTTGACGGTATATGTAGCTGTCGTGGCTGGACCCAGGGTGTTTGGCACGGACGTGCCATATGAGGCATTGGGCATCGGCTATCACCTGTACGTTGATGGAATGCCTATGCTTACGATTGCGGTATATGTGCTCTTTGGCACGGGGGGGCCGTAGTGCCACATGGGTGCAATCAATGGCCCCCACGGTGCGTAGGAATCCTTTAATTCTGACAAAATCACCCCCTGCCTTCTCCCGCAGATGCTCATGGGTCAGTTTGATGATGTGGTGGGACATGCGTCTGAGGATTGCACGGGACAACCTGGTGCACACATCTGCTCATGGTGGTTTGTGACATCCCAGTTACTACTCCACTTGTACGCTAGAATGATCCACTGGCGAGGAAATGCAGTGTTGCCAGTACCTTGACCAGTGGCTCCACTGCATGTGAGCGATGTGTTGGGCTGGTGATGTCATCATTCAGGGTTGTGGCTATTTCCAGGATGGCAGTAGTGTTGAATCTGAAGATGTGATACACCTCCGAATCCCCCATGCCAAAGACGTTCATGCGGGTTCGGTATATCCTCTCCTGTGCCCTCCTCCTTCTACACGCCTCTGAACACACTAGTAGTGCTATGACCATGCCTGCCCCTGACATGTTGGCATACAGATGTGTTGTCCTGCAAGTGTGGTTGCTCAGCTCATCCGTAACGGTGCTGCTGAAGCTGCTCTCCAGCTGACCTGCGTACGTCTGGTGCAAAGTTACCCCTGCTTTATGAGGGGTAACTTTAGGTCGGACGTACAGCTTACACGCAGCAGGCGCACGTACGTTCGGGAATCGGCGTATCTCCCTCATTTGAATACAAAATCAATGGGAGCGCCAGATGCGTCCAGCGTAAATATGCGCCCACGCTACGCCGGCACAGAAAAGTTACGTCGGTCGGAAGAAGCCTACTTTCAGGCGTATCTGGTTCTGTGGGTACGGCGCATAGATACGGCGGCGTATATATACACTTACGCCACGCATCTCGAGATACGCCGGCGTGAGTTCTTTGAGAATCTGGGCCAAAGTAAGTAAAGTAGAGCAAGTAAAAGCAAAAATATTTTTTTCTAAACAAATGATTGTAAGATGTCTTCACATCAGCATGTATAGCTGCATGTTGAGGTGCAATTTAGTAAAATGCCCCGTACACACAATCGGTTTTCCCGGTGGTAAAAAGTCCACCAGGAAAACTTAGGGGAAAGCTGAGAACCTGCTTGGCAGCTTTTCCCCCTACACATGGTTGGTTTTCCTGGCAGGAAAACTACCATGAGAGCTTTGGCTGGGAATCCTGGCTGTGTGTATGCTCCACCGCAGTATTTCCCATAGGAAAACTGACAGGAAAAAGACCACAGGGAATCCCGGCAGGAAAAAATAAAATATGTTCTCACTTTTCCCGCCAGGATTCCCGCCAGTTTTCCTGTCTGGAAAACTGCCATGGAGCATACACATGGCCAGTTTTCCCGAACAAAAGCTGTCATGGCAGTTTTCCTAATGGGAAAACTGGTTGTGTGTACGAGGCATTAGGGAAAATTCCTAAAGAAATTATTTTCAGAAATACTTTTATCTTCAGGAGAGTAATACAGGTTAGACTAACTATATCACATAAGGGCACTAGTAGAAGCAAGGACAAGCCAAAAAGAAAAAGGAAAGATGGGGGTCATATATTTACTTTCTTTGAGCTATGCCTACAATATAATACGAGAATAATATTCAAATATACATTGTGCCAGTTAGATGGTTTAACAAAAAAAATATGGGGCCAGATTCACAAAAGAGATACGACGGCGTATCTCCTGATACACTGTCGTATCTCTGTTTTAGGGCCGTTCTAACTATGCGACTGATTCATAGAATCAGTTACGCATAGCTAGCCCTAAGATACGACAGGTGTAATTGAATTACACCGTCGGATCCTAGGATGCAATACTTCGGCCGCCGCTGGGGGGAGTTTGCGTCGTAAACCAGCGTTGGGTATGCAAATTAGCAGTTACGGCGATCCACAAAGGTTTTTCCCGTCGTTACGTCGTCGCTAGTCTTAGATTCCCGTCGCAAAGATAGGGCTGCTTTAACATGGTGTAAAATTACTCCACCATGTTAAAGTATGCCCGTCTTTCCTGCGCCGCTTTTACATTTTTTTGTTTTCCCGGCGTAAGTACGTTACGCACGTCGCGATTCTCAACACGTCGGCGCATAGTAATTTCGCGCAAAGCACGTCGGGAAACTTGCGAACGGAGCGCGCCTAATTTAAATGGTACCCGCCCCATTTGAATTGGGCCGCCTTGCGCCGGACGTGTTTACGATAAACCGCCGCAAGTTTCCAGGTAAGTGCTTTGTGGATCGGGCACTTAGACTGAAAACTTGTGGCGGTGTAACGTAAACGGGTTATGTTACGCTGCGCCGCAGGTACGAGAATCTGGCCCATGATCTTTAATAGTATAATAGATAAAACAATACAAATTTCAAAGTCCTGGGTGTTAACAGTGTTAATGTTCAGCAGTGCAGGTTTATTTGTATGGCTTGTATTTGAATGAAAATGGAGAAGCAGTGGCACAAAACAAGCATGTCTGAAATGTGTCAGCAGTAACCTTCCATGGCTATCTTTCTAAAGGCCCAAGCAAGGTTTCATAGCTCATGGCCTAATGTGAATACGGGCATCACTTTTAATTGGGGGGTATTCTTTTGTTTCTACAGAAACTGCAATGTAGCAGAAAAATATATGTCTAATTTCCTCAGATCACAGAGAATAAAAATAAAGCAAGGCACACTATGTCCTCATATGCATGTCACCTCAGTGAACATCCTGTGTAGTGACAGCTGTGCAGTTTAATCATTGTCTGACATGTGGCAACAGAAGACATGCAAAGGTGTAATTGCAATCCTAAGGTGTTCTTTTCTCCTTAGGATTTCTTGAGAAAAATAATGATAGAAAGATCTGCAGACTTAGTAACCATCAGAACACACATAAATAATATAAGCTGTTACAGTATAGAGAAGCCATCAGGTGCAAGCAAGAAAAATGTATTAAGGACCCAGCATGCTACAATGATGGGGCTTTAATACATTTTCTTTTATTGATCCTCTACATGCTCTGTCACCCCACCTACAGCATCTAGCTACATGTTGGGCAGAACAGAAATGCTTTATAGCAAAGCTATTTCTCACATGGACTTTTACAATTGCTTTTCATATATATATATATATATATATATATATATATATATATATATATATATATATATATATATATATATATATATTAGAACAGAGTTAAAAAGGGGTTTGGAATTAATTAGCTACAAAGTCAATTATAATATAGCATAAACTTTAAGGTGATATTTAATAAAACTGTAAATGTTGACACTTATCAAGGGACCTTGTGTTTTCATCAAATATCCACTTATGATAGACCAGTTAAAGTGGATGTAAACTCTCACATATACCCAGTGAAATGAACAGCCTCAGATGATACACAAAGATTAAACAAATCTCCCTACATAAGTTATACATGTATATCTGCTGTCTTCATCTTTATATACTGTTTAGAAAGTGCACATCATGTTAGGAGATTTTCTCTTCCTGTTCAACACTGCAGTAAAGCCTGGGCATACAGCCAAGACAGCTGTTTGGAGGAAAGGCTCACACCCCCTCTCCTCATAGGTAGAGACTTTTAGATTTGTCCCTTGAATCATTCAGCTCAGTGCTAATCTATTTATAACATCCTCCCCAACACAAAACTCTGGCTGCTTTTATCATATGTGATGGAGAATTTGTCAGGAGTTATCAGGCTGATAAAAAAAGAATGGAGCAGGAGACAGCTGTGGGATATAGTGCTTTGAAGAGAGATAAGAAAACACTGCAGATATAGGTGCCCAGCTCAAATTTCATGAATCCGGTTTACATGCACTTTAACTATTTGTTATTTATTTCTTGAGTGTTCGAATTAAGCCCAATGGAAATTAACGAAAATAATACCTTTTTTGGAAATGATCTACTCAATGTTCTACAATTGCAGAATATTGTAGTGAAATGTCTGTGTCACAATATCACAGCAACCCTTGATGCTATGCATTTACAAAACAGTGAACTGACTGCATCAAGGTAATAAAGGCAAAGTTCACCTTTAGAATGCTCAGTTCACCTGTGAAACAAGTTACACGTTACACGCAAATTTAGAGTGCAACGAGTAACATGTTCCCACACCCCCCCAACCCCTTAGACGCCTTTCCCCATGATAGTGGGAGGGGGTTCTTCTCCCTGCAGACACTATCACATTTAAAATAGGCAGTCTGTGAATGAATAAACTACAAATCCTGCCTGTCACCATGGAAGGCAGCGTGTTGTTTTGAATGGAGTACAAGTGACCTGTGTTTTCATAGTCCATTCACTCCTCCTCCAGCTTTCTGGATGTATGAGTAGAAAGCTGGAGTGAAAAAATTATTTGCATTATGTGTGTGTATTATTTTTTTCCTTTAAGGTGAGCTTAGCCTTTAACGACTGTAAATAAAAAAAACTGTACATATGATGCCTAGTGCAGTCCATTATGATGCAAAATGTTCTTTATATTAACAAGTGGTACATAGGAACATGCATGAAAACAGTTTTGGAAGTCCATCACCCCCCTTCGTCAAGGTTAAAAGAACAAAATCTCAGCAAATTTTAAAGTGGTACTAAATCCAAAAACAAGAATGTAGCTTAACCATCTTAAATGTGGTGGCTCCATTACCTTTATTTTTAGCTTACAATCCAACAGTATGTGTGTTATTTTCCAAATTCCTTTACCAGACCATTTAAGCTGGCCATTGGGGTGCTTACAATGATCAGATTTTATATATTTATAAAAAACCTTTATCTCAGAAGAAAAAAAAATGTTGCTGTAACTGCTTAACCGCTTAAGGACCCCTTCACGCCGATATACGTCGGCAGAAGGGCACGGCTGGGCACAAGCATGTACCTGTATGTCGCCTTTAAGAGCCCACAGCCTGGTCCTGTTCTCCGTGGCCGCGCCTGTGGATACGATTGTCGCCAGTATCCCGCGATCGGGTCACAGAGCTGAAGAATGGGGAGAGGTAAGTGTAAACAAACCTTTCCCGTTCTTCCTAGTGTGGCTGTCACTGATCGTCTGTTCCCTGTGTTAGGGAACGAAGATCAGTGACGTCACACACACAGCCACGACCACCACAGTAAGAACACTCCCATAGGGAACATTTAACCCCTACAGTGCCCCCTCCTGGTTAACCTCTTCAATGCCAGTGTAATTTTCACAGTAATCAGTGAATTTTTATAGCACTTTTCGCTGTGAAAATGACAATGGTCCAAAAAATGTGTCGAAATTGTCTGATGTGTTCGCCAAAATGTCGCAGTCATGAAAAAAAAATCACTGATCATCAACATTACTAGTAAAAAAAAAATATTAATAAAAATGCCATAAAACGATCCCCTATTTTGTAAACGCTATAAATTTTGCTCAAACCAATCAATAAACGCTTATTGCAATTTTTTTTACCAAAAATATGTAGAAAAATACGTATTGGCCTAAACTGAGGGAAAAAAATGTTTTTTTATATATTTTTTGGGGACATTTATTATAGCAAAATGTAAAATTGTCGCTCTATTTTTGTTTATAGCGCAAAAAATAAAAACCGCAGAGGTGATCAAATACCACTAAAAGAAAGCTCTATTTGTGGGAAAAAAGGATGCCAATTTAGTTTGGCAGCCACGTTGCACGACCACGCAATTGTTAGTTCAAGCGAAGCAGTGCCAAATCGCAAAAAGGGGCCAGGTCCTTTACCTGCATAATGGTCCGGGTCTTAAGTGGTTAAAACATGCTTGCTGGAGTTTAGCTTTGTTTGTTCATCTAAATCTGCATCTAACGCTACCCTCTCCACAGATTAATAATTCTGCTGGCAAATGCTATCTTCGTTGCTCCTCCAACCAGACACCCTAATTCCCGTTGGAAAAAAGTCAGATGTGAGCTTTTGGACGGGAATTCTGACTGTGTGTATGCTCCATTGGATTTTTTCTGTCAGAATTTCTGCCAGCAAAAGTTTGAGAGCAGGTTCTCTTTTTTCCAGACGGAAAAAAAATCCTAGCGGAAAAAACATTTGTCTGTATGGAATTCCGACACGCAAAAAAACATCAGAATCAAGCAGAAGAGCTGAACTGCCTATTGAACTTCATTGATCTCGGCTTGTCGTACGTGTTGTACGTCACAACGTTCTTGACAGGCGGAATTTGGTGTGATCGTGTGCATGCAAGACAAGCTTGAACAGTATTCTGTCGGAAAAAACATCCAAGGTTTTTCCGATGGGAAAACCGATCATGTGTACGCAGCATAAGACTGGAAAGTATGTTACTGGCAAAATCACCAAATAAAAATACAGGAAAAATGCCTAAAAACAGAAAACAAATGCAGCCACTAGAGATAATATGTTTCATTTTAATTTTACAACTCCTGTATTTTTTTTTTATTATTATTATTCACAATCTGTGTCCCATTGGAGAATTTTCCCTCCACCTCTTGCTTCATAGCTAGAACAGGAAGTGAGAGGACATCCCTCCAAAGTGAGGCAATCCCAGTGTGTCACTAGGGTCACTAGAACTAGTGGTCCAATGGGAAGATTTCCCAGCTATCAGTGTTCTGATGTCAACACAAAATGTGGGATTTATTTGCTTTCATCTACCTAAAAGTGGCACAGACAACAATAAAAACTATCAAGTGTTCTAACCTCTCTCCATTCTAACCTATACTAAAAAAGTTTTGCCTATAGTTAAACTTTAAGGATTTATAGACTGCAATTAATTACATTTTTGTTTTTGGGCATACTACCATTTTAAGTTAGCACCCAAAAGGAAGTAAATCCATTAGGAAGCATGAATAAAACATTGCATTCACCCACACTCAAACAGTGTGTGATACATCACAACAATCCCAATCCACAGCAAATGATATAGTCTGTTACTATGTAGTTCTCATTTCTTGTTAAGTCTGTAACTTCATTCCATCATTCAAGCATATGAGATACATCTTTTGTTTCTTTTTTCAATCACGTTTCCCCAACACTGTATGGTAGTGTTTCACTGACTATGTCTTCATGTTTTGGTGGGATAACATTTGATCCTTCACCTTGTTTCATGAAAAATTGAATGAACATTATCCGGACATACAATTCAACATGACTATGGATACTTTTCAAGTGGCATTCCTAGATATACAGTATTTGTGTATGAGGAAAAAGGGCATTCAAATACTGGCAACTATACTAGCAGCTATTATGATTTTATAGTATCCACCTGCTGTACGTGTTCAGGATGGTAAGGATAGTCAGTGATGCTCATAGATGTAAGAAGCGTTTAGCAGGGATGACTTGTAGTTTAAAAGGATTTACTAAGTGCATAGATAGAACATGTGGTAGGAAATAAATGGGTTTGCTGTGACAAAACAAAAAAGTAGCAAACCACAACACAGTTTCACCTAAATAGTAGAAAGATAAATTATGTGATTAGAAAAAAATGGCATTTATTATCGCAGGCTTATTCAGACATCCAGAGGTATATTTACTGATACATGCATTTTATAACAAAGGGACATTTGTTATAAAATCTGTTATAGAATCTACTGCCCCACATCCCCCTTAGGTACATGGGTTTCTACCTATAGTTATTCTGCACACAAATGCTTCAATGATTAAGGGGGGGGAATATTAACCTTCCATGACTGGCAAAGCTTTTCAAATTGTAGTCTTTGTTCACAGTACTTGCCCCATCTGGGCTACTATCACTGCTTTCTCTCCTCCTCTCAAGCTGTTATGGAATGTAAGCAGCAACAGGGAGATATTGAGCACAGACAAGCTGCAGAACTGTATGGTGCCACAGAGAGAACTGAAGAAAAGCCTTGCCCACCACCTCAGATCACAAAGAGGAAACTGAGCTGCTGTGGATTGTGGGAAGGACAGAGCCCACTGGGTGCAGCTATGACTTGTGGGAGATGTGGTCCTCAGACAGACTGAGCTAGTATTACAGATTGACAATGAAACTACACATACCAGCATGACTGAGATTAGGTGGAAAGAAAAAGTAGGGTCTATTCCCAGGCTCCAGGCATATATGATGAGGACATTGTTTTTTTCCCCCTCCCTCCCCAATCCCCAGATGGTTTGTTCTTGCCTTTCTATTCCTCTAAGGCCTCGTACACACGACCGAACATATCCGCTGAAACTGGTCCGTCGGACCAGTTTCCGCGGACATGTTCGGTTGTGTGTAGGGCCGACCGGACAGTTTCCCGGCCTAGCGGACAGGTTTCCAGCGGACAAAAGTTTCTTAGCATGCTAAGAAACTTGTCCGCTGGAAGCCTGTCCGTCGGACATGTCCGATGGTCTGTATGACTCATCGGACATGTCCGCTGGCCCGAGAAGTCGCGCTCGGTGTCGAAGTGATTCGACGCATGCGTGGACGCATTGAACTTCCGGATTTGCGGACGTGGCGGTGTTAATGTCCGCCGGGATTTCGGTTTGATCGTGTGTACAACCATCAGACCGAAATCTCCGAGCGGGCATGTCCGATAAAAACGGTCATCGGACATGTTCGCTCGTCTGTACAAGGCCTTATAGTTTCCCCAAATATTTCTCAGATGCTTTAAAGTCTTACCACTGCCTCCATTTTCTGTTGTGTTTGTTAAGTTGGCTCACATCACAACTGCAAAGATATTCCATTCTGTTATAGTTTTCCACTCTTTCAAACCATTCTTTTATGTCTGGTTTATTTTTATTTAGCCAATTTTTTGGTATTAGTCCTTTTGCGGCATTTATTAATGGTGGGATTAATGTTTTCCTGTATCTTGTATTTGAATCTTTGGGTTCATGGAACACACAGGCTTGTATGCTGTTAACTGATGAGGACATTGTGGTAGACAGAACACTTTCCTATTGCAAGAGGTTAGGTAGCAGAAGGGGTTACTACTTAATTGTTGGTGAGAACACTACTGCCATCGACTTCGCTGAGCCACTGAAGGAGAAAGGAGGAAGACAATCTCTCACCGCAGGAGGTGAACAGAAGCTCCTGGCCAAACTTTACTCTGGTACCCCATTAAAGAGGAACTATATTTTTTAGCTTTGGAAACAGTACAGATACCTATACCCAGGTTAGAGGGTACCTAACTTGAGTGCTCTAACACTGGATCTGGGCCCCAATGTGTTGGCCAACAGGGAAAAGGAGACCGACTGAAAGACTGTTATTGTAACACTGTCCCTTAGGGAAGACCCTTCCTAGTAAAGAGTTTAGGATGTATTCTTTGAACCATTACCTTATTACTAACTGTATAATCTTATTACTATTTTGTATTCTATTTTTACCAACTGCATACCCTAGTTCCTGCAGTTGTATATACTTGATTGAGAGGTTGTCACCATTTACATTTCTCTATTTCTCTGGTTGTTGTATATATATATATATATATATATATATATATATATATATATATATATATATATATTCACAATACATATCCCCTCTTCAGCCAGGTGTGTCAGAGAGTGTGGTGCTGCAAGGACCATTACACACTCCAATTCTACTCCAACCATTGCATACAAAAAAAAAAGATTTGAAATTGATGGTCTTAATAGATGTTCCTATAAACAGGAAAAAAAATGGAGGTACAGTAGACTGGCAGGGTGTGATCCCTGCTTCCACAACAAAAAAGATTATGAGCTATATTTGTTTGCTTTTATTTTTTATCATATGTTTCGGATGTGGGGCATCCTGAAAGTTGATTCATAACAAGTATAAATTGTATAAGCAATTGGGAGTTACGTTGAAACAAATGATCTTTTGGTGTGGGTTTGGACTGTTATGTTTTATTACTAGCAATGAGACGGACGTACCTGGGTTCAGTTCAAGGCACGTTCGGAGAACATTGCTAACGTTCTGGTGCTGAATACTTGTTAACATCAATTGCAGCCAAAGGTTAAATAACAGTGGTCATTTTATAGTCCAATAGGCAAAGGGTTTTTAAACAAATGGTATTGGAGGCTGGGCACTGCTCTGGGGAACATGTACCAATGCAAAAAAAATGTAATTTTGGTGGGATACAGGATTTTAAAATGGTATTAAACCCAAAATAAAAATAAATATTTTTCAGCTTACCAATCCATTAGATGTGGTGACTGCATCAGTTTTATTTCATTTGGCTTTTCCCCCCTCTGTTTGGCCTAATGATCTGGCATTAACACAACTCTGGAGGAATGAGCATACAAAAGGCATAGCAGACAGCAGGCAGCAGCATTGTCAGACTGGGGGGAGGGTATTGTTAAATGTGGGAATAAAGGGCAGATATAAGGCCTTACCTATGCAGGTTGCTCTTGCATGTTTGTTCTAAGATGGACATAGAGGGAGCTGGGGAGTCTTTATGGATTAGGGGTGTAAAGAAATGCTTGATTTGGAGATATCAAAGACTTTCAGGAGAGGGAATGTCATATGACTCCCTAAGATTGGGAAATGGCCTAATTCCAAAGGGGGTCATGAACTTATAGGCCTGAAAAAGATTTGCCGAAGACCAATGAGTGAAAAGTTGATGGTGAGGTCCAGGCTGGGTGAAGGCAGGATTGAGAAGAAAAGATGGAATGGGGTTGTGGGGCGATTGGAGCGTCTGAACTTGAGGCAATCCCATATGGTATGACGGTCAGAAAGAATGAAGCCACAGGAGGTTAGCGAGGGTCACACTCAACCTACTCCAAAGCCACCCAGAGGGAAATTTTCGTGGCTGCATGATACTTGGGCAGTTAAGCAAACTGGGCAGCATGGAAATATCTTGTGAAGTTAGGAAGACCCAAACCTCCTCCTAGTTTAGGTAGGTATAGGGTATGTCGGGTATACAAGGTTGACAGGGCTCCAAACATAGGAAAATACATGTCATTACAGCACATGAAGCAAATAGCTTGGGACTGGGATAGGCAATACTGGGAACAGGTATAATATTTTCGGAAGGATGGTCATCTTGGCCACTGTTATCCTGAACATCCAGGCTAACGGTACAGTGGACCACTTGGTCATAATGTTAGAAAGATGTGTAAGCAAAGGGGGTAGTTAGCAGAGAAGAGATAGGATATGTTGGCATCAATTTAATACCAAGGTATGGGATGGAGCGAGAAGACCATGGGAATGGTAGGGTGGTCTGCAATTGGATCAATTCATCAGGGGGAATGAAAATGTTCAGCACTGTAGATTTAAGTGGGTTAACTTTCAGACCCAAGACACAGCCAAAATCTTCCAATACTTTGAGGAGGTTGGGTGCAGAGTTTAGTGGTGATGTAGTGAAGTGAAATACGTCATCAGCGAATAAACAGCTTGCGGTGATGACCATCTATTTCCAACCCCCTTATGGTAGGATTTTGGTGGATAAAGTGTGCTAGGGGCTCAATAGCCAGGGCAAATAAGAGTGGTGAGAGCGGGCAGCTCTGACACGCTCCTCTTTTGATTGGGAAAGGTTCTAATCTATATCCCATCTAGCATACAAAGGCAGAGAGGTTGGTATAAAGAGCTGAGATTCAAGGATAAAAAATGTGTACCAAATCCCCAACACCTAAGTATGAAATAGATATAAGGTTAAGACAGTGTCAAAGGCCTTTCTTATGTCTACAGATAAAAGGCATAAGGGGATTCTGCGGGCATGGGTTATATGTGTTAAGAGGACCATGCGTCGAATGTTGTCTCCTGCCTGTCAGTTGAGAAAGAAACCCACTTGGTCCCTATGTATAAGGGATCCAATGATGGGATTAATACGCACGGCTAGGATTTTGGCAAGCAGTTTGATGTTGAGATTAAGGAGGGATATGGGTCGATAATTTGACCAGGAAGAGTTGTCAGTCTGGTTTGGGAGCATTGTGATGGTCACCGTCAGTGTTTCCGGGCCCTTGAGTATAGCATTATAGGCTTTAGTTAACATGGGAGCTAAAAAGTCTGCAAATTTTATATAGTATGTGGCTGAGAACCCATCCTGCCCGGGTGTTTATTGGATTTTAGAGATTTAATGGCCAGCAGTACCTCCTCAGGTTCACAGGGTTTCTAAAGACTATCGCACTGGGGAGAAGATAGACAGGGCAAAGAAGTTTGTGAAAAAAGGGTATCAGCTTGGGTTTTGTCAAGGGTGTTGCTTTCTGAGTAAAGAGTAGCAAGGTGTTTACAGAACATTTGAAGAATTTTGGTTGGATTGCTAGTATAGATATCTCTATAATTGGATCGGTTTAGGGGCCTGATCTAAGCTTCTGGAGAGAGGGCCAAGAAAGTGACCGGTTTGTTTGCTTTAGTGAAGTATCTATGCCTTTAACGCTGCAGAGTCTTTTTTTAGGGGCTGCCTGTTTGGTGGGGAGGTGCCAGCCTTAAATGCTGTTTGAGTGGCTTTGAACGGTCAGCCTAAAATACTAAGTGAGTGGCTTTGAACATAGACTCTAGACATTGACGAGTGAGGTGTATTCTCCTTATTGACTAATGCAGGCTCTTCTTATAATTGTTTGTGTGCTTCCCATAGAAGGAGAGGAGAGATGTCTGGGGAGGAGAGATGTCTGGGGTGGAGTTAATTGAAAGGTATTTCTTGAGTGTCATTTCTATTTCAAGGTGGTGGGATGGATGGGTTAGGACGTTATTGTTAATTATCTATGAAGGATATTTAGTGGATGGGGCCAAGGAGGTCAAGGTGGTTATGATGGCACTGTGATCAGACCAAGGGATCGGAAGAATAATTGAGGACAGATGCTGGGGAATGGTACCCCTAGTGAGTAGTCTGTAATCAATGCGCAAAAATGAGTTGTGAGGACTAGAATAAAACGTATATTAGCGTTGAACAGGGTTGTGTTCACGCCAGACATCGACTAATGAGTGGTGCTGCATAAGTTGCTGGAAACTATGTTTCATACTGTTAGATAGAGACGTCTGTGGGGATTTGTCTAAAATGGGGTAGAGGGATTGGTTAGAATCTCCACAGAGGAGAAGGGTACCTTGCTTATGTAAATCAACTACTGCCAATAAATGGGAAAGAAATGGGAGGGGTGTAGAATTGGGTGTGTAATAGGATACTATGTTCACTTTGGTATCCAGTAGGAGGCCAGAAAGAATTAGGTAGTGACCTTTCAGGTCCTTGATATTCGCCGGGGAGGTGAAGGGAGTTGTACGGTGGAAAGCTATTAGGACTCCCCTGCATTTGGTATTAGCTGATACTGTGTATACTTCTGAGTAACCTGAGTTGAAATACTCAGTGGTGGAGCAAGGGGTGAAATGAGTCTCTTGCAGACACACTAGATGTGCCTTAGTAGAAGCAAATGTGCGGAAGGCATTGGTCCTTTTATGTGGTGAGCTGAGCCCTGGACATTTAACGGTCCCATCGTAAGGAATAGGTGTGGTCTGGCATAAAGACTACTTCCAAGATTGGAGTTCTCCAGGGGGTACCTGGGGGAGTAAATCATGAGATACACACTGTCAAGACAAAATCTCCTCGTTCTCAAACGCGGTGACCTACAACACATACAATGGCAGGGGAAGTTTAATTCCACTGGCACAACTCTTGGGGCTGGTTTTGCTAATTTCATGTGCTTGCGTGGTAAAATAAAAGTTTGGTAAGAGACGATTTGCACTTTTCAGTCTGTTACAGCTTTAAAAATGTGTTATCTCCATTACAATTGCTACTTTTACTCCCGTCTCATACTTTAATCTTAGCAAGCGCGGGTTTCTTAGCATACACACGCTCAAGTTTCTCGTCGGAAACCAGCCTGACAAGGAACTCGATAAGCCAATTGGAGACTCCCGTCGAGGAAATAGAGAACTTGCTCTTTTTTTTTGCTCGTCGAGTTCCTCGACAGTTTCCTAGATGAAAAATGTACACACGACCAGTTTCCTCTGCAAAAAAGCTCTCCCACCAAGTTTCTTGATGGATTCTGCCGAGGAAACTGGTCGTGTGTACGAGGCCTGAGACTGGTGAAGATTCAAAAGTCTGAGGAACAAAAAACTACCATGGAGTATCTCTAGGGAGAGATCGAGATCTATGGACTAGGTGGAGGTACAGTGACAAATGCTGGGGAGAGAAAAGCCCCAAAAAAATAAAAAAAAAACATCAAATGACAACCATAAAAACATGAAAGATATAAACATTGCATCAACCGTTATAACATTAATATCAGAGGTTCAATAATATGAAACAATGAAGAAAAAAAATAACACAAACAAAATAATGAGAAGGAGTAGTAATTGAGCTCCTGAGGTCTACTGTCCTATGGATAAAAAATACTACATGACCTAGCAGTGCAGAGTCAAATGATCAAGATAAGATTAATGCCTGTCATGACAATAGTCATCAGGACATTATCCATAATAGCTGAGTGAAGGGAGTAATCGGGCAAGGAGCAGAACCTCATGATATAGGCAAAATATATATAAGAACAATACAATGTATCTTTACCTCCATTCAGAAGATAGAACAAAAACATGGGTGGCCTGCACAGTGACTGATTACTGATCTTGGTGAGAGCCTGGACCCTGTGACGGGAGCATGGTATGTGGAACACTCCACGCACAAACACTGGTATGCAACTATGTAGCCTCATGAAAAAAGACCCTATTTAATGAGGCCACATATATGTGTACAGGCATTAGGAAGGGTTAAATATGCAAAATTCCTTTAAATAACATTCCTGGGGGATGGCTTGAACCTTCCGCTGTAATGGGACATCTGTACATTGTATACAATCTACTACAGCAACACCATCATTTACAAAGAAAAAAAATGTAACTTAAATTACTGACAAATGACAGCTTCAGGGGAGACCCACCTTGCAAAGCATCTTCTATCATGTTGATGAGGACAACGTCTCCTTCCCTGCAACCCTCATCTGGTGGTTTTGGAGGTTTGCAGGCAGGGATTTTATCTTAATCTGTAAACCCCCTTTAACAATAAGGTGGTCCCAGATATTGATCCCCCATGTGAATAAATAAAGAGTACACAGTATATATCTTTGTATTTGCTATCACAAAAAGTATATTTATATTATGCTCTGTAAGAAGGAATATAAGTCTTCCACTCTCTGCCACCATGGTCGCTGTCTCTTCCTATTTAATCAGTATATATCTTTAGTATTTCCAATACAAATGGGCATGCCTATTTTAGTCAATGATGTCACAGGATTCAATGCTGTTATTTAACCATATATTCCAAATTTGGATAAGCCCTACACCCACTGATATCCACAACCACTAACCACTGGGCCAGGTTTATAGAAGAGGGACCCTTGTCCTCATCAACATGGGAACAAGATGCTTTGCCAAGGAGTCACCACTTATAAGTACCCCCCCCATGTTGAAGACATGTTGTGACCTGGAATGGTTCCAGAGGAGGTGGGGGACCACTCATCCACCCTTTTCTGGCCTTCCAGGCTGCATGCTCAGATAGAAATCTAGTGTGAATAGTTAGTGCGCTTTTTTGTGTGGAGTGCCCCTTAAAATTCATACCAGACCGGAAGGGCCTGGTATGAACTGGGGGAAATGAAGACACAATTTTTTTAAACTATCCCTGCCCCTTTTCTTATATGGCCTGGGATTCATGGCAATGCACATAAATGGGGCTACTGACATTACTGCTTGTTAAGTTCCTGTTCTCCCCAATGTGCTTTACAACCTTCAACAGTGGGAAGCTTTCATGTACAATAGTGGTACTGCAATTATACATGACGTTTGGCTATGAATCTTGTGTTTAGAATAAACCATAAGCTGATCCCTAGTGAAGACTACATGTTACTGTGCAACTTCTCATTGTGCTTGCTTTATCCACTATTATCACAACAAAAAGTGATCCAGAGCAGTAATGTGGTTGACCTTGGAGCAAGTATACTTAGACTGAAAGTGGCTGAATAAGATGATCAAACAAAAAAAGAAAAGGAAAGAATTGTATATGGCAAAAAAATGAAATTACTTTTATATGCTGTATTTTAGTAAACAAATTGTCTTGTAGCTAGAGCTTAGATTTACTGTAAGGTTGCAGGTGCTTCAGGGGGCTTTAGCCTGCATGGGGTCCTACTTATTACACTTCTTTTGACACAGCATATAACTTCAAATAGCCCATATACATATATCCCACAATGACACAACTTGCACTGATCCTCCTGGTATACTCTTTGCATTAGGTTACACGTGTCTCATTTTGAAATAATTTAGAAGTCATAACTGTAGGAAAGAGTAAACATCCCATGCATACATGAAAATAATTTTTGGGTGTTTTTCATTTTCATTTTACACATTATTACAAATAACACAACATTTACTGTAAAAAAAAACAATATTAAGAGCCTTCTAGGAGTTTTTAGCTTGTAAAAAGCACGCTGTCCCTTGTACAGTATTTTATAAGGTCAAAGAGCTCCACTGTGTCCTCTTATGTGTGTATATATTATAGTAGTGGTGGGTACCGTATTCCCATTATTCACACATAGTACAATAAAATAACCATCATTATTGAGAGACATCCAAATTACCTATCACAAAGGGATTAGTTTAAGAAAATCTGGAGCAACAATACATTGTTATTTATGGTGAATCCTGGCTTCTAATATTATGTTTGGCTAGTAGAACTCTTAAAATAAGGTCACTCGTGTTAATCAACCCAGAAATTATAACTAGTCTGACTGTTTCTTGCTCCACTTTTAACATTTTACCATGAACGTTTATCTAAGCCAATAACAAAGAAACTAAAATAAATACATTGCAGCTTCTCAGTCCTTAGATGTGGTGACCTACCGGTGATTCATTTTCTTTATTTCAGGGTTTGTTACGTATATTTTTACTTGGTGATCCAGCCATTAAGATACATCCTATCCTAAAATGACAACAGCTGCTGTACTGTATATATGAAGAAGCAGCATTGTCACCATAGGACAGGACTATGGAGCACCTCCCCATCTCCATAACATAAGGGAGAGATGGTATTTAGTCCACAGGAAGTACTGGGAACAACACTAACTGATAGGAGTGCAGTGCAAGTAGAGAGCACAGGAAGCTATTGGCTCAAAGATTTCTGGCAGGATTACTCAGGCTCATATCAAACAGATAATCCCCTTATCTAGAAAGGACAACCAGAAAGAAAAGACAATAAGTGGCTCTGGAAACATGCTCACGGTTACATAATTGTGTACACGTTCTGTAAAAAAAAAAGAGTGTTTTAGTAAAAACTATTGTAGAAGTTTGTTACTGAAGAAAGCACACAACCTGCTTAATTTTCACACTTACATGTTAAATACACACACACCTAATTAATAAAATCTAATATCAATTTGTATATATTAAAATCATTTCACAATTGTGTTCAATGCTTTTAAATCTGAAACCTTAATTAGACAATACTTAGTGATCCTGCCATTACTGTCCTTTTCTCTTCTTGTTATAGAGTAACATTGCACTGTCTCCTAATTGTTCCCAACAGCTGCCACAGCAAGAATTCTACAAGCCTGGTGGTGACATCACATGTAGTAATAAAAACTGATTCTTTAAGGAGTACATTTGAGTATTATCTGGATATACATTTTAACCATACAGAATAATAAAGAAGAGAGGGGAGTGATTGTTGGGAAACTCTGAGAAAAATAATATTCTGGTGGTGAACTTAGAACACTGCAGCACACTGTGGGCATTGTATAATGACAGACACACTATGCCATATTACTTGTACTCACAAATAGGCTTTTAATACTGTAAAAACACTTTGGCCCAGATTCTCAAAGGAGATACAATGGCGTATCTCCAGATACGCCGTCGCATCTCTGAGTCTGGGCGGTCGTATCTATGCGCCTGATTCTTTGAATCAGTTATGCATAGATTTCTATTAGATCCGACCGGCGTAAGTCTGTTACGCCGTCAGATCTTAACTGCATATTTACGCTGGCCGCTAGGGGCGTGTAAGCTGATTTAGAAATATGTAAATCAGCTAGATATGCAAATTCACGAACATACGCCCGGCCGACACAGTACAGATACGCCGTTTACGTTAGGCTTTTCCCTGCGTAAAGTTACCCCTGCTATATGAGGCGTACATGCGGCGTACCAATGTTAAGTATGGACGTCGTTCCGGCGTCGAATTTTGAATATTTTACGTCGTTTGCGTAAGTCGTCCGTGAATGGGGCTGGACGTCATTTACGTTCACGTCAAAACCAATACGTCATTGCAGCGTACTAGGGAGCAATGCACACTGGGATATTCCATGGACGGCGCACCCCTGTTCCAAATTTGAATCAGGTGGGCTTACGCCGGCCTATTTACGCTACGCCGCCGCAACTTACGGAGCAAGTGCTTTGAGAATACAGCACTTGGCCGTCTAATTTGCGGAGGCGTAACGTAAATAGGATACGTTACGCCCGCACAAAAATACGCCGATCTACGAGAATCTGGCCCTCTGTCTAATCTTACCTCAAAGAAAAATATCCAAATTGAAATAACTGGCAACTGGGACAATAAACACCTTGGTAAGTGCTGTGCAATGTAAAATATGGCATACAAAGTGAAGTACCGTATATACTCGAGTATAAGCCGAGTTTTTCAGCACATTTTTTTTAGCTGAAAATGCCCCCCTCAGCTTATACTCGAGTCACCTTTTTGTGCCTGATTTCCTGGACTTTGGGGACCCGGTACCAGCCTGGTCCCCAAACTTGGCACACATTCCTTTACAAATGTGCAAAGTTTGTTGTCTGGGGAACCTACGGCCGGGGAGCACCGATTTTTCAAAGCCGGGCACCCCTTCCATAAACTCCCATGTTAAACGGTAATTTCTGTGGTGAATTTGGGGATCCGGTACCGGACGGTCGTAGGTCCCCTGGACCCAAAAATTGGCACACGTGTAGCCCCATTGCACCTCAACAAGTGTGCAAAGTTTGTTGTCTGGGGGACCTACAGCTAGGGAGAACCAATTTTTCAAAGCTGGGCACCCCTTCCATAGACTCCCATGTTAAACATCAGTCTAGTCATGGACACAGTGAGGCATGGGCATAGTGAGGCATGAGCACAGTGAGGCATGGGCACAGTGAGGCATGGTCACAGTGAGGCATGCACATGGACAAAGTGAGGCACAGTGAGGCATGCAGATGGACACCCTAGGCTTATACTCGAGTCAATACGTTTTCCCAGTTTTTTTGTGGTAAAATTAGGTGCCTCGGCTTATATTCGGGTTGGCTTATACTCGAGTATATACGGTAATCAGAAGTATGTAATACATAACATAACACATAAGGGGGAATTCACTAGAGCATTATTGATGGTTATCTGCTGCTGTGGCCCTTTAAAATGGCTTGTGCCAGATTAATAATCAACATTGTGTGTAGAGTGCATTGGTCAAAATGTGGGGCAGCACAGCTTACAGAATAACATGGTCAGAAAAAAGGTGCCCACTTATCTTGGTGGTCAGTGTTTTGGGCTTTCACCTTATGCAACCAATACTCATTTTGGTCATTCATTTAATGTAAAGAGCATAATTCAAATTATTAAGGGCTACTTAGCAGCATACAGAAAAGGACCTTGTGGAAAAGGGATAGTACATGATACAGAATGAGGTTGCATTGAATAAGCAATATACAGAGCAATATAGAGAACTAGGGTGAGGAACATAGAACATACAGAGTCTCATCTACAATACAAGCTTACCTGCCAGTAAATAAGAGTTTAATTCCACATTAAGGTTAGACCCGGGGTCACTAAAATCTCATGAACTTATATTTTGATAGCCAAATTCCCATTCTCAGCATGCTTTTAACTTGTATTCAGATCACTGTTGCATGCATGTATAGTCCACCGCCTAAACAAAAGAAAATGCCACAAGGTTTCGTAACTTGGCTGGGAGGAATAAGTCGGTGGACACATGCAACTCTGTATAGTCTGCCCCTGGCACTCTGGAAGTAGAAAAAACCCAGAGTACCCAACAGATGATGTGGGGCACATATACTTGGTGATAGTGACACCCATGGTTAATTTTCTGAATTTTCTCCAAAGGTGGGAAACAAAGTTAAAAAACAATCTGTTTGTGAAGGCTCTAGGCAAAGGCCAAGAGTGTCAATGTGGTAAATACAACTTTTATTATGATTTGCATACATACAAATTCACCGTCCTCCATGACCTCTTTATCACAAATTCCTTAAAACTACTTGCCATCACTGAAACCTGGTTTCATGAATCTGACACTAAATCTTCTGCTTCCCTCTCCATTGGTGGCCTTATCTGCACTCACTCCCCCAGACCAAGTGGACGGAAAGGAGGTGGCATGGGAATCCTTCTAGCCCCATGCAGCACCTATCAGGTACTTCACCCACCTCCCTCTTTGACACTCTCCTTTTTTGAGGCACATTGAATTTGTCTATTTTCTCCTGTTTCTCTGGGAATTGCTGTACCTACCTGCCCCCTGGGCCAGTATCAACCTTCCTGGATGACTTCTCTGCCTGTCTGCCCTATTTTCTCTCTTCTGAAATCCCCCCTGATCATTCTTGGCAACTTCAACATCCCTGTTAATGCTAATACTAATACTACTTCTAAACTTCTCAGACTAACCTCATCTCTTGACCTGAAGCAATGGATACAGGGTCATACTCATTAAAACGACAACACCTTTGACCTTGTCTTCACCTTACTGTGCAACCTCTCCAACAATCCTCTCCTACTCTCTGATCACCACTTTATCAGTTTCACTCTCTCCAGGTCTTCCACTTCCTCTCCCTCCAACCACCTAACAGTTACCCGTAGAAACCTTCTGTCAGGGAAATAGTTATTGGCATTCCTGTAGTGTCCATCATGGCCAGACTTACTCCATTGCGCATGCGTGCACGCAGATGCGCACACCGGACGGCGCACACAGATGCACATAGGCGAGCACGCACACCGTGACTCTGTGGGCGCACCCACCGGCCTATTTAAACCTGTCACTCGCACATACAAGTTGCTGGATTATCATCAGCTTCCTGTGTCTCCTGTATCCTGTGTATCCTGAATCTCTGGCTTGACCCTTGGCTTATGTCTGAACCTGTGACTCTGCTTATCTCCTCGCATCTGACCCCGGCTTGGCTGACTACTCTATTATCTTCTGCTCCTGTATATGACCTGGCTTGTTCCTGTAAATTGTGTATGACCCCTGGCCTGGCTTCAGACTCTGTTCTTTGTTTACCTACAGTACCGCACCAGCACTCTTCCTTGCACGGCTACTAAGTCCGCTCTTCCAGCGCACACCAGCTACCTTCTGCCTGCATCTACCCAGTCAGCAGCAGTACCGGCAATCCATGCACCTTTGGGCCCCGCACTCCCTGTCTCATCTCCAGGGGTGCGGTGCACTTAGCCGCAAGGGGCACCCTCTCAGCAATCCGGCCTCACACCAGAGACTTGACACCTTCCCCACTTCAACACTTCTCTTCTCTACTCTGCTACTGACCAACTCTACCCTGCCCCAACCTTAGTCACTTTCGTCTACAACAGCTCACTGTCATCTTCCTCAGACGAGCTCACCCCCCTCACTACACGCAGACTCAGGCCCGACCACTACAACCCTAGCAAACAGACGACTCCAGAAGTTTCAGAAAACGTACCCGCGCTCTTGAGCATCTGTGGCATAAGTACCAGGAAGACTTCAACCAATGTAAATCTGCCCTCCTAAAATACTATTCCTGCCTCCACACTGCCAAACAGACCTATTTTATCACATTAATTACAGTAATACATTATCATCCAGTCCCTGTCAACTCTTCTCTACCTTTAACACTCTACTCTGTTCTCCACTGCCTCTACCCTCAAACTCACTCACTGCCCAGGACAGGAGATCACCCATTACTTCAAAAATAAGATTGATACAATTTGTGAGGAGATCATCAATGCTCAGAAACCTCCCTGCACCCCATGTCCACAGCTACAATCATTGTTTCGCTCATTAAACCCTGCTAGAATTAACAAGGTTGCTAAACTTTTTTCTAACACCCATCTAACCACCTGCCCTCTGGATTCTGCTCCCTCTAAAATGCTACGCTCATCCTTTGACGCTATTCTATGCTCTCTAACTCACATTTTCAATCTTTCCCTCTCTTCTGGCATCTTCCCCAACTCTCTAAAACATGCGCTAGTCATCCCTCCTTAAAAAGACCTCACCGGACCCCACCAATCTTAACAACCTACACCCCATCTCCTTACTCTACTTCTCCAAACTTCTCAAAAGACTGGTCTACAACCGGCTGAGTGACCATCTGACTATGAACAAACTTCTTGAGCCCCTTCAGCCTGGACTTCACCCTCAACACCCCATGGAAACTACTCTCCTTAAACTCACCAATGACCCACTAACGGCTAAAACCAAGGGGCACTCTTCTGTTATACTCCTCCTGGACCTCTCTGCTGCCTTTGATACAGTAGATCACCTTCTCCTCGTTTGAAAAATTCCCCTCCTTTGGTCTTTAATCTTCACTGGTTCTCATCCTACCTATCCCACCGCTCTTTCAGTGTCACTTAAACTCTACTTCCTCCTCTCCTCTTCCTTTATCCATCTGGGTCCCTCAAGTTTCTGTTCTTGGACCTCTCCTTTTCTCAAGCTACACCTCCTCCCTGGGTCAGTTGATTGCCTCCCATTACTTTTAATATCATCTCTACGCTGACAATACCCAAATCTACCGCTCTACCTCCCAACTCACTCCATCTGTCTCCTCACGCATTACCAACTTACTAACAGACATATCAGCCTGGATGTCACATTACTTCCTCAAACTCAACCTATCCAAAACTGAACTTATGATAATTCCTCCCCCACATGCTTTCCCCCTTCAGTCTGTTATGAAAGCTGTTGCCAGGCTCATCCACCTTACAAACCACTCAGTGTCTGCTACCAATATTTGCCAATCCCTCCATTTGCTGCCACTCAACCAACAAATTGTATTCGAGATACTAACAGTAACTTACAAAGCCATCCACAACCTGGCCCCCAGCTACATCACTAACCTGGTCTCAAAATACCAACCAAATTGTCCTCTTCACTCCTCCCAAGACCTCCTGCTCTCTAGCTCCCTTGTCACCTCATTCCATGCTCACCTCCAGGATTACTTCTGAGCCTCTCCCTTCCTCTGGAATGCTCTACCCCAATCTGTCTGACTATCTCCTAATTTGTCTACTTTCAGACGATCCCTGAAAACTCATCTCTTCTGAGGAGCCTATCTGGCCCCCACCTAACTACTGTACATTTATTTTCTCCCTCCACACACCCCCACAGTTATTACCTCTTGTATCTCTTGACCCTCCCTCTTAGATTGCAAGCTTTAACGAGCAGGGCCCCCTGATTCCTACTGTATTGGGCTAGGTTCACACTGCTGCAAATTCAAAATTTGCCGTGATTTTGCAGCTATTCGCGGCCGCGATTTCAGGGAATGCCAGTCTATAGAGCTGAATTTGCATCACACACGGATCAAACTCGCACAGGACCCTTTTTTCCCGCAGCTTATATTCGCAACGCATTGATGTGAATGGCACTAATGGAAAACAATGTTATGACTTGTTAATGACTTGCAAATTTGAGCAATCGCAACGGCTTAAATTCGCAAAAGAAATTGCAGCAGTGTGAACCTAGCCTAAAAGTGTATTGTATTTGTATTGTCTACCCTCAAATTGTAAAGGGCTGCGTAAACTGTTGGTATTACATAAATCCTGTATTATAATAATAATAATAATAATCATAATAATCCCCATTTAAAACACCAATAGGTCAGCTGCATTCTAACACAGAGACAGAAAGAGACTGTGGGCCAAATTCTCAAAAGAGATACGCAGACTTAACTGCTGTTCAGCCTGCGTATCCCTGTGCCTAACTTTGGAAACGATTCTCAAAAGGCTTTTTCCAAAGTTAGGCAGAAAATCTGACATGTGTAAGACACTTACACGGTCAGATTTTAGGATGCAGTACCGCATCCGCCACTGGGGGCATTTCTCATTGAAATGCAGCTTTGCGTATGCAAATGAGGACTTAAGCAGATTTTCAAAGCATTTCAGCACTTTGATTTCTGCCTAAGTTCCGAATTTGCCGGCGCAAAACTAGGGCTGGTTTTATAATGTGGAAAGTTAGCCAAACCTTGTAAAGGCCCATTCCAGCGACGGCATTTGGTATGCATTCCTGAGGGAGAACTCCACGGCAATTTTTAAATTCAAAACCGGCATGGGTTCCCCCCCAGGAGCATACCAGGCCCTTAGGTCTGGTATGGGTTGTAAGGAGACCCCCCTCCGCCGAAAATTCGACGTAGGGGGTCCCCCTACAATCCATACCAGACCCGTATCCAAAGCACGCTACCCGGCCGGTCAGGAATGGGAGTGGGGACGAGCGAGCGTCCCCCCCCTCCTGAGCCGTGCCAGGCCGCATGCCCTCAACATGGGGGGGTTGGGTGCTCTGGGGCAGGGGGGCGCACTGCGGGCCCCCCCACCCCAGAGCACCCTGTCCCCATGTTGATGAGGACAGGACCTCTTCCCGACAACCCTTGCCATTGGTTGTCGGGGTCTGCGGGAGGGGACTTATCGGAATCTGGGAGTCCCCTTTAATAAGGGGGCCCCCAGATACCGGCCCCCCACCCTAAGTGAATGGATATGGGGTACATCGTACCCCTATCCATTCACCTGGAGGCAAAAAGTAAAATTTAGTAAACACACAACACAAGGCTTTTTAAAATAATTTATTATTCTGCTCCGGATGCCCCCCCTGTCTTCGTTATTAGCTCAATTAGCAGGGGGGGCTTCTTCTTCCACTCTCCGGGGGTCTTCCGCTCTCCGGGGGTCTTCCGCTCTCCGGGGGTCTTCTCCGCTCTCCGGGGGGGGCTTCTCCGGACTCCGGGGGGCTTCTTCCATCTTCTCCCCTCTTCCGCTGTTGACTCGGCGAACCCCGGTTCTTCTGCAGCTCTCCGGTGCCTTCTTCTTCAGCGCTGGCTGCCTGCTATGTTTGTGTGTTAGCTCGATTTCAAACAGGCAGCCGGCACGGTCTTCTGTGGCGTCAGGGTCTTCTGGTCTTCTCCCCTCTTCCGATGTTGCCTCGTCGCCTGTTGTCGCTGTAATGATGGAAGCGCGCCTTGCATCACATTTATATAGGCATCACCGTCCCATCATGCTCCGGTAGGTACCCACGTGGTGGGTGCCTACCCACGTGCACCCACCACGTGGGTACCTGCCGGAGCACGGAGAAGCACCCCCCGGAGAGCGGAGAAGACCCCCGGAGAGCGGAAGACCCCCGGAGAGCGGAAGACCCCCGGAGAGTGGAAGAAGAAGCCCCCCCTGCTAATTGAGCTAATAACGAAGACAGGGGGGGCATCCGGAGCAGAATAATAAATTATTTTAAAAAGCCTTGTGTTGTGTGTTTACTAAATTTTACTTTTTGCCTCCAGGTGAATGGATAGGGGTACAATGTACCCCATATCCATTCACTTAGGGTGGGGGGCCGGTATCTGGGGGCCCCCTTATTAAAGGGGTCTCCCAGATTCCGATAAGTCCCCTCCCGCAGACCCCGACAACCAATGGCAAGGGTTGTCGGGAAGAGGTCCTGTCCTCATCAACATGGGGACAGGGTGCTCTGGGGTGGGGGGGCCCGCAGTGCGCCCCCCTGCCCCAGAGCACCCAACCCCCCCATGTTGAGGGCATGCGGCCTGGCACGGCTCAGGAGGGGGGGGGGACGCTCGCTCGTCCCCACTCCCATTCCTGACCGGCCGGGTAGCGTGCTTTGGATACGGGTCTGGTATGGATTGTAGGGGGACCCCCTACGTCGAATTTTCGGCGGAGGGGGGTCTCCTTACAACCCATACCAGACCTAAGGGCCTGGTATGCTCCTGGGGGGGGAACCCATGCCGTTTTTTTCTTTGAAAATTGGCATGGAGTTCTCCCTCTCAGGAATGCATGCTGAGCGACGCTGACATTTTTTTTTATAATTATTTGTTTTCCCGGCGCGTCTTTTTTTTTCACCCGTCGCAACTTTAGTGTCCCGTCGAAATTCTCAAAGCCGACCGGCGTTAATTACGTTCGCGCGCTGCACGTCGGGAAAATGACGTCACACGCATGCGCAGTACGGCCGGCGCGGGAGCGCGCCTCATTTAAATTTTAAACGCCCCCAGGAGAGGAGGACCGCCTTACGACGGCGGCACTTAAGTTACACAGCGTAGTGCTTTGACGATCAGGCACTTAGGTAGAAATTTTAAGTCAGTGTAACTTAACTGCTGAAATTTAAGTTACGCAGACTTTTTGAGAATTTGGCCCTGTGTGAGTATGTATTAAGGAAATTAAATTAAACATTTGGGGGCAGATCCACGTACCTGCGTGCAATAATACGACGGGCGCAGCGTATCTAAGATACACTACGCCGCCGTTACTTTTTTTTTTCGAATCCTCAAAGAATTTGCGCCGTAAGTTACGGCGGCGTAGTGTATCTTTGGCGGCGTAATGGCGCGCCATTCAAATCTCTGTGATGGGGGTGTGTTTTATGTAAATACGTCATGACCTGACGTAAACAACATTTTTTTTAACTGCACATGCGCCGTCCGTGGGGGTATCCCAGTGCGCATGCTCGAAATTAACCTGGAACAAGCCAATGCTTCAGACGGTGACGTCATTCTACGCAAATCCCTATTCGTGAATGACTTACGCAAACGACGTAAAAATTTCAAATTTCTCTGCGGGAACAACGGCTATACTTAACATTGAGTACACCTCATAACAGTAGCTTTAACTATATGCCGGAAAAAGCCGAACGCAAACGTCGTAAAAAAATGCGCCGGCCGGACGTACGTTCGTGGATCGCTGTACTAGCCAATTCGCATACTTGACGCGGAATTCGACAGAAACGCCACCTAGTGGCCGCCGAAAAATTGCAGCTTAGATCCGACGGATCCAACGGATCAAACACATTTTTTTTTCTGTACGCATTTTTTTTTCTGTACACAAGACCTTGCAAACAATCAATATACTAAAATGATTGTTGCTTAATAAGATTCAATTCAAAATTTGATGACTGTTTTATACTATATTTAAATAAACGGATATGTTGAAATATCTGAAACTTCATTTATTCTACAAACAAACCCATTAACATGGGATGTTACGGGAAAATAATTTTGGTGCAAATAGTACCAATAGACAAAAAATGGTGATCGTTCATTTAACTTGAAGACTTACCATAAACAAATGTCAAATTTTTCTTATTGTGTGCCAGTTTAGGCTAATATTATTGCAAAACTTAGAATTTGTTATCTTCTCTTCTACTTTAGTTCAGTCCAAGTGCTGTTAGATTTGTAGCAGTTACAATAGTGTACATAGATACTGTGTGAAAATGTACTCATCGATGGTGCTAGGAATGATATTTCAATGGTGTTATAATTTTATGAAGTCATCACAGTAATTCTCTGCAATGCGAGCAAGAAACTCATTCTAGCTCTAGCAACATCTATTTTTCAAAAGCTGGTTGAGGATGTAAAATAAAATATTAAAGGTCAAGCTGAAATCTAAAATTCTAATATTTGCATCACATAAATGATAGATACTATAGCAATGTTCTTCAGCTTTAGACTTATTCTGCTGTTCAGCTCCAAATAATGTCTCCATTTGAAAATGCCAACCCTTTTCTTCAGTTCCTTCTGGCTGTGCCCTCTATCTTAAACTGCCTCATTTCCAACAGGTTCATATCAATTTACGTACACAAAGAGAGAATGTGCAAGACTGCTGATCAGCTTGTTAAACTCTAATAATCAACTTATCATAGCTGGCACATGTTTTCTAACAGTCAGGACTTCAAGGAATCCAAAGGTATTAAAAAAGTTTAAATGAAATACAGAACTATTGTGAACAATTATTTAATGATAAGATGAAATAATGAAAGTGCATTACATGTACATCACATAGATTCTGCCCTAGAGCATTTTGTAAACCACTCTGCTAGAATTCAGAAACAAACAATTTCAAGCAAAACCGGAGGAATTTATGAGGATTAATGCATGCTAAAAATACTTATTACTAAACCTACTATATCCCACTTATGAAATATTAGCTATGGTTCTCTTTTCTAGTAAAAGAGATAAAACATGATCTAAATGACCTGATTTTCTTTGTTCTACACATTTTGGAATTTCACACACATTTTATAGTAGAAGTAATCTTTGCAACCTGAGCATATAAGAGCAATTGCATCCTAGTAAATACTAGCATAAATACATTTACCTGTATATTGCATACTATATCATACTCAGAAAGGTAGACATACCTGCATGCCGTTGTTCTCACATGAAGCATTTAATATTTCATGTAAAGGTAAGTCCTGGCCCTATTGAAGGAAAACAAAGAATATTGGTGTTAAGGAAATAACACAATTTATTCTATATTAAAGCTGAACTCCAGGACAACAGATACATTATACAGTATATTAAATAGAAATGTAGAAATGTGAGCTATTTACCTGCTAAGCGATTTTAATCTCTATCTAGATTTGAGATATGCACAGTCCAATCAGACAGCACATCCAGCCTGACAACTTGACATTTCTCTGCTGCAGTTAAGTAACACAGGTCAGTCACCTTTGTTCCCAACCTGTTATTTGACAATGAAGGAACAGGAACAGACTGCTGAAGTCATTATACCGTATTGCCCTCTTGCCAGCATGTTTCTTTTAGCCCATGTGAATGCAGCATGTTTGATTTAATCCTAGTGCTTCCTCTCTGAATCTGAGTGTTCCAGTATAGAAGATTACACAAGGGTAGAGTTTTTGTTTTCAACTAAATACATATAGAGAGAGAAAGTTCACCTTTAAATGTATTTAAACAATTAATGAGATAAAAAACGAAAAAAAAAAACAAAAACAGATGAATAAAACCAACTATTTCCTCCAAATCCTTGGGATGTCCTCAATGAAAATGTTTCGCCTTTGTCAAATATTTTTTTTTTTAGACTCCCTTGAAAAACGCACAGATGATATCTCATTGAGGACTTCTTTTGAGAACTGGTGTATATAGAATATTGGCATGAAAGCAGATATATTGGCAATGTATCATTTCTTGACTGAGCTTGTGACTAAGATACCCAGCTGGCCTAGCATCAGGACCTGGGAACAGACATAGCGGTTTTAGACTGGTCTAGATGGTCTTTCATGGTGCATAAAAGGATCCCCAATACCACTCTTGTCAAGGTGAACTATAAGGACTAATCTTGCTGGTACATGGTGCCAGTGCAACTTGCAAAAACCTACCCTGACATTTTAACTCTATATTTTGGAGGATGTGGGCAGAAAGGGACTATGTTCCATTCTTGGTGGACCTGTCAAAAAATCGAGCACTCCCGGATTAAAGTATTCACCTTGATTTACTCTGTGACCTCAGTTAACCTCACCAAGAAAGCGCTTTTTAATGATCTGGTTGGTGGATGATATCCCTAGATATACCCAATCTCTTATGTTTTACATTTTACTTGCCACAAAGATGGCCATTCCAAAAGCTTGGAAATCCACTGTGGTGTACATTTGTTACAACTAGACACCAGCTATCCTGCATAATGTTACACCAAAAATTAGCCAGCATTCTGTGACAGACAAACTAAATTTGAAAAAAATAGAATTCATGGGTCACATATTTGCAATCCCCTATCTGATGGGAGGCCTATCTGGGATTTGGGTATTGAGTTGGGCGGAGTGACTTTTCCTATTCAGACTTGACCTTTTTATTTTTTTCTCCCCCTTTTCTCCTCCCACCCTTCACTCCCCTTTGTCTATCTCCTTCATATATCTCCTTCTTTTTTTCTGTGCTAAGCCTGCCATGTTTATTTAATGGAAAATTATTACTTTTTTTGCCTAAAGAGCTTTGTTATTTTGTTTTAATGGACATATAATAATTTTGTTTGTTGGTCTAGATACTCTCCTGTACCTTGAAACTGTAATTTTAATAAAAAAAAAAAAAACCTGTTGTTTTTTTCTTCATTTGATACATTTTCAGTGGGTGGATTCCAAAGCAGTGTCATTCACAATTGTCTTAAAGCAGTTGTAAACCATTGGGCAAGGTTTTTCCCCCCCTAGAGGCATAATGTACTAGTAGGTAGGGCAAATGCATGAAAGACAAAAACAGAACATTCCATAGCTCAACTCACCAACCAGTCTGCCAACCGAGCAAATTAACCTGTCCAACAGTCTGCATTGTTAAAAACAGGGGTTTAGTTAGCACGCATTTGCAATCGCATGCTTAAGCTGCAAGGCCTCTTCATGGCACCCTGTGCATAGGTTCCAGTCCTAACGTTATTGAATTTATAAGCTTCTCCACAATGGAAGATGAGGGGCAGGTGGGCCTGGAGGCAGCCCAATCCCCCTTAAAGGAACAGGAGCACACTGAACACCCAGCAATAGCACAGTGGCAGCAAAGGTGCCCAGTGTGTCCCTGGACCATATTTACACCAGTAACAAACCAAACTGGTTGGCAAACTGGTTGGTGAGTTGAGCTATGAAATATTCTGTTTTTGTCTTTGATGTGTTTGCCCTTCCATGTACTCCTTGCTGTGAAGGTCAGTTATAGGTGGGGGCAGGGGCCATATGTCGCTGCCACTGTGCTACTGCTGGGTGTCCAGTAAGGATGAACCAAACACCCCCCTGTTCGGTTCGCATCAGAACTTGCGAACACACCAAATGTTCGTGTAAACTTTAGAACCCCGTTAAAGTCTATGGGACTCGAACATTTGAAATCTAAAGTGTTAATTTTAAAGGCTAATATGCAAGTTATTGTCCTAAAAAGTGTTTGGGGACCTGGGTCCTGTCCCAGGAAACATGTATCAATGCAAAAAAAAGTTTTAAAAACGACAGTTTTTTCAGGAGCAGTGAATTTAATATTGCTAAAAGTGAAACAATAAAAGTGTAATATTACTTTAAATTTCGTACCTAGGGGGGGTGTAAAGTCAGCATGTGAAAAAGAGCATGTTTCCCATACATAGAACTGTCCCTGCACAAAGTGTAATTTCTGAAAGAAAAAAAGGCATTTAAAACCAGCTTTGCGGCTCTAATGAATTGTCGGCTCTGGCAATTACAGAGATGATTCATTCATTAAAAATAAAAATAAAAAAGCTGGGGGTCCCCCGAAATTCCATTAACAGGCCCTTCAGGTCTGATATGGATATTAAGGGGAACCCCGCCGTCAATTTAAAAAGAAATGACGTGGTGTTCCCCCCAAATATCCATACCAGACCCTTCAGGTCTCCACCCCAAATTTTAAAAAAAAATGGCGTGGAGTTCCCCCAAAAATCCACACCAGACCCTTATCCGAGCATGTTAAACTGGCCGGCCACAGAAAAGAGGGGGGACAGAGTGCGCCCCCCCTCTCCTGAACCACACCAGGCTACATGCCCTCAACATGGGGAGGATGTCCCCATGTTGATGGGGACAAGGGCCTCATCCCCACAACCCTTGCCCTGTGGTTGTGGGGGTCTGCGGGCGGGGGCTTATCAGAATCTGGAAGACCCCTTTAACAAAGGGGACCCCCAGATCCTGGCCCTCCCTATGTGAATTAGTAATGGGGTACACTGTACCTCTACCATTTCACGAAGGAAGTGTAAATAGTTAAAGAAAAACACACAGACACCGTAGAAAAAAATCCTTTATTAATAAAGAAAAATAAAAAATCCAGCGATGTGAATCCACTCTCGGCCCGGCCCCCCACTCCAACGTTGTCTTTTATCCAGCGATGGATGATCTCTCCAGCGACAGGTGATCATCGGTCCGGTCCAGCGATGAGAAGATCCATCCGTCCAGAGCGCAGCAGGCAGCTCCTCTCTCCGCTGGACACAGCCTAGCGGAATGACGCGCTGGAGCTGTGACATTTCTTATATAGGGGAAGCGGCCACCCGTCACGTGACCCCGCCCCCTCTGACGCACCCTTGTACGTCACTGGGAAACACCGGTCTTTCCCAGTCTTTCCCAGTGACGTACGAGGGTGCGTCAGAGGGGGCGGGGTCACGTGATGGGTGGCCGCTTACCCTATATAAGAAATGTCACAGCTCCAGCACGTCATTCCGCTGTGCCATTTTTTTTTTAATTTGGGGTGGAGTTCCCCTTAAAATCCACACCAGACCTGAAGGGTCTGGTATGGATATTTGGGGGGAACCCCACGTCATTTTTTTTTTAATTGACGGTGGGGTTCCCCTTAATATCCATATCAGACATGAAGGGCCTGTTAATGGAATTTGGGGGGACCCCCAGCTTTTTTATTTTTATTTTTTATGAATGAATCATCTCTGAATTGCCAGAGCTGACAATTCATTAGAGCCGCAAAGCCGGTTTTAAATGCCTTTTTTTCTTTCAGAAATGACACTTTGTGCAGGGACAGTTCTATGTACAGGAAACATGCGCTTTTTCACATGCTGACTTTACACCCCCCCAGGTACGAAATTTAAAGTAATATTACACTTTTATTGTTTCACTTTTAGCATTATTAAATTCACTGCTCCTGAAAAAACAGCCGTTTTTAAAAAAAAAAATTTGCATTGATACATGTTTCCTGGGACAGGACCCAGGTCCTCAAACACTTTTTAGGACAATAAATTGCATATTAGCCTTTAAAATTAACACTTTAGATTTCTCCCATAGACTTTAACAGGGTGTTCCCGCAGCTTTTCGAATCTGCCACGAACACCCCTAATTGTTCGTTGTTCGCCGAACAGGTGAACAGGCAATGTTCGAGTCGAACATGAGTTCGACTCGAACCTCATCCCTAGTGTCCAGTGTACTTCTATTCCTTTAAGGGGGATTGGGCTGCCTCCAGGCCCACCTGCCCCTCATTTATCCATTAAATGCAGGTTCTTCCATTGTGGGGATGCTTATAAATTCAGCAGTGTTAGGACTGCAAGCTGTAGACAGGTTGCAGTGAAGAGGCCTTGCAGCTTACACATGGATTTGCAAATGCGTGCTAACTAAACCCCTGTTTTTAACGCATACTGTTGGACAGGTTAATTTGGTTGTTTGGCAAACTGGTTGGTGAGTTAAGCTATGGAATGTTCAGTTTTTGTCTATAATGTTCTAGTATGAATCCCATACTAGCACATTATGTGAAACTTACTTGAAAGCAAGGCATTCCAGCGATGCAATGTCACAGCTGGAGGCCGCTTCCATCTTCACCCATCTTCCTTCCAGGTCCGTGGACTCTGTCTGTGTGACTGGCTGGAGCCGCAATGACGTCACTCCTGTGCATGCATGGGGGAGCCACCATTTACTGCACAGGACTCTGAAGGAGCGGCTCGGCTGGCCGTTCCTTCAGAGTGTATGTCTCGATGACATCAGTTGCATATATAGTAAATATCTTCTAAACGGTGCACGTTTAGGACATATTTGCCTTACCTATAGATAAGCTTTAGATGAGAGATGGAATTTACTTCCACTTTAAACACCCATAAATTCAAATTAAAAGAAAATCCTTGGTAAAACAATAACATAGAAAACACTAAATAAACAATAAAAAAACATATACTGAAGTGATCATTTTCAAGATGGGAAAGCCAGAAACACTCTGTAAATATTTGTGCAATTAACATATGTCCATGCTGACATTTTGTCATTATACAGTATTGACATACAGTACAGTGTAACTATGTTTTTTGTCATATAAAATGCTGTTTTCAGGCAAGCAAAACAAAATCTTTGGGGGGAAAAAAATCACTTTTTGTTGTATGATTATGTGTTTGGTGTTCAGTATTGAATGTGACTGTATTTATTTGTTTTATTTTTTATATTTTTATGCACCTGCATATGTGCTATTGCTTGAAGTATATAACATGAATCTCTCAATTTTCAAGCAGAGCCATCTGTCAGTTTGAAACTTCTGTTTTCTTTACACGATATTGAAGCACTATATAGCTGGGAAACAGCAGGGCTGTTTATCAAAGCACATTTCTGCTCAAGAAGCACCTTAGAAAGCCTTGCACATTCTTCAACCCGCAACCTTCTGTATAATGTTGTACTAGTCATATATATACACATTTCATGGCGATGCTGTCATATAGTGGAGCTAATTGCTTCCTGAATCACTTTCACAATGAATTGCTCCAAGTTTTGTGGTTTTCTTAACCACAATTGTGGACAATGAAAAGCTTAGAAACCTTTACGTTTCTTAGGTAAATTTTGTATAGAGGACACTTTTTGTAAAGCTTTAGAGCACTTTTCATTGACAGTAGCTATAGCCAGGAATAAGTTATAGTACAGTGTCTATGAATGGAGGAGAGGCAAAGGGTCAGTATAATCAGTCAAGGAGTGTCTATGACAGGTCCAGTCACTAGATTAACCCTCACAGCCCTGGAAGTGTGCCACTGTGAGGGTATGAGGGGGCAGTGGACTTTGGAATTCAATTAAGACAAGAGCCACCAGCACAAGGGACATCTCTCACCGCTGATCAAAAGAAAACAAACAAAAAAAAAACTTAGCTTTTAACTATTTGACTCTTTTAAAGAACATATGAAACTTAATTATAAAAATGTTTCTTTTATATCAATTACTGATTGTGTAACTATAGGTTATATTGAAGGAATCCTAAAGTGATTTCAGTACTATATCAAGATACTGTACAGTACCAAGTGCTGGTACCCTGTGAAAGAGATACATATAGATGTGCACAGAGATCACTACACTCCCACTGAATGAAAATAACTATAGTTTGTTATGGAAGTGAAACAAATGAGAAATGCATTAATAAATACAAAATAAAATACACCAAAGAATACAACACCTAGTAAAACTAAATAAAGCGTACATAATCAGTGGTAGTGAGAATAACTAAGCAAACCTACCTAAACAAACTAAACTAAACTATGGGGCAGATCATGATCAGGCTGAGTGCAGGGGATAAGCTAAAACAGGGAGAAGGTAGGGCAGGTGGAAACAGGATCAGGATGAGGAACAGGATCACAGGGAGTAAAGTACATGGGGTTCACAGGCAAAACACTGAGGTATTATGAAATAGTTGAGAAGGGACTAAATAGCATCCCAGGAGCCAGCATCAAGTGAAGACTAATTGCTGGGATATGCTGCCCCCCAGTCCATGCCAGGTCCTTTGAGTTTGGTACCCCATGCCAAAATGAAAAAAAAAAAACATGTGGGGGTCCCCCAAAAGATCAACACCAGACCCTTATCTGGGCATGCAGCCTGGCAGGTCAGGAAATGGAGGAGGGACAAGCAGCCCAATGCCCTCAACATGGGGGGGTGGGTGCTTTGGGGCAGGGGTGCTCTGCCCCCCCACACCAAAGCACCTTGTCCTAATTTTGATGGAGACAAGGGCCTCATCCCCACAATCATGGTCGGTGGTTGTAGGGGTCTGCAGGCAGGGGGGTTATCATAATCTGGAAGCCCCATTTAACAAGGGGGCCCCTAGATCCAGACCTCCCATGTGAATGAGTATCAGGTACATAGTACCCCTACCCATTTACCAAAAAAGTGTCAAAATGTTATAAAAACAAGAGACAAGTTATTTACAAATCCTTTATTAAAAAATAAAAAAACTGTGTCCCTCCATGTAAACCCATCGTCAATCACACCACCCGCTGGCCTTCCACTAAATGACTCCTCTGCTTTTTGTTATTTATTTTATAGACAAGGCTACATCCCCCGGTGACACTGCCCCCTTCTGATGGTGGCTCTGCCCCTTACTTATAAAAGATCTGTCAATGCACAGAGGAGGCATTCAGAGGGAGGCTATCCCAGAAGGCAGAGCATTTAAAGAATGTTCTGGTCGGCAGGTCAGCGGGTAAGAAAAGGGCCCAGGCTTGTTTGCAGCTCTACATGCCTTAGCCCGCTAGGAAGCATACACTGCGCAGCGCTAATCACAGGCAGTGAGACATTTCCCGATCTGTGCAGCCACGTTTGAGCCTATCCTTATCAGCGCGTGACATGATTGACAATTTATTTAAAAAAATAAATTAACATTTTAAATAAAGGATTTGTCAAAAACTTCTTGTTTTTATTACTTGTTGTAACCTTTTGTGGGATGAGACTCTTGTCCCCATCGATATGGGGACAAGGTGTTTTGAGGTGTGGGGGCAGAGCACCCACCCCCCATGTTGAGGACATGTGGCCTAATATGGTTCAGGAGGAGGGGCTTGTTTATCCACCCCCTTTCCTCATCTACCAGGCTGCATGTCCAGATAAGGGTCTAATATGGATTTGGAGGGGAGGCTGCATTTTTTCTTTTGGCGTGGGGTTTCCCTCCAAATCCATACCAGACCCAAATGGCCTGGTATGGACTGGGGAGACCCCACACTTTTTTTTATTATTCAGCTGTCAGCAGGGAAACTCATTGACAGCTGATAAGTTATCAGTTGTTAAGGATGTCGGGGGCTGGCTTCCCAGGCCCGCTCCTTAACAACTAGCTTACACTGTGCCCTGATTGGGCAAAGCTTTGCATAAGGATCAGGATGCAGAATCAGGATGCAGAATGCACTGTGCAACGCTCAAATTTGGATGTTCGGCGAACAGACCAAATGTCAGGGAGCCAACTCAGCCAGACGCAGAATAACGCACATGCGCGGTAGAACAGCGCTGCGGCGCACGCCTGTGCGCAAATCGCGCATGCGCAGTCCGGCGGCTCGCCGCGTGCACGGGCGCGCACGCACACCCTCACCCCAGAGCCAATCAGAGGCCTGACCGGCCTATTTAAACCAGCCCCTGTCCTTTGACAGGTTGCTGGTTTGTCGTCAGCTCCTGCCGTGTGCTTCCTGTTACTGAACCTGCCTTGTTTGATCCGGATTTCCTCACGACTCTGCTCTCTCTCCTGAACCTGATCTCTGGCTTACGTCTCTGGATTGCTGCTGTCTCCTGTCCCTGACCTCTGGCCTGTACCTCTGGATTCTCTGCCTTCTCCAACCCTTGACCTTCGGCTTGCACCCCGGACCCGCCTTCAGTCCTTGCCCCCGACTACGTGCTCTGTGTACCTGAACTGTTGTTACCTGATCCACCAAATGTCTCCAGTGAACCACCGTCAGCTAAGCCTCTGACTATTCATATCAAGTCCTCAGCTCCGCTGCTGGTACCGGTGCCTCCTTGTGCCTTTCCCCCTCTGTCCAAACTCCAGGGGGCCGATCACGCCAGGTCGCAAAGGTGAGCCGCCCTCAGCATCTCGGTCTCGGTAAGTATGCACCTGACACCAAACCATTCATCTATCCCTATTTATAAGCCCTAAGCTCTGGGGCTGAAACAATCAGCTCCTGGGCTTCTGATGCTTTTACAGATCAATCAATAAGAGTGTATTTTTAAAGCAAAAGTGAACAGAATTCAGAAACATTGACAGCAAGAACTGGGAGATGATATTTGATAGGAATTATATGACAGGTTTTAACATGTTGGCAGACAGCAGGTTTTGTTCATCTTGTTACCAAGTAACTTTATATTTAAGAATTAATAACTCACATATATGATATATGGTTATAATAAGAGAGTTCTAATGTCCAGAGCAAAAGCTTTAACATAACACATTTATTAGAGCTTATACAAAGTCTAATCTAACACACAGAACCTATCTATAGTCTCAAAACTCAGATCGTAGGTTAAAATACATACATTTACATGAAGGAATACAGAGTATATTCCTCTAAAACCTTAGATTACCAGCATGGGCAGTTGCTACAAGTAATTATCACATAGTTACCCTTTTAAGACCCAGGCCTGTAGGCCAGCTCTCCATCAAGACATCCTTCCATCAAGTGATGGTTCCATAAAGTGAACTCCATTAATCTGTGCTGTGGAGTATATCTTTCTAAGCTGACGTCCCATTGGTTGGCCTAGCTAGGATCATGATTGGAGGCCCGACTAAATAAGTCAGCCCCCTTTCATGCAAATCTTGGTGACTATATCCGACAGCAGAGTAAAGTGAATTTTTCCCAAGCTTAAACAGGATGTGGCTATCTTGATTGAACATCCCAGCATGGGGTCCCTCACATAAGGTGGTTTAATTCATTGGCTCCACAATGTCTGTTACCAAACAATGAACTTTGCTATATGCTAAATGCCATGAATTAGTATGCTAAATGAACCATAAACTTTGTACTCTGACTGAAATGTCTTCCGCCTCTTACTCAGAGAAATATATATATTTAGAATATATATATCTCTATATTCATACACAGACACAGCCACATATATATATATACATATATATATATATATATATATATATATATATATATATATATATATATATATATATATATATATATATATATATATATATATATATATATATATATATATACATACACACATACATATACATACATATACACACATATCTCTACTTAATTCAGATTACCCAAAAAAACATACGGCAACAATCTTTTAGACATTGGGCGTTGTGACTGACATGGATCTGCATCACTGGATTATGTGATTGATGGTGGATTTACAATGGGGGGCATTTTTTTTAAACATGTCAAACATTGGGTGCTTATTTTGTAAATGGTTAGGGGTATTAGGTAGGTGATATGTACAGTTTTAATAATATGAGCCAAAGTTTAAAAACTAGGCTCAGACATTAAAATTTGGTACTGTACATGTCCATCATGAAGGGGTTAAGACGTGCTTAAGGAAAAGAAAAATATAATAAAGGTGTATATTCTGCCTAAAATGTCAAATGTGTATTAATTTTCTTCAGGGTCTTCAGCACCAATGAGCAATAGATGTAGTCTTGAACTGACTAGTGACATTTGTGTAAAGATAATACAATGCTTCTAGTTTAATATTCGACTTACTTGATATTGTGGTGTTGAAACTAAACCCTTCATTATTGGGCTTATAAATGTAAAATACATATCACCTTATAGAAAAAAAAAAAACTTGAATACACATTTATATTAACAATACACTATTGATACAGCCATATAAAAGTAAATCAGCATGGTAATTTAATTATTTCTACTGTAACCTATCAAGTTTAAACATAATTGTCACTTCCATATGTTATAAAAGACAAGTGCTGGAGCTGCGGTGGCTCAACGCGATTGGCACTGCACTGACAAGCCATTCACCTCTGCAGCTAGAGGTTCAGATCCCAGTCTCAGCTACATGTGAATTGAGTTTGGTGGTCCCAACCCGGCTCCAGGTGGGTGTGCTATGCGAGGTAAGCTTGCGCTTAGTACTCCCACAAAAACCACCACACTTACACGCACTGGAAATTGGTTTAACATGCACGCACTTTGACCAACGCGGTCTCTAAAAAGAGAGGCAAAGGACTAACGGGGCTGGTTGAGCGGGCTAGATCCTCTCACTTCCTTATAGGGAGTCCCTCTGCCCTGTTGGGCTTCAAAGCGGAGCAGGTAGGGCGGGCTGTGTGGGAGGACCACCTCACACACCCACCATTGCCACCCGGGGCATGGAGAAAGGTGGCAGATTGCCTCTGGGGGAGGCCTGCCTACTCCCAACTCCTGCAGTCCGGCTCCTCTCTCGGTTACACGCACAAAATACACTTTAAAAAAATAAATAAATAAGAAAATAAAAGACAAGTGCTCATTTACCTAAAGAAGAATTTCAGTAAGAAAAAAAAAATCAATTAACCACTTAAGGAGCGAGCCTCTTTCTGACACTTGTTGTTTACAAGTTAAACAACCCCCTTACCGTGGTTCAATTTTATTTTTACCTAAAGACTGACTAATTAAATGTACATCATTACAAACTAAGGGCATTGCCACCTGGAGTGCCAGATACCCAATTTACCTTCACTAGAAAATAAAATGGCAGCCAAATTTTCCGGGGCTGAAGTGGTTAAAGGAGTTGTAAAGGAAGAAATTTGTTTTGCTGAAATGACTGTTTACAGGGTATAGAGACATAATAGTTAACTGATTCCTTTTAAAAATGATTAAAACTAGATAAAAATCAATCATATAATGTACCTACAGTTTCAGTTTTGTTTTTTTATGCTGTTTCATGCTTCTGTGATGAACAGAGACAAAGAGCCAATACAGGGCTGTGATGGTTTAGAAAACGAAACTGATTGGTGCTGAGGGGTTTTAGACACACAGTAATCACACCTTCTTGATTAGTGACCACAGAAAGCTCCCATGACTTTTTTCATCAGGAAACAGACTGTTCAGAACAGAGAAGGATTGCAGCAACATCAGAGCAAAAACTAACAATGAGGACATGAAACCAGGACTGCAGTAATGTAAAGGAAGCTATTTAGCTAAAAAAAAGAAATTCCTCTTAAATACTCATTGCTTCAGATTTTGGGAAAAATATATTTGACCATTTATCTCAGCTAAGGAACCATATATGTACTCTTTACCTCTCACACATGCAACTTTGTGTGTGTTTGTGTAATCAAGATTCCAATCCTGTAATCATAATACTAGCAGTATATCAATCAATAAACTAAGACATAAATAAATATATGTAATACTTCAGAACACAAGGCATGGCAAATCATATCTTTTTTTTTTCGATCACCGAGAACACATCTGACACTATCTTTAGTCATGCCTTACACTTTTTAGTTTTATTGACATACAATGTGCTTTGATAGCAACATCATATGATCTAGTACAATGCAGAATGCTTGCTCACTTATTTCTCATAACAAATACAGCTTGTCATAGGTTTTCACCTGCACTCTGAAGCAGAGTGTTCAAACAACAAGTAACATAAAACTAGGACAAAACTCATTAGAAGCTAATTTCTTCTTAGTACAGGACAAAGTGCTAGAGATAATGAGAAAAAAAAGAAGAGAAATGATAGCACTAGAACTCCAGAGAATATTAACAAGGGGATTTGCATTCGTTGACAGATTAAAAACAAGTTTACACGTTACATATGAAGGTCATTCTGTCTGGAAAGTTACTTGCATATGATACCTTAGAAAGAGCAGAAAGTAAGGAAATAAAAAACAGAGCATTTCAGAAGTATCACTTAAAGTGGAAGTTCATGCAAAAACTAAAATCCCTGCATCTATAGACACCACCAATCTAACACTAACCTCTCTATCCCTGTGAAGAAAATTAGTATACTGTACATACCTTTTTGGAAGCCTTTCTGACCCACTCCAACCCAATCTCTGGGAGCTCTGCAGATGCCACGGCCAACAACGGCTGTGAAATGAATGGGAAGTGACTTCACCCATAGAGTTACTATGGGGCTTCCGTTGTCGTCTGTCTCCTCTGCACACGGCTACACAGTTAAGCCGCAGCCGACAGTTCAGCATGGGATCCGGTCGGAGCGGGTCAGATCGGCTTTCAAAAAGGTATGTATACTAATGTTTTCTTCACAGGGATAGAGAGGTTAGTGTTAGATCTGTGGTGTCTATAGATGCAGGGATTTTAGTTTTTGCATGGACTTCAACTTTAAAGTTATATCTGAATTTACCTATTCTTTTTAACTGCAATTAAAACTTTAACCACTTCCCGCCCGACCTATAGCAGAATGACAGCTGGGTGGTGGTTCAGTTATCCTGACTGGGCATCATATGACGTCCACCAGGATAACTGTTATCTTGTGCCCGTGGGGGCGTGCATCATGGCAATCGGTGGTGTGGCATGTCAGTCTGACACATCGCTACACCGATCTCGGTAAAGAGCTCTGACAGTGGCTCTTTACCACATGATCAGCCATGTCCAATCACAGCTGATCACAATGTAAATAGGAAGAGCCATTTATCGTCTTTTCCTCACTCGCATCTGACATATGCGAGTAGAGGAGAGCCGATCGGCAGCTCTCCTGACAGGGAGGGTCTGTGCTGATTGTTTATCAGTGCAGCCCCCACCATGGATGTCAAAACTGGACCAACATGACTGCCACCAGGACCACCAGGGAAGCCCCTAACACATGGATGGCCAGGTATGTCCCTGAAGGCCACCAGCGATCCCACAGTGTGCCCAATATATGCCAATCAGTGCCCACAAATGATGCCATTCCATGCCGCCTATCAGTGCCACCTATAAGTACCCATCAGTGCAGCCTTTCAGTGCCCATCGGTGCAGCCTATAAGTACCCATCAGTGCCGACTATGATTGCCCATCAGTGCTGCATACCAGTGCCACCTATCAGTGCCCATTATTGCCACCTATCAGTGTCGCCTATCAGTGCCCCTCAGTGTCACCTCATCAGTGCTACCTCATTGGTGCCACCTCATCAGTGCCCATCAGTGCTGCCTTATCAGTGCCCATCAGTGCAGCCTCATCAATGCCTGTCACTGAAGGAGAAAAATGTACTTATTTACAAAACAAATAACAGAAAAGTTTTTTTTCAAAATTGTTGGTCTTTTTTATTTGTTGCACAAAAAATAAAAACCCCAGCAGTGATCAAATACCACCGGAAGAAAATCAAATACCACCGAAAGAAAGACCTATTTGTGGGAACAAAATGATAAAAAATGTGTTTGGGTACAGTGTAGCATGACCGTGCAATTGTCATTCAAAGTGCAACAGCGCTAAAAGCTAAAAATTGGCTTGGGCAGGAAGTGTAAGTGCCTGGTATTGAAGTCGTTAAGATACACATGGAAGCTAATTTATTATAGGAACATAGAATGGTAATTTATAAAAGCATAGATTTATTTAGCTTAGGTGATTAAAGTGAAAGTAAATCACTTAGAATACACAATCCTGTGTATGGTTATTTAAAAAAAAAAAAAAAAAGTCTGGGTTTGCTTTGCATGTGTGACTTTAGTCAGGTTATCAAGTTATTTTAAGTTAATACTTACACCTAATGAAAAAGATAGTAAATATGACCTATGAGGCCTCGTACACACGACCAAACATGTCCGCTGAAACTGGATCAGTTTCCGCGGACATGTTCGGTCGTCCGTACGGCCGACCGGACAATTTTCCGGCGGATCGGACAGGTTTCCAGCGGACAAATGTTTCTTAGCATGCTAAGAAACATGTCTGCTGGAAGCCTGTCCGTCGGACATGTTCGGTCATCTGTACGACTCACCGGACATGTCCGCTCGGCTGAAAGCCCTCGCATGCGTCGAAGTGATTCGACGCATGCGTGGAAGCATTGACCTTCCAGGGTCGCGCATGTCGCTGCGTCATCATCGCGGCGACGGTGCAGCCACGTCACTGCGTTCGCTGTCCACGGGAAATTTGGTCTGATGGTGTGTACAGCCATCAGACCAAAATCCGCCAGCGGACATGTCCGATGAAAACGGTACGTGGACCGTCTTCATCGGACATGTCCCGTCGTGTGTACGAGGCCTGACAGTGTTTATGCAACAACAAATCACATTCTTCATGGTGTCCATGTCAAAACTGCAGCAACTGGTCAAATGTTATTGTTTCTCAGAATTAAGCACCGTACACACGATCAGAATTTCCGATGGAAAAAGTCTGACAAACTTTTTTCATCGGAAATTCCGACCGTGTGTATGCCCCATCGGAGTAATTCCATCAGAAATTCAGATGAATTCCATCAGAGTTTACATAGAGAACATGTTCTATTTTACACCAATGGAATTCCGTCGGAATTCTGATGTGAATTTGGTCGGACAAAGGTCTGATCATGTGTACGGGGCATTACTCGTTCAAAACAATGTCAAAATGTTTACTGGTTATTTGCTAATGGGCACTGTAATGTGTGTATTACCAGCTGACTTATTAAATAAAACCATAGTAAGTACCTTTAAAAAATTGCACAAGACAGCACAATACACAAAATCATTACTGATTAGTTGAAAATTGTATATTAAGACATTTTTTTGAAAATAAGAAAGCATACAAGTCTCCTTTGGTAAAATATTTTAATATGATACCTTTCTAAAAGTGGTATAACAGATGGGGCTTATCAATTTTTAAGTGTTTTGACTTTGCTCAGTTTTGTACACTGTGCACGTGTTACTCTGTATCCCTTTGTGTCTTTATTGGCATTATTATCAGTTACTGTCATCTGTCCTAATGTTGCAATCATGCTTTGATGTTTTGTAAAAATCTGGTTTAAGAAAAATGTATTTGTTGTTATACAGCAGTTTACATAATGCCAAGCACTAAATTGACTGTAACGTAATTTATGTAAAAAGTTTCAATTTCATATCAAGCTAATGATTGTTATATGCTTTATTTGTTGCATTACTTTATATGAAGTAACATATATCACTATTTGTTTTTAAGTAGAGAACTCATATGAGACAAAATATTGGGGTGTTTTGAAATTTGGGTTTAATACTGATAAGCTATATTCTTCCATTTCTAACAACATTTTATAGTTTTAAAGTGGTTGTAAAGGCTGCAGTTTTTTTTTTTTTTTTACCTTCATGCATTACATGCATGAAGGTAAAAAAACCTTCAGTGTGCAACTCCCTCCTCAGTCATCCCTAATACTTACCTAAGCCAGATCTCGATCCAGCGATGTGCGCAAGACCAGAGGCTCTCCCCGGTCACTCCCTCATGATTATCTGGAATGCAGCAGCTGGAGCCATTGACTGCTGCTGCTGCCAATCACAGCCAGTGAGGAGGGAGCGGGGGGGCAGGACTGAGCCGTGCTCTATTAGCTAGATTCACACAGGTTGTCCTAACTTTGCGGCGGCGTAGTGTAGCGTGTTTACACTACGCCGCTGTAAGTTAGCGAGGGAAGTATATGATTCTCAAAGTACTTGCCTGCTAAGTTACGGCGGCGTAGCGTAAATCGGGCGGGCGTAATGGCGCTCAATTCAAATTTACCTGAGGGGTCGTGTTTTATGGTCCGCCTACATATCCCAGCGTGCATTGCGGCAACGTACGCCGCACGGGCCTATTGGTTTCAACGGTTTCAACGTGGACGTAAATTACGTAAATCCCTATTCACGGACGACTTACGCAAACTTCGTAAAATTTTCGAATTTCGAAGCGGGAACAACGGCCATACTTAACATTGACTACGCCTCCTAGGGGCAGCTTTATCTTTAGGCGGCCTATCTCTTACGGAAACAGCGTATCTGTACTGCGGCGGCCGGGCGTACGTTCGTGAATATGCGTATCTAGTGATTTACATATTCTATGCCGACCGCAATGGAAGCGCCACCTAGCGGCCAGCCTAAATATTGCACCCTAAGACAGGACGGCGCAAGCCGTCGTATCTTAGATAGGTTTAAGTGTATCTCTGTTTGAGAATACACTTAAACTTAGGTCGGCGCAGATTCTGAGTTAGGTCGGTGTATCTACTGATACGCCGACCTAACTCTTACTGAATCTAGCTACAAGTGTCTAATAGATGCCGAGAACCAGTTTAGGAGTGAGCATGCAGGCGTACCCTTACAGCAAGTGGCTTGTTATTGGCACTTGGCGAAGGGGATTCCAGAAAAGGATGATCGAGGCTACTCTGTCCAAATGACATGTTTGTTTTTTAAAAATAAAAATGTTTCCTTTAAAATCACTTTAATAAGGTTTTAAATCATTGTTCATTATTATTCCCATTCATGACTTAACATGATATATATATTTTTTTAATTTAAGGTAAATTATTTTAAAACAAATTTTAACTTCAAACTTCACATAAAATAACAATTTCTGTTTAAGAAATGTTCTTTATTACCAGAAGGCTGATATTATTTATCCTAACAGGAGCTAGAATTACTGTAGCAGCTGCCTGGAAAAAGCCTTCAGTTTCTATATTATGTATGAAAAGAAAAGTCACATGGATAATGGAGCAGGAAAAAAGGATTGGCTCAATGTTGGATAGAAGTACAAGATTTGGGATCCATGGTTGAAGTATTTAGGAATCTCAAACACCTTAAGAGTTTAGCAACACCGTTCGCTGCTTGCTAATGTATAAATTTGGCAGGTAGGCTATCTGTCCTTTTGCCCTCTCATCCCCACCCCCTTTCTCTTTCCCTTTCTCTCTATATTTTTCATGCTTTCTTTTTCTCTTTCTTATTCTTTCCTTCTCTTTATTTTTATTTTATTTATGTTATATATATATATATATATATATATATATATATATATATATATATATATATATATATATATATATAGAGTTTTCTTTATATATATATATGTGTTCTTCTTTTTTGATCTATATGGATGCACTCTTAGTTAGTATGGATAAATTGACATTTTTAATAAAGGTACTTAAAGCGGGAGTTCACCCGAAAAAAGATTAGATTGATGCTCATTTTGTCAGGGGGAATCGGGTAGTTTTTTTTTAAATCGAAGCAGTACTTACCGTTTTAGAGAGCGATCTTCTCCGCCGCTTCCGGGTATGGTCTTCGGGACTGGGCGTTACTATTTGATTGACAGGCTTCCGACAGTCGCATACATCGCGTCACGAGTAGCCGAAAGAAGCCGAACGTCGGTGCGGCTCTATGCGGCGCCTGCGCACCAACGTTCAGCTACTTTCGGAAAATCGTGACACGATGTATGCGACCGTTGGAAGCCTGTCGGAAGCCTGTCAATCAAGTAGGAACGCCCAGTCCTGCAGCCCATACCCGTAAGCGGCAGAGAAGATGCATCTCTAAAATGGTAAGTACTGCTTCGATTGTAAAAAAAACACTGATTCCCCTTGACAAAACAAGCCTCAATCTAATGTTAAAAAAAAAAGGTTTTTGGGTGAAACTCCACTTTAAGACTTCTTAAATCTATGTTTGTTATGGAGTCGGCTCCTCGAATAAGTTTTAGTCTTAAAGGGTCACTAAAGGAAAAAAATGTTTTAGCTAAATAGCTTCCTTTACCTTACTGCAGTACTGGTTTCATGTCCTCATTGTTCGTTTTTGCTTTGAAGTAGCTGTAATTCTGCTGTGATCTCCACACTTCCTGGTTGCCTGTTTCCTTATAACCATGGTACTGGGAGATTTTCACGGTGGTCTAAGCTGTCATTACTGTGTGTCTAAAACTCCTCAGAACCAATCAGATTAATTTTAAAAACAAAACACTGCCCTGGATTTGTTTGTTTTTGTTCTGTGAGTCTTTCCGACTCACCTCTCACCCGGAACTTCATGTATGTACCTTTGAAACTGAAAGTGAAACTAGAGGCACATTATATGATAGATTAAATTCAATTTTTAATCATTTTTAAAAGGAATCAGTTAACTTTTATGTCTCTATACCCTGTAAACAGTCATTTCAGCAAAAAATGTTTTTTTCCTTTAGTGACCCTTTAGCTGTTTGAGGATATTTTATGTTCTCTTGTTAATCTTTCCCCAGACCGATGGATTTGAGGTAACATAATTTAGGATTTTTTTATTTATTTTCTAATTTGCCCTGTATACTGTAGATGTTTCCGATTTAAGGGGAAGGGTGGGTGGGGGTGTTACTCTTCTTCCTTTGGCGCAGCATGATCCCATTTGGGGTGTCGGGGGGGGGGTAGAGTGTGCCCTAACCATTTACCATCTATATATATTTAAATAGTATGGCTCTTGAATTAATTCATATATTATAACACTAAGACACTAGACAGGGGGGTGGGGTTGATGGGAGATAAGAGGGTGTGGGAGGTCATTCCAACTAAATTTAGTTGCTTTCAAGAAGCTTATGATCTCTTATTGTATTCATTTTCTCTTGCAGTTGGATAGTTCATTGTTTAAGAACGAGATAAAAGTGAACAAAGTGTGCTATGATATATGGGGTTATGTATTGTAATGTAATGATTTTCTGTAATGCTCTTTCAAGTGTACTGACTCAAATCAGAAAATAAACTTAAACTTGAATGAAAAAAAAAAGAAATGTTCTTTATTTCACAGCATTTATACAAATGTTCAGTTATTCCTAATCTGGATAATGTTTTCAGAAGATGCTGGAGAAGTACATATAAAGCAAAAAACTAAATTTTCGTGTTTTGGATAGAGTAGGAAAGAATTTTTTTTTTTGCTTTCTGTGACCATGCTTAGGTGAAAATTTGTTCTGGCGAACAAAGAGAGAGAGAATCCAATACTTTGTGCTGCAGGAAGTAAATGTCTTCCAAAAGAAACACTAATGCCCCGTATACACGATCGGAATTTCCGATGGAAAAAGGTCCAATGGACTTTTTCCATCAGATTTTCCAATCGTGTGTAGCCCCATCTGAGTTTTTCATTGGAAATTCTGATGAATTCCATCGGACTTTAGATATAGAACGTGTTCTATATTTTTCTGATGGAATTCCGTCGGAATTCCGATGTGATTTGGCCAGGCAAAAGCCTGATCGTGTTTACGCGGCATTACTGTAATGACAACTGTAAAAGATAAGTTTCCCACACTTTGGAGATATTGCCCCTTATTTCCTGATATGCCTGTAGGACAGGAAGTGAAGGGAAATTTCCCCCAGTGGAACACTGATGGGAAAAGCAACTTTCATGGGTTTTAACCCTTCATTGTTCTAAACTAAAGAAATGGCTAAAGATATACTTTAAGTAAAGTTAGACATTACTATCGGGACGAAATTAGAAGTGCAAATAGGTAAACATAAACATCTGCTTCAAAATATATAATTATAATTAGGACTCTGATGACTACAAGCACAGATACACACATTAAATATGTTTTTTATGCAATTCCAGAGCTAAATTTAAAAATGAAGCTTCAAACTTAAGCAGCTACTTTCGGGAACCTAAATATACTGCAGTAAAGCAGTAATGTTGAAATGACATATTCCTTCCCAATTGAAGATCATAATGGGGACCTGTGACACTAAAAGGCCTCAGGCTGTGTCATGTACATTCAGGATATGTAGACACTGCAGTAAAGACATGTGAAGGGCATATAAAAGTACATGAATTTGAGAGCCAGCACACAAATTATTAATAACAATATTTTACAAGAGATGAACAAATGTCATGAGTTCCCTTTCACCTTGCATTACCCCTTGGGTCAAATAGTTTATTGCCAATGGAATATGAATCTTGACTTGCCTTTACATTTCTGCTTTTTACCCTTTTATCTGCAATTAATAAACTCTGATACATATTTGTTATTATTGAAAGACATGTCTACACAAAAGTTGCCTATACTTATTACAGTCAGGGACAAATTGGACAGAGAAGTGACCTAGAGCCACAAGCCAGAATTGATAGTACCCCTTTGTAACTACTAAAATCTGAAAGTTAATTGTTTGCTATAGGTTTTTGCCAACCATTGCATTTTGCATTGTGCTTTTATATAAAAACGAATTTGGGTTTCCTTCTCAGTTAACCATAATTCAGTCCCATGTAGTGTATATGTATATATATATATATATATATATATATATATATATATAGATAGATAGATAGATAGATAGATAGATAGATAGATAGATAGATAGATAGATAAAAACATGCAATGACTAGATTCGTGTGGGACTTACGTGTCATAAACAACTTAACAAAAGTTTTCCAATCGTTTTCTTATCCAAAAACATAAGATTTCTTGTCTTTTTGGGGCCCTTGTTCTGAACCTCTTGAGGTTCATGTAAGTGGGAATAAGTAAAAGTCCATGTAAATATCATTTTTGCTTCTATTAATCATTTCAGAACTTAAAGGTAAAAAGTAATATATAGCAGCTTACCAGTCCTTAGATAAGGCACATGCAATCGTTTTCTTTGTTAGGCATTTTCCCCCTACTGTTTTCACCTTATAATCTTGCCTAATCCAACATATTGACATACAAGATATAGGGGCAGATCCACAAAGAAATTACGCCGGCGTATCTCTTGATACGCCGCATAATTTAAAATTTTGCGCGTCGTATCTTTGTTTTGTATCTACAAAACAAGATACAATGGCATCTCGGCTAGATCCGACAGGCGTACGTCTTAGTACGTTGTCGGATCTAAGCTGCAATTTTTCGGCGGCCACTAGGTGGCGTTTCCGTCGAATTCCGCGTTGAATATGCAAATTAGCTAGTTACGGCGATCCACGAACGTACACCGGCCGGCGCATTTTTTTACGTCGTTTGCGTTCGGCTTTTTCCAGCGTATAGTTAAAGCTGCTGTTATGAGGTGTACTCAATGTTAAGTATGGCCGTCATTCCCGCGTACAATTTTGAATTTTTTACGTCGTTTGTGTAAGTTGTTCGCGAATAGGAATTTGCGTAGAATGACGTCACTGTCGTAAGCATTGGCTGGTTCCGGTTTAATTTCGAGCATGCGCACTGGGATACCCCCACGGACCGCGCATGCGCAGTTAAAAAAAAAACGTAGTTTACGTCGGGTCACGACATATTTACATAAAACACGCCCCATCACATCCATTTGAATTCCGCGCCCTTACGCCGCAAGAGATACACTACGCCGCCGTAACTTACAGCGCGAATTCTTTGTGGATTAAAAAAAAATAATAAGTTACAGCGGCGTAGTTTATCTTAGATACGCTGCGCCCGGCGCAAAGGTACGTGGATCTGCCCCATTAAGTTTAGTGGGGATGAGCATTTGAATGAGCCATGCCAGGCCAAACTCTGGTTAAAAGGCTTTCTGGGCCGCTTTTATTAAAGCAAAAAAAAAAAGAAAGGTCCAATGCAGTTGATTTACTAAAACTGCTCAAAGCTTAATTGAACAAGCTGAAGTTAGAAGCTTATTGGTCACCATGCACAGCTGCACCAGATATTGAACACCCAGTTTTAGTAAATCAACCCCAATGCTTACCCGTGCAGAGGTGTCAGCTTCACACAGTAAAACAGTCAACCAAAAATGCTAAGCCACCTGGCTCTCTTGTGAGCAGTGCTTCTTTTTACACAGGACCTTCAGACCCAGCGCTTTGGCTCTCTTGGCTCACTCAGCCTTAGTTATAGCACTTTGCTTCACATGTCCACTCCTGGCTTCTAGATAGGGGTTCTCCTGACACCCTGGGCTCTCTCACGCTCCAGAGACATACACACTCACTCACTCCAGTCCCCTGGATTTGAAAGCGAGTTGGGATGAATCACTATTTTTACTCATTCACTTTGGAGCATAACTATGCATTAAGGTGAAAAACCTTCTGTAGTACTGCAGCTCACCAGTGCTCCCGTTTTACCTACCGGAACTTGGTTTTCTTCTCCCTGAGGATGAGCACACCAGCTCTAGCTCTAGCTCTAGCTGGTGTCCCATGTCCTGATTGGCTCCTGCTGCTGTCAAATTTAATGATGCAGGCACCAGGGGGCAGGACTGCTTTCTGTGTCAATAGATGCAGAAGCAGGAGTCTGGAGCGTGCCCACACTGGTGTCTTAGAGAGCACTTCTCAGACGGGGCACTTGATGCAGGGAGTTGCTACTAGCACCGCTAAGGAACCCCAGAAGAGGAGGATCAGGGCCACTCTGTGCAAAACAAACTGCACAGTGGAGGTAAGTATGACATGTTTGTTATTTAAAAAAACAAAAACATGAGGGTTTAGTAACCCTTTAATGCATGTTGAGTTAAGCAAGCCCATTTAAAAAAATAAAATAAAATAAATGTCATATGCGATGCTTCATATTTGTCTGGTTTAAAATGTAAAATGTTTTTATTAAGTCCTGGCCATAATAATACTGTGCAAGACACTGTATAGATATTGATAATTTACTTTACAGTTAAATAATCAGTAGGGGCAAGACAGATCTGATCAGATGGAAGCTATACAATTTTGAGGTGAAGTAGTCCAATAACAATTAATAACTACAGTTCATGTCAGATAAAATGTAGTGCATTTAGAGCATTTTCCATAGATGAAGATCAAACATTAACAATTGTCAAATAGAGGCAGTATGTTCTCACAGCAAGAGCCTCTTTTTGAAATATAAAGTTTGATCACAGGGTATTTGTATGAATAGCTAAGAGTCAGTATTTCACAGGCAAAACTGACTTACTATATCTTCAGCTTGAGCAGTTATCCATTCACACACCTTGCTTACAGTAAAAAGAAGTGAACCGTATTATCTGACTGGGTATACCATGGAACATATCAGGCCAAAAAATCTAATTATTATCTTAATATCAGTAACCCTTTTCACAGTCGGGCACTACTTCATATTTTCATCTAAGATGGTACAACCAACTGTAGTTTTTTCCTCATGCATACCGTACTAAATATGTAAAAGCAAATTACATTTTTTCTTAAAGTGTAGACTAAAATATGAATGTTATAACCAATGTAGTACACTCTAAGTATATAAGAGAAATACATTCCATTACCAACAAACAAATATTTTTGATAAAAAACATACCAGTATAAAGAGATCAATACATAGAGTGCTAAACAAACAAAAAAGTGTTGAATACAAATAAATATAAATAATATCTAAAGCTCCAGGGAAAGGATCTTCCACCACTTTTTGGACTAGAAATTTCCAACTCTAATGCCCTGTACACATGATCAGAATTTCCGATGGAATAAAATCTGATGGAATTTTCGGTCATGCCGCGTACACACGATCGATCAAGATGAGAATGGTCTGATGGACCATTTTCATCGGACCAAACCGATCGTGTGTGGGCCCCATCGGTTATTTATCCATAGGTTAAAAAAAGCAATCTTGTTTTAAATTTAACCAATGGATACCAAACCGATAGAAAAAAAAAATGATCGTTTGTAGGCACGTCCATCGGTTAAAAATCCAGGCATGCTCTGAGTCAAGTCGACGCATTCTTGGAAGCATTGAACTTCGTTTTTTTCCGCACGTCGTTGTGTTTTACGTCAACGTGTTCTGACACGATCGTTTTTTTAACCAATGGTGTGTAGGCACGACTGACCATCAGTCAGCTTCATCGGTTAACCGATGAAAATGGTCCATCAGACCGTTCTCATCAGTTTGACCGATCGTGTGTATGCGGCATTAGAATTCCATTCAAGCTGTCTTGCATACACACTGTCAGACCAAATTCCGACCGTCCAAAACGCGGTGACGTAAAACAATACGATGAGCCGAGAAAAATGAATTTTCACACAGACGATCGGAATTTCGGATAGATACATGTGCTATTTCTAAACTTTGACGAAAAAAGTCTGATAGGGCACACACAGTTGAAATATTCAATGAAAAAATTCCATCAGACTTTTTTCATCGGAAATTCTGATCGTGTGTACAAGGCATAATGGTCTACATAATCAAAGGGTAGATCATAAGAGCTTAAATGCAAGTCCTTGTAAGAAGGCAAGGAATAACAAATTAAATAACATGGAATAACAAATGAGTATCTCTCCTCTTGCGACTTCCTCCACAAAGAAAACTGCAACGCTTGCTTTCACATTTATGAGTAGCTATATGTAGCTTACCTAAGTGTTTTATTATAACAACTTCATCAGTCTACTGTAGGCTGATAGGGTAGTATGTAGTCATGTCAGCAGGCATGTACATACACACACACACACACACACACACACAATAGATCAAACCTTTTCTATATCTTGTAAGCATTTGTGAACCTACCGTTCATTCGTTCATTATGTACCTAAAGCATTTAAGAACCTATTGTACACCAACTGTGCACAGTGCAATCTGAGTATTCTGCTTTTATATACATTTTAAAACAGAATCATGCTGTGTTATATGTTTCTTTATTTAAGTACAGCAATCCCAAAACATTAGAAGAGTTTGCAGTTGAAGTCTGGAGTAATGTCTTTTGTAAATCTATGATGAGGTCATGATGTAAGGTGAGACCATATAAATAGCTAAGGAGTAGTGTTGAGCAAACGGAGCAAAGTCCAATTCCTTTGGACATTTACTGAACAATTGAAAAAAATTGCAAATCTAGGACTTGAAGACAATATTAGCACAATATCAGACCCATATTTCCAGTTAAAAATACACTTCATTTTAGTGCACACAAATGCAATAAAGTTACATTTGTATTCAGGTTGAAAACAAAGTTAATCTAATTTTTGTAGTAGAGTATAAAACATGAGGATGCATCAAGTAAATAGATACTCAACACGTCAAGCCTCAAAAATGTACACACCCATGAAATGCCAATAAAAATCAGTACCCAAAACTATCCATAGTCAGTACTTTAAAAGTCCTTATAGGTTATCAGTTTAGAATTAACCAAGAATAATTACCCTAGAATTATTGCTCAGTGCTATATGTATAATATGTGAAGAAAAATCAAAATTGTCATATATAGAGGCAAGCGACATGTTTATTTTTCTATCTATGTGTGTTTATGTAGGGCTGGGTACTTTAAAAAAAGTTTTTGGCATTTTTTTATATATATAAATAACATTTTAAGCTATAATTCTCACATAGCTTTATTTCAATTGCACATGGGAATAAAAGCCACCTAGTATGTGATAGTATATAGTTTGTGGCATGACGGGGCTATCTATTGTAGACAATGGGCCAGATTCACATAGAGATATGACGGTGTATCTCCTGATACACCGTCGTATCTCTGAGTTTGTCGGTCGTATCTATGCGGCTGATTCATAGAATCAGTTACGCATATATATGCCTAAGATCCGACAGGTGTTACACCGTCGGATCTTAGGCTGCAATTCCAGGCTGGCCGCTAGGTGGCGTTTCGGTTTATTTACGCGACAAATATGCAAATGAGGAGATACGCCGATTCAGAAACAAACGACCGCCCGGCGCTTTTTTTTTACGTCGTTTGCGTTCGGCTTTTTCCGGCGGATAGTTACCCCTGGGTCTATGAGGCGCAGTCAATGTTAAGTATGGCAGTCGTTCCCGCGTCGCGATTTAAAAATTTTACGTTGTTTGCGTAACTCGTCCGTGAATGGGGCTGGACGCTAACCTATGTGAATCTGGCCCAATGTATTTTACTGAAACTAATGACCATAGATTGTGCTCCATTAGCTTCTTCCTTGGCCAGTGCTTCTGGGAAATAACAACTCTGAACCAAAAAGTGACTTATGCCGTATACACGCGGTCGAAATTTCTGATAAAAAAAGTCAGACGCAATTTTTTAATCTAATATTCAGACCGTGTGTATGCCCGGAAATTCCGACGGACTTAGAAAGAGAACATGTCTCGGAAATTCCGTTCGTCTGTATGGAATTCCGACGGAAAAAAAAACACGCATGCTCGTAAACAATTTGACGCGTGCTCGGAAGCATTGAACTTAATTGTTCAAGGCTTGTCGTAGTGTTGTACGTCACCGCATCTTTGACTGTCAGAATTTGGTGACAGCTTGAGCGGAATTCCGTCGGAAAAACCTGTCAAAGTTAATTCCAACGGAAAAAACAGTCGTGTGTACACGGCATAACTAAACATCATTCACTGGAGAGGATCAGGGGGAATATGGAACAGCCTGGAATACATGACAGGAGGAGGGATGCTTGGGTGCCAGTGAAAGCTATCGAGCAGCTTTATATCCCCCTGAATCACGTCCACCAGAAAGCCATGTTGATGGAGACAAGGACACAAGGACCTCTTCCCTAAATCCCTGGCCTGGTAAATATGTAAGTTTATGTGGGGACATATTGAAATCTCAAAGGCCAATTTAACATAAGGTGGCCTCCAGACATCTTCCTAATATATAAGTTAGTGAGGGGTACATTTTAGTCTCTTAACCACTGAGTCATCAGTCCTTTTTCTCCCTTAACCCACTTGAGCCCCAGAGCATTTTATTTTTCATTTTTGGCAATGTCTCGGTTTTAACACACTTGACCTTTTAACATTTTCATTCTACCTCAACATATTATGCATAATTTTCTTTAGTTGCAAATCTGAATACATATATTTTCATTTTTTTTTTTTTTATTAGAAATACATAATAAAATATGTTTAAAAAATGTTCTATTAATGTTTTACCAACACAACATTACATAATTGGAACACTTTCATATATTTACTCTAAATTGTAATTAATAAAGACTGTTGATTAAAATGAAACCACATTAGTGTAACTTTAATGTAATAGTAAAGCACAAGATAAAAGTGAGCATTGGATGTTTGGGCATTGAATGAAAATGTCATCCAGATCATCTCTATAACATCATTGTTGTGAAATGAGAATTTATCATCAGAACTATCTAGTGGTATTTTCCTGAAATAACAACATAAAAAAAAAAATTATTGCCATTAGAGGGAGCTGACAGTCAATGGAAATAAATAGAAAATTACACTTTACACATACTTGATATATTATGGAGGTTATTTACTGTATGGTGAGACATTCCAACAACACTTTGTTTTTAAATATAAATAGACCCCCTAGGTTACTATAGCACTTATCTATTGCTGCAGGGAGATAGAGAGAGCTGAAAAAGCTCCATCCCAGTTATTGTACTCATAGAAAGTGATGGGGCATACATCATGGTGATGTATCCCTTCCAATGTAATCACTCCTATTCAATCCTATTTTCTCTTTATGTATACATTATTCCCTTCACTCTGTATCTACTACACTTCTCACATTTTCAGGCAATAATGGGTGTTGGTTTATAGTTCATAAATATTGTATGTATATACTGGTACTATTCACACATATTTGTCCAATATAATTTACTCTACAGACATATTTGGAATATTTTGACCCTTGCCTATTATGTGTGGAGAATGCTCCTGGAGTGTGTCGGTGCATTTGGTTCTTTCTTGGGTTCCTTCTGTCAGCTCCTGGGATAGACTTGCCTCACAGATCCTGACTTGCAACACTGCTTATTTGGAACAATTTCTACGTAAGTATTCCAGGGAGATACACTTCTTGCTTCCCCTTACCCCTACCTTCTTTCTTACTATCTGGGAAAAACATTAGATCCTATTTGATACCTTTTTTTCAGATATGCTATGCGTTTTCTGCTGATGAGTAGCAACTGGCCACAAAACGCATCGAGCCTATCAATGTCATCATGTTGCCAATACATAGCTTGACCTCAACTGTGATTCATTTGTACCCTACAACCCATTTGTATCCATTACTCAATAAGCATTTGGCTTTTTATACTAGTTATTTCCATGGGATACTATGTGATTTCTGATGTCTGCATGTATATACAGTACAGACCAAAAGTTTGGACACACCTTCTCATTCAAATAGTTTTCTTTATTTTCATGACTATGAAAATTGTAGATTCACACGGAAGGCATCAAAACTATGAATTAACACATGTGGAATTATACATAAAAAAAAGGGGTGAAACAACTGAAAATATATTTCATATTCTAGGTTCTTCAAAGTAGCCACCCTTTGCTTTGATGAGCTTCAAGAGGTAGTCACCTGGCGCAACACCCCATCACTCTCCTTCTTGGTCAAATAGCCCTTACACAACCTGGAGGTGTGTTTGGGGTCATTGTCCTGTTGAAAAATAAATGATGGTCCAACTAAACGCAAACCGGATGGAATAGCATGCCGCTGCAAGATGCTGTGGTAGCCATGCTGGTTCAGTAGGCCTTCAATTTTGAATAAATCCCAACAGTGTCACCAGCAAAGTACCCCCACACCATAACACCCCCTCCTCCATGCTTCACAGTGGGAACCAGGCATGTAGAGTCCATCCGTTCACCTTTTCTGCGTCGCACAAATACACGGGGGTTGGAACCAAAGATCTCAAGTTTGGACTCATCAGACCAAAGCACAGATTTTCACTGGTCTAATGTCCATTCCTTGTGTTCTTTAGCCCAAACAAGTCTCTTCTGCTTGTTGCCTTTCTTTAGCAGTGGTTTCCTAGCAGATATTCTACCATGAAGGCCTGATTTACACAGTCTCCTCTTAACAGTTCTAGAGATGTGTCTGCTGCAAAAGGTGGCTACTTTGAAGAACCTAGAATATGAAATATATTTTCAGTTGTTTCACACTTTTTTGTTATGTATAATTCCACATGTGTTAATTCATAGTTTTGATGCCTTCAGTGTGAATCTACAATTTTCATAGTCATGAAAATAAAGAAAACTCTTTGAATGAGAAGGTGTGTCCAAACTTTTGGTCTGTACTGTATATGAATTCTTATTTTTGGATGCCATCACCTTGTTTACAAATATAAATACCAATGTTCAGCCATGTATCACATGTTTACAAGGTATGCTTTGCTTAAATGCCAATCAAACAATTTTACAATTTCACCTACCACGTGTCTTGTGCCTCACCCAAAGTCCCAACAACCCCTTTATTATTTCTGATTTAGGGATGGGGGGTGCAGGTTATCATGCACTTCATTTAAAGTCCCAGAACCCTTTTGCTTTCTATACAGTTAAAATACAAATACAGTTGCTGTCTTCCATGCCAAAAGATTTTAATTTCTGTTCACCCAGTCCTGAGATTTGAAAAACTACGCCACGCAGCACAGCCCTGCATGACAGAGCTGAAAACATTTTTTTTTTTCATGTGCAGTTAAGAAACATTTACAGGTCTTGTCCTTACCCCAGGCTGTACCCAGTGGAAACAGCAGATTAATGAGCTTATCTTTTCTGTCATTCAGTTTTCTCTTCCCATGAGCATGCACCTTGTTATCACATGACCACTAAAGCACAACCAACTAGCAAGTTGTTCTGCTTTTCCCTCACCCAGTTTAAGCTTTTCTGTACAGGGACGGCAAGTACCGGTACTTATACTGCTTGCATTTTAAAGTACATTTTATGATGTATTAGTAAATGTAGAGCTGCCTTCATTTATGTATTGTATTAAATAAAAACGAATGCCTAGTTTTTATATTTGTTATGTGCCAAGAACTCAGAACTCCTGTCTGCCATGACAGCTAGTATTTTCAGAAGGAGAACAGTTTTGTCTCTCAATATCTTTTTTTTAAATTGTATGCTTTTATTTTTTTTAAGAACCCCTGTATTTGCACAAATAGAGAAGTTTATGACAACGTCTATTATACAAATTCCTCATAGAGATAGAAATACTGACAATTTTGACGAGTTGTTTACAGCCATTAGTCTGTAGCTGATGTTAAAATAAAAACAACCCAGAATGTAAAATGGAGAAAATACTGTTCCTAGTAACTAATATATTATTTTAATCCAATTTTAGGATATACATGCTTGAATACAGATTAATTAGAAAGAGAGAGTATGACTGAGTTAGCTGTGTTCAAGCCAAGTTATCACAAAGTATTTTGTCGTACCTTAAAGAGCTTCTGCTCCTATGAATTTAACAGTTCTGCTTATCAAATAATACAAACAGTCGGATTATGGCACAGTTTGGCTTATCCCTTATTTTTATTCATATGAGTAACCTAAGGCCACAATAGCTGAATCATTACTGTATTACAAAGTCATTGAAGGTTTCTCGAGCAATAACTCTTATATAACAGGATTGAAAACTCCTGAAGGCTTTTATTTGCTTCACCAGACTTAATTAAACATCTGCTGTTAATTTTTGTGTAGGTAATAATTGTACACATAATCATTACAGGCTGGCAGATGAAAGAATAATAAACTGAAAAACTATATTCAGCTACATATTAGTAATTTATTTATAAATTGTTATTTATGCAAAAAAAAAGAAAAATAGACAATTAAATCCATACATAACATGATTAAAAACTTTAGAGAGTTTGTAAGAAAACTCTGGGAGCTTTTTAAGAGCACTTATTTTGTATAAACGGAAAACATTTTGTTTTACATCAAAATTACCTGTAAATAATATTCCATTTCAGCATAATGTACCAGTATGTGTAGCTAATAGAGATGGACCGAACACCCCCCTGTTTGGTTTGCAGCAGGACTTCCAAACAGGGGAAAAGTTATAACCTGAATGGCAAAACCCCATTGAAGTCTATGGGAACCAAACATGAAAAAAATTGGCCATTTTGAATGCTTATATGTAAGTAATTGGTCACAAAAGGGGTATAGGGGTCCAGGTACTGCAATGGGGGACATTAATGCATATTTTTTTTAAACTATTGTTTTTTCACGAGCAGTGATTTTAATGATGCTTTAAGTGCAACAATAAAAGTGAAAAAATCCTTTAAATATAGTGCCTGGGGGGTCCCCTTAGTCTGCCTGTAAATTGGCACATATGTAGCATATATAAAAAATGCTGCAGCAAAAATTAAATTTCGAAAGAAAAAAAAAAACTAGTCAAGTCCTATTTAACCTCCCTGGCGGTATGATTATTTCAGATTTTAGGTGCTGAAAGCGGTACCATTATTTTGCAAGGAAATTTGGCGTTTTACATTGTAGGCCTGTAAATCTTAGGAATAACTCACTTAAATCTGTCCAAATAAGAGTCTAGTAGACATCTTGGGTATGATAAAGTTTGAAAAACAAAATCATAAATTATAATATAATAAATAACTATAAATAATTATAACAAATAATAATATAATTATAATAAAAAATATTTAATAATGTAATCAAATCAAAAACACTGAAATTTGCTCAGTTGTAGAATTGTCGCTGTCAAATCGCTATCGCTGAATTCTGCAAGTGATTATAATGTATTATCACTGTTTTCTAGCGTTAACCACTTTTGACATAAAGGGACAGTTTTTGGTTGCTATGGACAATCTACAGTTTGCAGGCAGAAAGAACAGTTTTTATTATACAAAAGAACATGTAGGGCACTGGGCAGACCACTAGGGACAAAGGGGGTGTGTATTTTTACATACAATACTGTAATCTGTAAGATTACAGTATACTGTATGTATTGTGTGTATTAACTTTTTTTAATTTTTGGCACCGTTCTCCGCCCCCGTGCGTCGTAACGTCACAGGTAACGGAGCTCAGCGGCACAAGGGCACTGTGTGAATCGAGCGTGGAGACAGCTCGATCACACAGCGGATAGGCATCGCTGGATCCAGGTACAAGTTAAGTAAACCATGCCTGTGGATGCTGCGAGGAGATCCCGAGTCTGGCTCGGGGTTACCGCTCTTTGTTCTGAAATTCCACCCCGAGCCAGACTCGGGAATACCACCAGGGGGGTTAAAGTGACTCACGGTTTTAATTGCCGCCACTTGACTATTGTAAAAAAATAAAGAAAAAAACAGCAAGGGGTTCTCCCTCCCAGTCCATACCAGACCCTTAGCTGTCATGAAACTATGTTCTCTTTATATGATTAAGTCTTATAGGCCTCAGTGCTACCTGTTTTCCCTCCTGTGGGAGAAACCCTCTCAACACCAGTCCTCTAGCACAATGATATTACTCCAAAGACAGGGCAGACAAACAGAATCTTTGTTTTTAATTAAACATGTGTACCGATATCCCGTAGGTGCTTCTTAAAGTGGATGTAAACCCACTCCCATCCTTTCTAAACTACTGCCATAGTGCTGATCTATAAGGATATACATGCCTCCTGCATGTATCCTTACCTATCAAATGTCTCCCCTCTGTCTGTTATAAGAACTGAAAAACTGCAGATTCTGTGGGTGGATCTGCCTGGAGCTCGGTGGGTGGAGTCATGATGTCAGTAGACTCCCCACCCACCTTTACACTCCCCTTGTCAACATGCATTTTGTCCTGTGTATTTCTTACACTAAATTCTGCTATGATCACTAACATCCAGTCAAAATCCAGAAAATTAACCACATGACTTCAGAAAAGGAGTGGGGGTGAGAATTAAAAAAATAATGCCTGTCTCCAGGCTAGTGCATGAGATATGTAAATAACCTGTCATTCACAGCAAGGGGGAGGAACGGACAAAAGTTTTCTCCTGGTTGTCCATTTATTTCACTGAAAAAAGAAAAGAGGATTGCTCAGAGCTGCATTAACTCTTTGTTGCGAGACTGGGCACATACGATAGGAAATCTTTTACTCTACATTGTGACAGCAAAAAATTAAGTAAAACATTTTTGGGTTTACATCCACTTTAGGTATGTTTAGTCTGTTACTCTGCCTGTGAAACCCAATAACAGTCTCAGCCCCCTCTGGCACACCTGCCAATGACCAATGAGAAACACACATGTTATAAATAAACACCAAACTTGTCTTTACTGCAATATTTCTGTGAAAGAATCACAGACAGTAACAACATGTATTCGAGTAATTAACTAGAAAGTAATAACAGAGATTTAAGCAATATAGCTACTAAGGTGCTTTCAGTGGATTCCATACACTAGAATGTCCCCAAGAGTAGAGGCACACTTAAATGGCAAACAAAGCACAATATGACACTTTAAATTGGATTGGTTACCTTTACTCAGATTAGCTCTATGGGCCAGACTCACAGAGGAGATACGACGGCGTATCTCCTGATACACCGTCGTATCTCCTGTCGTATCTATGCGGCTGATTCATAGAATCAGTTACGCATAGATAGCCCTAAGATCCGACAGGTGTAATTGACTTACACCGTCGGATCTTAGGATGCAATACTTCGGCTGCCGCTGGGGGGAGTTTGCGTCGTATTCCAGCGTCGGGTATGCAAATTAGCAGTTACGGCGATCCACAAAGGTTTTTCCCGTCGTTACGTCGGCGCAAGTCTTTTTTTCCCGTCGCAAAGTTAGGTGTGCTTTAACATGGTGTAAAGTACGTTACGCACGTCGCGATTCACAAACACGTCGTGCCACTGTAAGTTCGCGCAAAGCACGTCGGGAAAATTGTGAACGGAGCATGCGCAGAACGTCCGGCGCGGGAGCGCGCCTAATTTAAATGGTACCCGCCCCATTTGAATTGGGCGAGCTTGCGCCGGACAACTTTACGTTACACCGCCGCAAGTTTCCAGGTAAGTGCTTTGAGGATCAGGCACTTACACTGAAAACTTGCGGTGGTGTAACGTAAATGGGTTACGTTACACGCCGCAAATTTTCGTGAATCTGGCCCTGTGAGTCCAGGCAGGAGGAGAGCAGAGGAATGGCTCCCTTTGTGTCAGGCTTCTCTCTCCTGTACCCTGACACCACAGGGCCAACTTTAAACACTTTATACAAATCAACAGGTAATAGCTTAACTTCTTAGATATACTGTCCCACACACCTAATGCATATACAGAGCCATATGTATGTGTATGCAGATCCGTATGGCCCTAACAGCTTCAGACCTTTTGAAGCAAAGATAAGATTTGGTGTCTTCACCTATCCACTTTCATTGGTGCACTTAAACTCCTGAATAGCAGAGCCAAACAACACAACTGGCCCAGATTATCAAGTGAAACAGACAGGGTTTTGTTCAACAAGGTGAGAGGACAATGATGTCTGTATACAATGTCCCAGAAATGGATAGCCTTATCCCTGTGGTACTACAAGTGTCAGCAAGATGACTACAAGCAATGATGTCTGTATACAGTGTTCAAATAACTGCTTCTGTAGTGCAGTGTCTCTGTTCTCTGCAGATGGACAGAAATGCCCTCTCACCAAATCCTGCCATCAAGGCCCAAATGAACATCCCGGAACAGACAGGCTCCCTTTGCAACCCGACTGGTCATCTCACACTGAAACGATTCACTGTTGGTGTAGGTGCGCCTTGATATGCACCTGGGATCCCCCTCTCTCAGGCTGTGCTGAATTCAAATGTGACAACGTACCTGCTAGGGAGAGGAACCCCAACTCACTGACACAGGGAAGGGGGCTAAGGAGAAGATGGGGGTCTGATTGAACATGTTACATGTTACACCCCAAATACAGGTGTAGGATGTAACATGCTCATAAACTTATCATTTAACTAAATAAATAACAAGCTTAATTTAATAAAGACAGGATGATTTACTAAAACTAGAGAGCAAAATCTGGTGCAGCTCTGCTTAGAAACCAATCAGCTGCCAGTTTTTTTTTTTTTTTTGTTAATGCTTAATTGAACAAGTTGAAGTTAGAAACTGATTGGCTACCATGCACAGCTAAACCAGATTTTACACTCTCCGGGCCAGATTCACAGAAAAAGTACGCCGGAGTATCTGCTGATACTCCGGCGTACTTTCAAATTTGCCGCGTCGTATCTTTATTTGTAATTCACAAACAAAGATACGACAGCTTTTGGCTAAAGATCCGACATGCGTACGGCTTTGTACGCCTTCGGATCTTAGGATGCAATACTTCGGCGAACGGCGGGGTGGAGTTTGCGTCGTTTTCCGCGTCGGATATGCAAATTAGCTGTTTACGGCGATCCACGAAGGTATGCGTTCGTCGCATTCTCTTACGTCGTCGCTAGTCAGTTTTTCCCGTCGCAAACTTAAGCCCACTATTTCATGGCTTAGATTTAGACCAGCCATGTTAAAGTATGGCCGTCGTTCCCGCGTCAAATTTCAATTTTTTTTTTTGCGTAAGATGTCCGGGAATACGAAAGGACGTAACGCACGTCGCCGTTCAAAAAAAACGTTGGGGCGTCGTAATTTCGCGCAAAGCACGGCGGGAAATTTCCTAATGGAGCATGCGCAGAACGTTTAAAATTTAAATGGTACACGCCCCATTTGAATTAGGTGGGCTTGCGCTGGACGGCTTTACGCTACGCCGCCGCAAGTTTACACGCAAGTGCTTTGTGAATCAAGCACTTACGATGAAAACTTGCGGCGGAGTAACGTAAAGGGGATACGTTACGCCGCCGTAATTGTTTGTGAATCTGGCCCTCCACTTTTAGTATTTAATTGCCTGTTCAGGCAAAGAACACCAAAGACAAATGGCAAATATTAAACACATTGGGGGTTATGTACGAAAAGGCAAATCCACTTTGAACTACAAGTGCAAACTACAAGTGCATTTGAAATTGCACTGAAAGTTCACTTGGAAGAGCAGTCGCTGTAAATCGGAGGGGTAAATCTGAAATGAGGGGAAGCTCTGCTGATTTTATCATTCAATCATGTGCAAGCTAAAATGCTGTTTTTTTTTTTCCTTGCATGTCCCCCTCAGATCTACAGCGACTGCACTTCCAAGTGTACTTTCAGTGCAATTTCAAGAGCACTTTGCACTTGTAGTGCAAAGTGGATTTGCCTTTTGTAAATAACCCCCATTGTTACCTTTTCGACCAGGCTTCACTGAATAGAAAAAGGTAGTGCAATTGGTCAATGTGCAAAGTACAGTAACCATTAGGTAAAGAAAAATAATAATTATTATTATTGTTTAGATATAAAAATACTATATTGAATCTGTTGTATATTGCATTGGCATTTAAAAAAATATACTTGTAACCACAGGATAAATGCTTCTCTATTGCAGACTGAAATGCAAATCCATATAAAGACTTTCTAATATAATATCATATGCGAGTTCCAGGTGTCCCAAACGTTGTGTTACATTACTACGAAACTAAGCTATGCTCTAATGATACCCTTTACTAATCTAGGGTACAGCCCTATATTGCACTAAATAATGCTCAAACATTTATAATGTAATAACAGGTGTCTTATGCATATACTGTATGGTTTCCATAACACTTGTAACAGTCAAACACACCTGGCCTGACATATCATTAACCTTCAACTAAAGCTGCATTCACATGAGACCTTTTTATTCTATACTTACAATCCTGTCAGACAAAAGGGTCTTTTCCCATAGAAATTGTATATCTCACTAGAAAAGAACATTTCCCACTGGCTTCAACAATAAGGTGATGTAGCAGTCTCAGCTCAATGAGTCATTTGCAAGCTGTGATTTTCAATATAAAAAATGATATGCACAACAGGATCACAGGTTACTTTACCCTAATTGCTATACTGAAAACTTTGTGGCAAAATTCTAATTGTGAAACTGCAAACAGATGTATTCTATGTATAAAGTCAAAAAATGTATATATATACAGCATATACATAATATTTCAGAGTCCGCTTTATTGGCTAAGTATTTGCAGACACATTTATAAATGCAGCATTGAAGATGAAAATCATAATTTGTATGGTGAATATATTTATACTTTAGGAATGTATAAGATATCTAAAGCTAGATATTACAGTTGGAGAAACTCGTGGCACAGGCATTTTCCAAAATAAATAAATACATTTATTGCAATGCCTTAAAGCGGAGGTTCACCCTAAATTTATACTTTTGCCCAATCAAACTGCTAGCCATAGTGTGTAAATAATCAGTTTTTTTTTTTAATCTCAATCCTTACCCTGTTTCTGCTGCCTTATCTGAGCTGTCCATCAAAACCACCGCGGGGAGTGGGCGTGTATCTTCTTTCTCCCCCGACCAGCGCTATGTCTCCTGGGAGTGAGTCCTGAGAATCCCAGGAGACGCGCTGTGCTGTAATCCCGCGAGATCTCGCCGGTCACGTGACTCGGCAAGCATGTCATGTGACTCGGCAAGCGGGGCATCTGCTATCGCTGTGAGAAAACATATGTTGTGTCTCGTCACAACGGGGTGGGTCATTATGACGCCGGCCGTTGCGATGGCAACTGTGCAGTGTTGAAGGCGCGGCTCACCGTCAACACTGCACATGCGTGGGATAGAGCGGTGAATGCTGGGACAGCATTCACCGCATCACAGAAGTAAAGAGTGGTGGGCTTCAGGCGTGACCACACACAAGATGGAAACGTCCATCTATCCGTTTTATAAAACATCCTTTTTCTCTAAATCGGAACGATCATGGCTGCAAACATAGGACTGGTGAGTGTAACATTTGCTATAGTAACAGCGGCAGAATCATAGTAAAAAAAAAAAAAATGTTTTTCCCACAGAACCACCGCTTTAAGGGTTCCAACTGAGTAGTGGCACTGCAGCCAAGCTGTGTCTTCAGAATATCATTTGCTATTTAGTGAATACAGTGCATACTGTGAACCTCTGTGAGACCCGTGTATCCATTCAATCGTAGGAATGCTCCTGTATTTCCTGGACTGTATCTCTTCTTGTGAACACAGATCCCTGTCATGTACAACCTTCACATACTTAATTAAGGCTAAACCTCATAAATGATTACTTATAAGTGACTGTTAATACATACACTGGGGTTAAGTAGAAATTTATACATGAAGTCGTTTTAATGTATTTCATTGAAGTGATAAAGTAAAAATGTTGCCACATTAAGCTGCAATAAAACAATAGGTAGAGCTATTTTATCTTATATCTCTACTGTTAAAACTCCCTCCCACTCTATTTAGCATTCTGTTGTGTACTCTATCACGTATCAAGGACAAAAAAAAAATCATAATGGTAAAATATACTGTAGTGCAATGATACTTTGTAAAAAAAAATATGGTTATTTGCTCTTTATCTATAAACAGCCTGGATAATTGAACATTAAATGCAGAAAGTTGTATACTTTAAACAGTGAAGGACAATTTCATTCATTTAATAATAACTTTGGGAAAGGTGGATGATGATTAAGGCTCAAAGTCAACAACACATCAGTGTAAATGTTTGCCAAATTTGAAAGATGTAAATAAAACATTGGGGAAGTTAGCCTTAAATACAGATAGGTAATAAGTATAAAAAATATCTAATTTCTTCCATTTAGCAAGAACTTCACTACAGAGCAATGATGTCCGTGGAGCTCAGTTGAACTCATGAGGTGGTGGGTTACTTTGGGTCATGGGGTTGAGTTAGGAAGGAAATAAAAGTGCAATTCATATGCCTTATGCCTCGATTTGCAAGGAGAGTTAATTACTCTCAGATATTAAATAAATTCAAATCTAGATACACTGTATAATGTGACATATCTACTAATATATATATATATATATATATATATATATATATATATATATATATATATATATATATATATATATATATATATATTGTGACAGGAAGTCAGGTAAATCTGTATGTGTTGTCACGGACAGGACATACATTTCTGCCTTGTTAGACAATACACTAATTGTTATTAGGCGTCGGCTGAAAAATGTAGCCAGGAAAGGTTTGAGGCCGTTGAAAAACTTCAGGTGTTCAGAATGAGGCAATTAAGGCCTCTATAAGTAGTCCAAAGGATTACCACTAATTGGCTGCATCATTCCTGAGGCTTTGTGAGTAGGAGAGCAGCACTGAAGGTCTTATGAGGAGGTGAGGAGAGGATTGATTTTTCTGTGTGATAAAAAAATCAAAAGACTATTGTTTTGTGCTGTATGACCAGCACTGTCTGCCCAGCGCTAGGCTGAGCCAGACTCCATAGATAGGTTCCTGTGTGGAAGGTAGACGCCCAGAGTGGCTAGGGTTTATTTTATGTTTGATTTAGTTTATGCTGTTTGGATGCTTGCAATTGTTTTCCAGCAAGATGGAAAAATAAACCAAAAACTTTGTTTTCAACCGTCTTCGACTGCCAGTCTGTATAAATTCAGTGTGTGGTGAACCCATCCAAGGGGTCACACACCCCGCTACCGAGCTAACCCCTTACAATATATATATATATATATATATATATATATATATATATATATACAGGGAGTGCAGAATTATTAGGCAAATGAGTATTTTGACCACATCATCCTCTTTATGCATGTTGTCTTACTCCAAGCTGTATAGGCTCGAAAGCCTACTACCAATTAAGCATATTAGGTGATGTGCATCTCTGTAATGAGAAGGGGTGTGATCTAATGACATCAACACCCTATATCAGGTGTGCATAATTATTAGTCAACTTCCTTTTCTTTGGCAAAATGGGTCAAAAGAAGGACTAGACAGACTCAGAAAAGTCAAAAATAGTGAGATATCTTGCAGAGGGATGCAGCACTCTTAAAATTGCAAAGCTTCTGAAGCGTGATCATCGAACAATCAAGCGTTTCATTCAAAATAGTCAACAGGGTCGCAAGAAGCGTGTGGAAAAACCAAGGCGCAAAATAACTGCCCATGAACTGAGAAAAGTCAAGCGTGCAGCTGCAAAGATGCCACTTGCCACCAGTTTGGCCATATTTCAGAGCTGCAACATCACTGGAGTGCCCAAAAGCACAAGGTGTGCAATACTCAGAGACATGGCCAAGGTAAGAAAGGCTGAAAGACGACCACCACTGAACAAGACACACAAGCTGAAACGTCAAGACTGGGCGTAGAAATATCTCAAGACTGATTTTTCTAAGGTTTTATGGACTGCTGAAATGAGAGTGAGTCTTGATGGGCCAGATGGATGGGCCCGTGGCTGGATTGGTAAAGGGCAGAGAGCTCCAGTCCGACTCAGACGCCAGCAAGGTGGAGGTGGAGTACTGGTTTGGGCTGGTATCATCAAAGATGAGCTTGTGGGGCCTTTTCGGGTTGAGGATGGAGTCAAGCTCAACTCCCAGTCCTACTGCCAGTTTCTGGAAGACACCTTCTTCAAGCAGTGGTACAGGAAGAAGTCTGCATCCTTCAAGAAAAACATGATTTTCATGCAGGACAATGCTCCATCACACGCGTCCAAGTACTCCACAGCGTGGCTGGCAAGAAAGGGTATAAAAGAAGAAAAACTAATGACATGGCATCCTTGTTCACCTGATCTGAACCCCATTGAGAACCTGTGGTCCATCATCAAATGTGAGATTTACAAGGAGGGAAAACAGTACACCTTTCTGAACAGTGTCTGGGAGGCTGCGGTTGCTGCTGCACGCAATGTTGATGGTGAACAGATCAAAACACTGACAGAATCCATGGATGTCAGGCTTTTGAGTGTCCTTGCAAAGAAAGGTGGCTATATTGGTCACTGATTTGTTTTTGTTTTGTTTTTGAATGTCAGAAATGTATATTTGTGAATGTTGAGATGTTATATTGGTTTCACTGGTAAAAATTATTAATTGAAATGGGTATATATTTTTTTTTTGTTAAGTTGCCTAATAATTATGCACAGTAATAGTCACCTGCACACACAGATATCCCCCTAAAATAGCTAAAACTAAAAACAAACTAAAAACTACTTCCAAAAATATTCAGCTTTGATATTAATGAGTTTTTTGGGTTCATTGAGAACATGGTTGTTGTTCAATAATAAAATTAATCCTCAAAAATACAACTTCCCTAATAATTCTGCACTCCCTGTATATATATATATATATATATATATATATATATATATTAACCACTTGCTGACCGCGCACCGTCGATATACGTCCACAAGGTGGCTCTGCTGGGCGAGAGCACGTAATATGACGTCCTCTCTCCCAGCCGCCACTAGGGGCGCACGCGCGCCCCCCCCGCTCGCCCCCGACTCCCGTGCGTGTGCCTGGCGGGCGCGATCGCCGCCGGGCACACGCGATCGCTCGGTACAGAGCGGGGACCGGGGGCTGTGTGTGTAAACACACAGCTCCCGGGCCTGTCAGCAGGGGAAATGCTGATCTTCGGTTCATACAATGTATGAACCGAGGATCAGTGTTTCCCCTAGTGAGGCCACCCCCCCCCCACAGTAAGAACACACCCAGGCATACTTAACCCCTTCCCCGCCCCCTAGTGTTAACCCCTTCACTGCCAGTGGCATTTTTATAGTAATCCAATGCATTTTTATAGCACTGATCACTATAAAAATGCCAATGGTCCCAAAAATGTGTCAAAAGTGTCCGAAGTGTCCGCCATAATGTCGCAGTACCGAAAAAAAAAATCGCTGATCGCCGCCATTACTAGTAAAAAAAATATAATAAAAATGACATAAAACTACCCCCTATTTTGTAAACACTATAACTTTTGCACAAACCAATCAATAAACGCTTATTGCGATTTTTTTTTATGAAAAATATGTAGAAGAAAACGTATCGGCCTAAACTGAGGAAAAAAAATGTTTTTTTATATATTTTTGGGGGATATTTATTATAGCAAAATGTAAAAAATATTCATTTTTTTCAAAATTGACGCTCTATTTTTGTTTATAGCGCAAAAACTAAAAACCGCAGAGGTGATCAAATACCACCAAAAGAAAGCTCTATTTGTGGGAAAAAAAGGACGCCAATTTTGTTTGGGAGCCACGTCGCACGACCGCGCAATTGTCTGTTAAAGCGACGCAGTCCCAAATCGCAAAAAGTACTCTGGTCTTTGGGCAGCAATATGGTCCGGGGGGTAAGTGGTTAACTGGGCACTTGTGTTTGCCAATTCTTTTTCAGATGAAAAACAAAAACAAAGCTGAGTATAAGTAGAATTACATTTTGTAAATCTATCATAAAGCCTAGCTATATACACAAGGACATATTTTATTTTAGTTTGTAATATTTAATTTAGTTTGTAACTTTTTTATTTAGTAAAGAGCATCACATTCAGAAAGCTATTACCAAAAAGTTACAAATCATTTCTAAAGCAACAAGTAGCATTTCTGAGGCCCTTAAAACACCACGCAGCTATAGCATTGGGGGCGGAATACAGGTCTTAAATAAAACATTTCTGCCTGTAGCATTAATTAAGCATTTAGCAGATTTCAGCAGGAATGTCACAAGAATGGGAAAGGAAAGGGAGTAGCCATTTAGGCTCTCCTTTCCTTATGGGTCCACGGCAGGGGCAGCAGTAAAAGGGTTAAGGAGGTCATTGTCAGGTCAAGTGAGGACAGGAGAGTGCAGGTGAGCTGGGAGTGTGGAGGTTAAAACCAATTAGCCAGGCCTCACAGCTGGTCTAGTAGGTTCCAGAAGCAGGGTCAGGCCGGGCTGGGATTGGTTCACAGGAACAGGTGATTTTAGGAGAAGGTGCTGGAAGCATCCAGGGCCTATATATAGGCCTGGGCCTGTTAGGCAGGTGACCATCTTTTTCTACAGGTAACCCAGCCGGAAGAGCTCCGTGACCAGAGTGACAGATGGATGCCTTACTACGCCAGCTATTGGACCGGGCCGAACATGCAGGAGGAGAAGACTGGATTCGTCTCTGCCTTTCCTTACCGCAGCCAACTGATGCAAGCAGCGCGGAGTCTGGAGCGACAGCGGGTCCCAGCGGCGCAGAGGTTTCCTACACTCAGCCCTGCCTATCGGAGAACGCGACGTCACTGGAGCAGGAGGTCGCAGACATGACTGACAGCATGGAGGACGGCGCGGGCAGACGGACGAGCAAGAGGAGGCGTACACAGAGGAGGAGCCTGAGCCCATCATCTCCCGTGCCAACGGGGGGTGAGCGGGAGGTTTTTTCTTTTTCCCGCAGGGACACCCAGGCCAGTCAGGCACCCCCCCCGCTGGGGCGCGGGCGGGGAAGGAAGGATGCGACTCCTATCCGGGAGCGCGCACCGCCAGGCAGCCTAACCAGCGCCAGCACCAGGGCTGGCAGAGGTGGCAGAGGGGGACGCAGAGGAGCGGGCCCGCCCCCACAGCAAGAACAGCTGACCAGCAGAATCCCGGTGAGGTGTGAATCGCCAACGCCAGCCCCTGGAGCGCTCCCTGCGCAGGGGTCAGAGGGTGAGTGCGGTACTGCATCACAATTGTCTGTCTTATCTGCATCCATTGAACAACTGATAGCTGTAATGAAAGCAAATGTCTCTACTCCTGTGTTAGCTAGAGAGGCTGAAGTGTGGTCAGGTATTGATACCAATACTATACTCCAGCCTGCTTGTTCTGCATACAAAGAGGATTCAGTTAAAAGTACAGATAGCAATGCAAAGGAATGCATGCCATGTTTATTGTCACCTTTAGGTTTTCATCTGCCTATCAGTACTAAGGATAACATTTGGAGAGGGGAATACGTCGATCTTGTATCGCTTCTCCCCCCAGCTAAAGATATGTCCAGGTATGATAGGAAGGATGAGAAAGCCGATGACAGAAAGCCTGTCATTAAGTCATTTTATGCCTGGCTTCAGGCCTTTATTACTTATGCCAGTGTGCTGTGTGAGAAATACCCCGAGCAGAGCCCTTTTATTTTCCAACACATAGACATTATTTTGGAGGCTTACAAAGGTTTTAGTGGTTTAGCCTGGCTATATTATGACGAGGCATTTCGCCAGAAGTTGGCAGTACAGCCCTCGCTTCAATGGGGTTCCAAGGATGTGGGCCTATGGCTTAACATGTTCTTGCCTCAGAGGCTGCCTCCTGCTCGCTCAAACACGTTGCAAGCCTCCCATCCCTCAACTAGCAGTTCTTACAGAAAAGGGTTATGCTTTTCCTTCAATGACTCACACTGCAAGTGGGCAAATGCATGTAAATATAAACACGAGTGTGCAGCTTGCAGGGGTGGCCACCCTATAACGAAGTGTTTTCGGAAGCTACAGCCCAACCAGAGGGAAAACCTTCCCAAAAGCACTCACCCCGGTGAAACTTTCAGAAATGCTTCCCTGGCTTCAAATTTACCCAAGCAAGCAGAGGGCTTCCCTGCTAATTAGGGGGTTTTCTGAAGGTTTCTCCATACCACAATTTGAAGGGGTGGGGTGTACCATGGTTAAGAATCTTAAATCTGTAGATGAGGCTCCGTGGGTTGTAAGAGTTAAACTCAGTAAGGAAATCAAGGCTGGGAGGATGGAGGGACCTTTTCCCCTTCCCCCGTTTGTAAATTTTAGGATTTCCCCCCTTGGTTTGGTCCCCAAGAAAGAACCTTCAGAGTTTAGGTTGATTCATCACCTGTCATTCCCCTTTGGGAATTCCCTGAATGACCAGATTGGTTCAGACAGCATATCGGTATCTTACACATCCTTTGACTCAGCCTTAGAGAAGCTTCGGTTGTTAGGGAGAAATGCATTAATGTCAAAAGCTGATATTCAATCAGCTTTCCGTTTACTCCCATTGAACCCGGCAGGTTTCAATTCGTTGGGCATATTTTTTGAAGGTCAATATTATTTTGATAGGGCTTTACCAATGGGCTGCTCTGTTTCCTGTTTTTATTTTGAAACTTTCTCTACGTTCCTGGAATGGGTGGTCAGCAAGGTTTCTGGATCTTGTCAGCTGATCCACTATTTGGACGATTTTCTGTTCTTAGGGAAAGGGGGTTCGGGGGACTGCCTTGCCCTCCTATCCAATTTTCAGTTAGTTTGTGAGCATTTTGGGGTTCCCCTAGCGAAAGAGAAAACGGTCCAGCCAGTGACTAGCATAGAATTCCTAGGCATAACCATAGATTCCGCCAACATGGAATGCAGGCTGCCTGAGGAGAAGATCTACAGGTTGTCACAGACGATTGATCTATTTCTTAGAAGGGGTAAGGTGACACTTAAGGAGATGCAGGCCCTTCTGGGTCAACTCGCCTTTGCATCTAGAATTCTCCCTATGGGTCGAGTTTTTTCTAGAACCCTGTATTCAGCTATTTCAGGAATCAAGAATCCTGCTGCTCACATCAGGCTATCAGCTGGCATCAAGCAGGATTTGCTTGTCTGGAAGAATTTTTTACATTTATTTAATGGTAGATCTATGTGGCAACAGGATTTCATTGTCGACAGCGACTTTCTTCTGGAAACCGATGCGGCTGGGTCAGTTGGCTTTGGGGCAATATGGGGTACGCAGTGGTGTGCGGGTATCTGGCCAGATAGATGGGTTTCCCTGGGTTTTTCTAGGAATATAGTCTTACTGGAATTATTCCCGGTAGTTGTCGCCTTAGAGTTATGGGGGAAGTTTTTTGCAGATAGAAGAATCCTGGTCTCCACAGACAATAAGGGCGTGCTATTCGCAGTAAATACGCTATCATCAAAATCCCCTCCAGTAGTTTCCTTTTTGCGTCAGTTGGTTTTTATTTGTTTACGTTGGAACATCTGGTTAAAAGCGAGGTACATTCCAGGGAGGCTCAATAACGTTGCCGACGCTCTCTCTCGTCAACAGATGGACCGTTTTTTCGAATTACTTCCGGGGGCGGATCCGGTAGGGATGAGCTGTCCTTCCCATTTATGGGCCCTAATTTAATGTGGCAATACGTCAGGAATTCGGTGGCTCCTTCAACTTGGAAGAACTATCTATCTTCCTGGTTCTCTTGGTCAGCCTTTCTGTCATCATTACAGCTTTCCACAGCGAGTTACTCGGAAGAGCTGGTCCTGTTATTTTAGAGTCCATGATTAGGAAGCACCTTTCCTGGTCGCACATCAGCAAGACGTTATCTGGTATTTCCTTCTTTTTACGCCTTGTTAACATGCCAGCGTGCCTTAGCTTCTTTTCGGTACGGCAGGTTTTAAAGGGTTATAAGAGGGAATCATTCAGGAAGGATACTAGGTCTCCAATGACCCCTGCCCTGTTAGCTAAAATTTGTGGAGCTACCTCTGCAATTTGCTTCTCAGAATTCGAGGCGGTTATGTTTAAAGCCATTTTTGTTATTGCATTTTTTGGTGCATTCAGAATTTCTGAGCTACTCCCAGCGTCCAAGGGAAGGGCCTCCGGGATACTATTATCTGAGGTGTCCTTCTGCGGGGATAAGTTAAAATGATTTTTAAGTCGCAGTAAGACAGATGTGTTGGGAAAAGGGAGATGGGTATCACTGAATAGATATGTGTCATCAGAGGTTTGCCCGATCATCAGGCTGCGGGAGTATTTGCATATCCGCCCGCAGATTGGTGACCGTTTATTTATTCATAGGGACGGGTCTCCTGTATCCATTTACCAATTTTCAATGGTCTTGAAGAAATGCGCTTTTCATAGTCAGGTTTCCGATGCTAGGGTGACTTCTCACTCATTTCGGATCGGGGCTGCCACTGAGGCCGCCAGGATCGGTCTTGAGGAAAGTGCTATAAGGAGGATTGGTAGGTGGAGATCGAATGCCTTTAAGTCATATATCCGTCCTGCTCTAACATGTTAATTTATTCTAGGTGGTCACCGATCCGTGTGGATCTTAGGTCACTCCTTTGTCTTTTGGGCTCGGAAGAGAGCAGCGAGTAGAACATACTCAGAGAATCTGGGCTTGGACCCCTCAGCATTCAGCATTCATTCGTTTGGCCGCAGAGGAATGCTCTGGGGAGATTTAATTTTTGAACTGAGCAGGTTGTATACTTTATTTTCCCCCCCGGATATTTTGATTGTGCACCTAGGGGGCAACGATGTGGGTAAATTAAGAACGCTTGATTTAATTAACATGATGAAAGACGATTTTTATTTTTCTGAGTCAGGCATCCCCTGCTTCATGTCTGATATTTTCGGAGATAATCCCTCGTTTGTGTTGGTCAGACTCCGTTATTTTTAAACCATTGGAGAAAGTCCGTAAACGTTTAAACAGGGCGATGGAGAAATTTTTGTCCCCTAGTTTGGGTCGGTCATATAGGCACTTAGAGTTGGAGGGAGGTACGCTGGGTCTATACAGGTCGGACGGGGTACACCTGTCCGACATAGGCCTAGATATCCTCAACATGAATTTTCAAACGTGCATAGAGGAGGCCGCGGTTTGGGGTGGTGGTGACAGAAGGGGTGGTAATACCCCTCCCCCTTCTGTCGGTTGGGAAAGTTGGTAAATCTTCTGGTACAGCTCGAGTCTCCAGTGGCTGAGCTGGGTATGTTGGTTATAAAGAATTGATAAATGATTAAGCTACGTGGTTAGTTTGATTTATTCAACATTTTGTTATTTAATATTTTCAAAACCAATGAATCAGGCCATGGCCAATTTAATTCCAGACATATATGAGTCAATATGTGTTGTGTGAACTTATACTTAATACATTTTCAAAAGAGATTCTTGTTGGGTTTTTATTTCTCTATGCACGTTTGTTTGGTTTTAGCATAATGCCTGTGGTCCCATGGGAAAGGAAAGGGAGTAGCCATTTAGGCTCTCCTTTCCTTATGGGTCCACGGCAGGGGCAGCAGTAAAAGGGTTAAGGAGGTCATTGTCAGGTCAAGTGAGGACAGGAGAGTGCAGGTGAGCTGGGAGTGTGGAGGTTAAAACCAATTAGCCAGGCCTCACAGCTGGTCTAGTAGGTTCCAGAAGCAGGGTCAGGCCGGGCTGGGATTGGTTCACAGGAACAGGTGATTTTAGGAGAAGGTGCTGGAAGCATCCAGGGCCTATATATAGGCCTGGGCCTGTTAGGCAGGTGACCATCTTTTTCTACTGGTAACCCAGCCGGAAGAGCTCCCCGCCCTTCCCCCCCCCCCCCCCCGTCGCGGCCTTGATTCATGTGGTATTCACCTTCGGTGTTTTCCTGTTGGGAAAGTTGGTAAATCTTCTGGTACAGCTCGAGTCTCCAGTGGCTGAGCTGGGTATGTTGGTTATAAAGAATTGATAAATGATTAAGCTACGTGGTTAGTTTGATTTATTCAACATTTTGTTATTTAATATTTTCAAAACCAATGAATCAGGCCGTGGCCAATTTAATTCCAGACATATATGAGTCAATATGTGTTGTGTGAACTTATACTTAATAAATTTTCAAAAGAGATTCTTGTTGGGTTTTTATTTCTCTATGCACGTTTGTTTGGTTTTAGCATAATGCCTGTGGTCCCATTAGGTAGGGCCACTATGAGGACTTTAAAAACCAACTTAAGGGCTGTTAAATGCATTTTAACTGCTTAGTAAATGTTAACAAAGCTTAATGCTCTTCAGACTAGTGCTTGTAAGTGAATAATAAAAAGATGCCTCTGTATAAAATGATGCCTATTAACCTCCCTGGCAGTATGATTATTTCAGATTTTAGGTGCTGAAAGCGGTACCATTATTTGCAAGGAAATTTGGTGTTTTATACTGTAGGCCTGTAATTCTTAGGAATAACTCACTTAAATCTGACCAAACAAAAGTCTAGTAGGCATCCCGGGTATGAAATTTGTTAAAAAACAAAATGATAAATTATAATATAATAAATAATTATAAATAATTATAACAAATAATAATATAATTATAATAAAAATTATTCAATAATGTAATCAAGTCAAAATCACTGAAATTTGCTCAGTTGCAGAATTGTCGCTGTCATTACTTTTATTTTTTTTATGACGAATTTCCCCACAAATCGCTATCGCACAATTCTGCAAGTGATTATAATTTATTATCGCTGTTTTCTAGCTGCTCTAAAACCATTTTTGACACAAAGGGACACTTTTGGTTGCTATGGACAATCTACAGTTTGCAGGCAGAAAGAACAGTTTTTATTATATAAAAGAACATGTCGGGCACTGGGCAGACCACTAGGGACAAGGGGGGGTGTATTTTTTTACATACAGTACTGTAATCTATAAGATTACAGTATACTGTATGTATTGTGTGTGTTTTCTTTTTTGAATTTGGCACCGTTCTCCGCCCCATGCGTCGTAACGTCGCAGGGAACGGAGATCAGCGGCACACAGAGGCGTTGTGTGAATCAAGCGAGCACCCGCTCTCTCACACAGCGCGGTGGCATCGCTGGATCCATGGACAAGGTAAGTAAACCATGCCTGTGGATGCTGCGAGGCGAGCCCGAGTCTGACTCGGGGTTACCGGTCGCAGCACAAAAATGTAACCCCGAGTCAGACTCGGGAATACCGCCAGGGGGGTTAACATTAAAAGACAGTCAACAAACATAAGTTGTACAAAAGTTCCTATTTGACATATTGGGACACCAATAAAGTTTATAAAGTGTTCATATAACATCCTTTTGGAACCCTGTATAGTTAGTTATTATTGAGTTGACATAGTAAAATCTATGCTTCTCAAAAGAATAGAAAATTTCAAATTATGGGATTCCATTTAAAGTACTTATTAACAAGCTCTAAAGAAAATAAAATGGTAAATGTATATATACTATCCCTGAATACTATTTCTCTAAAACAAACTGAGCAATTTACCTGTGTGCTGGGAAAATAAAACTATATAAGTGGGGTTTGCTTAATCCCAAAGGGCTAACAAAATACCCTTGTGTACCATCAGCTACTCACCCTTTAGTAAATCATTCATTTTAACGATTCCAATAAACTGTACCATACTTTTTACACTACACAACAAGAACTCACACATAATAAAATTCTACAGCTGATAAACTGTAAGTGCTACACCTTCCCCTTTACATGTCATTAGTTTAGTTTTTCTGATGTAATTTGTGACCCAAGAAAAGAGTATGATTTATTTTTACTTAGTATAAATCATGGCATAAAAACAGCATGCTAACAAGAAAATATAGCATATTAAGGCTTTATCCTGTAAATGCACTGGAAAAAACTTTTAGAAACACAACTAGAGAGGCTTGGTATTTTTATGTATTTTTTTTTTTCGTTTTAAACTGAATTTCTACAGAAAGTGCGGTTGACTAATTCAAATCCCAGAGTGAAGGCCCTATGGTTAGAAAATGCATGAAGTCAAATAGAAAGTCCAGCTGTTGAATCTTAATATGTCAAATAGAATCATGAAGACTGTAAGATGGAGTGTAAAAGCCTGTAAAATGCAGTCATTGGAGTTTAGTATAATAAACCCACACTTGTTTACTATATATCTGTAAGTATTAAAAAGGAAAATAAAAATTGTTATCCATTAAAGGAATAAATCAAATGGATTATTTATTGTGTATTAATAATTGTTTATTTATTTTTTTAATAAAATTGCCTTTCCATATTTGTTATTACAGTTCAAAAATTAAGATTTTATTTTTTAACATAATAAAAATATAATAGAAATGTGACTCATAGATACTGGCATTTGTTTTTTATCTACATCATTTACCTCTTTATGGATAGGTATTTATAATCCATGTACTGCACAATCTTTTTTCAGACAAGAAGCACAAAGACAAGCATGCACTTCCCAGAGGCATGCCTGTCTATGATAATATATAAATAATAGTGCGCTAAACCCAAAAATATATAAAATATAATACAATACAAAAGATGATTCAATATATATGCAATATAAAAGTGAAAATATAAATAATTGTGCAATAGTCCACGTGTAAAAATAAAATAAAAACTTCAGTGATAAAAAAACGTGAATTCAGACGTCTCCATATTCCATGATAATTGTCTCAGAATAAAGAACGTAGATAAAAAACAAATGCCAGTATCTCTGCCAGTATCACTGTGCTGTGACACCTACAGCACACACCTCAAAGAAAGACCCCCCTTGGGTCTAGTCACCCTTTTTTAATAATAATTCAGATAATCAGCCAAACAAGGAAAGACAGACATCAGCTATTTGATTCAGGATGCAGCAAACTTCTCCCCAAATGATGGAATCAAAATCTCCAAATATAAATTCTCAGTGGGGGGTGGCTGGGATTGATAGTCCTCAGTTCTCTCTTCCCAGAATGCAGAGAGGAGATCCCAGGAGGCTGTGCGGCCAGATGCAAAAGCTATGATAATAGCAAATGCTTTTTCTGCTTTGCATCCTGCTCTGCCGAATAAAAGTGTGCAATGAACATCTAACCTGATCTAAACACATTTCCTCTGGAATCTGCTAGATGTAATGATATCTAATATATCCCGTCAGATTTTATTGGATGTGGGGGGGGGGGGGCAGATGCCCTAGGTGCAGTTTTTTTTTATGGGGGAAGCATGGGTCTCTGTGTCCATAGCTCTAATCACTGGATTTCCATTAGCTGACTGCAAGCATAGTAGGTGTCACAGCACAGTGATAATAGTAGCAGGGCAGCAGTGAAGACAGATCTGTTGGAGAAGCAGGAAGGAGTAGTGGATTGAATATGATGCAGCCCCTGTGCGCCCCCCCTCTTTCTTCATCCACAGCATGTCAGCAGTAGGTAGAATGGGGATCCAAACAAATGAAGATACATGTCAGCTCTACATGTATTCCAGCAATTGGTTGCCTGTGAAACATTGTCCAGGCCAGCCTTTCTCTAAGGCCCCTTTCAGACGAACGGCTGTTTTGCCGCAGCTAAAAGCATGTTTATGTTTTGCTGGAATTCAAGACTCCAGGCACAGCGATCAGCTGCATTTGTACAGTGCTTTTAGCTGCGGTTGCGTTTAGCCGCGGCACGATATTGAACGGGGATCCGACTTGGATCCCTGCCAATACCAAGCACTGTGTCTAGTATGAATCTTAAGGGGGAACTCCACGCCAAATCTCAACTAAAAACCGGCATGGGTCCCCCCTACAGGAACATACCAGGCCCTTGGGTCTGCTTTGGATTTTAAGGAGACACCCCCTGCGCCGAAAAACCGGCGTGGGGGGGGTCCCCCCAAAATCCATACTAGACCCGTATCCGAGCAGCAGCCCGGCCGGTCAGGAAAGGGGTGGGGATGAGTGAGCGCCCCCCCCCTCCTTAACTGTGCCAGGCCGCATGCCCTCAACATGGGGAGGTAGGTGCTATGGAGCAGGGGGCTCCCTGTGGCCCCCCACCCCAAAGCACCCTGTCCCCATGTTGACGAGGACAGGCCTCTTCCCGACAACCCTGGCCGTTGGTTGTCGGGGTCTGCGGGAAGGGAGCTTATTGGAATCTGGGAGCACCCTTTAATAAGGGGGCCCCCAGATCCCAGCCCCCCACCCTAGGTGAATGAGTATGGGGTACATCGTACCCCTAGCCATTCACCTGGCGGAATAAAAAATGTAAAAAAAAACACACGAAACAGGGTAAAGTAATTTATTAGTCAGCTCCGGGGCCCCCCTCACTTCTTTAGCTCTTTTAAGAGGGGGGGCTGCTTCTTCGATGTTTTCTGGTGGGGGGGATGTCCTGCTCTTTGCCGTTCTGTTCCGCTGGGGGGGGGGCGCTTTCTTCTTTAGCCCTTGTACAGCAGCCCCCCTTCCGGGCTTCCTCCGACGTATTCGGCGGGGGGGGATGTGCAGGTCTTCGCCGCCGTCTGGTTCTGTTCCGCCGGGGCCGCTTTCTTCTTTAGCTCTTTTACAGCGCCCCCCCCTTCCGGGCATCCTCTGATGTGTTCGGCGGGGGTGACAGGGCTTCTGTCGCCGTCTGCTTCGATGTTGACACGTCGCTTCTTCCCGCTGGAATGGCGTGTGCACGGCTCGATTTATATAGGCCTCTTATGACGTCACAGTCCCATCATGCTCCGGTACCACCATGAGCATGCTGGGACTGTGACGTCATAAGAGGCCTATATAAATCGGTGCGAGCCGCGCACACAGCATTCCAGCGGGAGAAAGCGACGTGTCAACATCGAAGAAGAAGCAGAAGCAGACGGCGACAGAAGCCCTGTCACCCCCGCCGAACACGTTGGAGGATGCCCAGAAGGGGGGCCAGTGTAAAAGAGCTAAAGAAGAAAGCGCCCCCCCTGGCGGAACTGAACCAGACGGCGGTGAAGACCTGCACATCCCCCCCCACCGAACATGTCGGAGAAAGCCTGAAAGAGGGGGCTGCTGTAAAAGAGCTAAAGAAGAAAGCGCCCCCCCGGCGGAACAGAACCAGACGGGGACGAAGACCTGCACATCCCCCCCACCGAACACGTCGAAGGGGGCCGCTGTAAAAGGGCTAAAGAAGAAAGCGCCCACCCCGGCGGAACAGAACCAGACGGCGGCGAAGAGCGGCACATCCCCCCACCAGAAGACAGGGGGATATGCAGGGGGGATATGATCAACATGTACAAATATATAAGAGGTCCATACAGTGAACTTGGTGTTGAGTTATTCACTTTACGGTCATCACTGAGGACAAGGGGGCACTCTTTACGTCTAGAGGAAAAGAGATTTCACCTCCAAATACGGAAAGGTTTTTTCACAGTAAGAGCTGTGAAAATGTGGAACAGACTCCCTCCAGAGGTGGTTCTGGCCAGCTCAGTAGATTGCTTTAAGAAAGGTCTGGATTCTTTCCTAAATGTACAGAATATAACTGAGTACTAAGATTTGTAGGTATAGTTGATCCAGGGTAAATCCGATTGCCTCTCGGGGGATCAGGAAGGAATTTTTTCCCCTGCTGTAGCAAATTGGATCATGCTCCGCTGGGGTTTTTTGCCTTCCTCTGGATCAACTGTGGGTATGGAGTTGGGTGTATAGGATTTTACTGTGTTTTTTTATTTTTTGTTTTTTGTGGTTGAACTGGATGGACTTGTGTCTTTTTTCAACCTGACTAACTATGTAACTATGTAACTATGTAACTATGTAACATCAAAGAAGCAGCCCCCCTCTTAAACTAGCTAAATAAGAGAGGGGGGCCCTGGAGCTGACTAATAAATTACTTTACCCTGTGTCGTGTGTTTTTTTTTACATTTTTTTTCCGCCAGGTGAATGGCTAGGGGTACGATGTACCCCATACTCATTCACCTAGGGTGGGGGGCCGGCATCTGGGGGCCCCCTTATTAAAGGGTGCACCCAGATTCCGATAAGCTCCCTTCCCGCAGACCCCGACAACCAACGGCCAGGGTTGTCGGGAAGAGGCCCTGTCCTCATCAACATGGGGACAGGGTGCTTTGGGGTGGGGGGGCCACAGGGCGCCCCCTGCCCCAAAACACCTACCCCCCATGTTGAGGGCATGCAGCCTGGCACGGTTAAGGAGGGGGGCGCTCGCTCGTCCCCACCCCTTTCCTGACCGGCGGGTCTGGTATGGATTTTTGAGTGAGCGCCCCCCCTCCTTAACTGTGCCAGGCCGCATGCCCTCAACATGGGGAGGTAGGTGCTATGGAGCAGGGGGCTCCCTGTGGCCCCCCACCCCAAAGCACCCTGTCCCCATGTTGACGAGGACAGGCCTCTTCCCGACAACCCTGGCCGTTGGTTGTCGGGGTCTGCGGGAAGGGAGCTTATTGGAATCTGGGAGCACCCTTTAATAAGGGGGCCCCCAGATCCCAGCCCCCCACCCTAGGTGAATGTGTATGGGGTACATCGTACCCCTAGCCATTCACCTGGCGGAATAAAAAATGTAAAAAAAAACACACGAAACAGGGTAAAGTAATTTATTAGTCAGCTCCGGGGGCCCCCTCACTTCTTTAGCTCTTTTAAGAGGGGGGGCTGCTTCTTCGATGTTTTCTGGTGGGGGGGATGTCCTGCTCTTTGCCGTTCTGTTCCGCTGGGGGGGGGGGGGGCGCTTTCTTCTTTAGCCCTTGTACAGCAGCCCCCCTTCCGGGCTTCCTCCGACGTATTCGGCGGGGGGGGATGTGCAGGTCTTCGCCGCCGTCTGGTTCTGTTCCGCCGCGGCCGCTTTCTTCTTTAGCTCTTTTACAGCGCCCCCCCCTTCCGGGCATCCTCTGATGTGTTCGGCGGGGGTGACAGGGCTTCTGTCGCCGTCTGCTTCTGCTTCGATGTTGACACGTCGCTTCTTCCCGCTGGAATGGCGTGTGCACGGCTCGATTTATATAGGCCTCTTATGACGTCACAGTCCCATCATGCTCCGGTACCACCATGAGCATGCTGGGACTGTGACGTCATAAGAGGCCTATATAAATCGGTGCGAGCCGCGCACACAGCATTCCAGCGGGAGAAAGCGACGTGTCAACATCGAAGAAGAAGCAGAAGCAGACGGCGACAGAAGCCCTGTCACCCCCGCCGAACACGTTGGAGGATGCCCAGAAGGGGGGCCAGTGTAAAAGAGCTAAAGAAGAAAGCGCCCCCCCCTGGCGGAACTGAACCAGACGGCGGTAAAGACCTGCACATCCCCCCCCACCGAACATGTCGGAGAAAGCCTGAAAGAGGGGGCTGCTGTAAAAGAGCTAAAGAAGAAAGCGCCCCCCCGGCGGAACAGAACCAGACGGGGACGAAGACCTGCACATCCCCCCCACCGAACACGTCGAAGGGGGCCGCTGTAAAAGGGCTAAAGAAGAAAGCGCCCACCCCGGCGGAACAGAACCAGACGGCGGCGAAGAGCGGCACATCCCCCCACCAGAAGACATCAAAGAAGCAGCCCCCCTCTTAAACGAGCTAAATAAGAGAGGGGGGCCCTGGAGCTGACTAATAAATTACTTTACCCTGTGTCGTGTGTTTTTTTTTACATTTTCTTTCCGCCAGGTGAATGGCTAGGGGTACGATGTACCCCATACTCATTCACCTAGGGTGGGGGGCCGGCATCTGGGGGCCCCCTTATTAAAGGGTGCACCCAGATTCCGATAAGCTCCCTTCCCGCAGACCCCGACAACCAACGGCCAGGGTTGTCGGGAAGAGGCCCTGTCCTCATCAACATGGGGACAGGGTGCTTTGGGGTGGGGGGGCCACAGGGCGCACCCCTGCCCCAAAACACCTACCCCCCATGTTGAGGGCATGCAGCCTGGCACGGTTAAGGAGGGGGGCGCTCGCTCGTCCCCACCCCTTTCCTGACCGGCGGGTCTGGTATGGATTTTGGGGGGACCCCCCCACGCCGGTTTTTCGGCGCAGGGGGTGTCTCCTTAAAATCCATAGCAGACCCAAGGGCCTGGTATGCTCCTGTAGGGGGACCCATGCCGGTTTTTTAGTTGAAATTTGGCGTGGAGTTCCCCCTCAAGATTCATACCAAACGCAGCTAACACAGTGCACTGCGGTTACCTGCGGTTATGTGCCAATAGCTGCAGGATTTCGCAGCTGGACGCATCCAGTTCTATTTTTTCTATCCGCACAAAACCGCGGGGAAAAACACTGCAGGTAACCGTAGTGTGTGAATGATGTCATAGGAAAGCATTGTGTGCTTCTAGCTGCGGTAAAATCCGCAGCTAAAAGCACCATTCTATCCTTCCGTCTAAAAAGGGGCCTTATGGTATGTGAACTCATTCCTTTATTTTCTTATTGCTCATCCATTTAGAGGCTACATGGATTGAGAGAGGAATTAACATTACAGGTACAGATTTTTTTTGTATTTTTAATGCTAAAGAAAAGAACAGACAAGTTATAAACAAAATAACCAAAAAAATAAAACAAGAAATAAATCATTTGGTAAAAGGTTACTGTGCATACTAATAATTTTTCTGTAAAATATTACTTACTGCAGTCACAAATAGCATGTTCCCACAGACAAAAAGAAACTCTTTTATTACAGTAGAAATTGCTATGTAACTTTCTATAGCCAATGCCTATCTTTTACTCTGATGTCTCTTGATTTCTCTGGCCTTTTTTGACATTCAATGGTAACTGACAGTTCTGCTTATTCAGATGTATTTGCTATTTTGAAGCAGGTAGTCCCTCGTATTCCTTTCTACTGTTAAAAAAAAAATACTGAGTTGGCAACTGATAGATTTCTTGTTTTCACTCTTTTTCTGAGTCTTAAAACATTGTCTTTTAGGATTGCCTTGTTAATACAAGATAAAATGTACTTAAAGAAAAAAAATAATATTAAAAGTCAGCAGCTACAAATACTGCAGCTGCTGACTTTTAATATATAGACACTTACCTGTCCTGGGCGGCCGCGGTGTCGGCACCCAAAGCCGATCTCTCCCTCGGGTCTCGGGTGCTGCCGCCACCATCTTTGGTAGCCTTGCAGCTTCACTTCCTGGTTCCCTACTGCGCATGTGCGAGTTGCACTGCTCGATCCCACTTGTCCTTGATGTCTTCTGGGACCTGTGTGTCTCCCAGAAGACATCTGGGGGCAGAGTAGGCATCGGATGTGGCGTAGGTCTCCATGGTGATCTATGCTTGGAAGTGGGAGCAAATACCTGGATTACACAGGTATCTGCTCCCTTCTCCCCCCTGAAAGGTGCGAAATATGACACCGGAAGGGGGGGGGGATTCCAACAAGTGGAATGTTCAATTTTTGAGTGGAACGCCAATTTAAAGTAAATATTCCTCCATTTAAAAAATCTGCAAAGAGGTTAGCTGAATTTTTAAAAATGCAGGCCCACACACTTTGCTACTCACACATACCTACCTTTATTTTTATGCAAACCGAAGAAATCTGAAACCAGGAGTCCTCTAATATCCGCTTTTTAACTTGTGGGAAAAAATTCTGACCTGTTCTGGGTACTAATTGGGACAACTAGCTTACCCTTGTTCCGAGGACCACACAAACACATGAAAAGTGCATGTAGGTATCTGATGGTGCCTGTATTTTATTCAGACTCCCAAATTCACACTTTTTAGTCTTAAAATGTTTTTACATGACTTGCAAGCATGCATTACAAATATTGATACTGTAAGGCCGCGTACACACGGTCGTTCCAAACCGATGAGAATGGTCCGACGGGCCATTTCCATCGGTTCACCGCTGAAGTGGCCTGATGGTCTGATGTGCGTACACACCATCGTTCCAAAAACCGATCGGGTCAGAACGCGGTGACGTCAAACACACGACGTGCTGAATAAAACGAAGTTCAATGCTTCCAAGCATGCGTCGACTTGATTCTGAGCATGCACATGTTTTGAACCGATGCTTTCTGTACTAACCATCGGTTTGGACCGATCGGGCAGCGGGCCATCGGTTCGATTTTAAAGCATGTTTTAAAATTTTGGCCCGAAGGAAAACAGACCGATGGGCTATACACAAGGTCGGTTTGGACCAATGAAACTGAACCTTGGTCCATTCTCATCGGTTTTGTCCGACCGTGTATACGCGGCCTAATTCTTCCATGTAATTCTGCTGGACTAAAATTTGTTTCTGAAACTGTCATTCAAATGTCATTATGTTAACTTTGTACTGGCTTCAGTTATTGTGTGCAGTTTGAATTTTGCAAGCTGTCTGATTATAGGCTTGTAATGCAGACCCTGTTCTATGGGTGCGATTTTGGTAAACACACTAGCCATTCTCCACCCACTTTGTAAAACCAGTAAATGTAACGTTGATGGACATGAGAAATTTAGGTGTGTTAGCAGCTGTACTGCCGATGCACAAATTGTTCACAGACATTCCCCTACTGCCCTGCATATGCAGATAATATAAGAATATAATATAAGGTAGATGGCTTAAAATATGCTTGTAGAAACCACAGGAAATAAATACATTAAACTACTTAGGGTTTCAGATTTAAATGTATTGAAGTGAAAAGGTCAAGTTTAAAAAGTATTACATTTTTGCAAGTTCTCAGAGATTTATGCACTTTTTTGATTACGGTATATATGAGCAAAGTTTTGCTTGCATAATGTAAACTAAAAATGTCTAGGTGAACATACTGTAAAATTGTAGGAATTTAACAATTCTAATGAATCAAAGAAGCATAGAAAGTAGCGCACATTATACCTGCATTATCTTGTAGATGCTTACTATCTATAATATCTATAGAAAGAAAACAAACAAAGATTCCTGCAGCTCCTTTGGTTATCAGGGGTGATCCATCTACCACAATCAAAATAGGAGCAAAAAGGGCACAGGAGTATATTAAAAAATTGTCATTTTAATGGAACAGTGAAACAATATCTCATTCACATAAATGTAAGCATCTTAGGCCATAGTAAGTGTCCACAGATCAATCTGCCATGGAGCCCCAAAGTTTGAGGATCACCTTCTGACTGTCAGATGTAAAACTGGTACCAGCACGCTGGGCAAGGTCTAATGCTGACATATTTGGCATCTGTGGCTGCTCTAAAGCCTCATGGAAAGAAAAGAACCCTGTGCAGTAATGCAGGGCCACTGATGAGAGGGTACTGCTGGGATTCCTGTAGGGGCCCCATCACTTTAAAAAGTGGGCCCAGCTGGTAGATTTAAATTTTGAGAGGCATCATCTAAGTGCAGCTGCAGGGACTTTATTTCTGCTTCCCATCATGGCTCCCAGGTGGCCTAAAATATATTCCCAGGGACCCATAAGTTAATTAGGGGGGGCCCAGAATTCTTTAGCATTAAGGGACTTTTTGTTTTTTAATATCCCCACTCAGGCAGATTAACACCACCAGGAGCCACATTTTGCGATAACGAAATGAAGATGCCTTCCCTGGTGGAGTGATATCAGTCAGCAGCCTCATCATGGCCTGCCTCCTTTGGCAAGCAGGTGCTGAGGAGAGAGCAGACTCAGGCTGAGGGGGAAGTAGCAGAGGTTGGCAGCCAGCAGACATTATCAGTGGTGGCGGTGACACAGCAAGTGTGTCTGTGTGTGAATACACTGAGAATGACAGGCCACCACAGCAGGCTGTTACAGTGTGAGAGAAAGCATCAAATCTGCAATGAATTCTTTGTCTCCAAAAAGGTACAGTCACTAAGACACAGTAAGACCCCTTTCACACTGGAGGCATTTTTCACACACTAAAGGGCTAAAAATAGTGTCTGTTAAGCACCTGAAAAAAGCCTCCCCTACAGTCCCAGTGTGAAAGCATGAGTGCTTTCACACTGGAGCAGTGTGCTTGCAGGACGTTAGAAAAAGTCATGCAAGCAGCATCTTTGGAGCGGTTTAGGAACGGTGTATACACTGCATCTCCACCACCCCTGCCGATTTAAATGAATGAGCACTTTTCCGCTTTTCCACTTTTCAGGCGCATTTAACCCTTTTTTAGGCCACTAGCATGGGTTAAAAGTGCCCTGCTAGCGACCAAAAAGCGCTGCTAAAACAAAGGTAAAGTACCGCTAAAACTAGCAGCACTTTACAGCTAAAGAGGAACGGTGCCAGTGTGGAAAGGGTCTAACACACACACCACCCTGTACCGATGCCATTCCCTGGCTGTTGCCAATGATGAGGAATCATACAGCAGCTAAATGGGTTCATCATCATTATCATCATGATAATCATACAGTACTGGTACATTGAGCCACAGCACCTGTATTGTGTGATTTTTATGATGATAATGATGATATAGAATGATGATGAAATTCATCTTCAGGCCTCATTCACACAGGGCATGCTGCAGACATGCATCTCCCATACAGGGCTGTCTTTTACTGGCTTGGGAATGTATCAATTGTTGCATGCATCCCCATGCCGGAGTCCCATTTATTTCAGTCACTGTGTCCCAATATGTAATGTGTGCGGATATGTGGGTCCCAGTATGCATACAGCTGTATCAGTGCAACCATGTGTCCCAATAGAGATACATGGGATGCACACATTGGGGATTCACGCAACACTTTATGCATCCCCATGCCAGTAAAAGACAGCCCTACATGGGAGACCCATGTCTGTGAATGAGCCCCTTCCCTTGTGTTTGGGAAGGGGAGTGGTAAAAATGTTTGGCTCATCTGTGTGTTTTTTCACCTCTAACTACTCCCTCTTTTACTGCAACGTAGCTGAGGTGGGATAATTTATGCTGTGGCCATGATGCTTTTGTACAGCCAAAAATACCCCCCTTGTTGTGTTCAGCCATTTATGTTTTCCTGGGCCCTCCTATTATATCAAGTATGGTTGGCAGCACACAAAGGAGAAAAAGATCTGTTTCTCCCTCCCCTCTGTGACAAATGAAGCCAGAGCATACTTTCAGAAAGATCACTTTCAGTTTCAGTTCTGTATTGACCTGCCTGGTATGAGCTAGGAAAGCAAGGGATCAAATTGATCTGTGTTGGAGGGCAGAGGAGGGATCAGAGGTCTAATAGATCCCAGATCCCCCCATAAAGAAGACCCCTTACTGCCCAAGGTACAGTATGCAATAAAGTGGTAGGAGAGCAGGTTCAAGGGGTGGGGTTGAGGGCAGGGTAAGGGGGTCAGGTATGCTGTACGGGGCCCTATTATTTCCAACAGCAGCCCTATTTAGCCCCATTGTCAAGCCTTGGCACATTGATCTGTAGACACTTTCTATGTCCTAAGATACTTATCTGGATATTAATGAGATATTGTTTTATTTTTACATTTAAAGTACTCCTTTTTCACATATTCATATTCATTCATATTATGTTTCCTTTATCTTGTTTGCTGGAGATAACTATTAGTTGTGTATGAACCTCCACAGATGTCATATTTTAACATCAAGTGACAGAAGAATGAAAAAACTGAAAAAGATTTTAGCTGACCTCTTAAATTGTCACTCTTTTTGGATACTTACCTAGAAAGTCTGTGATAGTAGTCAAATTTTTTCTATTTTCTGGAAAACTGAAAATATGGTTTAAACTGTGCATAAATCAATATATTTATTTTTGTCCAAAATCGTAATGATTAACTTGCATGATCCAACTACACAAATGTGTAGCAACATGTATCCATGGATAAGTGTTAAACTGCAAAGGCAGTTGTGGCCTGATTTTGGTTGCTAATTGCTCAGTCAATTGTGCAAAAGTATTTACTATGCACTTTCTGTGATCACTGTACAAATGAACATTGAATACGTCTGTGCAACTGACTGTTTCAATTTGCGACCAATCATGAATGATTTTTAATTACACAGCTGACATACCTATATACTGAGCAAGCATGTTTGGAGGAAATATGTGTGTAAATCTGAGGCAGGAAATTATATAGTGAGGCATTATGCAATGTGTAGCGTAAACATGCAGGGTTAAACATGTAGGCATGCAGGGTCATTAGACTCATGCATTTTTGCCACTCCAGACTGCATTTCTAAGGGAATGGCAGCCCACTCTTATTAAAAGGAATGGAAAAATTCTAAATATACTGTACACAGTAGCTACCCTCACAAGGGTATTCAGCGTTTTCAGTTTTTAATCAGAAATAAAAATATTAAGGCCCCCTGGCTAATAAATGACATTCAGCCCTCCTGGCTAATAACATTCAGCCCTTCTGGCTAATAAATTACATTCAGCCTTCCTGGCTAATAAACTACATTTAGCCCTTCTGGCTAATAAATGACATTCAGCCCGCTTGGCTAATGAATGCAGCTCTTCTTTAGGCCTTATGCTTTAGGCTGTGGTCTGTCTCCCACAGACCAGGCACTCAGCAACTCGGTGCTGACAGCAAGAACCTCCTGACCTCCTAGGCTAGACCTCCTGTCTGCCAGGTGGAGCCGTCTCGAAGTGTGAGCCCTGAGCTCTATAGTTGGGATAAATAAGAACCCAGCCCACAGGTGTGTAATCAGCATGCCTGCCTGTGAACAAATCAGGCATAGTTTCCAAAACACAGCGTGACACGGGGTCACATCTCCACAGTAGTTACACATACATTAAGCTGCATGAACACACAAACACACCCACATACATACACCCACACGTACAGTATATATATATATATATATATATATATATATATATATATATATATATATATATATATATATACTGAAAGAAGACAACAGAGATACCAGAATAATATATAAGGAGCAAGAAAACAAAAAGAGTTGCCAGAATAATGCAAAATATTGGAAAAATAAAATAGTGCAGTAAATGGTAAGTATAGGCCAAGACTACAAGCTTCAGATACATATGCAACAGGCGTGGAAAAGGGTAGGTAACTTTTGATTAAGGAATGTTGGTAGGTGGGAAAACTGCACTTTATATGACAATGCACTTAATGTGTATAAATCACCAGAACCAGATGGCTTCCATCCAAGTGTCCTCAAACTTAGTCATGTTATTGCTGGACCATTATTCCTAATCTATAAGGACAGCTTACTGACAGGAATGGTACCAGCTGACTGGAAAAAAAAGCTAATGTGGTAACAATATTCAAAAAAGGCCTGAGATATATACCTGGAAACTATAGACCAGTCAGTCTGACATCAATAGTAGGTAAACTATTGAAGGGGATTATAAGGGATTATATCCAAGAATGTTCTGATACATTTTATATCAGTAGTAGTACATAGTATGGATTTATGAAGGATCTTTCTTGCCAGACCGACCTTTTAACATTCTTTGAGGTGCTAAACTGTAATTTGGATAGAGGAATGTCTGTGGATGTGTATATAGACTTCACCAAAGCACCTCTATAAAGTGTTATTCACAAATTGAGGTATGTTGGCATTGACAATAGTGCATGTACCTGCATAGAAAACTATCCAAGTACATACAGGGACACATCCAAAGGGTGATGGTAAATAAATAAAGTATCTTGTTATAGGTCTGGAGATGTAAGTGGCATACCCCAAGACTCTATCCTGGGGTCAATTGCGTTTAACTTGTACATAAATGATACAAAGATTGGAAAAAACACACATTAACCTCAGAGTTTGCTGACAATACAAAGCAGGGTAATAATCTCACAATAGGGTATAACAACCTTTTAAGAAGAGCTCAAGAAAATAAAGGGGGGGGGGGCTACATGGCAAAGGAGGTTTAATACTGAAAAAAATTATTGTAATGTGTTTGGGGACCAAACATATAAATTTGAAGTTACACACATCACTGACTATGATGGAAAAGGATCTAGGGGGTCCTAGTTGACCACGGGCTTAGCAATAGCATGCGATGCCAAGCTTCAAAGGGTATCTACTCAAGAGATAAAACTATATTCCCACCACTTTACTAAGCTTTGGTTTGGCTCCATTTTGAGTATGCTGTCCACTGTGTCCAGTTCTGGTCTGCAGTCCTCAGAAGAGGTGTGTTCTGGAACTGGAGGGAATCCAGAGAAGGACAACAAAATTGATAAAAGGACTGAAGGATCTTGGTTACAAAGAACAACTACCTGTACATACAATAAACAAATTCTTCCTGAAGAGGAGACACCTAATAGAAGATTTGATTGCAGTATACAAATATCTATGATACTAATGTAGGGAAAAATTATTCAGTCTCAGGTCACATAAGAAGAAAGAAGACACATGGCCATTGAATTAAGCTGAATGGGAAGCCGTTAAATTGCAAATCGTTCTTTACTATTAGAGTGGTAAGGATGCAGAACTCCATTGCACAAATGGTGGTGTCAGCGGGGAAGTGTCAATAATTTTAATAAGCTCTTAGATGGGCAACAAATGCAATATTTAGGGATATGGGAATTGATAGAGACATAAATAAAATGCACTCATACACCCACACAGGTTGAAATGTTTCATAAGGCAGATCTGATAGCCGCCAAGAGTGGAGAGTGATGTTTGTGGTTTGTCACTCCTTAGAAGTAGTGACAGCATTAGTTTTCTTATTTGATCTTTTTTTTCCCTTTATTTTCACCCAGTGACCTTGCTGGTAACACACTTCCTGTAATTGACAATGTAAACTCTCCACACTGAATCCCTAGTGGAGCAATGTTGTTCTCCTAGGACAGGACTACAGCAAATGATTTGTTTTCCAACCAATGTAGCCATTTTTTTAGTATTTTTTACCATTTATTATGAGATTGTGGGAACAAAATCTTATTGAGAAAGTTCAAGTGAAAATATAGATTTTTTTTGGCTTAGCTGATATGTAGCAAAGCCTAACCAAGTGAATATGAACCCTGGGGCTAGATGTTTAGTCCGATAGCTCAATACTAAATAAAAAATGGTGCGGTTCACAAAAGCTGTCCCTGGAGCCTGTTTTAGCATGTCCAGGGGGATTTCCTATTTCCTCTATGTTCATTTTTTTGTTACAAGGATGTTTTAAAAGGCTAGTTCACCCCATAGCCCAGTGTACTGCAATGCACTCATTTTCATGTGATGCAATGCACATAGGCAGCCCATTCAAAATGAATGAACTGACAACTATATACAGTATACAGCGTGTTACCATTTTTTGCGTAATGTGCATTTTAATGTAGGTCATGACATACTGTTATGGTGTGAACTGATTCCAAATGAAAATGTAGGGAATTCAATATGGGATAATAAAGATTCCTTGCCCTCTCATTCAAAACCTTTCTTACAGGGCACTTATACACCTTCCCGCCCAGACCAATTTTTAGCTTTCAGCGCTGTTGCATTTTGAATGACAATTGCGCGGTCATGCTACACTGTACCCAAACTAAATTTTTATCATTTTGTACCCACAAATAGAGCTTTCTTTTGGTGGTATTAGATCACCTCTGGGATATTTATTTTCTGCAAAAAAATATAAAAAATGACCGAAAATGTTGAAAAAAAAGTATTTTTTTTGTTTCTGTTATAAAACATTGTAAATAAGTACGTTCTCTCCTTCACTGATGGGCACTGATGGTACTGCACTGATGGGCACTGATAAGGCGGCACTGATGGGCACCGATGAGGTGGCACTGATGTGGTGGCATTGATGGGCACTAATATGCGGCACTGATGGGCGGCACGGATGGGCACTGATAGGCAGCACTGATAGGCGGCATGGATTGGCTTGGATAGGCGGCATGGATGGGCTTGGATAGGCGGCACGGCTGGGCACGGATAGGCGGCACGACTGGGCACAGATAGGCGGCACGGATGGGCACGGATAGGCGGCACGGATGGGCACGGATAGGCGGCACGGATGGGCACAGATAGTTGGCACAAATGGGCATAGATGGGCACTATTGTATGTGTTGTACTAATGGATGCCAATCAGTGCCAAACAATGCCTGCCAATCAGTGATGCCCATTGTGGGCACTGATTGGCATCCATTGCGGCACTGATTGGCATCCATTTTTTGTGTCCTCATCCCTGGTGGTCTAGGGTGGCATACCTTTATTTTTATTTAATCCCTGGTGGTCTAGTGGGCATCCCTGGTGGTCCAGTGGGCATCCCTGGTGGTCCAGTGGGCATCCTCGGGGGGGCTGTGCTGATAATCGATCAGCACAAACCCCCCCTGTCACAGGAGCAGCCGATCGGCTCTCCTCTACTCGCGTCTGACAGAGGCGAGTGAGGAAATGCCGATTACCGGCTTTTCCTGTTTACATCGTGATCAGCCGTGATTGGACACGGCTGATCACGTGGTAAAGAGTCTCCGTGAGAGACTCTTTACCTTGATCGGTGTTGCGGGGTGTCAGACTGACACCCTGCAACAACGATCACCGCGATGCGCGCCCCAGAATCCTGAGGACGTCATATGACGTCCAGTCAGGATTCTACAACCACTTTGCCGACGTCAATTTGTCATTGGCGGGCGGCAAGTGGTTAAACTAGTAAAGGGTACTAGATAGATAGATAGATAGTCATTTGTACCTCCTTTGCTTGTATATTTTTGCTTTTGTGTTGATTCTGTTCCTGTTCAGAACATTTATGATTTCCCAATCTAAAACATTTTCATCCCATTTTAAGCCTTATGCATCTGCATCAGTGCAAAGCTTCTATAAATGTCGTATGTGTAAGCAAATTTAATATTGTCTATTTCCATGCAGAATAATTATTCAAAGAAAAACAAGGTGTTTATGTTCACATTGCTATTCTGTTCATTTTAAACTCCTTTTCCATGCAATTTTTAAATAACATTTCCCAGATATGAATTTGAGTACAATAAATGACATCCTTGCAAATTTCCAGAGCAATTCCGTTTGTGAGCATTTAATTCACAGCAAAGGCTCTCGGAGCCACAAATCTCATTGCCATGGCAACGTCCAATGCAGTGTTTCATCATTAAAATGTCAATCAATTACATCTAAGGATCAGACATCAGGAAAAGAAAATAATGTATTTGCAAAGGTAAAAAACATGCTGAGAAATACTATGAAAATACAGGTTTATCACCATTAGCTGACTGCTTCCTAACAATGGTGTTTTTTTTAATTATTATGCTGTTTTTAAAGAAATTGCTTTTACCTCAAATTTAGTATTGATACAGACAGAAATGAAATATCGAGCCTACAATGTTACCTCGGGTTACAAACAGATTCTGAAAGAATGCAGATTAGCGTTTTGGAAGAACAGTAGTAAGGATTTGTTCTTGTGAGATAAAAAGGGAACATGTTTTCTTATATTGTTTTTTCTTCAGGATCAGCACAACACAAACCAAGCATGGAAGAGTCATGCTTTATGGCCAAACTAACCAAATAATCCTGCCTAGTGATCAGCAAACAACATAAAATGTACTCCAGGGGATTCAGCTATCCTCACCCTGCACCCCTTTTAGACCTGTAAATGTCTTTATAAAAGATGAAGATTAACATTTAAAGGAAAAGGCATGCTTTGCTACAATGACACTAGTTAAAGCTTGTTTGATTAGCTAATTCATTTTTTCATCAGACACTGGTGGCAAATAGAAAAAAAAATCTAGAGGATCTAGGGTTATGGTCATAAGTACCGTATTTATCGGTGTATACCGCGCACTATTTTGCCCTGAAAATCAGGGCAAAATCGTGGGTGCGCGATATACGCCGATACCCGCTTTCCCGCCACGAGTTTGAATACTGCGCCCGCATATAGCGAGCGCAGTACACTCGTGAATCTTTGGGCAGTCTCTGCGCCTCTCGTACTGACGTCCTGAGCGTACAGGACGTCAGTGCGAGAGGCGCCCGAGCCTGCCCGAAGATTCACGAGTGTACTGCGCTCGCTATATGCGGGCGCAGTATTCAAAGTCGTGGCGGGAAACGAGCGGGAGGACGCCGCAGAAGGACGCCGGACCCGCCGAAGATGGACACCGGACCCGCCGAAGATGGACGCCCGACCCGCCGAAGAGGACACCCGAAGCCGCAGAAGGACGCCGGACCCGACGAGGCCGCAGATGGACGCCGCGCAAGACACCAAAACTGTAAGTACAAAAAAACAAAAAATCTTTTTTCCCACAGGATTGGGGGCCACTTTGGGGGTGCGCGGTATACGCCAGAGCGCGTTATACCACGATAAATACGGTACACACTTTGTAATACCTCTCCATGTGGTGCGGGTGCCTCCATTTCCACAGGCTTCCCGACACGGCGGGGAGACGTGTTTTAATTCACGATTCTCCCCATTGCTATGCTCCCATTAGGATGTGCCATTCCACCTGTGCCAACAGATGAAAAAAGAAAATAATGTAGTGCCAAAACTATAAAGAAGGGGGTAACCACTAATTGGTTGTGAGGATGTGACCTCTATAGTGAGAGTTGTATTTAGGAAAAACAAACTCCGTGAAATGATCATACATATATAACAGAGCTATATTAACTCTGAGTGCTAGTGATATACCTGGATGGTATTAAGTAGCATACAAAAGAAAAATCTTAAGTGATAAAGTAATTATAAATGTGAACAAACACAAAAATAAATGTTCTGAAAAGTAGGAAGGGGGGCACTCCCAGAGCCTCCCAAGAGCTGACTGTTCGTCACTTCAGTTGGAAAACACCTCTTCCACATCAATGGAGAATCCTTTCCCTCAGAAATTGCACATCTTCAAAAGGACATTCCTTGGCATATAAAAGTTGGGGTACTCTTACCAGCTTTAGTTGACCCACAGCTCACCGTATGGTGGGTAGGTCCTCAGGGCTTGTATATGCTGGCCGTCCTTCAGAAAGGTCCATACCACCAACACTGTGCCAATTTCATGTTATCTGCCTGCTGTGGTTTTTTCTTTGATGTACCGTGGGGAACAAATTTTCTCTATCGTTTGGGTCTTTTATAATTTTTACAACTTTTATACATTGGACGATTTCCTTGCTGTGCATTATTTTTAATGAGATTTGGACTATCTCTTTGTTGTGTCAAAATATTTTTGATCAAGAATTTTAAATAAATTTCTACACTATGAGGAGGTGTTTTTTTCCCTCTTTTCTCATATCCCTCATGAAATTGGGAGTTTCCCCTCCTTACCATCTTATGTGACGTTCCTGTGGCTGGTGTTACTAACTCTCCTTCTGGGATCCATCCGGAGCATCGGAATTGGGACATCCATCCACCCATTGGTGCAACTGAAGGACGGCCAGCATATACAAGCCCTGAGGACCTACCCACCATACGGTGAGCTGTGGGTCAACTAAAGCTGGTAAGAGTACCCCAACTTTTATATGCCAAGGAATGTCCTTTTGAAGATGTGCAATTTCTGAGGGAAAGGATTCTCCATTGATGTGGAAGAGGTGTTTTCCAACTGAAGTGACGAACAGTCAGCTCTTGGGAAGCTCTGGGAGTGCCCCCCTTCCTACTTTTCAGAACATTTATTTTTGTGTTTGTTCACATTTATAATTACTTTATCACTTAAGATTTTTCTTTTGTATGCTACTTAATACCATCCAGGTATATCACTAGCACTCAGAGTTAATATAGCTCTGTTATATATGTATGATCATTTCACGGAGTTTGTTTTTCCTAAATACAACTCTCACTATAGAGGTCACATCCTCACAACCAATTAGTGGTTACCCCCTTCTTTATAGTTTTGGCGCTACATTATTTTCTTTTTTCATCTGTTTACACTTATCCACTGGTATGTTGGCTGCCTATTTACACTATATATACACTTAGATTTGTTTAGCGCAATATATTCTTTTTATATATTATTCCACCTGTGCCATCCGGGGGAGCATTACCGTGTAAGCGGCATTCCTGGATCACCTCCAGATTTGCCATGACGCCGCATGCATGCGTGGCCTCGGCCCCGCATGCGTTTTTGCGTCATGACACCACGCAATTGCGATGGAGGTGACGGCAGTGGCTGAAGCACCAGCTTACAGGAACGCCAAGGGAGTAAAGGGTTAACAATGGTTAACCATGTGGTTGATGAGGGAATGGATGAGGGGGAGGAATAAGACGACACCTGGCAATAATTGGCTTAGACCCTATTTAATGTGCCTAATTTTCCCGGGTCTCTTAGTGATCCCGGAAGAGCTCTCTCCACATACACTGATAGGATGCAAGCCCATGTGAGTACTAGATCCAGCATACTACATATATTCATACTGCTTTTGCACATTATACTACACTCTGTAGTTACTTAGCAATATCATTACTGCTTTAAAATACATATATATCTACACTTATTTACAAATACCAGCACTGGGACATACAATCACACTGACCTTCACCATTCACACATATTTTCTTTTACTTTTGACATTTTAAATTTTCTGCTCATGTCACCTGATTGGTTAGTCTTTCTTGTTTTGTTTCTTCACTTTTCACTACACATATTGCTCTTTCTCCTCACTTTTTCTATGTCTTTTTTTCTTTGCACAGTATTGTACACACATTTGTACTCCCAAACCCATACATGGTGCATTAACATGCACTCTGTACCTATACACCCATACACACACACACACACATTACTTCTGCACCACACATTTTCTGTCATTTTTTCAATCACTTCATCCACCAGCAGCACTCTGCATTCACTATCATATTATACCTACCACGTCTATGGTTCTGGTATATTTAAAAACAACAATAACATGATATTCTGATTTTAGTATAATACCTTCATACTCTACCATATTCCTTTATACATATTTATGCCAAGATCTCATAAGTACACAATGACTTTATATTCTTATTATAAATACATATTGAATCATTATGGGTGTCGTCTTTTTTTCCTAGCCCCCCCCCTCTTGCAGGTCTACACCCGAGACTCCCTGCAAGCCTCTGTTTGGTTGACTCCTGCCTGGAGAGACGGGGGATGTTTTTCATGGGGATATTGGGATCCTTTGTCTGCACCACGACCATCATCTCTGGTTACATATCATCTCTTATATGCTTCGAGCGAATACAAATCCCCCTGAAGACCAATTTGTGGTCAAAACGCGTTGGGGTATTCTTATGTAAGCTACTTCATCAATGGCACTATATATCATTCCATTGTATCATTTAATATTTAATCATTGTTGAGATAGGTCTCAAATTGTCTGTAACCTGAATGTATTTAATATTACAACTATCTGCATCTTCATAACTCGTGATACAGAAACCTAGTAAAGATCTCAGAAACCTAGTAAATATCTCTTTTATACATTTCCATGTTTTTGAATTTAATATACTTTACACAGTATGTCGCTTAAAATCCCCCGGGGGGAATTTCTCCATTTTTTTCTTTACACTTTGTAATATAGTCCAGCTCATTAGTACTGTTGCCTTGCCCATTGTAATATAATGTCTTGGCTCAAAAATGCCTAGCGTGACCCTGCCTACTTTTGTTTTCAGAAAAACATTTTGGGGGCACCATCTCTTTCTCTAACTGATAGATAATCTACCTCTACTCTTATAAATACTAATCCTGCTTCATAAAAGAAGACCAAGATGTACCCATTGCGGCCACAAAGCGTGTTAAGTGAATTATTCTAATTCACAATTTTTAACCACTTCTCATCCCTTATTGGTTTATTCTTGAGAGCACGTGGTTATTCCAGGATCATGGCTGCAACCATGATCCTGGTATCAGTTTTAAAAGCCAGCTGTAAAAGAAATCCAAGCAGGTCTACAGCTGCCTGATCACTTTTACAGAGTGCTCAAAGGGGCCCCCTCCCATCTTTGCCCGACACCATTCTTGGGCTCTCCCATGCCATCAGGTACCCGCAATCGCTACGTTTCCACCTGCTGCTGCCGCTCTCCCCTCAGATGATGGACACAGCACTCAGCACAACTGCTTTACAGATGAGCTTGTTTACATAATTTATCCTGTGAATAGCCCATTATGGGGGCGATTGAACATGTTATAAAATACTACAATTAGTGGCACTTTCCCGTCTCCCCCTCCTTCTTTTTATACCACAGAGTAAGCTACGCTCTTGGATCAGCTGCCCTTAGTTTCGGATTAACCAGTGACTTTCCTTGTTTATTATATTTATTGCCTCTGCCCCTACTCAATTATGTTCAACGTACTATGGTAACAGTATATTGCTATGGTCACAGTGTGTAAAAAAAACAAAAAATTGTAAACAAAATAAATAAAAAAATATAATACAAATATATATTTATTTTTAATTATATATTTTTTTTCTGTACTGTCACCAGTCAGTGTCCCTGATCAACACCACACCAGTTATATAATGATGCTGATCACAGTATGTAAAAAAATAAATAATAATATTTATTAATTTTCCCAAAAATGATGACAAAAAATTGCAACTTCAAAAAACCCACAATGCCTCTTACTAAATACCTTGGACTGTCTACTTTTAAAAAAATTGGTCATTTTTTTTTTGGGGGGGGGGGTATTTGTACTGTCCTGATATTTTTGGCCTCAAGAAATTAGATAGGCCGTCAGTACATCAGGATTAATCAATTTTCAGATATATTCCATAGTTAGATTACTCTATAGGTTTCCTACAGACTAAATAATATACACTGATTTGGGTTTTCTTCACCAAGGAAATGTAGCAGAAAACATTTTAGGGGTACATTTTTGAAGAACAATTATTTGTTTGCAAAATTCTACAGAAACAAAGAAAGTTTTTTTTTTTCAAAATGTTAAGTCTTTTTCTTATTTATTTAGCAAAAGATACAAAAAAAATTAAATACCACCAAAATAAAGCTGTTAGTGTGAGCAAACTGATAATAATTAAGTTTGTACGACCGCACAATTGTCATTCAGTGCTACAACACTAAAAGCTAAAAATTGTCCTAGGCAGGAAGGGGGTAAATGTGCCTTGTATAGAAGTGGTAAAAAAAAAGGATGTCCCTACTCTTAATGATACAAGCTTGGTACACTTTAAACGGTCTAGGCTAGTGTCTCCTTAGTTGTGTACTGTTACTGTATTGTAATATTTGCAGTGGCAATGTTTCCTAGATAGCATAAGGCTGCTACTGACTGATTTTTCTTGTCGTTTGAAATCTCTCTTTAACTAATCCTTTCCGATATGTGATCTAACATATTCTAACACTCTGTTGTTACTGTTGAATTATTCTATTTATGCATTTGATATAAACTATTCAGCACTGTGTTTTCCATTTTGTTCCACTGAGAGTTTAGCAAAGATCACAAAAACAATGTTTTTCTCCATCTCCTCGTTACCTCATTTTTTTTATCAACCTCTTGCTGACTTTCTCTGCTGGTTTTTCACATTGTTTACCAACTCAAATAATAAGTCACAATGGTGCCATTAAATCTTCTTTTGTGAAACGGGTTACTTAGGACCAAAGTGGAATATAATGTAGCTGACACACAAAAACATACCTAAATGTAACACTCACATCAATGAACTTCCCATTACGGGACTTTTACTATTATCAAGGTCCTAGAATGATTTACAACACATTTATACTGTGTTAATTTTCACTTACATAATGCAGATATGGGCCCAGATTCAAGTAGAATCGCGCAATATTTGCGTGGGCAAAGAGCAAATTTTTTTCTCTGCGCCCACGCAAATATTGCTCTTTGCCCGCGATTCACGGAGCAGTTGCTCCGTAAATTGCGCGGGCAATATGCTAAGCAGCCGGGCGCAAGGCTGCCTAATGTAAATGATCCCGCCGGGGGGTGGGAATCATTTAAATTAGGCGCGCTCCCGCGCCGAGCGAACAGCGCATGCTCCGTCGGGAAACTTTCCCGACGTGCATTGCGGCAAATGACGTCGCAAGGACGTCATTTGCTTGTAAGTGAACGTGAATGGCGTCCAGCGCCATTCACGGTTCACTTACGTAAACGACGTGAAATTTGAACGTCGCGAGCGGGAGGCACAGCTATACTTTAGCATTGGCTGCGCCTGCTATTAGCAGGAGCAACCTTATGCTAAAGGCGCCGTACGGAAACTCCGTACCTTGCGTACGCAGGGCCCGCGCAACTTTTGTGAATCGGTGGTAGTATGCAATTTGCATACTACACGCCGATCACAAAGGCCGCGCCCCCTAGCGGCCAACACAAGAATGCAGCCTGGGATGTGAAGGCATAAGGAGGCTTATGTTTGTCACATCCTAGGCTGCATTCGGTGTAACGAGGTTCCTGAATCAGGAGCACTCGTTACACCGGAGCAAGTAAGCACTTGCGCCGCGCAACTATGGTTGCGCGGGCGCAAGTGCTTCTTGAATCTGGGCCATGGGGTTCTCTAGAATGTCTCCAAGCATGATAACAATGTGCATAAAGAATTCAGAATGCATTGGAGCCAGGGTTAACCCAGTGACTAGCATTTTCAGGAGGTGACCCCCCCATATTTCTGTCAGTTTAGGTAATCTTTAAAGAGAAATGCCACAGGATGAAAGTTTTCAATTTGTACAAACGTTTATAAACACTGTGGCAATACATGCAGAGACTGCATGTACTGCAAACTGTGCCCAAAAAGAGGACAGAGCTGAGCAATAGGGCAGAGAGACCAAGAGACTGAAGAACACCAAATGCTATTGACTGAGCTGTAAAAATAGACTGTAAGAAATTGGGCAGTACAGAGGGTCTGTCAGAGACTGCAAGAGACCACATCACACTAAGAGACTGCTATAAAGAACACTGCACCATACTGCCCAATGTTGCTGCTGCTTCCTCTGAGGTTTCCTGTCCTCATGTTGCTGCTGCTTTGTGTGGCCTCTCCTTTCTACCTGTTGATTTTGTGTTTATTAATTGATTCCCCTTAAGGGTGGTACACACAGGCCGAATATTGGCCGGTATTGGCTGGTTCAACAGCAGCCTGTTCATCTGAAGTTGGTCTAACAACTGGCTTTTATTGAACGGGCAGTGTTCAATCAGCACTTGCAGCCAAAGGCTGTGAGTACTGTACAGTGTGTTATGGTGGGAGGGGGGGGGGTAGTCTCCCTATCAGAACACAATAGCTTAGCTGGGGAGATCACCATACTAACATTACTTAGTTAGTATGGTGACCTCTCAGTTTTAATTTTCAAATTGCTGGGTTATACCTAGCATTAGTCTTCTTTGGGTACTTCTGTATTACAAAGTTTCTTCCTGTCTGTTGTCACATGCAGAAGCATTCAATGTATGCCTTTGGGCATGCTCAGGGCTTTTTGTCAGGGGGAACTCAGTTCCACCACCTCTGGCTCAGACCCTTTGGTGCCTGTTCACCACAATCACTTGTAAACACAGAAGTCTGGTGTAACGGTCACCACCGTTTACGACCTTCCATCCCATCCACGACAACAGCTCATCTGACACACAGACAGACCAGCAGGCATCCCATTTTCCCAGAATCAAGACGAGACACGCAGCTCTGTACTTGTTCTAAATGTAATGATACTTTAATGATTTCTCTCAGTCTTTTTATATAGTACAACAGGTCACAGAATTTACAGGAACAATCAAACTGCCCCCCCAATCACACACTAAGGCTAATTACTAAACATTCCTCAATTACTAACAACAAAAGCCTTCACCCACTCCGTCTCTGCATACCGCTTGACACCTCTGAGCATCAATAGATTGTAGACAGGGTTATCACACATAAGCAGTCTTTAGTATGCATAATTAGAGTTCTGGGAGCAGACCTGGGATTAACACCTGTCTGTTACAACACCTTTACACAAGGACAATGGAATGTCCTCCAAGCCCTGATGCAATTAGCATGTCACTAGACTAATCATAGAAATGAGTCATAGAATATTGACTGGTTGGGGTCACAATTAACCAACATCTTGTAGTCTCTCAAGATCCTGCAATATGAACTGTCCGTGATGTCAAATCTCATGTAATCCATGAATTACGATTCACTTGCCACTCCATGCCCAAAGGGCACAGAGTGGACTCAGACCCAAGAGTTATCAGTGACGCTGACACAGGAGTATCCTCCATCCTCACAAAGTCTCTGTTTGTCCCGGGTCATTCCGTTACATCTCTCCCCTTTCGGTGGGAGACTGACACAGGAGGAGACCCCAAACGGGTTGACTCCGAAGTTAGTCAGTAGTACCAGTCCTCCAATGCTGGTATCCATACCGTACCCCAAATAAATTGCTCCAAACAGAGCATTACTCACCCAGCCAACCTCTGTCTCTCTCAGAGAATCTGCCTGCCGCTGGGGAGAGGCCTGGACTGGCCCTTCTCCCTGGAGTCCTTTCAGCTGCTGGAGAGAAGACAGGGTGACTGGGCTCAGTTCCTCATGCTGCTGGGGATCTGGGCCAACTGGCCACCATCCCTGGGGTATACCAGTGGAGACTGAAGTCCCATCCACTGGTGCAGGAACTCCCTCTCCTGCTAGGTGAGAGCAGAGACTTGTGGCACTCTGCTCCGTTGCCAGCCCTTCTGCTGGGTCGCTTTGAGGGGAGACCACAGTCCCATCACCCGATGTCAGCTCAAGCTGCAGTTGTGTGCAGCAGCCAGTATCATCCTGCCCTGCTGCCAGGGATTCAGCTGGGGGTAAATGCTTTACCACCACAGCTTGTTGCTGGGGAGAGGGGCCAATTGCCCCGTCTCCCTGGAACTCCACTTCCATGGTGACTGGTCTCTGTACCTCTCCCCTCTCTTCAGTTGGTGCTGCTGTGACTTCTGCTGCTGCAGCACCTCTTTGCTCTAGCCAAGTGGCATCCACAGCCGCTATAACCCGGTCTATGATCTCCGGTGGAGGATTAGGTCCATACTGTGCCAGTCCACGTCTAACAGCCCGGTCCCAAAACTCTTCATCGGGTGTCCTGTCTGTTACGCTGGGCCTCTCAGCTCTATCCATTTCGACAAGTTGTGCGATAATGTCCCTTCTCTTACGGTTGCAGGCCGATCTGCCCCGGCTCTCCAGTAAGTCCTTGAGGGAAGAGAGCTTCAGCCGCTCATACAGCGTCTCCATCGTCCTGTGTCCTTGTAGCCGTCCTTTAAGGGATGGAATTATCCCACTGCTGTGCCACCACTGTAACGGTCACCACCGTTTACGACCTTCCATCCCATCCACGACAACAGCTCATCTGACACACAGACAGACCAGCAGGCATCCCATTTTCCCAGAATCAAGACGAGACACGCAGCTCTGTACTTGTTCTAAATGTAATGATACTTTAATGATTTCTCTCAGTCTTTTTATATAGTACAACAGGTCACAGAATTTACAGGAACAATCAAACTGCCCCCCCAATCACACACTAAGGCTAATTACTAAACATTCCTCAATTACTAACAACAAAAGCCTTCACCCACTCCGTCTCTGCATACCGCTTGACACCTCTGAGCATCAATAGATTGTAGACAGGGTTATCACACATAAGCAGTCTTTAGTATGCATAATTAGAGTTCTGGGAGCAGACCTGGGATTAACACCTGTCTGTTACAACACCTTTACACAAGGACAATGGAATGTCCTCCAAGCCCTGATGCAATTAGCATGTCACTAGACTAATCATAGAAATGAGTCATAGAATATTGACTGGTTGGGGTCACAATTAACCAACATCTTGTAGTCTCTCAAGATCCTGCAATATGAACTGTCCGTGATGTCAAATCTCATGTAATCCATGAATTACGATTCACTTGCCACTCCATGCCCAAAGGGCACAGAGTGGACTCAGACCCAAGAGTTATCAGTGACGCTGACACAGGAGTATCCTCCATCCTCACAAAGTCTCTGTTTGTCCCGGGTCATTCCGTTACATCTGGTTTCTGTGTTTACAAGTGACAGCTTTGTAACCCTCTGAACTCTGCACTCGGTATGTAATGCAATTCTGGTATTTAATGCCCCTTTAAGACCCTTCTACTGTTTGTGAAATCTGAACAGGTCGTGGTTGAGTTCCTGCACCTATTTTCTGAGAAAAAAAGCTCTGGGCATGCTGTATTCATGGGGTGCACAGCCACGTATGCCCACATGCCAGCAGCCTTGATAAGCTCACAGTCTGGGTGTACAATGTTTGACTTATAGGTAAAATTATATTTGGTCTTTTGGATTGACATAACTACCAACTCTGCTTCTCTGACATTACTTGAACTCCACTTGCTCTGACCCTGTTATGAATTCTTTGATGCTTTTCTTCCATATTCCTCTTTATACATTTTTAAATTATTGGCAATAACTGCACACATCATACATACTAGGAAAAATACAGCTAGGGGAATCAATTGATCTGGCGGTTTTGGTAGATCATAAGCTTAAAGAGGAAGTAAAACCTTGGATATTTTTTTTAAATAACCTGCAAGAGAAAGGCACAATGAGCTAGTATGCACAGCATACTAGCTCATTATGTGTCACTTACCTGAGATCGAAGCCCCCAAAGTCCGCCTCAGTCCTGTCCACCACTGCCGCCATGTCCCCTCGTTGCTAGTTCCTGTTTTCACCGTGCTGTGCTTGGCCAGAGCGATGATGACGTCAGTGCACTTGCGTCGTTGCCTACGGCGTGCATGCACCGTAGACAGCGGTTCCCGTTTCTGTGAAAATATTTTCTTAACCGTGTAGGTTAAGGAGATATTTCTTGCACCTACTCTACAGGTAAGCCTTAATCTAGGCTTACCTGTAGGTGCAAGTGTTAACAGTGGGTTTACAACCACTTTAATAATGGCATACAATGCCAAGCTCCAGTTTCCAACGCAAGCACAATCATGTCTTGTATTAAAAGACACATGGTCTGCAGAGAGAGAGATATCATGTTTCCCCTGTACAAATCATTAGTAAGACCTCATCTAGATTCTAGAATATTCAGTTCAGTTTTTGGCATCAGTTAATTTTAAAGTACTGGCATATTGGGGAACTGGAGAAAGTGCAGAAAAGGGCAACAAAACTAAAAAAAGAGGCATGGATGAGCTCAGCTATAGGGAAAGATTAGAGGAACTGAATTTATTCTGTCTTGAAAAGAAGCAATTAAGGGGGGGGGGGGATTATTATCAATATGTATAAATGCATAAGTGGTTCATAGAGCGAACTTGGTGTAGAGTTATTTACTTTAAAGTGATTGTAAAATCAGATTTACAAATAACTGGTATTCCCTCTGTTGTATGAAGATATTACGTACTGTGTGTCAGTTGTTCTAAAATTATCATCTTAAATACCTTTTTGCACAGCTCTGCTGTGTGGTCACGTGGCCTTCCTCCGCTCTCCTTCTCTGATCTAAGCCTACTTTCACACTGGGGCGGTGCCGGCGTTAGCGGTAAAGAGACACTTGTTTTAGCAAGCGCTTTACCACCTCTTTTCGGGTGGTAGTGGGGCTCTTTTACCCCCAAGAAGGGGTTAAAATAGGGTTAAAAATCGCCATTGATGTTGCGCTGCCGAAGTGGTGCCCATGCATTCCAATGGACAGGGGCAGTGTGGGAGTGGTGTATACACAGCTCCCACACCACCCCAAAAGATGCTGCTTGCAGGACCACTGTATCATGGATCAACAGCCATGATTACCATTGGTCAGTACAGCTAGGGGGAACAGGCATGATCAACCAGATATTTTACAACATACAACATTTACAACTATGGAAAGGTTTCTTCACAGTAAGAGCTGTGACAATGTGGTATACATTTACTCAAGAACAGGTTCTGGCACGCTCAGTAGATTGTTTTTAAAAAAAAGGCCTGGATTCTTTCCTAATTGCACAAATTATAACTGGATACTAATATTTATAGGTACAGTTGAACCAAGTAATATCTGATTGCCTCTTGGGGAATCGGGAAGTTTTTTTTTTCCCTGCTAGGACAAATTGGATTATGCTTTATCGAGGTTTGTGCGTTCCTCTGAATCAACTGTGGGTAAGCCTAGGTTCACACTGCTGCGAATTCGAAATCGCGGTAAAATGCGCGATTTTACCGCGATTTCGCGGCCGCGATTTTGCCGCGATTTCGGCCGCAATTTAATGTAAATCGCGGCCCGAAATCGCAAAAAGTAGTACAGGAACTACTTTTTGAAATCGCAGATGCGGCGTCGCACTGATTAGGACAGTGCCATTGCCGACAATTGCCGCCGTTTTGAGATGCGATTTGACATGTCAAATCGCATGTCAAATCGTTCCAAATCGTACCCAGTGTGAACCAGGGCTAAAGGATAATTTATATAGATCTTTGATTAGTTTAGGTGTTTTGTTTTTGAGGGGGGTTAGGGGGGTTGAATTGGATGGACTTTTTTCAACCAGATTAAAGCATTTTTTACCCCAACACTCACATATTCCTGATATCTCAAAGCTGTACTGTGTACTTGTATTAGAAAGTATCCTGTGCTCTTTGTATTTTTCCTGTATGTGAAATCCCTGGGGTTCTTGCTAGCCCCCCTTGCTTTCCTATTAAAAACTGACCACACTAAGCAAGAGAGCTCTGTGGTCAGGTCTCTAGCTATCCTGGGAACTCAGTATGCTTTCCTCCAATGATCAGGCTTGTCCTGACATGCCTCCGGTGCACAGCCATTCACTAGGAAGCTTAGTGTGCTGCTTCTCCTCCCCCCAGCTCTTATGCAGCTGAGAAGAGAGGGAATATGAAGGGAAACAACGTATTTGTATTTTTTTTTATATATCTATACACAAATGTTTTGCCTTTAATTTATATTTCTTGTTTTACAAGGTGATTGTTTACTATGTGGACTGACCATTTACAACTAGCCCTACCTTGTAAACTATTAATCATAGTCTACCCCTCCTTTGGGAATTCCTGATAACCCAGTTAAACTGCACATAATATTGATATTTATTGCAAACAATACAGTACATTGATTCAATGGGGTCGAATACTAAGGAAAAAGAGACAGTTAATTTATCAAGTGTAGGTTTTCTTTGAAAAGTGTATGTCCGCTTTGCAATGTAAACAATGGTAAATAAAGTAAATCTGTATGCAAATACTGTAGGTGAATCTTGTTTAAATATTATTATTTTTTTTATTCAACATGATTAGTTAATTGAAGTGAACTCAGATTTATCTTATTTACTATTTTCAGTCTTTATTCCTTTAGAACAGTTTCTTAAACCTAAACTGGGTCCTTATTTTGGTCATGAGTGTATTTGGGATGGGTCGCTACTTGGCTTTGTGTCCTAGCACCAAATCAGCAAATTATTGGCCAATGATAGCCCAGACGCACTTGGGAGGTTAAGTGCATTCCATGCAAGGGGGCAGAGAGAATAATCCAAACAAGACTGTAATGCCCCGTACACATGATCAGAATTTCCGATGGAAAAAGTCAGACTGACTTTTTCCATCGGAAATTCCGATCGTGTGTATGCCCCATCGGAGTAATTCCATCGAAAATTCCGAAGAATTCCATCGGATTTTTGATAGAGAACATGTTCTCTTTTCCTCCGATGGAATTCCGTCGGAATTTTGATGCAAATTTTAGCTTTGTTGACATTTTGGTAATCATTTTCATTCACTAGACCTAACCCTACCATGGCAATTCTCAGCATAGATGTAAATAGATTCCTGCTGAAGTCTAGAACTGTGATTATGCTTATGCTGTTCACGGTTAGTTTACCATAGCTCATAAAATGGAGGGGCAATATAGTTCCCAGTGTCTAAAAGTTCAAACAGTATTTAGATGTATTACTTGTTTATGAACCACACATAGCCTACCAAAAGGTAAGGCAAAACCAATTCTACAAAACATGAGATATATGGTTGGATCTTCTGGGCAACAATAATATGAAGATGACAACTTAAAACCTATCTTTCTATACTCTAAAGGCCATTTTCTGATAGCACCACTAGCTAATTTGGTTCAATAATTGTTTAAGAGCCGGTTCACACTGGGGCGGCACGACTTCGGGGGCGACTCGGCCAGGCGACCTGAAGTGTTTTTTTTACTTTATTGTTTCTTATTAATTATGTACAAAAGTATATATATTGCTACATTGTACCACAGCGTGCAATTTAATTGTACTACCCTTCATCTGTATTTGTATTTGACAAATCAATAAAAAAATGTATGCTTTAAAAGAAAACGTATCCTCTTTGCTCCCAGTATTATAAAAAAAAAAAATTAAAACAACAAATATATGTTAGTAAGAGTAAATGTGGCTTTCTCTAGATTTGTTTAAATTACTGTATTTATCAGCGTATAACAGGCACAGGCATATAACATGCATCTTAATTTTAAGAGGGAAGTTTCAGGAAAAAAATATAAATTTTAAATAAAGAATTTTGAAGCAAAATAAGAGTCAGCGTCCATCAATGCACCTTTATCAGTGCCCATCTGCAGCCTCACTATTGCCCATCATTGCAGCCTGTTCAGTGTCCATCTGCAGCCTTGCCCATCATTGCAACCTTGCCCATCATTGCAGCATGATCAGTGCCCATCTGCAGCCTTGCCATTCATTGCAGTCTGATCAGTGCCCATCTGCAGCCTTGCCCATCATTGCAGCCTGATCAGTGCCCATCTTCAGCCTTGCCCATCATTGCAGCATGATCAGTGCTCATCTGTAGCCTTTCTCATAATTGCAGCATGGTTAGTGCACATCTGCAGCCTTGCCCATCTTTGCAGCATGATCAGTGCCCATCTGCAGCCTTGCCAATCTTTGCAATCTGATCAGTGCCCATCTGCAGCCTTGCCCATCATTGCAGCATGATCATTGCTCATCTGCAGCCTTGTCCATCATTGCAGCATTATCAGTGCCCATCTGCAGCCTTGCCTATCATTGCAGCCTGATCAGTGCCCATATGCAGTCTTTTCTATCATTGCATCCTGATCAGTACCCATCTGCAGTCGTGCCCCTCTTTGCAGCATGATTAGTGCCCATCTGCAGTCTTGCCCCTCTTTGCAGTCTGATCAGTGCCCATTTGCAGTCTTTTCCCTCTTTGCATTCTGATCAGTGCCCATATGCAGTCTTGCCTATCATTGCAGCCTGATCGGTGCCCATCTGCAGTCTTGCTCCTCTTTGCAGCCTGATCAGTGCTCATCTGCAGCATTGTTATTGCCGAAATAGACAGAGCCAGATATCCTGTGTACTCGTCTTGGCTCGCCGTCCTGCCCAGTACCGTCCCTTGGCCTGGCTCCTATGATGGACATAACAGCAGTCCAATGGTGGGATGTCAATGCTAGGAGGTGGGACTGGGCATCACTGCGAGCAGAGCCGAGTACATAGGAGATCCGACTCTGTCTATTTTGGCGGCTCTCATTCCCTCCTTGCCCTCCGAGGCAGCCGATCAGTGTATAACACACATACACAATTTCCCCCTGATTTTAAGGGGGGAAAAGTACAGATTACATGTGGATAAATATGGTATTTAAAGGCAGTATGCACTTAAATTTTTTTTGTATCTTTGCCTTATCTTGTATCGATGAACACACATGTTGTGGCTACAGTTTATAGTTTCATGGCTGACCAATTCCACTGAAATGAAAACAGACACAGCTTTTGTTTTATCCAGCTGTATTTACCATCCAAGTGAAACTTATGACATTTCCATGTCAGAAAAAAATAAAAATAAAAACAGAATCACTGCATTGGAAAAAGGATCACCCCTTTCCTAAAAATGACCTGTAAACTGAATCCGGTGTTGCTAATCACCTTCTCAATGGCACATAACGCTATTTGACTTTCAACTGCAATCAGCTGTGGTCATTTTGATTAGCTCAGCATGAAAAGAGCTTTCCTGGAGCATTTCAGTCGCTGGTAGTGCAAATGAAACAAACAATCAACTATGGGTGGCAAGTCACTGTCAAAAAAGCTCCAGGATAATTCTGTGGACTGGCACAAGTCAGGAGATGGATACAAAAAAAAATCAAAGGCCTTATCAATGCCTAGAACAGGGGTCTTCAAACTATGGCCCTCCAGTTGTTCAGGAACTACAATTCCCATCATGCCTAGTCATGTCTGTGAATGTCAGTGTGTTACAATGCCTCATGGGATGTGTAGTTCTACAATAGCTGGAGGACCGTAGTTTGAGGATCCCTGGCCTAGAAGCACAGTGAACTCTATTAATAACAAGTAGAAGGTATTTTGTACACCACAGATCCTCCCTGGATCAGGATGTCGCTCCAAACTGAATGAAAGGGCTAGGAGGAAACTGGTCAGAGAGGCTACCAAGAGGCCCACAACAACTCTGAAGCAGTTGCAGGAATTTTTGACAAAGAGGGGTTGATTTACTAAAGGCAAATCCACTCTTCACTACAAGTGCACTTCAAATGCACTTGAAAGTGCACTGAAAGTGTTTAAAATAGTGAACCCTTGCAAAAAGAATCCATATAATATATGAATAAAGTGACAATATTGCGAAATATATCATAAGTATAAAACAAATCACATATTCAAGTGTCCAAAAGAAAAATGCTTCCAATATAAAAGTCACTGAGAGTGCTTCTTAGTGCAATAATGATGCCACACATGCTTCCAGAAGTGCACTAATTCCACCTCCATTATGCACTCACCAGAGTAAGTAAGGAAAATCAGCCTGATACAATTATGTTATCACATGAAACTTCCTGAACCTGATCATGAATTACTCAGTAGCGATCAGGCACGTTGCAGTAGCTCCTCCATACAAGAGAAGTGTAAGGAACAGAGACATGGTGCTATATAGTCTATAGTCTATTTTCATGGTCTAATATTGGAGGTTCGGCCCTCTACACGACAGTGTCTCTCGTGTAGAGGGCCAACATGGATTAAATTAATTATTTTCTTAAAAATTCTACAAACAATACTCCATAATGACAACGTGAAAGAAGTTTGTTTGAAATCTTTCTAAATGTATTAAAAATAAAAAATGTACATAAGTATTCACAGCCTTTGTTCAAGCACCTTTGGCACTAATTACAGCCACAAGTCTCTTTTTAGCATGATGCTGCAAGCTTGGCACACCTATTTTTAGACAGTTTCTCCCAATCTTCTTTGCAGGACCTCTCAAGTTCCATCAGGTTGGATGGGGAGAGTTGGTGCACAGCCGTTTTCAGATCTCTCCAAAGATGTTCAATTAAGTTCAAATCTGGGCTCTGGCTGGGCCACTCAAGTACATTCACGGTGTTGTCCCATATTCACTCCTTTGCTATCTTGCTTTTATCTTGCTCAGGCCGTTGTCCTGTTTGAAGATGAACCTTTGGCCCAGTCTAAGGTCCAAAGTGCTCTGGAGCAGATTTTCATTAAGGATGCCTCTGTACATTGCTGCATTCATATTTCCCTCAATCCTGACTAGTCTCCCAGTTCCTGCCACTCAATAACATCCCCACAGCATGATGCTTCCACCACCATGCTTCACTGTAGGGATGGTATTGACCATGTAAGGAGCAGTGCCTGGTTTCCTCCAGACATGATGCTTGCCATTCAGGCAAAATAGTTCAATCTTTGTTTCATCAGACCAGAGAATTTTGTTTCTCATGGTCTGAGATTCTTTTAGGTGACTTTTGGCAAACTCCAGGTGGGTTGGCATGTTTTTAACTGAGGAGTGGCTTTCATCTGGCCATTCTACCTTACAGGCCTGGTTGGTGGATTGCTGCAGAGATCGTTATTCTTATGAAAGGTTCTCCTCTCTCCACAGAGAAACACTGGAGCTCTGTCAAATTGACCAATCAGATTATTGGTCACCTCCCAGACTAAGGCCCTTCTCCTTGATCACTCAGTTTGGCCAGGCGGCTCGCTATAGGAAGAATCCTGGTGGTTCCAAACTTCTTCCATTTACGGATGATGGAGGCCACTGTTCTCATTAGGACCTTCAATGCTGCCTACATTTTTCTGTACTCTTCCCTAGAACCCTCAATACAATCCTGTTTCGAAAGTCTACAAACATTTTCTTGGACTTCATAGCTTGGTTTGTGCTCTGACATGCACTGTTATTTGTGGGACCGTATATAGACAGGTCTGTGCCAAATCATTTCCAATCAACTGAATATACCACAGGTTGACCACAATCAAGTTGTAGAAACATCTCAAGGATGATCAGTGGACACAGGATGCCCTTGAGCTCAATTTTGAGTGCCATTGCAAAAGGCTGTGAATACTTACTGTATGTACATTTTTTTTTATATCAATTTAAAAAATAGGTGTGCCAAGCTTGCAGAATCATACCAAAAATAGACTTGTGGCTGTAATTGGTGCCAAAGGCGCTTCAACAAAGTATTGAGCAAAGGCTGTGAATACATATGTACATGTGATTTTTTTCATTTTTTATTTTTAATAAATTTAGAAAGATTTCAAACAAACATCTTTCACGTTGTCATTATGGAGTATTGTTTTTAAAATTTTGAAGAAAATAATTAATTTAATACATTTTGTAATAAGGTTGTAACATAACAAAATGTGGAAAAAGTGGAGCACTGTGAATACTTTCCGGATGCACTATATATTGACCTATCTGCTTGACTATATGGCAATTATGTCACCGTTAATCTGTTGAAAATTGTATTTACCAATAAATCTTTACTTTATTGATTTTATTATTGAGTGTGTTGAGCCTCATCTAAAGTCCCACAGGCAATGTTTGCACTGTTGCAGTCTTTTTAAGGACTTTGGTATAATTTTGCACTGTTGTATTCATACATGCTTGTTATTATATACACTGTCAGATATATATGAGGTTTTATATCATTAGTTGAGGACTGCACTACATTGTATTTATAGCCAAGTGAATGTTGTCATCTCTTGCGAGCCAATGACTCCCTAACGCTCAAGGCCCTTATTGCTTTAGATTAAAAACGTCTTGCTTGCCCAATTTCACCAAAGGTACAGACAATTTCTAATTTTGGGTTGCAAAGTGTCCAATGCATGTCTCATCATTTCCTTTTTGCTGCATCACAAATGTTGTGCGCTCCCTGTTATTTGTTCTGCCTGTTTGTGTCTGTTTTAGATATAATTATTGTTTAGCTCTCTTCTGCATAGCAAAAGACTGAGAGACCCAGGGATTGTGGGATATATAATTTCTTCTTTGTAAATGTCAGCTCTCACACTACAGACAGAGGTCATGCATTAACCTGTGCAGTGCCATGTGGCATGCCCCCTGTGTTTTACACAAACCTAATCTTCTGACACAAGAATGTTAAGATTTACTCTACAATAGGCATTGTACATACAGGACAACAAATGACACCATTAATGTACATGATCAATGCATATATTATGTAGGTGAAAAACACAAGGTGCAGTTAGAAAGTGTCATGAACCTTGGAATACTGAAGTATTTCTCCTTTGAGTCTATTACACAGTGGTGGGTTTTCTGCCTTGTCTTAAGGCTAGCCCCCCCTCTTCATGGTCTGGAAGAAAAGCATTGTTCTGTGTTTGACTGTTTTTTTATGTACTTTAATTACCCCCTGGGGCTTCTGTGTCATTACACATATCAGTCCTCCTATTCAAACTATCAGACCAATCCCTGCTGACCCTGTTTCAAGTCCTTATTTGCATGGCCAAGAGGACCTAATTGAGAACTACTATGTACTTTACAATTAACCAATAGGAAAGTGGTTGTTGGGGGCAGGGTGTTCAAACTGCTATGTATAAAAGTGTGTTGTGTGCATCCAATAAAAGAGTTTCCTGTTTGAACTTACATAGAGCCTGCCTGGTGTTTGTTCTGAGCTATCACAAATGGATTTGAACGGCACATAGCTGTAGTTCGAATCCCGGAGCATCGGATGGCCGAACCATCAGACGTTGCCATCTGCAATCTGATCCAATAGTAGCAGAGGAGTGTCGGGAGAGTGGAACTGAGCGAGCAAGGGGCTCGTTACAGAAAGGTTTATAAGGCATCAAAACAAGAATTTGATTCCACTTTATTAAACTAGTTTGTTTAGAAAAATGTTTTGAAAATTATAAACATCCTAGACGTATGATAAAGAAAAGCAGCCACAAGCAGTTCTGACACCCTCACCGGGTATAATTATGTTTCCAACTATGATTTTTGAAAAGTCCATTCTTCCCCTATTCCCCTAATATAGTGAGACCTTGATATATGTATATACTGTATATACAGTGGCGTACAGTAGGTGAACCCGATTTTGTGTCAATCTCGCTCTCTTTCTCGGCGAGATTGAGCACCTACGAGCCCCATCGCGGGAGCCAGCGCCGAGCTGGCTTGCCGCGATGGAGACAGAGCCGTCATAGAAGCGACGGGAGATCCGACTTGGATTCCCGCCAATTCTACACGTGTGCGGCGTTTGTTATGAATCCTGAGGGGGAAGTCCCCGCCGGATTTTAAATAAAAATCCGGCATGGGTCCCCCCCCTCAGGAGCATACCGGGCCCTTAGGTCTGTTATGGGTTGTAAGGAGAGCCCCCCTACGCCGAAAAAACCGGCGTAGGGGGTCCCCCTACGATCCATACCAGACCCGTATCCAAAGCACGCTACCCGGCCAGCCAGGAAGGGAGTGGGGACGAGCGAGCGCCCCCCCCCCTCCTGAGCCGTACCAGGCTGCATGCCCTCAACATGGGGGGGTTGGGTGCTCTGGGGCAGGGGGGCGCACTGCGGCCCCCCCACCTCAGAGCACCCTGTCCCCATGTTGATGAGGACAGGGCCCCTTCCCGACAACCCTGGCCGTTGGTTGTCGGGGTATGCGGGCGGGAGGCTTATCGGAATCTGGGAGCCCCCTTTAATAAGGGGGCCCCCAGATACCGGCCCCCCCACCCTAAGTGAATGAGTATGGGGTACATCGTACCCCTACCCATTCACCTGCAAGAAAAGTGGTAAAAACACAAATAAACCACACAGTGTATTAAAATATTTTATTAGTCTGCTCCGGAGGCCGCCCCCTGTCTTCTTTATTAGCTCTTTTACCAGGGGGGGCTTCTTCTTTGACGTCTT